>NC_047103.1:91599144-92303519 GCF_902500255.1 Thalassophryne amazonica | reverse complement strand
GCAGTTTTGCCCATTCCTCTTTGGAGCACCTCTCAAGCTCCATCATGTTGGATGAGGAGCGCTGGTGCACAGCCATTTTCAGATCTATCCAGAGATGTTCAATTGGATTCAGGTCTGGGCTCTGGCTGGGCTATGCAAGGACATTCACAGAGTTGTCCTGAAGCCACTCCTTTGATATATTGTCTGCGTGCTTAGGGTCATTGTTCTGCTGAGAGATGAACCGTCACCCCAGTCTGAGGACAAGCGCGCTCTGGTGCAGGTTTTCATCCAGGATGTCTCTGTACATTGCTGCATTCATCTTTCCCTCAATCCAGACTAGTCTCCCAGTTCCTGCTGCTGAAAAAAACAACCCCACAGCATGAAGCTGACAGCACCATGCTTCACTGTCAGGATGGTGCCTGTTTTCCTCCAAACATTATGCCTGACATTCACACCAAAGAGTTCAATCCTTGTCTCATCAGACCAGAGAGTTTTGTTTTGTACTTCAGGTGCCTTTGGCAAACTCCTGGTAAGCTGACATGTGCCTTTCACTAAGAAGTGGCTTCTGTCTGGCCACTGTACCATACAGACCTGATTTGTGGATTGCTGCACAGATGGTGTTCTTCTAGAAGGTTCTCCTCTCTCCATAGAGGAATGCTGGAGCTCTGACAGAGTGACCATTGGGTTCTTGGTCACCTCCCTGACTAAGGCCCTTCTCCCTGTTCACTAAGTTTAGATGGGCAGCCAGCTCTAGGAAGAGTCCTGGTGGATCCTCACTTCTGTTTATGGAAGATGGAGGCCACTGTGCTCACTGATATCTTCAAAGCAGCAGAAATGTTTCTGTAACCTTCCCCAGATTTGTGCCTTGAGACAATCCTGTCTCTCAGGTCTACAGACAATTCCATTCCAAATCATGTCCAATCAACTGAATTTACCACAGGTGAACTCAAATTAAGCTGTAGAAACATCTCAAAGATGATCAGTGGAAACAGGATACACCTGAGCTTAATTCTGAGCTTTATGGTAAAGGCTGTGAATACTTAAGTACATATGGTTTCTTAGTGTTGTGTGTTTGCTTTTAATAAATTTGCACAAATCTAAAAAAAAAAACAACAACTTGTATGTGTAGAATTTTGATGGAAAAAATGAATTTCATCCATTTTGGAATAAGGCTGGAACATAAAATGTGGAAAAGGTGGTGCGTTGTGAATACTTTCCAGATCCACTCTGTAAGCGTAACACTGTGCGAGTTCTGAAGTAGCTGATAAAAGTCAAATTAGACATACGTCTAAAAAAAATGCACACAGATTCAGAGGCATTTTTTGCCATAAAAGTAACGTAACCATGGAGTGATCTTTTGGACTATTCAATGTCAAAAGATCACTCATGATTTACACCATTATATACAGTCAAACTGGGTTGCTTTCTGTCTCCAAATGTAATACAGGTTTAATTTGGTTTTCAAATCCTATTATTGTATTTTGTGCTCAACAAATGTCCTTCTCCACCACTTTGTAACCTGTGGTATATCAGACAAAAACCCACACGATTACATCCCATGAAAGTGGTGTTCACTGATTTCACTCCTGTTGCATTTGCACACACAGCCATGTAGAATTAATGTTCCGCTGTGTGGCGTTGTAATTTGTCCACAGAAAAACAACATTCCTCTGCCAGCTTTCTGCAGACTTGCTGGGGCTTCTGGTGGCTTAGCTATCGCTTCAGCTCAGCCAACAATACAGTAGTGTTCAGAATAATAGTAGTGCTATGTGACTAAAAAGATTAATCCAGGTTTTGAGTATATTTCTTATTGTTACATGGGAAACAAGGTACCAGTAGATTCAGTAGATTCTCACAAATCCAACAAGACCAAGCATTCATGATATGCACACTGTTAAGGCTATGAAATTGGGCTATTAGTAAAAAAAAAAAAGTAGAAAAGGGGGTGTTCACAATAATAGTAGCATCTGCTGTTGATGCTACAAACCCAAAACTATTATGTTCAAACTGTTTTTTTTTTAGCAATCCTGTGAATCACTAAACTAGTATTTACTTGTATAACCACAGTTTTTCATGATTTCTTCACATCTGCGAGTCAACCAACTTGTGGCACCTTTCAGCTGTTATTCCACTCCAAGATTCTTTAACAACATTCCATAATTCATTCACATTTCTTGGTTTTGCTTCAGAAATACCTTTTTTGATGTCACCCCACAAGTTCTCAATTGGATTTAGGTCCGGGGATTGGGCAGGCCACTCCAAAACATTAATTTTGTTGGTTTGGAACCAAGATTTTGCTTGTTTACTAGTGTGCTTGGGGTCATTGTCTTGTTGAAACACCCATTTCAAGGGCATGTCTCTTCAGCATAAGGCAACATGACCTCTTCAAGTATTTTGACATATCCAAACTGATCCATGATACCTGGTATGCGATATATAGGCCCAACACCATAGTAAGAGAAACATGTCCATATCATGATGCTTGCACCACCATGCTTCACTGTCTTCACTGTGAACTGTGGCTTGAATTCAGAGTTTGGGGGTCGTCTCACAAACTGTCTGCGGCCCTTGGATCCAAAAAGAACAGTTTTACTCTCATCAGTCCACAAAATATTCCTCCTTTTCTCTTTAGGCCAGTTGATGTGTTCTTTGGCAAATTGTAACCTCTTCTGCACGTCTTTTATTTAACAGAGGGACTTTGCGGGGGATTCTTGCAAATAAATTAGCTTCACACAGGTGTCTTCTGTCACAGCACTTACAGGTAACTCCAGACTGTCTTTGATCATCCTGGAGTTGATCAGTGGATGAGCCTTTGCCATTCTGGTTATTCTTCTATCCATTTTGATGATTGTTTTCCATTTTCTTCCACGTGTCTCTGTTTTTTTTTTGTCCATTTTAAAGCATTGGAGATCATTGTAGATGAACAGCCTATAATTTTTTGCACCTGTGTATAAGTTTTCCCCTCTCCAATCAACTTTTTAATCAAACTACGCTGTTCTTCTGAACAGTGTCTTGAATGTCCCATTTTCCTCAGGCTTTCAAAGAGAAAAGCATGTTATACAGAAAAGCTAAACGAAAGCCATCATTAACACCTAAACAGAAAAAAAACAAGGTTACAATGGGCTAAGGAAAAGCAATCGTGGACTGTGGATGACTGGATGAAAGTCATATTCAGTGATGAATCTCGAATCTGCATTGGGCAAGGTGATGATGCTGGAACTTTTGTTTGGTGCCGTTCCAATGAGATTTATAAAGATGACTGCCTGAAGAGAACATGTAAATTTCCACAGTCATTGATGATATGGGGCTGCATGTCAGGTAAAGGCACTGGGGAGATGGCTGTCATTACATCATCAATAAATGCACAAGTTTACATTGATATTTTGGACACTTTTCTTATCCCATCAATTGAAAGGATGTTTGGGGATGATGAAATCATTTTTCAAGATGATAATGCATCTTGCCATAGAGCAAAAACTGTGAAAACATTCCTTGCAAAAAGACACATAGGGTCAATGTCATGGCCTGCAATAGTCCGGATCTTAATCCAATTGAAAATCTTTGGTGGAAGTTGAAGAAAATGGTCCATGACAAGGCTCCAACCTGCAAAGCTGATCTGGCAACAGCAATCAGAGAAAGTTGGAGCCAGATTGATGAAGAGTACTGTTTGTCACTCATTAAGTCCATGCCTCAGAGACTGCAAGCTGTTATAAAAGCCAGAGGTGGTGCAACAAAATACTAGTGATGTGTTGGAGCGTTCTTTTGTTTTTCATGACTGCATAATTTTTTCCTCAGAATTGAGTGATTCCATATTTTTTCCCTCTGCTTGGTCTAAAAAAGTAACCGTTACTGACTGCCACAATTTTTTTTTTCCTGATTTCTTATAGTGTTTCTTAAAGCCAGAAAGTTGCCATTTGAAATGACTTTAGTTTTGTGTCATGTCTGTGATCTGCTTTTTTCTACAAAATTAAACAACTGAATGAACATCCTCCGATGATTCCATAATTTTTGCCAGGGGTTGTATTATGTTTGGAAAATCTGTCTACTTAATAAGCAACAATAGTCATTTTACTGCATCTTTGCAAAACACACATTTTAGCCATATTGACCTATTCACTGTCAAAGTACAAAAAAATTCAACAATTTCATACTGCAAAAATTCCATTCCCCCCCCCACCCCATTCATTTTAACAGAGAGCCTTGAGGGGACGTTAGCCTACATGATTTCATCAAAGACCAGTTTTCTGAGAGGTACATGTTGCTGAGTGTTTATCAGTAGTAGGCCAAATCAAATCAGGCCAAATTCCCCATATTTATGACTTAATTTCTCAGGGCATATGGCACCAAAAGTGAAATGCAATACTGTTCGGGTTCAGGCTTTTTCCTTCCCCTTTTCTTATGTGTGTTGTTGTTGTTTTCCCTGCCTGGTGTGTCATGTATCAGTCTGTCTCTGTGTTGATGGTTGATGGGCATGGACTCTGGTTTCCCTCCTCCTCCATCTGATCCTCTGCAGCTGCTGTTACTGCTCACCTGCAACCAATCTGCAATCAAGCCACTGCAGGATTTAACAGCAGCTCAGACATCCAGTTGCTGCCAAATCTTTCAGTCTCCATTGTTGTACTGACGTTGAGGCCTCATCATTGAAGATTTTTTCATCTTTTGTATTTTTGATGTTTGTCTTCCTGAAACTCCTGCTTATTGGTGTTTTAGATTCACCACGCCTGGTCCACACATATTTGACTCCTCTGCTTGCTCTGCCCAGCTGCTCCTGTCCTCTATCAGACCACTCCAGCCAGGCCTGCCTGCATATCACCCAAAATAAACTGTAAAAAAACACTTTCTGTCTCCAGGTTGTGTCTGCACTTTGGGCCCCATAACAAATACATCAATATTTTCATAATTCTTTATTTATTTAAAATCATCAGCTCATGTGACAATTTACTTGATACGGATTACAGTTATCACTGTAACAATGAGAACGTCTGGCATGAAGTTATGACACTGAAAATATTACAATGATACATGTGCAGATCCTGATCAGTAATTTTACTTTGTTTAATACTCATGATCATTTATCTTTGACCCTCACAAGCAGGTTACATTTTTGTGTTTGTCTCTTATGGGCCTTTCACATCGGATGCATTGGAAGCGTCAGAGGCATCAGGAATTGGTCTAAAAAGCATTATTTTCAATGAGACGTGTTACTTTTTCAAGGCGTCAGAAGCTTCGTGTCAAAAGCCGAGCTAAACCGATGCTTCTGGCGGGAGTGCGCATTGCCGTTTGTTGACAGGCTGACGCGGTCAAAGTTCAACCCAATCCAACATTCACCGCTCTGAGCTGTGACGTGCTGTCCAATAGGAATGACGCATCGGGCCAAAACACAGAAGACTAGTGGCAGAAGCCACTGATCTCTACAAAATAGAAACATGTCACAGGACTGCTCATTTATAGAGCAGTTTTCTGAAGAAAAATCCTTGCAAATGTTTTATTTTTACCTCAAAATTTCTGATTACTGTTAAAAAAGTTTAGAACACTTGTAATTAAAATAGCTAAATAAGTAAATGAAAGGTTCTTTAGAAACCTTTCTTCAGTAAATTTAAAACCACGTGTAACCTTTAGATAACATGGAAATTTGTACATTTTTTTTTTAATCTGATAGATTATTTATATCTCATTTCAACCAGAGAAACAGACACTAAATAAATACAAATGTTTATTATAAATGCAACAGGAGATAATTTAAGAATGACTGCAGTGTGATTGTAAAGTAGGATTTCTGTGACATAAACCTCACGATGAATTTTTTTTTTTTTGAGTCATTTCAACTTGTAATTACGTCAAAATTTGTGATTGCCTTTAATGCTGTGATCAGGACAGAGTCATTTCTAAAGTATGAATTTGACTAGTGATTATGAATGTTTTAAAATTGTGCACAATAAGGTGAGAGCTTCTACCTGTGTAAATGTCTTGATTTTGATTTCATGGACATTTTTAATGATCCAGTCATTTAGTTAAAATACAAAATGAAACAGCTTTTTAAAAAAATAATAAAATAGCTGCTGTTTACAGAGCCTTTTATTTAGAAACAGGTGATGTTATGCTGAATTCTCGGGACCAGATGAAGGTCTCATCTGCAGCTTTGACCTCTGGTGTTGTTGAAGACACTTTTCACTATTTTGAAGAGCAGAGATGTTTTCTTCCAACTGGACTTCATGGTGTTCAGCTAATCAGTGGAAGGTTTTGAAGCGCATCTGTATTTAGGTTGTCTGCACAGCAAATGTTCCTGATTGGGACAAATAAAAAATATTTATTAAAATATAAAGGAACACTAAACAGTTTGTGTGTGTGTGTGTGATATATATATATATATATATATATATATATATATATATATATATATATATATATATATATACGAGGTCTCTTAGAAAACTATCCTACCTTTTTTATTTTTTAAAAAAACTATGGATTTGAATGACATGCGATTACACCAATCATGCTTGAACCCTCGTGCGCATGCGTGAGTTTTTTCACGCGTGTCGGTGACGTCATTTCCCTGTGGGCAGGCCTTGAGTGAGATGTGGTCCCGCCCTCTCGGCTGAATTCCTTTGTTTCACACGCTGCTTGAGACGGCGCGCGTTGCTTTATCAAAATTTTTTCTGGACCTGTGAGGAATATCCGAGTGGACACTATTCGAGAAATTAAGCTGGTTTTCGGTGAAAAGTTTAACGGCTGATGAGAGATTATGGGGTGTTTCTGTCACTGTAAGGACTTCCCACAGAGCGGGTCGTCGTGCAGTGCTTCCAGGCGCCATCGTCGGCCTGTTTTGACCTGAAAACATCCTAATTTAAGGCTTAATTCACCCAGGACGTCATGAAAGAACAGAGAAGATTCAGAAGAGGCCGGCATGAGGACTTTATGCGGACATTCCACTGTTTAAGGACATTTTTTAATGAAAGACGTGCGCGCAAATTCGCCGAGTCGTATCTGTGTGCGCCGCGACAGGAAAAACACCTCCGTGTTGAAAACCATTTGTAAAATTCAGGCGGCTTTGATGGCTTTCAGCAAGTGAGTAACTGAGACATTGTTTAACAGCTTGGGCATGTTCCAACTTGCCCGTTAAGGTTTCCAACGGAGGTGTTTTTCCTGTCGCGACCCCCCGCGGTCGGGTCCGGCCCGACATGCGACTCTGCCCGCACGTTCTTTCATTACAAAATGTCCGTTAACAATGGAATGTCCGAATAAACTCCTCATGCCGACTTCTTCTGAAAGTTCTCTGACGACTTACTGGGTCAACAGAGCCTGAAATGTGTAAGTTTTCAACTTGAAACGGCGAGACGCTGCCGCCTCGAAGCGCAGATCGCCGTCAGGCACCGTGGGCCGTCCTTACGGCGACACTACCAGACCAAAATCTCTCATCAGCCATTAAAATTTTTACCGAAAACCAGCTGAATTTATCGAATGGTGTCCACTCAGTTGTGCCTTACAGTTTTGAAAAAAATTTTATCAAACAAAGCAGCAGTCTCTGAGCCATTCCTAAACAATGAAAAAATCGACAAGAGGGTGGGCCACTCCTCACTCAAAGACTGCCCACAGGTGAATGACGTAACCGACAGGCGTGAAAAAACTGTTGCATGCCCACGAGGGTTCAAGCATGTCTGATGTAATCACACGTGATTCAAATCCATATGGTTTTTGAAAAAAATAATAAGGTCGGATACTTTTCTAATAGACCTCATATATATATATATATACGGAAAAAATGCCTGGAAAAATAAACTAAGTTATTTAAAGTTGAGCTTTTATGGTCTCCAAAAAAAAGCTGTAGCTTTATTTGGTTAAAAAAAAAAAAAAAAAAAAAAACTGAACCATTTACAAATTAAAGCGTTCACTCAGATCAATTGTGCTAAAAGGCTAAGCTAACATTAGCCAATCATTAAACCTTCACAGCAGTGCAGTAAATGTCATGTTTTATTCTTATATTATTCTCACCTCGATAAAGCTGTTGGTCAAAGTAGGACTTCGCATATATCCAAAAACTGGGAGATTTTGGACTGAGTGGGTCTGCTCCATCACCCCGGCTGCCTGCTTTGCTCTGCCCAGGGATGATACCTGAACCCTGACTTCTCCGTGCGGGTCGGCCCGCTGTCGCGGTTTGATCGATATCCCACCAAGTCGTCAGTCCTCCCTCAGCTGGCTTCACTCAGAAAAGTAGCTGAAAAAAGCTTCTCCCAACAGGGTGATGGGAGAATTGCTCTATTATACTGCTGTTTTTTAAAGCTTTGTGGTTCAGGTGACGCAAATTCAAGATGGCTATTGCTCAACTTTTTTCAGGTTTCTGTGTAGGCTCTCAGTTGTCCAGGTGGTTTCCATAGTAGAGAAGCTTGAATCTTCTACTGGACTGGGTTGCTTGACGCGAGGACGTTTCGCTTCAAATTGCAGAAGCTTCCTCAGCTAAAATTCTTGCTCTGGAAGTCTGACTTCTGTCTGACTCTTGTAGAGAAGAATAAAACAGAAGCCAACAAAAGCTGGCGTTTTAAACATAACCAGACCCCTCCTACTGAGAGGCAGTCTGCTATAGGCTAGTGACTAAACAATAGCTCTAATTAGCTAACTATTGTGCTCTAGTTTGCACACCTAATGACAGGACAGCTGTCCCTCTAATGATGGGATGGATGCCTTTTCTGATGGCTCCCTTGATGACGTGAATGACTCATTACCATGAACAAAAGACTGAAACTGCTTTGACCTGAGTACCCCATTGTAAACAGGGGATAAAGTGTGTCTCAGACCCCCTCCCTGGTTAAGGCTGGGTTTCAAACGTTTCACAAACAATGCCTCCTTGACACCTCTCTCAAACCATTTCTTCTCTCTGGCTAATATTTTAACTTCCTTGTCCTCAAACGTGTGGTTACTGTCTTTAAGGTGGAGATGAACCGCAGACTGAGGTCCACTGGCGCCCTCTCTGCGGTGCTGGTATAGCCTTTTGTGTAAAGGTTGCCTCGTTTCACCTATGTAGTGTTCGTTACAGTTTTCCTGACATCTGATAGAATACACTACATTGCTCTGTTTGTAACTAGGGATCATGTCCTTAGGGTGAACTAATTTCTGTCTCAAGGTGTTAACTGGTTTAAAGTAAACTGGGCTTTTGTGCTGTCTGAAGATCCTCTGTAGTTTTTCCCCTACTCCTGCTAAATAAGGGAGAGACAGTCCTCTTCTTCTTGTCTCCGTCTCCTGTCTATCTGGTCTCTTTGTTCTCTGGGACTTCTGCAGTTTGTCCAGGGACCATCGTGGGTACCCACATACTGTGAGGGCTTTCCGGACACGTTGTTGTTCTTTAGCCCTTCCCTCTGCAGTTGTGGGCACCTGTAGGGCTCTGTGTTGAAGCGTCCTGATCACCCCAAGCTTGTGTTCAAGGGGGTGGTTTGAGCCAAAGAGCAGATATTGGTCAGTGTGAGTTGGTTTTCTGTAAACCCCTGTCTGGAGCTGCCTGTTCTCTCCGTCACAGTCCAAGAAGGCTAAATGGTTGTTTCTGGCATCCTCACGTGTGAACTTGATATTGGCGTCCACCGAGTTGATGTGTTCTGTAAAGTCCTCAACTTGCTGTTTTTTCAGGTTGTGGAAACAGCCAGAGTGTGATGTAGCCCTTGCTGCTTCCGAAGCAAAGTGTCTGATGTCACGCATTAGAGCGTTGGTGGGCGTTGCCTGACGCGTGTGAAGCGTGCAGTGTGAAAGGCTCATTAGTCTCTCTTGCTTTGATCATGGAGTCAGGAGCAACATGATTCTCTGATCTTTCAACTCACTCTGTTCCAGGTATTTAGTTACTTTTCTTTGTTCTTATTTTGAGCCCTTTTGTACCTGATTGTTACTCAGTTACAGTTCTTGTCTAATCCTTATTTTACTCAGTGAAGTTGGCATTGTTGCAGATAAATTAGTGTTACTATTGTAGTCAACAAATGTCATGATGCTGTGTGCTTGTGCAGAGTAATGAAATTAAATTGTGTGTGTGTGTTCCTCTGGACAAAATGACAGAAAAAGATGAGATTTTCAACAAACCTGGACAAAATGGAGTACAAGTTCAACCAAAACATGAACTTTTAAGTTTGTCTTAAAAGGTGCAGACAAACTCAAGAAAAAAAAAAATCTAAGAATTGTCTTCATGAAAAATGAGTAAAAACTGAGAAAACTGAGGAATCTTTATCAAAGGTGAAAATTAACTGAATGAACATCTTCAAAGAAGAGTAAAACCAGAGACTAGATTCAACAAAGGAATGTCTTTTCTTCTTAGAAGCGGAACTCTAACCTAAAGACAGGATTCAACCAAAATAAGTCTTTTCTTTTTACCCAAAAGGGTTCAAAATCCAGAGACAGGAGATAATTCAAAAAGTCTTTCCTTCTTAGAGAATGATCACAACTCCAGAATGCAAAAAAAAAACAAAACAAAAAAAAAAAACAATTCTGTACTCAAAACCGAAAGTGTCCATAGGAAACACCAGACACATGAAGCCATCAATCAAAAATGTACAAACAAAAAGACCTTCAAAAGACCCGCAACTAGAGGCAAGCAGGAGTCACTACTTTACAACCCCAATTCCAATGAAGTTGGGACATTGTATGAAATGTAAATGAAAACAGAATACAATGATTTGCAAATCCTCTTCAACCTATATTCAATTACAAAGTCAAGATATTTAATGTTGAAACTGATAAACTTTGTTGTTTTTGTGCAAATATTTGCTCATTTTGAAATGGATGCCTGCAATACATTTAAAAAAAGCTGGGACAGTGGTATGTTTACCACTGTGTTACATCACTTTTCCTTCTAACAACACTCAGTAAGCATTTGGGAACTGATGACACTAATTGTTGAAGCTTTGTAGGTGGAATTCTTTCCCTTTCTTGCTTGATGTACAACTTCAGTTGTTCAACAGTCCGGGGTCTCCGTTGACATATTTCACACTTCATAATGCGCCGCACATTTTCAATGGGCGACAGGTCTGGACTGCAGGCAGGCCAGTCTAGTACCCGCACTTTTTTACTATGAAGCCACGCTGTTATAACACGTGCAGAATGTGTCTTGGCATTGTCTTGCTGAAATAAGCAGGGATGTCCCTGAAAAAGATGTTGCTTGAATGGCAGCATGAGTTGCTCCAAAACCTGGATGTACCTTTCAGCATTGATGGTGCCATCACAGATGTGTAAGTTGCCCATACCATCGGCACTAACACACCCCCATACCATCACAGATGCTGGCTTTTGAACTTTGCGCTGGTAACAATCTGGATGGTCTTTTTCCTCTTTTATCCGGAGGACATAACATCCATGATTTCCAAAAACAATTTGAAATGTGGACTCATCAGACCACAGCACACTTTTCCACTTTGCGTCTGTACATTTCAAATGAGCTCGGGCCCAGAGAAGGTGGCGGCGTTTTTGGATGTTGTCGTTGGCTTTCGCTTTGCATGGTAGAGCTTTAACTTGCAGCGAAGAACTGTGTTAACTGATAATGGTTTTCTAAAGTGTTCCTGAGCCCACGCGGTAAGATACTTTACACAATGTTGACGATTTTTAATATAATGTCACCTGAGGGATCGAAGGTCACGGGCATTAACTCACAATTAGTGTCCTCAGTTCCCAAACGCTTATTGAGTGTTGTTAGAAGGAAAGGTGTTGTGGATTGGATGCGGGTTTGAAGCCCGACCCAGAGTTTGACCGGACCCAAACGCAACAGAAGCAGAGAAGGAGGGAGTGAATAACTGAGATTTAATAACACACAGTGAGCAGAATAAATAATGTCAAATGGTCTGTGGAGTGGAGGACACTGCCCACTCTAGGCAGTTGAACAGCAGGAAACCACAGCGTCAACTGGACCAGGAGAAGAGCCAGTACCAGGTGACCGCGACAGAGCTGAGTCTCTGAGGAGGAGGAGATTTACGCCAACAGATTTACACAGCAAAAACTTCCAGGCTAAATTTAGGATCAGGCATCTCACCGGCAGGTGCAGAACAGAAAGTTCCAAATGCAAGCTGTGGATAGAAGCTGATCAAACAAATTTCATAGCAGCTCAAACAGGGAGACGTGAGGGAACGCCAAATTTGCAGGCTCTACTAATGAGAGTTAGAGAACCTGAATTACCTCAGGAAGTGTGCTGTCTGACGGCAGACCTCAAAGATTCCTCAGCAATTTCTCCTCTTCACCAGAGACATAATCGTCAACCATGAGTCGGCTTCAGCATCCATGTAACATCATCAGATCTCAAAATGTCAAGATGTCATGTCTCTGGCCATGAACAACTGCATAATCAGGCTTTAAATGCAGCTCCTGATCAGGTGGAAACGAGCTGCAGGTGAGGTTCCTGATCAGGAGAAAATGAGCTGCAGGTGAGGTCTCCAGATGCTCAGCTCCGCTCACACACCACCTGGTGGGAAAACACAGAAAACACAGCCAGCCAAACAGCCCAGTCCATGACAGTACCCCCCCCCCCCCCCCCCTCACGGGGAGCCTCCTGGCGACCATACGGAACTGAAACAGGAAAGGGCACATCCCTCCAGGGTCCACGGCGGAGAACATGCGGTGCGACCCCCCTGGGTCCACGGCGGAGAACATGCAGTGTGACTCTTCTGGGTCCACGGGAAAGGCACATCCCAGGAACACAGGTCAGGCCAGCGAGGAGACAATATGACATGGCTGGAGTGTTCACCGGGAGAAAAAAAAAAAATGCAGTCCAAACACCCAAAAGAGTCCTGTAAACACAGTCCAAAAATAAACCAACAAAAAGGAATCCAACACCCCCCGGACAATATGCATGGCCCAACACCCCCCAGAGGACATCTCAATCAACCCTGGGAGTAATAACCACAGCCGAGGAACATTTGAGGTCTAAAGTCATTTGTGGGAGCATCCGACGCCTCCCAGAGGACATCACAATCAAACCCCAGGAGACATCCCCATGACTAAATCAGACCCAGCCCCGGCCTCCCACGGCTAGAAGGACCAAACAGTCATATCCCTCCCAGAGGACATTCACAATCAAACCCTGGGGGCGGAAACTGGGAGAAAAAAAACAAAAAAAAATAATGACCCCAAGCCCCCCAGAGGACGTTTACAATCAAACCCTGGGGAGGAGAGACCAAAGAGGAAAAAAAAAAAACTCACAGTAAATAAACATGAGTTTACCTGAGTCCAAAGAGATGTGCTCCCGCCAGCCTGTGTGTCCACTCAGAGACCACCAAATGTGCCACAAAAACACCCCACACTACAAAAGAAACCGATAACAGACCAATGAAAAACTATGTGACGAATGGTCTACATCATCAAGTACAGAAAATAAAAATTTATTTATTTTTTTTTCTTTTTTGGAGTGACGTCTTTATCGTTTCCGACGCCTGTTTGACCGGGGTGATGAGGATAACTCAGCCCGGCTGAGCTGCATCGGCTCGTCAGCAGGGGGAGCCAGGGTACCGGAAGGGGGAATCCCGGTGGAGCGAAAGAGGGGAGGGCCTGATCTTTGTCGGGGAGGACCCTGAGACGGGATGACCCGGTCAGAAGTTCGGCCTCTCTTGCGCCAGCGCTCTCTAATCCGAATGTCCAGACGAATAACCAGGGAAATCAACCCGTCTAGATCCTCTGGTTCATCTCGGACTGTCAGTTCGTCCTTGAGTGAATCGTTAAGGCCCTCGACAAAAACACTTCACAATGCTGCGGTATTCCAACCGGCCTGTGCAGCAAAAATGCGGAAATCAATGGAATAATCCGCCGCGCTCCATCGCCCTTGTTTAAGCTCAAGCAGCCATTGAGTAACGGAATGTGTTTTCAACGGATGGTCAAAAACCAGTCGGAATCCACGGGAAAAGTCAGCAAAAGAATTAAGCAGGGGTGAATCATTACTCCACAGAGCAGTGACCCAAGCCAATGTGTCACCCCGAAGCAGATTTGTCATGTACGAGACCCGACTACTATCTGTGGAAAAATAAGAAGGCCATTGGGAGAAAAACAATGAACACTGCATCAGAAATGATGCGCACGTTTCCACACTACCAGCATATGGCTCTGGGTGACAAATTAAAGGCTTGGGAGCTGAATCAACGGATGTTGGAGATATCTGCATGGGGGAAGGCGGGGCCGCAGCTGGAACGACAGGGAGCGGTGTAACTTGAGCTGTGAGCTCCGTAATGCGAGCGTCAGCATGTTTAACCTGGGCAGAGAGTGTCTGTAATTGATCCCAGATTGAATCCAAAAACTGTTGTATCTTTTCCTGAAAACGAACCGACTCTGCTTGGGCTGGGTCTATTTTCATGGCCAGAGACTTCTGTTATGGATTGGATGCGGGTTTGAAGCCCGACCCAGAGTTTGACCGGACCCAAACGCAACAGAAGCAGAGAAGGAGGGAGTGAATAACAGATTTAAAAACACACAGTGAGCAGAATAAATTATAATGTCAAACGGTCTGTGGAGTGGAGGACACGGCCCGCTCCAGGCAGTTGAACAGCAGGAAGCCACAGCGTCAATTGGACCAGGAGAAGAGCCGGCACCAGGTGACTGCGACGGAGCTGAGTCTCTGAGAAGGAGGAGAGACTGAGGTGAGTCCAAACACTCTATAACGCCAACAGATTTACACAGCAAAAACTTCCAGGCTAAATTTAGGATCAGGCATCTCACCGGCAGGTGCAGAACAGAAAGTTCCAAATGCAAGCTGTGGGTAGAAGCTGATCAAACAAATTTCATAGCAGCTCAAGCAGGGAGGCGCGAGGGAACGCCAAATTTGCAGGCTCTACTAATGAGAGTTAGAGAACCTGAATTACCTCAGGAAGTGTGCTGTCTGATGGCAGACCTCAAGGATTCGTCAGCAATTTCTCCTCTTCACAGAGACATAATCGTCAACCACGAGTCGGCTTCAGCATCCATGTAACATCATCAGATCTCAAAATGTCAAGATATCAAGATGTCATGTCTCTGGCCATGAACAACGGCATAATCAGGCTTTAAATGCAGCAGCTCCTGATCAGGTGGAAACGAGCTGCAGGTGAGGCTCCTGATCAGGAGAAAACCAGCTGCAGGTGAGGTCTCCAGATGCTCAGCTCCGCTCACACGCCACCTGGTGGGAAAACACAGAAAACACAGCCAGCCAAACAGCCCAGTCCATGACAAAAGGTGATGTAACACAGTTGTAAACATACCACTGTCCCAGCACAAAAACAATAGTTCATCACTTTGAACATTAAATATCTTGGCTTTGTGGTGTATTTAATTGAATACAGATTGAAGAGGATTTGCAAATCATTGTATTCTGTTTTTATTTACTTTTCACATAATGTCCCAACTTCATTGGAATTGGGGTAGTGTGTGTGTGTGTGTGTGTGTGTGTGTGTGTGTGTGTGTGTGTGTGTGTGTGTGTGTGTGTGTGTGTGTGTGTGTGTGTGTGTGTGTGTGTATAGCTGCCCTCTTCAGTTGCAGGTCCAGACCCAAATAGGTGGAATCAATCAGAGGCTAAGGAGATGTAAGGATCTGAAAAACCAGAGGGCAGCAAACATACAGACACTATGTGAACTGAAGATAATAAAAGGAAATACTGGGGGCAGCAAATAACAAGATGATGCTTGTAATAGGTGATAATATGCATGCAAAGAATAATAGACAAGATAGGTGAAAAGACAAGATAAGAAGCTGGGAAAATACTGTGAGAAAATAAGATGAATGGATGTGAAAACAGTGACTAACAATGAGGAGACAGGAGACTAAACCAATTAAAACCCCCACACCAAGAGAACCACAACACTATTGACTCTGAGGGTGGGCAAGGCACCCTAAGGCTCACTCATGATGCCGGGTATGCTGTAATCTCTAAATGAAAGAAGGTGTCCACCATTACTCTTCAGCTATCACACCCACACATATTCCTTAAAATGTCACTGTTCTCACTCATTTCTTGCTGATTACAGATCACTGACAAGATGTTCTTTTGATTTCAGCATATTTGCAGTCACCACTACTGCAAGAACTTTTAAAATATGATGGAAGAGGAAGGAGTGAAAGCAGAAAAGTGACAAATCACAGCATTTTGCTGTGTCTGATTTAGCAGGTGCACATCAGACTGTGGGTTCCATGTCTGACTGCAGTCTGTAAAAAATAAATAAAAATAAACGCCAGGCTTTTAATCAAGAAAATATGGTGCACACATTCCTCGAATCAGTGAGTGTCAGTGCTAAACCTTAATTTCCTCCCTCCATTATTGGGCATGTCCAGACTGCTTTGTCCAGTACATGTGAGGGGTTTTTTAACCCTCTGGGGTCCGAGGGCATTTTTTGGACAGTTCACTCGCCTGGCATAAATGTTTTATTATTGCTGTTAACAGCTCTTCCTGCATCCCACAATCAAGTTTTTATGTCTCTTTTTTCTTCAGGACAACCTGTGCTTTCAGAATATATATGTTTTTGTTGTGTTTTATAAGTGTAATAAAGGTTTACAATCAAAAATAGGCAAGGAAAAAATAAAGCGAAAAATAATTTTCCACACACAGTTATTCAAAACACACAGCAAACTATAATAAACAACTGTTTTGACACTTTATAAAGGTAATTTGAGGTCGTGTGTGAAAGTCTGTACAACAAAAAGGTTCAAACAATAAACACAAATGGACATTTTGAACAATATATACAAAATGTTCTATGCATTTTGTTGTCCATTGATATGGTAAACAGTGCTTTACGCAGAGAAAACAGAGTTATCCAGTAACATTTACATGCAAACTAATGGAGCAATCCTGATAGTTACACACTCTTTGTTTGACCACGTGAGATTGTCATCAGAGACTCTCCGTCTGCTCCTGCTTTCACTGATCGCTGTGCGTAATGGCGCAGGGCGCACTGAGTATGTACTAAAAGTATGTACTTATTGGAGCACCCAGGGGGCTATTCAAATGGGCCAACTAGTAACACATCACTCCTGAAAATGATCTTTGGCTTTTCACGTGAGGTAAATCTGCCCTACGATTGGATTTTGGAAAACCATGTGACGGTGAACCAATTCCAATTGGACACTTACATTGCGCACGTCATCACACAGCTTCTATGAGGAGTACAAAGATGGCCGATGGCTGGCTCGAACGTCCGCAGAGTTAACTTTTCAGCAAAAAAAAAAAAAAAAAAGTTTCTATCTCATATTCAAAAGTTATTTATAATTTAGAAAGCTTGGTCTTAGCCATCGTATACAACGGTGTAGGCCCCAGAGGGTTAATGGAAATGCATTGTGGTCGTACAGGACGCTTTGTACAATGTGAGCGACAATCTGTTATATATGGTGTTTATTACATGGAAAACCATAAAAAAATATTGACTTTTTTGTTTTTGTCCAGTGAGTGCAAATATCCAGTTTATACGATGATGGCTTAGGTGAGTTTTGCTGTAGTTACTCAGGCTTTTATTCCCAAGATGTCATTAGTAACCTGACTGACAACCACATTCTGCATCCATCCAGCAAGCTGTAGGCCTCCAAACTTTTATATGACTTCAGGATTTCTCCTGTGTCGGCTGAGGGAGTGTTGATAAAGTAGTTGAAAATGTCTGATACTGCACGTCTGGCTTCCGCTCAAAATAAAATAAAATAAAAAACTGGTGAACTTCTCAAGGGAAATATTGTAGGGATCCACATTGATTCTTTGAATTTTCTCTAAGTGCCTCTTCTGATGTTCAAGACTGAGTGCTTTAGCCATATTGGACAAATTAGGTTAAGCATCCACCGACAAGCCAGCATCAGCCATGCTGTGTACAGAGAACCTGCCGTCCAGAATGGCTGCAGATACAAAACCACGTGGTGTGTGTGTGTGTGTGTGTGTGTGTGTGTGTGTGTGTGTGTGTGTGTGTGTGTGTGTGTGTGTGTGTGTGTGTGTGTGTGTGTGTGTGTGTGTGTGTGTGTGTGTGTGTGTGTGTGTGTGTGTGTGTGACATCAGTGCACATTGTCTATAGTGTCTTATTGACTGAACATTCATTCATACACTCACTGGCCAGTTTATTAGATACAACTTGCTAGTACCAAGCTGAACCCTCTGTTGCCTTCAAAACTGCCTTAATTCTTCATGGCATAGATTCAACAAAGTGTTGGAAACATTCCTCAGAGATGATGGCCCATATTGACATGATGGCATCATGAAGTCGCCCATTCAACTAGTCTGCCATTCTCCTGTTAACCTCTGACATCGAGACATTTTCAAAGGTCAAAGCTTCTTTCTACGTTATATCGATAACGGTCAGCAGGTACTTGTACCCATCGTTAAAATCTGATAACCCTTGCATGTCGCATAAATCCGCCTGAAATTGGTTAAGCGGGTTTGTGACAAATACTCTATTTCTTGGAAAATGCGTCCTGGCAGGTTTGTGTAATGTGTATGCATCTTCCCCCGACAGGAAATCTCTGATATGCTTCATACGAATTTTAGAGCCGTGTTGATCGGTCATAGCCCTGCGTAAACGCTCCGGCCCTCCAAAACTCCCCGGATTTACCGGACTATAATATACATCCTTCATTAAACCCTCATCACCCATCTTTTAAGACGGATCTCTTCAGAATGATGAACCGGATAGTCCTTTTGCATTTTATATGTTTTAGCGACCATAAATATTAGTCTTTTGTTTTAAATAGGAGCTCTTGGAAACGTTAAATTGAACTCTGATTCAGCACCGTGGAGAGCGCTCACAGAGCAGCCTCGAGCTTTTAATAAGACCGTGTTTAAACCCCTCATTAATTCATACCGAGCACCTTTTTTTTCCACCAAAACCTCGTTTGTATGACTCTGTCTTGCTATATGAAGCGCCTTGGGGCAACTGTTTTGTTGTGGTTTTGGCACTATATAAATTTGATTTGTAAAACATTTCACCCTTTTTCAACAATATTATAGGAAAGAACACTGACCGTCTGAGGTTTAGAATATGTGCTTTATTACATTCATTAAAGTCACACACAGAGAAAAAAACAATTGTTCATGTTTATTAAACACAACATGCGTGAAGGAAAAAAGTATACGTTCACGTACAAAACTGGAAAACTCTCAGTAATACATCTCCCCCGCATTTACGGTTTATTTCAGTATTCAGCTGTAAAAGTGTAGGAACAATCTCCCCTCTGGACAGCCCCATCTGTTTCACCCGGCACGCTATCACATCCACAAACAGAGTGTATAATGTAAGCAGGTGCATCAGATTACACCGTGTAAAATCGTCAGTGGCCAAAACAGAGATTTTCAGTAATACGTTGTACAGAGATTTTTCAGATGAATGGAGAGCCGCGCTGTAGATATGATCTGTCCAGACTCCGGGCCCGGGGCGACGTCTGATAACGTCGAAGACCCTCTCCAAAGCGCATGAAGGCGGGACGTCTGGGATCTCCAGCCTGCGAATGACTACCCGCTCCAGCTTATACGAGAGTCCACGTATAATATAAACTTCCCGCAAGCTTTGAAAGAGAGTCATCACACAATTACCCATGACTGTAAAACAATATAATGATATTTAAAAAACAAACAAAAAAAAAGCAGGTTTTTTCTTCAGTCGTCTGGGTTATAGACGGCTACCATCCCCTCCAGGTCGAGATCTGCGTCTTCACCGAAACATGTGTACAGTTCGTTGATCTTTGCTTCAAAAGTATCAGTGTATTTCAGCTCAGTGAGGATGTTTTCTACCGCCCCCTGAACCTTCGCAGCCGATGGGTTGAGGAAGCGCTGGGCTAGGAGCTTTACCACAGCCGGGATGAAGGTCGGTCTCCAGAGTCTCACCATTAATCTCTCAAAATGTCCGGTAAAGAAATATTCATTTAACGGGTCCAGGCATTCGTGCTGGCGCTGGCTGGGGTGATCGATCTCACACCCGTAACAGAGTTTTTGTCTGTAACGTTTGATCACAGCCAAAAGTAAGTGTGCCACGCCGACTTTCACCGTTTTCAGGAATTCCTCTGACAGGAACCCTTCAGGCCGGTCAGATGCGAAAGATGTGGCGTATTTCTCAGCCGGCTCGAGGTCTTGTACCTCCCGCGGACTCGCGGCCTCCGTGACAGCGGGAAGAGACCCTACGCCTCCCGGGCTGGAAAGCGCATGAGAAGGATGGATCTCGCCCCAGACCGGCTCGAGCTGAACTCCCCACGGGCTCTCGTACCCGCCGCGGGTCCGTGAAGCCTGGCTCAGGGACGGCAGGTCTCTTCCACAGTCGAGCGCGCAGTCACAAGCGATGTCGTCGGCCGCTGCAATGGGAGAGGTTGAGGAGCTCATGCTGGTTCGTCGTCCGATGCTTGAATGAGATGTGGTCCCCTGGTTTTTATAGAAACCCCCGTGCATGCGGGGAGGAGGTACGTCAGTTTTTTTTTGTTTTGTTTTTTTAAGTAAAAAGAGGGGCCAAGTTTTTTCGGACTTCGATAACGTCCCTCCAGGCCAGGCACCTTGTAAAGAGGCCCATAATCCTGTCGTTACAGGTGTTGAACATCTCATGCCAGCTCTCAGCCGCAGCTGTGATGCTTCTGACGTGGCCGCTGGCACTAAGCCGCTCCAACTTAATTTCACCCTCAGAGACAGTGTCAGGAGGTCCACGCTGAAATATCACCCTATAGCGCGGCCCCTGGGTGCTGAGCCAGGTGAGTTGGAAGTGTGTTTTCTTCTTTTCCGGCGTCCGATCTCCTGGAGGTTCAGGGTTGACCGTGTCGCGAATCATCGAGCCCGCCGCCGCGGAGAAGACACCCCAATCGGCGGAAGTAAGCGCCACCCGTGGGGTTCCTCGAGTGGCAGTCTCACCCTCGGCCAGAGTGAAGAAACTTACTTGGGCATAATACGGGTCGAACGTGTAAGTTAAACGTTCGTGCCCCTCCAGGCTGTACGTGAGATCTTCCTCCGGTATCGGCTGGCTCAGACGGCTGACGTACATCCTCGCTTTTTTTGGAGCGAGCGAGCCTTCTGTTGTCATGGTGATGTTAACCGGGGTCTCGCAGATGTAGCGGAGGATCGGAGTTCGTCTCGCCATGGTGAATGCTGTATGTCACTCTGTCGTCGGAAAGGGGATTTTTAAACCCTTCTTCGTCTGCGGGGCGTAATTCCTCACCTTTTGCTCTAAAAAACATCCTTTGGCGTGAGTGATAAGGAGCTTTGTTGATTGTTCTTCGGGTTCATCACCTCGGGGCAGCATCTCCGCTCAGCGGGTGTCCCGCCACACACACACACACACACACACGCACACACACAGACACAGTTAGCGTCTGCAACAGGTATTAGAGCCGTGGGGTCATGTTTCCGCGAGCGGCTCTATGCGTGGGTATTTGACCGTCTTGCTGCAAAGACTTACAGCCGAGAGACGGCTATTTCTTTCGCTTCTTTAATTTACGAATTAAAAAACAGAAAAGGAAACGTAATAATTTAAGAATTAAAAATATTAAAGGGGCATTAAATAATAGACACTGATTTATGTTTAATTATTTCAGAATTAGTTAATTCTTTAATACATTAAAAAGATCTAGGTATTTTTAATCATTCTTTAATTCATGAAATAAAATGACATTAAAATATTAGACCCTGGGTGGGAGGGGAGGTATGGCTTGGAGGCGGTGCTTGGCCGGGGTTAGGGGAGGAGCTTGGGGGTGGGGCTAGGGGAGGAGCCAGGGGCGGAACTAGGGGAGGAGCCGGGGGCGGGGCTTAGGGTTGGGACATACTGACGTCATTGACTCTGATTGGATGTGATGTCATAAGGGGGCGGGGCTCGGAGGCGGGACTAGGGGTGGGACATAGTGACGTCATCGCTTATGATTGGCTGTGATGTCATAAGGGGCGGGGCTTGGAGGCGGGACTAGGGGATGGGTTTAGGGGCGGGACATAGTGACATCATCGATTCTGATTGGCTGACGTCATAGAGGGGGCCCTACCATTATTTAATGCTTTGATCTTAAATATGATCAATCTATCTTTGTTAGTTGGCTATGTACCACAGGCTTTTAAGGTGGCAGTAATTAAGTAATTACTTAAAAAGCCATCACTTGACCCAACTATCTTAGCTAATTATAGGCAAATCTCCAACCTTCCTTTTCTCTCAAAAATTCTTGAAAGGGTAGTTGTAAAACAGCTAACTGATCATCTGCAGAGGAATGGTCTATTTGAAGAGTTTCAGTCAGGTTTTAGAATTCATCATAGTACATAAACAGCATTAGTGAAGGTTACAAATGATCTTCTTATGACCTCGGACAGTGGACTCATCTCTGTGCTTGTTCTGTTAGACCTCAGTGCTGCTTTTGATACTGTTGACCATAAAATTTTATTACAGAGATTAGAGCATGCCATAGGTATTAAAGGCACTGCGCTGCGGTGGTTTGAATCATATTTGTCTAATAGATTACAATTTTTTCATGTAAATGGGGACTCTTCTTCACAGACTAAAGTTAATTATGGAGTTCCACAAGGTTCTGTGCTAGGACCAATTTTATTCACTTTATACATGCTTCCCTTAGGCAGTATTATTAGACGGCATTGCTTAAATTTTCATTGTTACGCAGATGATACCCAGCTTTATCTATCCATGAAGCCAGAGGACACACACCAATTAGCTAAACTGCAGGATTGTCTTACAGACATAAAGACATGGATGACCTCTAATTTCCTGCTTTTAAACTCAGATAAAACTGAAGTTATTGTACTTGGCCCCACAAATCTTAGAAACATGGTGTCTAACCAGATCCTTACTCTGGATGGCATTACCCTGACCTCTAGTAATACTGTGAGAAATCTTGGAGTCATTTTTGATCAGGATATGTCATTCAAAGCGCATATTAAAGAAATATGTAGGACTGCTTTTTTGCATTTACGCAATATCTCTAAAATCAGAAAGGTCTTGTCTCAGAGTGATGCTGAAAAACTAATTCATGCATTTATTTCCTCTAGGCTGGACTATTGTAATTCATTATTATCAGGTTGTCCTAAAAGTTCCCTAAAAAGCCTTCAGTTAATTCAAAATGCTGCAGCTAGAGTACTGACGGGGACTAGAAGGAGAGAGCATATTTCACCCATATTGGCCTCTCTTCATTGGCTTCCTGTTAATTCTAGAATAGAATTTAAAATTCTTCTTCTTACTTATAAGGTTTTGAATAATCAGATCCCATCTTATCTTAGGGACCTCGTAGTACCATATCACCCCAATAGAGCACTTCGCTCTCAGACTGCAGGCTTACTTGTAGTTCCTAGGGTTTGTAAGAGTAGAATGGGAGGCAGAGCCTTCAGCTTTCAGGCTCCTCTCCTGTGGAACCAGCTCCCAATTCAGATCAGGGAGACAGACACCCTCTCTACTTTTAAGATTAGGCTTAAAACTTTCCTTTTTGCTAAAGCTTATAGTTAGGGCTGGATCAGGTGACCCTGAACCATCCCTTAGTTATGCTGCTATAGACGTAGACTGCTGGGGGGTTCCCATGATGCACTGTTTCTTTCTCTTTTTGCTCTGTATGCACCACTCTGCATTTAATCATTAGTGATCGATCTCTGCTCCCCTCCACAGCATGTCTTTTTCCTGGTTCTCTCCCTCAGCCCCAACCAGTCCCAGCAGAAGACTGCCCCTCCCTGAGCCTGGTTCGGCTGGAGGTTTCTTCCTGTTAAAAGGGAGTTTTTCCTTCCCACTGTAGCCAAGTGCTTGCTCACAGGGGGTCGTTTTGACCGTTGGGGTTTTACATAATTATTGTATGGCCTTGCCTTACAATATAAAGCGCCTTGGGGCAACTGTTTGTTGTGATTTGGCGCTATATAAAAAAAAATTGATTGATTGATTGATGTGGGTCCTGGCACATGTGGGGGTTAGGGGTAATGAAATTGTGGATCAGGTTGCAAAGAATGCTTTAAAACATGACACTGTAGATCTTGAGGTGGCTCATAGAAGCTCTGAACATAAAGCCATGATTAAAAAAGTAGTGTGGGCTCAATGGCAGAAGGACTGGGACAATGGTAATAAGGGTAGGCATTTTTATAGTGTGCAGAAGTCTGTTTTTGGTGACTGCCCAACCCAGGGGAATAACAGAAGGGAGCAAGTACTGTTAACAAGACTGAGGTTAGGACACTGTGGACTGGCGTCTGACCTATGTCTAATTGGTAAACACCACAATGGATTGTGTGAAACCTGCACAAAGAAAGAGACTATCCCTTATGTTCTGATGGAGTGTAAAAGATTTTCTGAGCAGAGGAGAGTTCTTTTTTCACATCTTTTTGATCTTGGTTTTAAGTTTGTTTCTATTAAAGTGCTGCTTGATCCGTCTGCACGTCAGCAAGAGGTCTACAATGCCCTGATGGATTTTGTGTTCAGCTCTGGCTTGCAGCATAGTCTGTGAGTAGAGTGTAGTAGTTATGGTCTGCCAGTGAAAGGCAGCAATGCGCTGACTGGCACGCAGCCTGCCGGAAATCCATAAGAAGAAGAAGAAGAGATATTCAAGACTGTGATAGCACATAAAATATCTCCAGCCTCTGATAATTGTTTATGTTAAAAATCAATCATTTTGTATGTGTTTTCCCCAGATTAGTGACATATCCTATGAAATTGGCTTTTAAAGGGTTAAAATCCATAATTTAAAAAAAAAAAAAATAATCATTAATTTTGATTAGGGCTGAGCTTGAGGAAGAGATTTGAGCAAAAAAAAAAAAAAAAAGCAAAACAAATATTTCTGATATGTTTTTACAGCAGCTAAACTTGTGGCTTTTAAACAGCCAAAACAGGATCAAAGAGAGGAAAAAAGTCTGATGCCAAGCAAAAAATAATAAAAATGCAGCAAAGTCATTTTCCAGCCTCTGATCATTTTTTACATTGAAAATCAGTCATTTTTTGTTTTGTTTTTTCCCAAAATCAGCGACACCTTCTATGAAATTGGCATTTAAAGGGTTAAAATCCTTAATTTTTTCAAATATTCATTATTTTTGATTAGGGCTGAAGTTGATGGAGAGAATTGTGCAAAAAAAAAGAAAAACATTTATCTGTTTATTATTTTAGAATAGCTAAGGTTTGTGGCTTTTAAATGGCCAAAACAGGATGTAAGAGTAGTAAATGTTTTCCACAACTAATTTTTGATCTTTTAAAATTTTTGAAATCACATACTGAAAATTTATGTAGAATTAAGTTTCCTCACCAAAAATGTTTTCACTATCTTAATAGAGTGAAAGTTATGGTCAGTTACTTCTAAAGATCAGCCCTTTTTGGCAGAAAAAACCCACAATACCTGGTCTTATACTGTGCGAGTTTTGGCTCTTTTTCAGCTGATTTTTCACTCATGCGATAATTTTTAGGATTGCGCTGAGTTTCAGCTTAATCGCGCATCCTGCATTGTGTAGTATACATGGAGTAACGAGTTGCATTTAACCTCTCACAACCACCTCCCGATCGGCAATCATATGGTCGGATGAAAATCAAACCTATTTGATATTCTGGTCGGCCCTCGTGAGGGTATCGCGCTGTTGAAGCAGCAATACGAGCATCAACGAGCTGATGTGCAAACACCGGAGAGAGCATAAACATTGATCATCTCTTTGGGAGAGCAGCTTCTGTTTATTTTTTCCCCTTTCAACTCATGTAAAGTCTTGTTGTTGTTTTTTTTAATTTGATGTCTCCTATTGAGGTTTTTTTAAATAAGAAATGTAAATAAAGTTTGAAAAATAAGAACAAAGGAAAAATAAAGCTTCTGTTTACATTTTGCTTCCCCAAACACGAGTCCGTCGTGTGGTTTTTAAACGTACCTGAGTAGTCAGATCGCACCAGAGCATAGTGTGAGAACATAAATCTGAACTTTTACTTTGTCGTACAGTTTGAGCTGGAGCCAAGTACAACGGCTTTATGCTGCATTTACACATAACCACAAGTCACGAATGCCACGAAGTACACATTCTTGGCTGCTGATCACGAATGTGATGATTCAGGGCAGAGGCGTCAGGTGTCCTCAGGAACTGTTGCAACGCGTTACGATTAATGGCACGTGTTGCTGGAGAATTATCAGGAACTATTATGCACAGTCAAGAATAATGTTCCGCGTTGTTGCGTGCTATTGCACGTAACAGCGCATCGTCAAGTTCTGTCACGTTGTGAACTCGGTGAATTGTCTCCACACACACACCCATATTCATCCAACCATTGCTAATAATTCAGATCGCTCCAGTTTTTCAGAAGAACTTTGTGACTGCATGCGTAGTTGGGCTCTGTGCCATGGAGTGGTGCAGAGAGGAGGAGACGGACAGAGCCAGATGTGTGGCTTCATGCACCTCTCGTCTCGTGCGTTTTCCCAAACATCAGGCACATGCAGCAGGTGGAACACCTGCAGGAGCGCGCTGAAGAGCACTGAAATGAGACTTTTAGCCGACTTGGTGTCAGCAATCAAACTGAATGCGGTGCAGCAGGGTTTAATTGTGTGCACACTTCTTCCTCCACCGGATTGGAGGAGGTGCAGAGAAGTCTGGCTGCACATGAGTCTCCTCTTGCTCCTCTGGTTGCTCAGACTCATGTCCCGTTCATCGGTTACAACAGCAGGTGGAACACCTGCAGGAGCGTCCTGAGGAGCTTCAGCAGGAACTGTACAACGACACTTGGCTGACTTCGCGTCACTGTTCCTCTTCGGCATACTGCATCAAACTGAACACTGTGGAGCCGAGTTTGTGCGCACATGACAGAAAATGGATTCGTCGTGGCGCGCAGTGAAATGTGACGCTGCGTTACAAGTTGTGTCAAAACTTGACAGTTTCCGTGTCACTTCATAATAATGTGTGACATTTGGGCTCCAAGAACCATCACAGGAACTACTACGAACGTTGTCACGTTCTATTAAGGATCACTACTCATCAAGACGGATCAATACGCTCAGTGGCGACCTCCAGGATGTGAGACGAAATGAGGGTGGTGTGTGACATTCGTGGAAGATTTTTTGACAGGCAAAAACATGAATATCAAGATTATCACGCACCAACACGTGCTATTAAGAAACTTATTCAGATGCGTTGTCACGTTAAGAATGTCAGGAATGTGTCACGAATAACAGAAAAATGACATTCGTAACGCCCTTATGTGTAAACGCACCATTAGGTTTAAAGCCCCTGTCACAGTGGCGTATTTGTAGAGCTGCTCATTGCGGCGTTGTGTGTCACTGAAATATGCGCGAAATACGCGTGTGCTCGGCTTTTTCCATTGTGCAATCCGTTAGTAGAGCTGCGTATTGCGGCGTGTGTGGCTTTTTTAGTATGCCCGGAATGCGCGTGTACCTCTGTGTTCATTGCGTTCGTATAGCTGCGTGTTTATGTGTGCACAGCGCGTGTTTATCCTTGCTGCTATAAAAAGCCACTTCCCCTTTTTTTCAGTTCTCTCCAGACGGCTGAGCAGAACACATCGCTGCGCTTGAAAATCAGTGGGATTTTATCATGAGGTTTTTAAGTCCTCGCCTAAAAGCTGCAATCCTCCAGCATCTGGATGTCCTGGAAACATTAATTATGTGGCAGAGGTTGAGCGCTTGAAAGAACGAGAAAGCATGAGGAAAACTATCGCAAGTTGGAGAAGAAGACGTATGTGGGTGAGACCTTGGATCCAGCGCAGGCCCCTGCATGGTCAATATGAAAAGCTGATGAAAGCGCTGCATGCTGAGGATGTTACAGCATTTACCAATTTCCTGCGCATGGAGCCACCAGCTTTTCATGAACTTTTGACAAGAATTGGGCCGAGGATTACAAAACAAGATACCAACTGCAGGAAAGCTCTGGAACCTGGTTTGAAGATGGCTATTACTCTGAGGTTCCTGGCCACTGGAAGCAGCTACAAGTCTCTTCAATATGGATTTCGAGTTGCTCAGCGGAGAAAACACATTGTTATTGGCCTCTGCAATAAATGAATAATAGCAATGTACAGTTAACTTCCTGCTAGACTAAAATGTGTGGATTGCAAGTCCCAAAAGATAATACAATATGATTTTATTGTGATCAAGTGTTGTCACACTAAAAACACACTTCTTTTTTGGCACACAAAAGCGCAAACACTTCTTTTAGAGGCGCGAATGGCCCAAACACAGACACACACCATTTTATGGATGACAATGTTGCTCAAAACAGGAGAAGTGCGAAAAAAATTCTCAGAAGTGTGATATTTGATCTACTGCCATATAAAACGGTTTAAGAAGTTGAAGTCTGAAATGCAACAGATTGGTTTAATATTGTCAAGGAGTATCGCTCAATTTCCCAGCTAAATGAAACACTGAAATTCCATGGAGTGGAAAAACTCCAGAAGACCTTGACAACTTCCTACAAATACACTGTGAAATGCAAAGCTAAATGATGAAAAATTAGAATTTGTCACACAAATAAAACTCTGAAACAAGAGCCTCTATGTAAAAAAAAAAAAAGAAAACTTTATTTTCAACAAAGATGACAACATTCACAACAACAGTCACTCAACGTAAAACAACACTCAAACAACATCTGCATCACTCTTTTCACTTTCGGCGTTTACACGGGTTTGCAGTTTTGGGGTTGATGATTCAATATTTGATAATAGAGACATATTGAAGTCCAATGTGGTGAAGTTCAGGATTGTGGTGGGGTGCTGAGAAGGATAATATGGTGAAGGGTCATGGGGATGATGTGCTGGATCTGACTGAACTGTACTATGTGTTCTGGGGGGATGTTGTGCGGATGTGCTGGGTGGTAGGAGGGGAGACCAAACTGGGACATTATATGGTGATGGTGGAACAGGCTGTTGGGAATTGGTCCGTTGTGCAGGTGACGAAGAATAATAATAGGACTGATGGGGGACGGGAGGAGGATGGAAAGATGCGGGATGTGGAGAAGGGATGGAGGGATGCGGAGGAGCCAGGATTGTTGGTGGAGGAGCCAGGGATGGTTGATGATGCGATCTGGGAGGAGCTGGGGATGGTACATGATGCATGGGAGGAGCCAAGGGTCGCTGATGTGAGGTGGACGGGTCATGATGTGACGTGGAGGGTGTTGAAGGTGGGTGGAACTGCTGTGGTGGAGGGGGCATAAATTGATAGTGCTGGAGGAGTTGTTGTTGCTGTTTTTTTTTTTTTTTTTTTTGATTTGTAAATTCCTGTAATGAAGCATCTGTAATGGTGCCAAAGAGTAGGCACTCCAGATCTCAGATCTCCTCATCTATCTTGCTGGTCTCATGGTAGACCCTCTCCGCAAACAACCTCTGGCTCTTGCTGCCTTTCTCCACATGCACAACATTGCCGATAGCGGCCCTGGTATTGAGGAGCTCTTTGGAGAGCTGAAAAGACACAAGCAGGAGTAGTGACAATAATGAGTATAGTGCCCCCTGCTGGTCATATGTTAAATTAAAATGTGCAAAGAGGAAAGTTTCACGTTTTCCAAATACAGATATTTGTTTCAGAATTGTGAGTACCACTGCAGTTACTATTTCCCTACAAAATTGTTCATGTTTAATAATATCACATTAAATTTTGATGAATAGATGAATGTGTTTGTTTTTAAAAAGACAATAGTGGGGAAAAAAAGGAGGCACTATTATTCTTGAAATATATATATATATAGTGAGGAAAATAAGTATTTGAACACCCTGCAATTTTACAAGTTCTCCCACTTAGAAATCATGATTCTAATTTGTTTTTAGTAGGACTGGAATTTATTACTGGGCATTAAAGTTATTCCTACAGGGAAAGTTATATTTAACCATAAAAAAAAAAATAGAAAATGTCAACTTTGATAAAAAATCTTTTATTCAAGTATTAGCAAAAAGACAAAATGTGGAATGTTGGAGAAAAATCTTTATGTGCTATGTACATGTGGCAAACGGTTAATGTCTCGTCATTTTTTGTCCTATTGGTCATCACCTTTCAAGAAGGCTGGTGTTGAGTGTCTGGAGCTGGGATGTACTGGGTGATGGAAAGACAAGTTGGAGATGTTTGCATCGTCCTCAGCCTCCAAAAGAAACCTACTCCTGGACATCACTCCCACTGGGGTAGTCGTCTGGTGATGGGAGATCGTGGCACAGGAGCACTCTGGGTGGCACTTACCATCCTGCTGAAACTTCCAGATGTGGGAAGCTGGGTTGGATACACAGGCTGCAGCCACTCGATGTTCTGTGGCTCAAAATAAATTAGAAAAAAGACAAAATATCAACTTTGAGAAAAATGTTTCATTCAACTATGTAGCAAAAAGAAAAAATGTCAACTTTGAGAAAAATCTTTATGTACATGACAATTTTTGCCATCATTGGATGTTCAGTTTCTCTCCTGTTATTTGATAAAATTTTAAAAAAATTGTTTATAACATAACAAATTTTGATGACTTCTAACAAATACACAAATTTAAGGACCCCTTTACACCTAGTGTGAATTTGGTCAATTTGCACATAATGTTGGGAAAGTGTAGTGACACGGACCCACAATGGGGGCGTAAATGAATGGACAATGGAAGGAGTTAAATTAGAACACTTTACTGTTGTGAATGTCACAACCAAACACAGCAGATTACAGAATGTACACAAGTCAATTAATAAAGGTGTCGTGTGGGCAGGCTCGACGATAGGAGATGCCCGTCTGGAGATGAACCGGAACCACACGATTTCCACCGCCACCGAACCCGAGGGATACTGGAGCCGCCAAGTCCCGAAGTCCCCAGGTGGCCACCGTCTCGGCGTGTCGGATCTGGTACTGCTGGCAGAAAACAAAGACAGTCAAGTGTGGGTGTGTGTACACCCAGTAACAATCCTGGTGGGAATTCCACCTCCACCTCTCACTCAATACGTGTTGCAGCACCTCCCTCCGGGGTCCTCGTCAGGAAGCAGACAGCACCACGCTCCCAAGGTCCACCACAGACAGCAGGACAGGGCACCGCAGCTGGAAGGCCGGCTGGCATCAACAAAAGCCCCAAAACATTCCCCAGTACAATCCAACACACAGGAAAAAACACAAAACCCACCCAAAACCTCCCCAGGGGACCGTCCCATCAAAGCCCGGGAAGAAAAGAAAAACTCCCAAACGCAAAAACCCAACACAGCCCCACAAACACAATACAAACATAAATGCATAAAAGAAAAATAACAAACAACCCCCCCAGAACGACCTGCGAAGCCCAACCCCCCCCCCCCCCTGCGGAGCTGCAAGCTCCGTAACACGGGCGTCTGTTTGTTTAATGTGGTTTGCGAGATGCTGTAATTGCTCCCATATTTTCTCCAAGTGTTCTTGAACTTTTTCGGCAAAAGGAACCGCCTCTGCCGCTGGGTCCATTATGGAATGGCCGGGAACTACTGTTATGTGTCGACGCGGGTTGAGGAGCGGACCTGTGTCAGACGGAACCCAGCGCTACAAATAACCAGAAAAGCGGTTCCAAAAACAATATATTTATTTCACCCGCTGCTGCATAAAAAGTGTAAAAACAGAAATAGCGTCATTCTGGTGGAGTGAAGGCTGGCATGCTCTCCAGCGCCCAAAAGGATCGAAGCCCGGCGCTCCTGGACCCACTACCACTGCCAAACACCCCCCAGGTGGACACGACAAACCGACTCTCTGCGAAGCATAGAAGAGGTGAGGTAAGTTAGCAGTTACAACTAATATCCTTCAAAAGACACACACTATCAGCAACACATTCAGGTCTGTACTTTAAGCTTTATGCAAATGAGCAGCTTCTCACAACAGGTGGAGGATCACTTGTCCGCACGCCACAGCAGTGAGAAGCAAGCTGCACAATTCTCATCACAATTCAAGTATACTGCGTAACAAAATACCAAGTTACTATCAACAATTAGTCAAACACTTAATCACCTCTGATGTGTGCTGACAGCATGTGTCCCTCACCCTTCCTTGCTTCACGGGCTCGATGTGTCAAACCCAGGCGCGGTCCTCAGCGTCTCACAAACGAACATCACAAGGTCGAGTTCCCGGCAGTTCTGCTTAAATCACACATGACTTAAATGCAGAACACCATCCAATTATCTGCTTCAGCTGAAAGTCTTTAAGGTTGCATGTGAGCACCATTCACAGGTGCTGCACATGATGTTGATGAGGGTGAAGGATTCTTCAGCCAGCACCTTCTCCACAGACAAATCAGTTCTCATGCCACCTGGAGAGCAAAGAAAAGAAAAGAAAAGAACACCAAAATATCCAGCCACACCCCCCAACACACAACAAGGAAAGCCTATTGTGATGTCTTCCAGGCAGGTCTTCAGTACAGATTCATTCTAAATCTGGGTATCACTTGCTGATCCTTTACCTAATAGAAATTGAGAGTAAATAATTACAACAAATAAAAATTAATAAATGACTGTATAAAATTAAATTTTTGATTGACTTTTATCTCTACTTACCACCGATGTCTGCCCAGATTAACTTGTAGTCCAAATCCACCAAGGCAAAGACGACACTGAGGAATCCCTTGTAATTGGGGTACATGCTTCCTGTACCAGGAGGACACTTACAAGTAATATGCTTGCCGTTGAGTGCACCACAACAGTTCAGAAAATGCCATTTCCTGAAGAAGCCCTTGACTATAGTCAGCTACTCTACAGGTGTAGTTGTAGGTGTGAAACATTCCTCCATGAGGTCTTCACAGATGGCTTTGCACTCTTTTTGAACGACAACAGAGATTGTGTTGTAAGGAACACACCATCCATGCTGCATATTGCGGTACTTGGTTCCGGAAGCGAAATGACGAAGAGTCAGTGCTGGCTTCAGGCCTGGACCCAGAACCGCCCGGTGCCATCACAACACACAACGTAAATGCAACGTTGCTGGAAGGTTGCAGTTTGGTACCTTCTGAAATAATGTTCCTGGCACGTCCTGGCGACGTTGCCCAGAATGTACACCAAATTAATTTCAGGACAGGTGCAAGTTTGTTGGACAAGGTCAAGGCCGAGGTTACCACTGGTTACTTATAGCAAGCATTCGTGTTATCGCCATCTGTAAAACACTGTCTGCACGTGCCTGCAACATTCCTCCATTTACAGCACCTCCTAGCGTATCCCAGTGAACAAGGCCGAGGCTGTGCGCATGCGTATTCATCCTTCCTGTTGATCATAGCGGCAGCGTTGATGCAAGGTAATATTGTTCAGATGATTGTAATCCATGTTTTATCCATTGAGTAGGACACCATCACTGCTTGAAACATAGGCAGAATTAAAAGATAAGATATACAGGTCACTTTGGGATATAGATTCCTGATATATTTGCTTCCTGGGAGTAGGGTTGTTTATCGAAAACCGGTTCCTTTCGGGTATCGTTAAGAAATTATTCGATCCACCGAAATCAATAACCTTAATAACAATTCCCTTATCGGTCCTTCAGAGTGGCCGTTGGTTTTGGGGGTGTTTGTCAGGAAAATGATCATTTCTCTACAGTGATTACAGACCCTGCAGCGGGTCTTTAATCAACTTTACTGCAGCACGTCTTTGCTTTGCTTTGAACCTTGAACCAAATGAAGCAGTGATTCTAAAACTTCTCAATGTACAATAAAAATAGTTAAATGTGATACAAAAAGGCTTTGAAATAGAGGTTTCTTTTTTCATGGAATAGTGGTTGCATCCCTGCTGTAGAGAAGCTGGTGTCCAGACAGACATGGAACTTTATTAACGTGCGCGTTCCTCTACAAAAAACAGATGGCTCTGTGATGCCCACGTACACTTGTGGAATACTTTTGGCTTTTGATAAACTTCTGGTTCCTGGAGAGGATAATCTACTTGGGTTCTTAAACACATCTATGGTCCGATGCTTAAGAGACTTAAATGTTTTATCATCTCACCGTGAGAGCTCTTGTTGGTGCATCTCTTTCCAGACGGTTTACACCCAGCAGCCAGGCACAGGCTAAGCGCATCTTCTCCATCACTTGGCTCAGACTCTGAAGACGAATCATACATTTTTTATATATGTTTGTGTAAATTTTAGACTTTTTTTTATCCATGAGCTAAAATAATGGTTTTATCCTTGTGTGGAAGATCCACTCACCTTCTGTGCATTCCTTGACATATTTCATGTGTTTCCTTCTGGGAGGTTTAGTGGATAGGAGGCCCTCTCGTCCTGCCTGAGACTCTGAAGACAAATCACAAAATTATTCCCTTTACTTTAGTTCTCAGAGGGCAAAAGGTTTGAGATCCCTAATCAATTTTAAATGAATAATTTCAAATAATATGAATAATAACTTATTTCACTTTCCTCTGGTTTATATGAAACTTTAGTTCATGTGTCCCTTATCTAACAGTCGTGTTAAAGGCCATCAAGCCTGGCCTTTAACACGACTGTACATCATTGTAAATCAGTTCCTGTACTAAGAGTTATAAGGCTGCATCACAAAATAAATTACTGAAACATTAGACTTTACTTTTGGACATTAAATGGACATTATGGCGAGTCAGAGCTCTATTGAGCTGAGTATTCCATTAACTTTAACTAGTAATGACTTCATGACTTTCTTTGCTAACAAAATTTTAACTATTAGAGAAAAAATTACTCATAACCATCCCAAAGACGTATCATTATCTTTGGCTGCTTTCAGTGATGCCGGTATTTGGTTAGACTCTTTCTCTCCGATTGTTCTGTCTGAGTTATTTTCATTAGTTACTTCATCCAAACCATCAACATGTTTATTAGACCCCATTCCTACCAGGCTGCTCAAGGAAGCCCTACCATTATTTAATGCTTTGATCTTAAATATGATCAATCTATCTTTGTTAGTTGGCTATGTACCACAGGCTTTTAAGGTGGCAGTAATTAAGTAATTACTTAAAAAGCCATCACTTGACCCAACTATCTTAGCTAATTATAGGCAAATCTCCAACCTTCCTTTTCTCTCAAAAATTCTTGAAAGGGTAGTTGTAAAACAGCTAACTGATCATCTGCAGAGGAATGGTCTATTTGAAGAGTTTCAGTCAGGTTTTAGAATTCATCATAGTACATAAACAGCATTAGTGAAGGTTACAAATGATCTTCTTATGACCTCGGACAGTGGACTCATCTCTGTGCTTGTTCTGTTAGACCTCAGTGCTGCTTTTGATACTGTTGACCATAAAATTTTATTACAGAGATTAGAGCATGCCATAGGTATTAAAGGCACTGCGCTGCGGTGGTTTGAATCATATTTGTCTAATAGATTACAATTTTTTCATGTAAATGGGGACTCTTCTTCACAGACTAAAGTTAATTATGGAGTTCCACAAGGTTCTGTGCTAGGACCAATTTTATTCACTTTATACATGCTTCCCTTAGGCAGTATTATTAGACGGCATTGCTTAAATTTTCATTGTTACGCAGATGATACCCAGCTTTATCTATCCATGAAGCCAGAGGACACACACCAATTAGCTAAACTGCAGGATTGTCTTACAGACATAAAGACATGGATGACCTCTAATTTCCTGCTTTTAAACTCAGATAAAACTGAAGTTATTGTACTTGGCCCCACAAATCTTAGAAACATGGTGTCTAACCAGATCCTTACTCTGGATGGCATTACCCTGACCTCTAGTAATACTGTGAGAAATCTTGGAGTCATTTTTGATCAGGATATGTCATTCAAAGCGCATATTAAAGAAATATGTAGGACTGCTTTTTTGCATTTACGCAATATCTCTAAAATCAGAAAGGTCTTGTCTCAGAGTGATGCTGAAAAACTAATTCATGCATTTATTTCCTCTAGGCTGGACTATTGTAATTCATTATTATCAGGTTGTCCTAAAAGTTCCCTAAAAAGCCTTCAGTTAATTCAAATGCTGCAGCTAGAGTACTGACGGGGACTAGAAGGAGAGAGCATATTTCACCCATATTGGCCTCTCTTCATTGGCTTCCTGTTAATTCTAGAATAGAATTTAAAATTCTTCTTCTTACTTATAAGGTTTTGAATAATCAGATCCCATCTTATCTTAGGGACCTCGTAGTACCATATCACCCCAATAGAGCGCTTCGCTCTCAGACTGCAGGCTTACTTGTAGTTCCTAGGGTTTGTAAGAGTAGAATGGGAGGCAGAGCCTTCAGCTTTCAGGCTCCTCTCCTGTGGAACCAGCTCCCAATTCAGATCAGGGAGACAGACACCCTCTCTACTTTTAAGATTAGGCTTAAAACTTTCCTTTTTGCTAAAGCTTATAGTTAGGGCTGGATCAGGTGACCCTGAACCATCCCTTAGTTATGCTGCTATAGACGTAGACTGCTGGGGGGTTCCCATGATGCACTGTTTCTTTCTCTTTTTGCTCTGTATGCACCACTCTGCATTTAATCATTAGTGATCGATCTCTGCTCCCCTCCACAGCATGTCTTTTTCCTGGTTCTCTCCCTCAGCCCCAACCAGTCCCAGCAGAAGACTGCCCCTCCCTGAGCCTGGAGGTTTCTTCCTGTTAAAAGGGAGTTTTTCCTTCCCACTGTAGCCAAGTGCTTGCTCATAGGGGGTCGTTTTGACCGTTGGGGTTTTACATAATTATTGTATGGCCTTGCCTTGCAATATAAAGCGCCTTGGGGCAACTGTTTGTTGTGATTTGGCGCTATATAAAAAAAATTGATTGATTGATTGATTGATTATGGGACAGACTTTGTGAAGTGCATTATACATAGTGCTTTTATGAAGACTTTTGTAAAAAAAAAAAAAAAAAAATGGAATGAATGGGGTACAAAGACCTGCAATATATACAGTGCATCTTAGGGCATCTGACTAATTACAGAGGAGCAGAGGTAATGCACAACTGTATCTTCTTTCAACTTCAATTGTGTGAAGTCTGCATCTAATAAGTACATAAATATACATCATAATGTTTAATAAATTCCCAAAATTGAGTTCCACTTTTGTGTTTACCATGCCCAGGCTCACCTCTGTCTTCATCGTCATCATAATCGTGCCTTGTGACTCCAGTTGAGTGTGGCTCGTTTGTCTACAAAAAGAGGTTAGAATCATTAAAGACATTACATTTTTTCTACTTCAAAAACCTTTCCTCTTCTTCTCTACTCGTACATGTGAGAAGTTAAATTAAAGAAAAAGCTGATCACCAAAAAGTAACATTTTGTATCAGTAACTTATCCACATTATGCCACAACTAACTTGTAGTACGACCAAATGTCTTTCTGTGAAAAGCTAAGATATGTTCAGGATTATAAAAATACACTTTATCTGATTCTTCATCTGAAATACTATTCCTCATGTCTCAAATTCCATAAGATCAACTCCATGTTTGAACCTCAATCCTCTGTTCCAGAGGCCTCATGTCTGAAGGAATATATCTTAAATGTGCTTAAATATGCATTAACATTTTGTGCTTTTTTCCCCATTCAGTATCATCATATTATTTATCTTTTATTGAGCTAAAATATATTGTTACATGAGTGTGTTTTAATGTTTAGAAGTCATCATTTATATATTAATAGAGTTTGTTGCTGTTGAAGAATATATTACTCATATTGCTCATAGTGATCAATATTTATCACTGCTTATTAATAGCTAAGGTTAATTGCATGATATCTATATATTTAAATACTTTTGAGTTATATGTTTGAATGCTGTTGAATTGTGTATTGTGTCTACCAAATTAAAGGTATGTTATGTTTATGATTACATTTGCTTTTGTTCTAAGATTTCCTTTTGCTGAAATATTAGTTTAGTTTCGTAGCAGGCTGTCATGAAGATATGTTACTTATATAATCATTTTCAAAAGTCTTGTAAATGTGATGTGTCCCTGTTTCAGTGAGGCCCTGAAGATATATTAAGAAATCGATATGTGGCAAACAGCATATGGATAGGATGCCAGTTGTTAGAAGGTTGTGCAATTTTGAAATGTGCAAACATTCCTGCGGTATAACCACGTGATGTGACTTGCTGACAGTTTTTCCATTAGCAGTTGTTGCCCAAAATTTCTTATCAGAAGACTTCACAACACGTGGGCAGGACCATGCCAGGAAATAGAGGGATCAAGACCACCCAGATGAAGGACAATGCCCAAGATTAGCAGAAAAACATTGTAGTACCATAGGGTATAAATACAAAGCCAGCCCACTGTTCGGGGTTCCTCCTTGCTGTCAGCTTGCTGGAACACCAGATTGCTGGTTAGAAGCTTGCAGCTCCTGGGACCCTCAGAACTTCTGGGTATGAGTTTGCTTATCTCACTCATTCTGTAAAACTTGCATTCTGTCAAATTCTGTGACATTTAAATTCTGTTTAATAAATCTCTGAGTGGTGGTCTAGCCCTCAGAGTAATTGTGTTCAAATTTAAATACTGGTCAAAACCTTTCTTCAAATCAACGGACGCGCCGGATAAGAGAGACAGGGGAGAGCAAGGTCACTAGAGACCCCAGAATTATCCCAAGAATTGGTGACCCTGACGTGATTTGAAGAAGGTAATTAGTGGATTAATATTGTAATGATTATTTCAGCGATGGTGACTGAGCCAACGTGAATGACATTGAATCCCTTCGGACATCAAAAGGGCCCTATCTCTAAAAGACAAGCACAAGCCTTTTTAATAAAATTGTGCATTTTTGGACATTTTAAAAATTGATGTCTGTAAGTGAGGCAAATGTCCCGTCATTAAAATAGAGTGAGTGAGATTGTGAAGAAGATATTGGGTTAAGGTAACCCATCGGTTTAAGGTAACCCGCAAGAGATATAGGGTTAAGGTAACCCATCAGGTTAAGGTAACCCACAAAAGATATAGGGTTAAGGTAACCCACAAAAGATATAGGGTTAAGGTAACCCACAAAAAGAGATCTCGGGTTAAGGTAACCCACAAAAAGAGATCTCAGGTTAAGGTAACCCACAAAAGACGTCATAAAAAACTAATAAAATACTAAAAATAAATAAATAATATATAGGAAAAAAAGGAGCAGAGGGAGAATTAAGATTCTGCCTGGCTTGTGGATATTGTGTATTGTGGGGTTTTTGGTGTGAATTTGACTAACTCAACGTGACGGACAAACAACTGTTTATAAGCTAAGACTAACACTGGCACTTTAAGAATCGGTGTTATCACTGACAACTTTGATAAATGTACCATGGATGTCTGTTGCTGTTGTATGTGTATGTGTGTGAGTCAGTTTCCAGGGTGAAAAGAAAATTTCTTTAGAGGGAAAATTCCGAGAAAACCCTATTAATGAAGTAAATATATTCAGCTCTTCTTACTTTCTATATCGAATGATCAAATAACTTGCATAAAGTGGTTGAAATATTGTTAACTTTTGTGCGCCAGATTAGTGGAAAAGATGGTTAGTTTTGCGTATTCAATATATTTCAAGTAAAAGGCAAATTACATACCAGTAAAACAATGAATGATTGGATTTATTATTGTGAATGTTTTCATGTGGTGTTGGATTGTGTATTTGTCCTCTGTAAATGTACTTGGGGATATTGAAATTTGTGTGGGTTGGTTCTTTTCTGTCTGGAACAAAATTCAGATTGACTGTTTTAATTGAACACTGCAGTATTATGCAGTATTATGCAATGCAGCTTATTTTTGCTTCAGTTATCATGAATGAGCTACTGTGGAACTGACCAATTAGGTTAATAAGTTCCAGCGGGTATTCATAAATTCATTTGGAAACAGGCTCATCTAGGCAATAAAGAATTTGTGTTATAAAACCTATGAATCAGTTCCCCAGTATACATATTAAATACTGTTAAAAAATTAATATTTTTTAAATTGACTGATCAACTAATTATTCTTGACTGAAATAATAGACAGAATTGCCTGTGTGGGTAGATAGAATAGAGTGGGTGGTTGTGGTAGATCCTCTGTGGACTATTTAAAACTGATTGTGAGACTGTGAATTAACACCCAGTTCCCGTCCTCCAGGCCCTAAAAAGTCTGGTAGAAGGTTGGCGGGCAGGTCTCTTATCAGGGCACTATGACCAATAGTCCCTTTGAGTTCTATGTGTGTACATTTGTATATAATATGTCAAGTGTAATAGGACCCAGGTCATTTTTGATCTGTGGATGTCTTTTTCTAATTTTTGTTTGAGAGGAGTTTCCACAAAAGACAGTGAATCTGTGAAAAAAAAAAAAAACTTGAGGGGGTGAAAAATAAACTATTAAAATACTCAAGTCAGGCGAAGGACAGGGAGCTGACTGAAAGGTACAAGAATGTTTTCGAGAATGCACGTGCAGGTGAAAGCTGGATTAAGAATGTTGGAAGTGCAAGTTTGAGTAGGTGGAGAGTATGTGGTTACATGAGGGTGTGTGTGCAGGTGGAGGAAAGTAAAAAAGGTTGGACAATTATAACGTGTTGATAGAGCTCTTGGTGGAAGCATTAATACAACCCCTGGCAAAAATTATGGAATCACCGGCCTCGGAGGATGTTCATTCAGTTGTTTAATTTTGTAGAAAAAAAGCAGATCACAGACATGACACAAAACTAAAGTCATTTCAAATGGCAACTTTCTGGCTTTAAGAAACACTATAAGAAATCTGGAAAAAAAAATTGTGGCAGTCAGTAACGGTTACTTTTTTAGACCAAGCACAGGGAAAAAAATATGGACTCACTCAATTCTGAGGAAAAAAATGTGGAATCATGAAAAACAAAAGAATGCTCCAACACATCACTAGTATTTTGTTGCACCGCCTCTGGCTTTTATAACAGCTTGCAGTCTCTGAGGCATGGACTTAATGAGTAACAAACAGTACTCTTCATCAATCTGGCTCCAACTTTCTCTGATTGCTGTTACCAGATCAGCTTTGCAGGTTGGAGCCTTGTCATGGACCATTTTCTTCAACTTCCACCAAAGATTTTCAGTTGGATTAAGATCCGGACTATTTGTAGGCCCTGACATTGACCCTATCTGTCTTTTTGCAAGGAATGTTTTCACAGTTTTTGCTCTATGGCAAGATGCATTATCATCTTGAAAAATGATTTCATCATCCCCAAACATCCTTTCAATTGATGGGATAAGAAAAGTGTCCAAAATATCAATGTAAACTTGTGTATTTATTGATGATGTAATGACAGCCATCTCCAGCCAATGACTGTGGAAATTTACATGTTCTCTTCAGGCAGTCATCTTTATAAATCTCATTGGAACGGCACCAAACAAAAGTTCCAGCATCATCACCTTGCCCAATGCAGATTCGAGATTCATCACTGAATATGACTTTCATCCAGTCATCCACAGTCCACGATTGCTTTTCCTTAGCCCATTGTAACCTTGTTTTTTTCTGTTTAGGTGTTAATGATGGCTTTCGTTTAGCTTTTCTGTACGTAAATCCCATTTCCTTTAGGCGGTTTCTTACAGTTCGGTCACAGACGTTGACTCCAGTTTCCTCCCATTCGTTCCTCATTTGTTTTGTTGTGCATTTTCGATTTTTGAGACATATTGCTTTAAGTTTTCTGTCTTGATGCTTTGATGTCTTCCTTGGTCTACCAGTATGTTTGCCTTTAACAACCTTCCCACAGTTGACTGTGAACAACCAACATTTCTTGCAACATAGTGTAACCCAGGTTAACAATGTCAACTTTAAAGTAAAAGCATGTTAATAAAACATCAATAAATACATTGAATAAAAAAAAAAGATAATAACTATGTCAGTATGGTTATTTTGCTTTAAAATGTCTTTAGGCTTTTATTTTGAAATGCACCTTGCTGCGTGACCCGTGTAACTTGCAGCAACCAATCGGATTGTTCTAGAGTCTTCCCTGCTAGACGAGGGAGATATGCACATAGCAGACGCGGGCTGCAGGAGAGGAGAGAAAGAAGGAAGGAAAATAGAAGTCTAAAGACGTTAAAAATATATTTTTGTTAAGAAAAATGGTACAGAGAAGAGTAATTTTTGTTTTTTCAACCTGTCGTGTGTGGGAGACGAATTGTATATTGGAGAAACGGGACTTGGCCATTCAGAGTTGGGTTGGAGAAATAGCCAACTTAAGTCATCTTTGAGCACGAGGTTGAAACAAGATGGCGAGCCACCCTTTGATCTTCTGATCTGTGCATCCGTCTGAGAGTTAACGCCCTCTGCTGGACTGTACATATATTCCTTCTGAACTGGTAGAATTTACCCAAACTTCTGCAAGCTGCTGTGGACACTGAACTGCTAATTCAAAGACAGTAAAGGACTATTGAAAACTGGGAAGAAGAAAAAAGACTTTATATTCATTTTGGGAAGAAAAAAAGACTTTATATTCATTTTGATACTGTGGTATGCAGATTGTTCAGTCTTTTGCTGAATCACTTTTATTTTGACTATTAACAAATATATTGTAAAGAGATCATTTTTACAATGCAGTTACTTTTCTTTGAATGGTGTTAAACAAGGAGTAGATTTTAAAAAAGGTAACTTGAATATTTGAACTTAAAGGTGAACTTCACTGAATTTAAACAGAGTTAACTCAAAATAAATCTAAAACTCAACTGAAAATAGAACTAAAGTAAACTAAAACTAACAAAAAGGTTGCAACCTGAAACTAAACTTGAACTAAATCTAGACTTACAACCAATATTAAATCAAACCAAAGGTTTAATTAAAAGTGTTGGATCTTAACTACCTAAAACAGGAGTTAATGTATTGTAAAATTTATGTTTATTGTTGTCCATTGTCTTTCATCTAATTTGTAAATAATAAGCTGGCAATTTAAACTTATTCCTTGGTCTGTGGTCTTTAAACACCCTTCCTACGTTCGGTAATCCAACTTTTACTCCAGTAGACGAACTTAGTTGATTGTTTCTGGTCCATAGGATATTGATTAGCACTTTTGCTGGTTATTACCCTGTAATTACCCCTCATAGGTGTTACAATTGCGTGATGATTTACCCTCTTTTAAGAGTTTGATAATCCTCTCCTTTGTTTCAATTGACATCTCTCGTGTTGGAGCCATGATTCATGTCAGTCCACTTGGTGCAACAGCTCTCCAAGGTGTGATCACTCCTTTTTAGATGCAGACTAACGAACAGATCTGATTTGATGCAGGTGTTAGTTTTGGGGATGAAAATTTACAGGGTGATTCCATAATTTATTCCTCAGAATTGAGTGAGTCCATATTTGTTTCCCTCTGCTTGGTCTAAAAAAGTAACCATTACTGACTGCCACAATTATTTTTCCTGATTTATTATAGTGTTGCTTAAAGCCAGAAAGCTGCCATTTGAAATGACTTTAGTTTTGTGTCATGTCTGCGATCTGCTTTTTTTCTACAAAATTAAACAACTGACTGAACATCCTCCGAGGCCGGTGATTCCATAATTTTTGCCAGGGGTTGTAAACAAATGCTCATTACTTAAATCTTTCCAAGTCTGAAAGCTCCTTTAACATTATGATTTCAGCTTCTTCCAGAGATCCATTTAAGTGATGACTAAGAATTTACAATTCTTAGTTATTCACTTTATATTATTCATTAATAGCTCCAACTATGACATACTGCAGGTTTGGGGAACATATAGAAAAAAATAATAAATACTAATTCAACATTGTTATTGCAAAAGGTAACCATGGAACATTCTGAAATTCATGGACTTAGTTGATCACAGTACATTATGTTTAATTAAGTAAAAAAAAAACTCAGATTCCAACATGTTCCAAATTTGTTTAAAATGAAGGATTCCAGTTACAGCTTGAGAGGAATAATATTATTTGGTAATCTGAAGATGAAACTACAAAAAGTATATAAATAACTAAGTGAATCCAATGTCTGCATTTTGTTATTGCTGTATCCCTTGTGATGATTGTAGTTTCAAAAGGCGGTGGCTGATGGATGTAAATGGGAGCATCAAATTGTAGCGGGATTGAGTCAACCATCTGTTAGGGGTACAAGATAACCAAAACATGTAGATAGATTTATTTATATCCATTCACTTTAAAACCAAACACTCCATTTTAATACAATAATTAAGTTAATGAAACTCATTTCCATTAATTAAACTAACTCAGAAATGTCTTGTTGTCATAACAACACAGTTCCTTTAGGTGTATTTAACGTTTTGGGGCATTTAAGTGTTGGTGATGTGTTTCCAGTGCATTCCATTCACTTATTTTAATTGAGTTTATGTAAAGCAGGTGTCAATGAGCATGTGTAGTTAGTGAACCTCACTCCCAACAGCTTAAAAGAATTCTCTGGTCACAAGGTCAGAGTCCTGGGTTTTAGTCTTCTGGTTAGAGAATTTGACTTGTGCTGGAGATTGTGAGTTTGCAACCCGAGGGGAGCGAATGGACAGTCATAACAATACAATGCAGAGTCAACAAGTAAACTAAGGAATGCATCAAAAAATCTAATCTAAAATGTAATTCAAATTGTAATTCAACACTGTGACTGGACCACATTATCCCACGCGGGATAAGAGAGACAGGGGAGAGCGAGGTCACTGGAGACCCCAGAATTATCCCAAGATGTCCCAGAGGCGCTTCAGTCCCTGAAAGAGGGTTGTTTTTATGCCATATGCTGTACCAGCTCTATGGAGATATGTCTGAATATTTTATACACACTGATGAACTTCACCCAGCGTAACCTCTACTCTGTTGACAGCGAGCCATGCTGAATCTTTGATGGTCAGAATAGTAAAACCCCTCCTCCTGAGAACACTGCTGTGACCACCTACCATACTCATCTTCTGAATGATCATCTACAGTTGGACTCCCGATGTTTTGCTGTGGCAGCTACATACAGGTGATCTCTCCATCTGTAAAAATATAACTGGTCACAGCTCAGTATGTCAAGGCTTTTCAGTTAATCAATAAATGTGATTATTCAAACAAAATAAAAGTAAGAGCCAAAAATAGAACTGTTAGAATTGAAATAACCAATTGAATATATTTTCCTTGTAACGTTATGTGAGTGAGTTGAGATTGGCTGACGTTACCTGTATCAACATCACTTTCATCAGGTTCTGTCCTTGTACAACCCCTGGCAAAAATTATGGAATCACTGGCCTCGGAGGATGTTCATTCAGTTGTTTAATTTTGTAGAAAAAAGCAGATCACAGACATGACACAAAACTAAAGTCATTTCAAATGGCAACTTTCTGGCTTTAAGAAACACTATAAGAAATCAGGAAAAAAAATTGTGGCAGTCAGTAACGGTTACTTTTTTAGACCAAGTGGAGGGAAAAAAATATGGACTCACTCAATTCTGAGGAATAAATTATGGAATCACCCTGTAAATTTTCAACCCCAAAACTAACACCTGCATCAGATCAGATCTGCTCATTAGTCTGCATCTAAAAAGGAGTGATCACACCTTGGAGAGCTGTTGCACCAAGTGGACTGACATGAATCATGGCTCCAACCCGAGAGATGTCAATTGAAACAAAGGAGAGGATTATCAAACTCAAAAGAGGGTAAATCATCACGCAATGTTGCAAAAGATGCTGGTTGTTCACAGTCAGCTGTGTCTAAACTCTGGACCAAATACAAACAACATGGGAAGGTTGTTAAAGGCAAACATACTGGTAGACCAAGGAAGACATCAAAGCGTCAAGACAGAATACTTAAAGCAATATGTCTCAAAAATCGAAAATGCACAACAAAACAAATGAGGAACGAATGGGAGGAAACTGGAGTCAACGTCTGTGACCAAACTGTAAGAAACCGCCTTTGGAAATGGGATTTACATACAGAAAAGCTAAACGAAAGCCATCATTAACACCTAAACAGAAAAAAACAAGGTTACAATAGGCTAAGGAAAAGCAATCGTGGACTGTGGATGACTGGATAAAAGTCATATTCAGTGATGAATCTCGAATCTGCATTGGGCAAGGTGATGATGCTGGAACTTTTGTTTGGTGCCGTTCCAATGAGATTTATAAAGATGACTGCCTGAAGAGAACATGTAAATTTCCACAGTCATTGATGATATGGGGCTGCATGTCAGGTAAAGGCACTGGGGAGATGGCTTCATTACATCATCAATAAATGCACAAGTTTACGTTGATATTTTGGACACTTTTCTTATCCCATCAATTGAAAGGATGTTTGGGGATGATGAAATCATTTTTCAAGATGATAATGCATCTTGCCATAGAGCAAAAATTGTGAAAACATTCCTTGCAAAAAGACACATAGGGTCAATGTCATGGCCTGCAAATAGTCCGGATCTTAATCCAATTGAAAATCTTTGGTGGAAGTTGAAGAAAATGGTCCATGACAAGGCTCCAACCTGCAAAGCTGATCTGGCAACAGCAACCAGAGAAAGTTGGAGCCTGATTGATGAAGAGTACTGTTTGTCACTCATTAAGTCCATGCCTCAGAGACTGCAAGCTGTTATAAAAGCCAGAGGTGGTGCAACAAAATACTAGTGATGTGTTGGAGCGTTCTTTTGTTTTTCATGATTCCATAATTTTTTCCTCAGAATTGAGTGATTCCATATTTTTTTTTCCCTCTGCTTGGTCTAAAAAAGTAACCATTACTGACTGCCACAATTTGTTTTCCTGATTTCTTATAGTGTTTCTTAAAGCCAGAAAGTTGCCATTTGAAATGACTTTAGTTTTGTGTCATGTCTGTGATCTGCTTTTTTTTCTACAAAATTAAACAACTGAATGAACATCCTCCGAGGCCGGTGATTCCATAATTTTTGCCAGGGGTTGTAGCAGTCTTCTTTGGCCTCTGAGCAGATAAGGACTTCTTCATCTGATGAAGAAGCACACATCAGACACATGAGGCACATGCAGATGGCATTGTCATTAGGGCTGATCAGGATTATATGGTTAGCTGGACCATACAAACTGTGAAATAATAAAGTCTAAATATTGGAATTTCATTACACAATTAATTTGAGAATCTTTATTCTAATTAATTAAAACCTATATTTGATGCACTTAGATTATGAAAACATTTTTTTATCAATCATTTGACAAAATGACAAATCAAAAAATTATCCTGCTAGTCAAGTACTGAAATGATTGCTGCAGCCCTTAGTGTCATCAACAATTATTAGAAACTATTTTTTTTTTTTTTAAATACCACCACTTATGGTCAATATGGTCAATTAGTTTTTATATTCAACTTCTGGACATGGACAATCAGGAGTTGCTCAGTTCATGGGACATATTAGTATAATTACTATTAATATAGAGTCCATTGTGACTCTTATTTGCAGACTAACAAACGTTCCAAGTGGCCAAGATCTGGAAGCTTCTTTTCTCACCATCATGAGCCTCCACTTGTGCATGGCTCCCTGTCAGACTTCTGCTGGCTCCAGGTCCTGTTCCTGTGAAAAGATCACAATGGAAACCTGCGTTACAAGTCTAAATGTACTCATAAACATGTAGATAGTTATGGAAATGACAGATTCATAGTAGACAGCATGAAATATTAGAAACAAAGAGACACAAATCTACTGTTACGTTACATACCACTGATCACAGAATCCAAGGTCTTCAGACTCTTCCCCTTCAGCGACTCCACTCCTTGCTCCATTGCAAAAAGAAGCTTCCCGATCTTGGCCACTTGAAATGTTTTGTCAGTCTGCCGATCGATAAAAGTCACAATGGACTCTAATATCATGTCCCATGAACCGAGCAACTTCTTCCAGCTCTTGATTGTCCAGGTCCAGGAGCTGACATAAAGTAGCCACATGTTTTCTTAACTTTGTGGACCTCAGCAGCTCTGGCTGTTTTGCTTTACTTTCCTCTGGAAACTTTCTGAGACAGTCGCATCCACGGATGCTAGTCATTGTCCCAGGCCTTGCAAACACATATGGATTTTCATCAAGTATTCCAGCTTGGTTTCACCTCTAAAACCAGGAAGTTCAGTGATGCTTTGGTGCGCTCCAGCAGCAGTATGGAGATTTTTTTCCTCTTTTGCCACGTGTTACCAAGTGTGTCATTCTATGGCTAAGTTGCTGCTCCGCTGGTGACAAGGTATCATAGATGTCCTTATTCAAAGGGCCAGTATCTACCTTGTAATATGTCTCTAAGGTTAAACGTGAGGCTTCTCCTTCCCGCTTTTTATTGAAAATGATTATCTGTGCCAGAAGGCTTTCACTCAGCTTCTTGTACGCTGTAGTACTCACACATACCTTCAGTTCCTCCTTCGCTTCATCCTCCATTCTCCTTAAATAGTTCTGCAAGGTCACTACATCTTCTGTCAAAGGTATGCTCTTTACCCCACTTTCTTTGCTCTGCTGTGCTGTGAGCATTGGATAACACGTACATGGACCAGGAGGAATCCAGCAGCTCCTTGAATTTTTTGGCCTTGTTTTCATTTAGAGCATCACAGGACATCAAGCAGTGGCCAATCCAGTCTACTGCGGTAGATGGTTTTCCATATTCACTACTGTCTGGGTTATAGTTTGACACTCTTCTGACTGCTTTAATAGCCAGGTGAAACTATGCCGGATCAACAATATGACACGGATATTTTATTTTCTTGTGAATTTCTTTAGCAGCGAACAAAAATCGTCTTAATTCCCTCAGTTTTTGTGCAATATACTGTATCTGTGTTGAGACTGTTCACGGCCCATTTTGGCAAACAATGCATCTCCATGTGGGCAAATCATCTCATCACTTCTAATCTGGGAGGTCACATGGTCTTGTTGCATGGAGTGAATAATTTTATGGAGTCCCTCTGAGGACACAGTAACTGGCATTAGTTGGGAGGAGGATTTTTGTATTCTAGCTTTGTTTTTTTTACTTTTACCCCTTTCCCCTTGCTTTTCTTTGCAAGTCTTTTCATGTCTCCAGAGTTCAGAGTAACAAACATGGCCAAACAGTGTTGATATGGGAGGTATCTCTTAACAGCCATCTTTTTAGTGGGCTGTCACCACATAACTATTTTGCCACTTCCTTTTTCCCAAGACTGCAAGGTTGTGCTGCCAGTCTCCTTTATTGCGCAGAACTTCCAAAAGTTTTTCATATCTTTTGACCGTGGTGGAAAGCTGAAAGCATGGGCAACCTCCTTTTCATCCCCATGTTTTCTTTCAAGATGCCTGGCTATTTTTAAATTAGCCTTTTTACAAAATATGCAATAATGCACATTGTCCCAGGCCTTCGTCCCACCCTTATTTTTACTTGTTTTTATGGTACTGTCTGTTATCTTTTCTTCACAATTCTTGACCTCACCTTCTGAACCCCTTTTATGTGTCTCTTCAACTTTGTGTCTGACTGATTTCTTAGGGAGCAGCTCGTCTCCACTGGCGGATGGTGACAGTGACGATGATGGTGGTGGTGGAGGATGGTACTCTTCACCTCAACCAGGAAGTTCAGTGATGCTTTGGTGCGCTCCAGCAGCAGTTGTCACTGGATAATTCTGACAAATCTTCACTTGAGGCTGGTGGTGATGAGGAGGGCTGATCATTGGATGATTTATCTTTGAGATCTTCAGCATCTTTGGATTGGTCCATGTTGGCCTGAACAACAGAGGAATAAACAGTTAAACCCAAATTAAATGAGTCTTCGCAACAATGGTATCTCACTGCAATTCTACAGTAAACAGTGATGACATTTTCTCCTGTGAAAAATACAAACACAAGCAAAATGTGCACATTTCTACACTCTGATCACATTTGTACAAGTCTTCAACTCAGAAGGATTTTGTTTGGGGCAGACTAAACAAAATAAAGTCACAGCAGTCAGAAAACAGTTAACAGTTAAACAAAAGGAGCACTCATTTGTATCACTGACAGGCTTAAGATCATAGATTGTTTCTGTACCCAGTAGTTATCATATAAAACAAATAGAAACTCTGGACACATATTAAGTAAAAAAAAAAAATCACATATAGGGTCTCATCTATCAAGTGTTTTGCTCAAATGCCAAACAGAAACAACACAGTTTCTATGCACAGTTTGACATATTAATGTTGCAGTACAGTCAGTTGTACTGTGCATAGTTTAGCCCATAGACTTAGATTGGGTCAAATGTGCGTGGGTCACTGTTAATTTCGTCGACTGAAATATTTAGTCATAATTTTAGTCATAGTAATATTTTTCTAGACTAAAATTTTACTAAAACTGAACTAAAATCAGTTATTTAGACTAAAATGATGACTAAAATCCACAGATATTGTTTGACTAAACTAGGATTAAATGAAAATTAAAATCTAGGACTAAAACACCAGAGCCACTCAGACAGTTTAAAAAAGCCTCATATCATTTAAATCCTCAACTAAAGGAATAAGTTTAGAGTTTTGTTCCTGTGAGAGAAGCTCCATGACACTATGGGCCTTCATTTAATATGATTATTGTCAATAATATTAATTTTAAGTAGACTAAATTGATTTCAGTTTTAGTCTACTACATTTACAGAGCATTTTAGTTGACTAAAACTAGACTATAATTAAAAAGAATGATTTGACTAAATCTTGACTAAAAAACTAAGACTAAAACTAAATTGAAACATGTTGTCAAGATTAACACTGGTGTGGGTCTGTGAATCAGCATCCTACAGAGAGTCATACTGACATCTGAGACTGCAAAAGAGCTAACATTACCTAGCTGATTAACCCTCTGGGGCCGACATCGTCGTATACGACAGCTGAGACCAAGCTTTACTAAATTATAAATAACTTTTTAATGATATGAAATAGAAACTTACTTTTGTTGCTGAAAAGTTAACTCTGCAGACTTTTCGAGCCACTGTTCACCATCTTTGTACTTTGTAATGTGAGTGTCCAGTAGGAATTGGTTCACCGTCACATGGTTTTCCAAAATCCAATCGAAGGGCAGATTTACCTCACGTGATGAACCAAAGATGTTTTTAGGAGTGATGTGTTGCTAGTTGGCCCATTTGAATAGCCATCTGGCTGTTAGTTCCATTACGCACAGCGATCAGTGGAAGTGAGCAGATGGAGTGCCTCTCACACAGTCTCATGTGCTCAAACACAGAGTGTGTGAGTTTCAAAGATGCTCCATTCCTCATTACCTGTGAATGTTATTGAATAAGTCTGTGGCAAGCTCTCTCGCTCTGGCGTAAAGCACTGTTTACCATATCAATGAGCATAGGGGAGGGGCCGCTCCTCAGAGTGTAAGGAGCCAAAGTGGGCCAAAGTGTGAAAGTTGCTTTCAGAGCAGGACAGAACACTCCAAAACACAGTAGAAGTAGAAGTTTGTGATGTGACCTTTGTGTAATAGCAGACAGAAATCATTTTGAGATGAAGACAAACAAAACACATAGACCATTTTGTATATATTGTTCAGAATGTGCATTTGTGTTTCTTGTTAGAACCTTTTTGCTGTACAGTCTTTCACACAAAAGCCCAAATTAGCTTTATAAAGTGTCAAAACAGTTGTTTATTATAGTTTGCTGTGCATTTTGAGTAAATGTGTGTGGAAATTATTTTCCGCTTTACTTTTTCATATCTTATTTCTGATTGTAAACCTTTATTACACTTATAAAACACAACTATAGCATATATATTCTGAAAGTACAGGTAGTCCTGAAAAAAGAGACATAAAACTTGATTGTGGGATGCAGGGAGAGCTGTTAAACTAGATCTGTATTGAAATAAATGCAGTCAGATCTTTGGACCAAAAATGACTTATACTTGTATTTACACATAGATCCTTCTGAATGTAGTAAAGTAAATCTGCAAGCCCAGATCTGTCATTCAACGGAGAAATCTTTATTTAAAAATGACAAATTTACAGCTAAAATTTAGCCCTCCGCAAAACTGTCATCACATCCGGGACGCTGCCGAGATGTCAGGGAAAAGACCCTATCCCAGCATGCATTGTGCGCGCCAACTGTAATTTGTGGATTTACGTCAGTTTGCATCTGCACCTTTTTCTTGTCTTATACGGAAGGATCTACTTTTTTAAAACTTCATATTGTCTTGCGGCACGTTTGGTAAGCACACATTTCTTTTATTTGTGCTTGAAAATTATTTTGGGGGACTTTTTCATACGCCTGTTTGATTGAGTGGTGTCGCATTGAAAATCTACTGTCTTTTGCCTCCAGTACCATCGTGGGGTACGGAGGCGGGACCCACAAAGAATTCAAGTCATTAAAAAGATATAAACCTCTCTCAGCGGCCATGGAGCTCTGCGGCTCCGATTACCGAGACGTGCGGCGCTGCGGAAAGTCTGTCCTTGCAGCAACAGGTGTTACCGGCCGCTCCGCATCAAAACAGCAAGCGTAGTCTCTGGACTTGTGCCAAGTTGGCTGCACCTCCATTCAGTAGACAGAGAGGTGGTGCCGGCTACAAAGCAGACACGGGGGCGGTGTGAGTGGCCCGCTTCGGCGGTTACCGAGCACAACTCGGTAAGCGCAGCGGAGGCAGAGAGCGAGGCGTCAGGGAAGAACGTCGCCCACTGTCGATGTCGCTCGCCGCTGATCTGAGCATGCAGAGCTGTATCTCACATTCATTGCAGCTTACTTTTGGATACTGAAACCAGGATGTGTATAACAGTAACATTGCTAACAGATAAAACCAATTTCAATGCGGGATCGGACTGAAGGCGCGAGCGCTCCGTCTTCTGCCGAACGTCACTGCAATGACCCGGATGTACAAACAGTTTTCTCTGAGGGTCAAATTTTAGCTGCAAATTTGTCATTTTTAAACAAAGATTTCTCTGCTGAATTACAAATTTGGGCTTGCAGATTTACTTTACTGCATTCATAAGGGTCTTATAAATACATATCAGCTATTTCTTTCTGAGATCTGACCACATTTATTTCAATGCAGGTCTACTTTAACAGCAATAAAACATTTATGCCAGGCGAGTGATCTGTCCAAAAAATGCCCTTGGACCCCAGAGGGTTAACTATTATATTTGATTATCTAGTTAGCACTTAGTTCAAGAGAAAAATATATAGGATAATGCTTTTTTGTTTTAGCATGGCAAATGACAAATGGTTAAAGATCCATGCTCTGATAGAAGCTAACCTGACACATGACAGAAGCTAAGCTGATGATACTGATGATGAGACTGAGGAAACTGTAGTGTGGTTTGCTCCTCTCCTCTCTCTGTCTGCTGATGAGGGGACTGAGAGAGAACACTAAGCAGAGCTGCCTGTTCTCTCCAATCCAGTTGGAGAGAAAAGGCAGCTCCAGACAGGGGTTTACAGAAAACCCACTCACACTGACCAATATCTGCTCTTTGGCTCAGACCACCCTGTTGTGGCTGGCGTGCCTGGCTGGCTTTTGTTTGTCTTTTGTTTCTGTCTTTTGGTTTTCCTTCCAGGTGGTGCACATTTGGGACTGAGTGGCTGTGTGGCTGAGTTACCAGGACCTCACCCTGATCACCTGAGGCTGATCAGGTGCGGCTCGTCAGGACTCACAGCTGTGGTGCATCTACACGGATTGGAACATGGTGGCATTTAAGTCTGGAGTACACAGTGTGTATTTGCCAGAGACTCGACCTTGTGACCAGACGGGTGAGATCGTCGTCTTGAGAGCCATCTCATCATCAGTGGATGCAGAGAACGTCCAGGTTTGATGCATGGTCTGTGAAAGAGGAGAGGGTGAGGTCTCACGCTCGTCAGCACACTTCCTGAGGTACGTTGGGTTTTGTGACTAACATTTGTACAGTCAGTAAATGTGGTGTCCCTCACACCTTATTATATTGAGCTGTTATGTTAGTCGTTTTAATCAGCTTCCACTGCAGTGAGTTTGTGAACAGAGTGTTCCATGCCTGCAGGGTGGGAAGTTGATTAGTAATTAAGCCAGGAAGTGTTTGCTGTTTGTACACCTTTGAGCGGTCTCTCTGTGTGTAGAGTGTGGACTCACATGATGATTTCTTCATTCACAGACTCGGTTTGTCGCGGCCACCTGGGGGGTGTCGGCGGGGTCCTTGGGTCCGAACAGGTTCTGGCTCCGGACCATTAGTGCTGCTGGGAGCACACCGCAAAATCCACCACGCCAGACCGCGCACTTATTTGTTTGTATTTTTTCACATCACTGTTATGTCATTAAATTTAGTTATCCTTTGTACCGTGCTCTGCTTATTTCATACTGGGTCCTTCAAATGCTGGTCGGTTCTCCGGGCTGTGTCCGACACATAACACACCCCCTTGAACACAAGCTTGGGGTGATCAGGACGCTTCAACACAGAGCCCTACAGGTGCCCACACCTACAGAGGGAAAGGCTAAAGAACAACATGTCCGGAAAGCCCTCACAGTATGTGGGTACCCATGATGGTCCCTGGATAAAGTGCAGAAGTCTCAAAGAACAAAGAAACCAGACAGACAGGAGATGGAACCAAGAAGAAGAGGAGTGCAAATATGAATTATGAAGAAAAAGATATAATAAAAGGCCCAACCAAATGCCTAATTTTGCCCTTTTTTAAATTTCTCTGTAACCTTTGACCTTGGACCTTTCAAAATTTGTACACACAATCATACATGTCAAACTATACGGATTGTCCGTAAATTATACAGATTTTTCCGAGTTTCAGAGTAATATGGACATACGGATATTCAGGGTTTGGTCTGCAGCGGCTCTGTAATCAACTGCTTCTGCAGCGCGACTCCACTTTGAAGCGTGAGCCAATGAAGCAATGCTTCGATCCACTAGTTTGTTGGTTCTTTGATTCGCTGCTCTTCAGAAACGGCAAGTCCGCTTCTTAACCGCTCTCAAAGCCATTAAAATATTGTGAGTCACTTTTGTGTGGATTAAAGTCACTAACTGGGACTCTTGTCTTGTTGCAGTCAAGACACGAGAATCGTCCTCTGTACCATTGGCACAGCTCCAAACGCTGCGCAGCTCTCTGCCGAGACAGAGTCCGGTCAGTATTAATAACTTCGAAACGAATTGCCGCTTTAAATAAAATGACACCTCTTACAAATATTGTATTACAGACAAGAAACTACAATTGACTAAAACAGTTTTTTCCTCCCAAAATGAGACGTGATGTATTCTTTATGAATTACATCCTGACATGCAGCACAGCCAGCTGCAAGAGCTCAGCTCAGATGTGTGGAAAGACATTCATGCCAATAATGTCTGAAAGGAAATGCTTTTGACTATATATTTTGTTTATTCCTATTTATGTCCAGAGATCAAGGATCCACCATGTAGAGTTTATTATGTCCAAAGTTTAAGGATCCACTTTAATTATTTTTTAATTACTCTGTGACCTTTGACCCTGGACTCTTCACCTCCTCCACACTGCTCCTGTCGGCCCTGCCCAGGTCTTAACTTGACAGAAATGTTATAAACTTAGCATTTTTCCTGTACTCTTACAGCACATTTTTCTTTATTTACTGTTCAGTGAAAATGATGGTATTTGTAATAGTAGTGTAGTAGTAGTAGTAGTAGTAATTTGGCATTGGTAGTATTTTTGTTGTTGGAGTGTAGTACTAGTATTTTTGTAGTAGTATTTTTTTCAGTAGCAGTATTTTTGCAGTTGGAGTGCATGCAGTAGTAGCATATGCAGTAGGAGCGTACGCAGTAGTAGCATATCCAGTAGTAGCATATGCAGTAGGAGCGTACGCAGTAGTAGCCTATCCAGTAGTAGCATATGCAGTAGGAGCGTACGCAGTAGTAGCATATCCAGTAGTAGCATATGCAGTAGGAGCGTACGCAGTAGTAGCATATCCAGTAGTAGCATATGCAGTAGGAGCGTACGCAGTAGTAGCATATCCAGTAGTAGCATATGCAGTAGGAGCGTACGCAGTAGTAGCATATCCAGTAGTAGCATATGCAGTAGGAGCGTACGCAGTAGTAGCGTATCCAGTAGTAGCATATGCAGTAGGAGCGTATGCAGTAGTAGCTTATGCAGTAGGAGCGTATGCAGTAGTAGCATATGCAGTAGGAGCGTATGCAGTAGGAGCGTATGCAGTAGTAGCATATGCAGTAGGAGCGTATGCAGTAGGAGCGTATGCAGTAGTAGCTTATGCAGTAGGAGCGTATGCAGTAGTAGCATATGCAGTAGGAGCGTATGCAGTAGGAGCGTATGCAGTAGGAGCGTATGCAGTAGGAGCGTATGCAGTAGGAGCATATGCAGTAGGAGCGTATGCAGTAGTAGCATATCCAGTAGGAGCTTATGCAGTAGGAGCGTATGCAGTAGTAGCATATGCAGTAGGAGCGTACGCAGTAGTAGCATATGCAGTAGGAGCGTACGCAGTAGTAGCATATGCAGTAGGAGCATATGCAGTAGGAGCATATGCAGTAGGAGCATATGCAGTAGGAGCGTATGCAGTAGGAGCATATCCAGTAGTAGCATATGCGGTAGGAGCGTACGCAGTAGTAGCATATGCAGTAGGAGCGTATGCAGTAGTAGCATATCCAGTAGTAGCATATGCGGTAGGAGCGTACGCAGTAGTAGCATATCCAGTAGGAGCATATGCAGTAGGAGCATATGCAGTAGGAGCATATGCAGTAGGAGCATATCCAGTAGGAGCTTATGCAGTAGGAGCGTATGCAATAGTAGCATATCCAGTAGGAGCTTATGCAGTAGTAGCATATCCAGTAGGAGCTTATGCAGTAGGAGCGTATGCAGTAGTAGCATATCCAGTAGGAGCTTATGCAGTAGGAGCATATGCAGTAGTAGCATATGCAGTAGGAGCATATGCAGTAGGAGCATATGCAGTAGTAGCATATGCAGTAGGAGCGTATGCAGTAGTAGCATATGCAGTAGTAGCATATGCAGTAGGAGCGTATGCAGTAGTAGCATATCCAGTAGTAGCATATGCAGTAGGAGCGTATGCAGTAGTAGCATATCCAGTAGTAGCATTTGCAGTAGTAGTATATGCAGTAGTTAGGGTTGCCAACTCTCTGAAAAATAAATAAGGGACACCTCACTGGCAGGGCTGACCGGCCCATGGAAATGCGCGCCTCTATCTATTACCGTCACTCAGGACAGGAGGGCGCCATTACTAAGGCTGGAAATGTGCAGCTCATCAATAATAAACTGATTGCACTAGCGTCAGTATTTCTTAATGGATTTTAATAAATGTAGGCTTGTTTCAAAGCCCTTTGAAAGCTCTTTCCAATGCACCTATGCATGTGTGGGTGAAAAAAAAAGTTTATGTAAAATGCAGAAATCTGGGGAAATTACAACCAACTGTGCTGCTTTTCTCACTTTGTTGCTATTTGTTAACAGATTTTAATAAAAGTAGGCTGGTTTTAAAGACCTTTAATTGCTCTTTCTAATGAACCCATACATGTCTAGGTAGAAAAAAAATGTTTTATGTAAAGTGTGGAAATTTGTGGAAAATATTCCATTCTGTTCATTTACTGTGATTTTTTTTTTCCTGTCATCATAATTCTCGATGGATTTTTATAAATGACGCTTGTAAGTTGTATTCATGCTAATTAAAAGGTCTAACGAACCCATACATGTCTGGATAAAAAAATCCTTATGTATTAAAATATTAATCTGAAGTTGCCTTGACATTGTGCTCATTTACCTTGCTGCTTTTTCCACTGTAATATTACTGCTAGTCTTTTAATGACAACAACATATATATGATTTTTACTAACATTTTATTACAAACAGATATAAAGCCATTCAGAATTGATGACCTGACCCTCAGTCAGGGTAAAAAGTACCTCCTCCATCACCTCCAACCACACTGTTCAAATTTAAATGCCTCCTGTGACCACCATGTACATATCATATTAAACAACAGCTGCAAGTATATGTATAGACATAAATATATTTAGCCCTCACAGTATGTGGGTACCCATGATGGTCCCTGGATAAAGTGCAGAAGTCTCAAAGAACAAAGAAACCAGACAGACAGGAGATGGAACCAAGAAGAAGAGGAGTGCAAATATGAATTATGAAGAAAAAGATATAATAAAAGGCCCAACCAAATGCCTAATTTTGCCCTTTTTTAAATTTCTCTGTAACCTTTGACCTTGGACCTTTCAAAATTTGTACACACAATCATACATGTCAAACTATACGGATTGTCCGTAAATTATACAGATTTTTCCGAGTTTCAGAGTAATATGGACATACGGATATTCAGGGTTTGGTCTGCAGCGGCTCTGTAATCAACTGCTTCTGCAGCGCGACTCCACTTTGAAGCGTGAGCCAATGAAGCAATGCTTCGATCCACTAGTTTGTTGGTTCTTTGATTCGCTGCTCTTCAGAAACGGCAAGTCCGCTTCTTAACCGCTCTCAAAGCCATTAAAATATTGTGAGTCACTTTTGTGTGGATTAAAGTCACTAACTGGGACTCTTGTCTTGTTGCAGTCAAGACACGAGAATCGTCCTCTGTACCATTGGCACAGCTCCAAACGCTGCGCAGCTCTCTGCCGAGACAGAGTCCGGTCAGTATTAATAACTTCGAAACGAATTGCCGCTTTAAATAAAATGACACCTCTTACAAATATTGTATTACAGACAAGAAACTACAATTGACTAAAACAGTTTTTTCCTCCCAAAATGAGACGTGATGTATTCTTTATGAATTACATCCTGACATGCAGCACAGCCAGCTGCAAGAGCTCAGCTCAGATGTGTGGAAAGACATTCATGCCAATAATGTCTGAAAGGAAATGCTTTTGACTACATATTTTGTTTATTCCTATTTATGTCCAGAGATCAAGGATCCACCATGTAGAGTTTATTATGTCCAAAGTTTAAGGATCCACTTTAATTATTTTTTAATTACTCTGTGACCTTTGACCCTGGACTCTTCACCTCCTCCACACTGCTCCTGTCGGCCCTGCCCAGGTCTTAACTTGACAGAAATGTTATAAACTTAGCATTTTTCCTGTACTCTTACAGCACATTTTTCTTTATTTACTGTTCAGTGAAAATGATGGTATTTGTAATAGTAGTGTAGTAGTAGTAGTAGTAGTAGTAGTAATTTGGCATTGGTAGTATTTTTGTTGTTGGAGTGTATACTAGTATTTTTGTAGTAGTATTTTTTTCAGTAGCAGTATTTTTGCAGTTGGAGTGCATGCAGTAGTAGCATATGCAGTAGGAGCGTACGCAGTAGTAGCATATCCAGTAGTAGCATATGCAGTAGGAGCGTACGCAGTAGTAGCCTATCCAGTAGTAGCATATGCAGTAGGAGCGTACGCAGTAGTAGCATATCCAGTAGTAGCATATGCAGTAGGAGCGTACGCAGTAGTAGCATATCCAGTAGTAGCATATGCAGTAGGAGCGTACGCAGTAGTAGCATATCCAGTAGTAGCATATGCAGTAGGAGCGTACGCAGTAGTAGCATATCCAGTAGTAGCATATGCAGTAGGAGCGTACGCAGTAGTAGCATATCCAGTAGTAGCATATGCAGTAGGAGCGTACGCAGTAGTAGCATATCCAGTAGTAGCATATGCAGTAGGAGCGTATGCAGTAGTAGCTTATGCAGTAGGAGCGTATGCAGTAGTAGCATATGCAGTAGGAGCATATGCAGTAGTAGCATATGCAGTAGTAGCTTATGCAGTAGTAGCATATCCAGTAGTAGCATATGCAGTAGGAGCGTATGCAGTAGTAGCATATGCAGTAGGAGCATATCCAGTAGTAGCATATGCAGTAGGAGCGTATGCAGTAGTAGCTTATGCAGTAGTAGCATATCCAGTAGTAGCATATGCAGTAGGAGCGTATGCAGTAGTAGCATATCCAGTAGTAGCATTTGCAGTAGTAGTATATGCAGTAGTTAGGGTTGCCAACTCTCTGAAAAATAAATAAGGGACACCTCACTGGCAGGGCTGACCGGCCCATGGAAATGCGCGCCTCTATCTATTACCGTCACTCAGGACAGGAGGGCGCCATTACTAAGGCTGGAAATGTGCAGCTCATCAATAATAAACTGATTGCACTAGCGTCAGTATTTCTTAATGGATTTTAATAAATGTAGGCTTGTTTCAAAGCCCTTTGAAAGCTCTTTCCAATGCACCTATGCATGTGTGGGTGAAAAAAAAAGTTTATGTAAAATGCAGAAATCTGGGGAAATTACAACCAACTGTGCTGCTTTTCTCACTTTGTTGCTATTTGTTAACAGATTTTAATAAAAGTAGGCTGGTTTTAAAGACCTTTAATTGCTCTTTCTAATGAACCCATACATGTCTAGGTAGAAAAAAAATGTTTTATGTAAAGTGTGGAAATTTGTGGAAAATATTCCATTCTGTTCATTTACTGTGATTTTTTTTTTTCCTGTCATCATAATTCTCGATGGATTTTTATAAATGACGCTTGTAAGTTGTATTCATGCTAATTAAAAGGTCTAACGAACCCATACATGTCTGGATAAAAAAATCCTTATGTATTAAAATATTAATCTGAAGTTGCCTTGACATTGTGCTCATTTACCTTGCTGCTTTTTCCACTGTAATATTACTGCTAGTCTTTTAATGACAACAACATATATATGATTTTACTAACATTTTATTACAAATAGATATAAAGCCATTCAGAATTGATGACCTGACCCTCAGTCAGGGTAAAAAGTACCTCCTCCATCACCTCCAACCACACTGTTCAAATTTAAATGCCTCCTGTGACCACCATGTACATATCATATTAAACAACAGCTGCAAGTATATGTATAGACATAAATATATTTAAACATTTTTGTTTCAGCATGTGAACGCAGCTTAATGAAAAGAACTTATGGCGTTGAGTTATAGTCTCAGTATACTGACATTAAATTGCGGCATAACGACTTTAAAATAGACATTTGTTTTACATAATTACATTAAGGCTCTTGTACAGTTCATTTTAGTATTGGAGAATTTGTTTTTGTGGTTCGTGCAGTTGATGATGAAGCACTGGCTGCCTTTTTTCTCCTCATATCGCTTCTGTTTAACAGGATCAAGGTCTCTCTCCACCCTCAGTAACGGCCGCCGTGCGGCACACCGCTAGTCACGTGACGTCCATTCCAGTCTCTATTTCCATGGACCGGCCAACTGACCTTTGCCTTCACCCTTCCCCAGCGTGTGTGTGAAACGATTTTTAACCATTTGACTATTGACTTGACCCTGAATTTAAGTAGATGCACACATGCATTTGTTATGATATGAACATGCGGAAAACAAATTATTATTTAGCAATTTATTTTTAGTGCAAAATAAACTTTCACTCACAATTTCAATATGACCATCCTGTCCTGCTTCAAAATATAAAAAAAAATTCTTTAAAAATAAATCTCTCTGTCGTGTTATTGCTTAACTTAAAAGTGTATAAATTAACAAAAAAAAATATCATCCAAAACAATGTAACAGTGAAAGTCTGAAAAAGTAAACAATACTTACAATACTTATAAATGTTGTCGCGCACCTTTTCCACCCAGCCATTTTCCTTTTCCCATTTGCCCATGTATTTTTGCTTTCTTTTTTGTTTTGTTTTTTTCGAGGAGGAGTAACGACGTTACAGACATTGCTGTTCGTAGGCATATCTGCAGTGCCAGTATCAGCCATGCTGCTAAGGTCGTCCGACGACCGTCGTCGGCTCATGATTCTCGTCCGGGATCTTCTGGCGAGCAGATGTCCCTCAACCAATGAGATAAGAGTGATTCTGTATGTCAGCTCGTGTCTGTCAGCTCATTGGTGAAGAGCAGGAGAGAGGCTGGGATCAAGTTTCCATATAAAGCGCCAGTCAATTCCATTGACATTTTACAGACTTTTTGATTCTCACAGAAATACGGGACAAACTGCGTCCCGTTTCAGGTCAATACGGAACGCACACTTTTATTTCCAAATAAGGGATGATTCCGTTTTTCAAGGGACGGTTGGCAACCCTAGCAGTAGTAGTAGTAGTAGTAGTATAACTTGTGTGATAAAGTTCTGTGCCTCAGATGCAGGTCCAGAATCTGTGAGAGATATTTTGCAATATTGTTTCAATTGAAGAAGGATCAGCCAATCAGAGCAGAGCGTGTGCATGTGCAGCGCAGAGTACTCTTAATATCACAGCCTAAACTGCTCACGTTTACCCAGGACAAAAACTCACCAAATGTGAGTCAATCCTCACATCAATCATTTGACACAGCTCTAATGGACTTCTCCAGGTCAGACACTTTACAAAATATACAAAAATGCCTTATTTTTGTTAATAAATCATTGTCTCAAAGTTGTCAAAGTCGCATCGTTTGTGGTCCTCACTCTGATGGTTATGAACTTTGCAAATGCTGCTGCTACTACTACTACTACTACTACTACTACTACTACTACTACTACTACTACTACTACTACTCATATACTACTACTACTACTGAAGATAAAACTGCTACTGCAGGAGTAGAAGTTCTGCTGCAGCAGTAGTTGTTGAAGGAGCAGTAATAGTAGTATTATCTGCAGTAGCAGTAGTAGTGGTATTTGCAGTAGCAGTAGTAGTAGTGGTATTTGCAGTAGCAGTAGTAGTAGTGGTATTTTCCGTAGCAGTAGCAGCAGTAGTAGAAGCAGTATTTTCTGCAGTAGTAGTAGCAGTGGTATTTGCAGCAGTTGCAGTATGTCATATAAGAGTGCTTGAGGCATGTATTTTTATTTTTGCTCCCTTTTTATATAAAATCTACATATTTGTCAGAAGAAGAGATCAGCGAAAAGCCTGGTGAGCTGCAATACTTAAATTGTCCACTGTGGCGCAATTGAGTCATTTACCTGCAGTACCAGAGTTCTGCCAGAGAGGCACTCCAGAACAAAATGTGTGTGAAAATCTGGTGAAAAATTCTTGCCATTGACTCAAACTGAGGACCTTCTGTGAAAATCACAGAGGAGCTTCTGGAAGGCTTTTGGGGGTGATTTAGCTCATGACAAAGTGAGGCCTGGCCAAAATGTCCTCACTTCCCAGAAATGTCCTCACTCTGTTGGTTAAAAACTTTGATTGGTCCTCATAACGTAGCAAGTACAAACACACACACACACACACACACTGCCCAGCCCCTCTGCCACATTCTTATCAAAACTACTACTTGAGGTATTAATGAGTGTAGGAATATATTTATTTTAACAAACACGAACATTTTCAACATGGCAGCAAAAGCATATAAGTCATAACAAATAATGGCAAGTCAGAACTCTCTTCACACACTTTCCAAAGTAATGGTTATTACCTAGTTTTCAGGGTTATGGGCCTCTCACATTGAATGCTTCAGCGTGACATGCCAAAGCTTCCACGTCGTAACGCCAGGGCGATGCATTTCCAACACGTCATGACGTCAGACGCTTCGCTTCGGAAACGGCAAGGGGGCGCAGATTGCGGCTACGTCGCACTCTGGCTTTTCGAGGGCGCAGACGAGAACTCAGTCGCCATCATGGATTTGCTGCAGGAGAAAGCTTTAGCGCTTGTTCTGCTGAGAAGAAGAAGAAGACGACAACGACATTCAGTTAGGAGACTGTGGGTTCATGAGACCCTCAGGTCGAGAGCACAGCTTGGGGAATTTCACCTTGTGAAGGAGCTCCGATTTCATGACGACCACTTCCAGGTCTATTTTCGCCTGAGTAGGGAGCAGTTTGACCAACTGCTAGGGAGAGTCGGGCCACTGATTGCCAGGATCCAGACAAATTTCAGAGCTTCAATCACTCCAGCGGAGCATCTGGAAATTTGTGTGAGGTGGGTATGAAAAATTTAAAAGCTCATTAGTATATTGGCAAACACTTGTTTGCATTTTGTTTTGGCTAATGTTAGGAGTAGCATACGAGCTACAGGTGCTACCTTGAGCCAAATTGCGCTCCAAATATTTTCTGTTTCTTTAATTCTGGGACTTCTTTGTTTCCAGCGTTTTGTTTAGATTTCGTAAATATTTAATAGGCTGTAACCTGTTTGAAAACAGCACATCTGCCTTGATTGGAGATTTTGCGATAGTATCCTTTTCTTTATCAGAACAGGCCAAAAGAGGCCTTTTTTCAAGAGCGATGTTAGACCAAAGTTAAAAAATAAAACTAGGTTATAGTAAACAGTTATAGTAAATAATTCTTTGCATACACTAACCAAATATTAAAATGTCTGAAAATGAAATGAAAATACTGGTGGAAAAAATCTTAGACAAGTCTTGTAGCAACAATACTAACATTCTTCTGGCTAGTTTCATTCAAATTCAGTAAACCGTAATTTATAAAAAATGCCTGTAACGTGACATGGGAAAGTTGCTTTGTGTGTGTGTGTGCGCGCGCGTGTGTGTGTGTGTGTAAAAAAAAAGATCAGGTCTTGGGGGGGGGGGCTAAAATGATGGTATTTTGGTGATTTGGTTAATTAAATATTAGGTGGTATTACAACAATATAATAACATCACATCCCATCTGTATCCACGCATACAGGCAGGAACATGATGAGACTCATCAGGTGTCCCTGTGTTTTTACTGTTTAGATCTGTTGTGTTTGTTTGTACTCATTTTGATCTATTCTTGATTGCATTTATGATGTCATTTATTACAGGTTCCTTGCCACTGGTGACTCCTACACCACCACTGCCTCCAGTTACCGAGTGGGCATCTCCACTGTGGCAAATATTGTTCCAGATGTGGCCAAGGCCATTTGGGATAGCCTAGTGGACGACTACCTGCCTGTACCAAAAGCTGCAGATTGGCAGGAGATTTAGGGAGAGGTGGAACTTCCCCAACTGTGTGGGGGCCATGGATGGGAAACACATACACACAAACAACTCTGCTCAACAGGCCACAGCTGTACGGGAGGCCTTCTGCAGCTACTTCTCCTCTCCCGCTGGTGAAGTTCCCTGGCAGTCCACTTGAACATCTGTCGTCTCTGTAACCCCCACCTGCTGCTGCTCGTCTGTCTTCTTCAAAATAAAGGCTCTTTTAAGAGCCACTTTCATTTTTGAAAGAGCTCTTTCCCATTAAATGTCAACATAAGTTTTTACATGTTATTAGTTATTTTCTAGTGATTACTACATTACAAGCAGTAACAGGCCCAGTGGTAATAGTAAGTATAGAAAACATCATAAATTGTGTACATATTGTTACAGTTAGTCTCTAGTGATTACTACATTTTAAGCAAAATCAGACCCAGTGGTGATGGTAAGAATTGAAAATAATGGATATTTGTGCACTGGAAAAGTACTCATGACTGTTAACTGAAATATGACTTAACGGACAAGGTGCAGAAATTTTGTCATTTCATGTTGTTGCACACAACGTGAAGTTTCTTGTTTAAGCATTTAACTAAATTCACCATGTGGTTGAAATACAGAGATAAGAATGCATTTGGCTTTTTAGAACAAACACTTTGTTGTGTGGGCCGCCAGAAGAGGAGGTACTGCTGGCCCACCACCAGAGGGCGCCCTGCCTGAAGTGCGGGCTTCAGGCAGGGCATATATATATATATATATATATATATATATATATATATATATATATATATATACACGAGGTCTGTCCGTAAAGTATAGGTCCTTTTTATTTTTTTCAAAAACTATATGGATTTCATTCATATGTTTTTACGTCAGACATGCTTGAACCCTCGTGCGCATGCGTGAGTTTTTCCACGCCTGTCGGTGACGTCATTCGCCTGTGAGCACTCCTTGTGGGAGGAGTCGTCCAGCCCCTCGTCGGAATTCCTTTGTCTGAGAAGTTGCTGAGAGACTGGCGCTTTGTTTGATCAAAATTTTTTCTAAACCTGTGAGACACATCGAAGTGGACATGGTTCGAAAAATTAAGCTGGTCTTCAGTGAAAATTTTAACAACTGATGAGAGATTTTGAGGTGATTCTGTCGCTTTAAGGACTTTTCATGGTGCGAGACGTCGCGCAGTGCTCTCAGGCGGCGTCATCAGCCTGTTTCAAGCTTAAAACCTCCACATTTCAGGCTCTGTTGATCCAGGACGTCATGAGAGAACAGAGAAGTTTCAGAAGAAGTCGGTTTCAGCATTTTATCCGGATATTCCACTGTTAAAGGAGATTTTTTTTAATGAAAGACGTGCGGGCGGATTGCAGCGTCGGCTCGCAGCCGCCGTGACGCTTCGCCACAGGAAAAACACCTCTGTTGGAAGCCTTGAGGACAAGTTGGAACATCTCCAGCTGATAAACAATTTCTCATATACTCACTCCACTGAAAGCCATCAAAAGCCAACTGGATTTTAACAAATGGTTATCAACACGGAGGTGTTTTTCCTGTGCCGCCGCGCCGCGTCGGCTGCGTCCCGACGCGCGGACCCGTCCGCACGTCTTTCATTAAAAAAATATCCTTTAACAGTGGAATATCCGGATAAAATGCTGAAACCGAATTCTTCTGAAACTTCTCTGTTCTCTCACGACGTCCTGGATTAATAGAGCCTGAAATGTGGAGGTTTTAAGCTTGAAACAGGCTGATGACGCTGCCTGAGAGCAGTGAGCGACGTCTCGCACCGTGAAAAGTCCTTAAAGCGACAGAATCACCTCAAAATCTCTCATCAGCTGTTAAAATTTTCACTGAAAACCAGCTTAATTTTTCTAACCATGTCCACTTCGATGTGTCTCACAGGTTTAGAAAAAATTTTGATCAAACAAAGCGCCAGTCTCTCAGCAACTTCTCAGACAAAGGAATTCCGACGAGGGGCTGGACGACTCCTCCCACAAGGAGTGCTCACAGGCGAATGACATCACCGACAGGCATGGAAAAACTCACGCATGCGCACGAGGGTGCAAGCATGTCTGACGTAAAAACATATGAATGAAATCCATATAGTTTTTGAAAAAAATAAAAAGGACCTATACTTTACGGACAGCCCTCGTATATATATATATATATATATATATATATATATATATATATATATATATATATATATATATAATAACTATATCAAAAGGAACAGGAAAATAAAACTGTATGAATATAAACTGAACTGATTTTTTTTTTTCTCTCACTTATGGAAACTCTCGTCTGTGAATCACTGTTAATATGTCCATTTTTTTTAAGCTCCGCGTTTGAGGTGACATGTTCCTCAACACGGAGCCAAACTGTGGAGGAACTCCTCCTCCTCATCGCGTGGCTGGGTCAGGATCCTGAGGATCTCCCTTTCAAAATTGTCCTCTGTTGGCCGTCTCCTGCGGGGATGTTGTTGGGGAGCCTCTGGGGGCAGGTGATGGGTGGGATGTTGATGGGGTGTCCTGGGTTGGGTGCAGAGGGAGATGTTCTTCGGGGATGGGGTTGAACAGCTGGGTGGAGACACTTGGGTGAGGAAAAGGGTGAAGGTTTCTGGTGATAGGGGAGGTGAGGAGGCAGAGGTGGATGGAGCGGCGGTGGATGGAACGGCGGTGGAGGTGGATGGAGTGGCCGTGGAGGGGGCAGAAGACAGCCATGGAGCAGAGCCTGCTAGTGAAGAGGAGGAGGAGAAGGTGGTTTGGCTCAGGGACCGGGACATGTATGAAGAGGTGGCCCTCTGCTTCATATGAGGCTTCAGGAAGCTCATGATGGGGAAGAACTTCCATGGCTTCCTGGAGTCTGCAGCAGCACCACTTCTTTTCTCCTTGAGGGCCTTCCACTCCCTAATGTACCGGTCCCTCAGACTCTTCCAACGTTGTCAACATTCATCTTCTAAATTAGTAGAGAAAATAGAAATTTTGTGTAAATAATGTGCCTGGGCTGACAAGTAAATTTACTTATCTCTCTATTTCTCTCTGTGAATATACGGGGTGAACACAAACATACTCCTTGGTTTCTAATGTCACATGAATAATTTTGCAGTTTTGAAGAATCTGCAAAAGAGAAGAAAACAGGTTTCTGCAAGTATAGATACCAAAATTGAAAAATTAATCATGTGATATATATATATATATATATATATATATATATATATATATATATATATATATATATACATTACAGTGTGTATTGGTGGTATTAACTAATCTGCTGCCTTTATACAATAACCGCTCTTTCTAAACACACCTGATACGCCCACTTGATCAGCAATTTGTTTCCATGCCAGTGCTCTCCTCTCATTATTGCTGTATAAAAAGGAGGCGGTGTTAAAAAGCTCTGGGTGTGCAGACACGCAAAAACTTAGCTTCTCCTCCATGGTTTAAATGTCTTTTCCAGTTGCAGACCCAGCTTTCCCGGGTTCTCGTTTGGATGTCTCATTTCTATTGGCTGCGTAAAAATAGCGCTCCCTCCTCGTTCCTATTGATAGCATGAAGCTACGTCATGGCTCAGCGTGTCAAAAGTTGGATTGGATTGAACTTTGACCGCGTCAGCCTGCCAACAAGCCGCAATGTGCGTTTCTGTTAGAAGCGTTGCTTTAGCTTGGCTTTTGATGCGACGCTTTTGACTTCTCTAAAAAACAACGCGTCTCATTGAAAATAATGCTTTTTAGACCGATTTTTGGCACTTCTGATGCTTCTGACGTGTTCAGTGTGAAAGGCCCATTATAGTTCAAGTGATAGTTCAACTCAATCTGAACTGAGTTTGTTTATTTTTAGCATTAAGGCGTACTGCCTATTTTCATTTTTGCAAAGCGGTCAATCACTTGACTCTGACTCAGCTTTGAATGTCCTTCTTCTCAACTGCTAAGACAGCAAGATGGTGAAGTCTGTCTTGTCCCATTGTGCACCTCAGCCAAGTGTGGAGCCATCTCAACACACTGAGTGACCTTTCACAACTACAGCTTATTGACTGGGATTGTTAATGTGATCTGAATGACCTGTGTTAGTGTTGGGAACATGATGTTATCCAGCAAGTTGAAAACACACTGCATATCCTTGATTGCAAGGCTTTCTTTTTTGGAGGCTAGATAGTTTTTGGCCACTAAACCTCCTCTGATTTCAGACCAACATTGTAATGATATGCCAGACCACTGAGGTGCTCCTCACAGAGAAAGCTGTCTGATTCAGGGTTACAGGCCTGAATACCTCTGAGAATTTGGCCACTAAGAGATATAAAACACTCTTCCATCTCAGCAACCATCCTGTCTAGGCAAGGTAGAAACAGATTTCTTTTCAGCTTCTCTGAATCGCTGAGGTCACTCACTGCTCCACAATTAGACTCCACCACATGAACTTCAGTGCGTTTCTGCTTCTCCCTTTGTCTGGGTGTAGCACCCAGCTCAGGGATTTGATTTGCTGCACAGGTCTTTACTCTATCATCCAGCTCAGCACTGTACAAATTTATATTTATATAGGCATTTAAGTATGGACTTATGAATAGTGTTGCGAAATTAGCTGTCTAGCTTAACCAGCTAGTTTATCACCAGACCTTACCTCCCTCTTTCTCATCTCCCCTTACTGCTTCCCTGTCCCTGCTTCAGCTGAAGAATTTTCTGATATCCATCTACAGAAGTCATGCGATAATGTTTTCAATTAGTATAACTTAATTTGGTTTCATTAAAAAAATAATAATATAAAATTAATTGTTGTTGTGTCATGTTACCAGACCTCAAACTGCGCTGTGCGCTCAATTTCCCGCTGCTCCGCACCCGACATTAGAGTCCCTTGATTGAGAAAGTTACGACAAGTCGTAAATCTCTCAATCAAGGGACTCTAGGGAAAGCTGCGTGTGTGGAGTTCACCTGCAGCTCATGCACAGTGATATGCACTGACATATACAGAATGTGCGCATGAGCTATATCCTCTGTTTGGAGTTAATACTCTTGCAATGCATTTGAGCAGGAATATATATCTTTCCCTGTCTGAATTAATGTAATGTAAATATTTATTTCTGAAAATTAATTGTAGCATTTGTACTGGGGCACAACTGATTTATACTGGGGCACGTGCACCAGTAAAAGGGGTCTGGTGACGCCCCAGCCCGAAGGGCATTCAAAACACCCTACTGCAGATAGGGTTTTACTTAAATCTCTCTTCCATATTAAAATAGGAAGACAGAAACAAAATGTGATTATTTTTACAAATACAAATTTGAATGGAATCACTTCATACCTTTGGTGTATCTGTGTGTGGGACAGGACAGGGGTGGTGGTGCCCGGCTTGTCTGGGACATAAGCAGAGAGGGGTTCTACAAAAAATGTCAAGAACCACTGCCATATGAATGAAGAAATGAAGAAATTTATTCAGCACACACAGTCCAAAACAACAACAAAAAACTTACAACGAAGAAAGAAAATGGATTACAATGCATCCGTGTGCATGAAAGGGTATAGGCAGACACAAAGCTTATTAACGCCTACCCCTTTAATCAAAAATAAAATTATCTAGTCCAAAAGGAGTTGGGGGAAGTAAAAAACCCATCTATTCCCACTGCCATTTTCAACCACTTCAATCTCTTCAGCTTAAAGGACACAATCCGAATGCTGCCAAACATAGTTACATTTACAAATTCACATTTACATTTACAATTGGCAACACACAAAACACATCCTTCTTCAGCAGATACATATCTTGAAAACATCATGTCTTTATATTGATTTTTAAACTGATTGATATTTGGACATAATTTGAGTTCTGTTATATGGCTGGGGGGGCCTGGCTGCCGGTTTGTTTGTCTTTTTGTTTTCCTCCCAGGTGGCGTGCATTTGGGACTGAGTGGCTGTGTTGCTGAGGCTGTTAGGACCTCACCCTGATCACCTGCGACTCGTCAGGACTCACAGCTGAGGTGCATCTGGATGGATTGGAGCATGTTGGCATTTAAGACTGGAGTGCACAGTGTGTATTTGCCAGAGACTCGACCTTGTGACCAGACGGGTGAGATCGTCGTCTTGGGAGCCATCTCATCAGCAGCGGACACTGAGAATGTCCAGGTTTGATGCACGGTCTGTGAAAGAGGAGGGGGTGAGGTCTCACGCTCGTCAGCACACTTCCTGAGGTACGTTGGATTTTGTGACTAACAGCGTTTGAAGGACCCAGTATGAAATAAGCAGAGCACGGTACAAAGGCTAACTGAATTTAATACATAACAGTGAAAATGTAATAACAGAAAGGTGCGGCCTGGCGTGGTGCGCTCCCAGCAGCGCTAACGGTCCGGAGCCAGAAGCTGTTTCGGACCCAAGGACCCCGCCGACACCCCCCAGGTGGCCGCAACAACCGAGTCTGTGAAAGAAGGAACCATTATGTGAGTCCACACTCTACACACAGAACACTTAAAGGTGTACAAACAGCAAACACTTCCTGGCTTGATTACTGATCAGCTTCCCAACCTGCAGGCATGGAACATCCCGTTCACAAAACTCCACCGCAGTGGAAGCTGATACATGACCAACATACAGCTCAATACAATAAGGTGTGAGGGACACCACATTTACTGACTGTATAACTGTTAGTCACAAAATCCAACGTACCTCAGGAAGTGTGCTGACGAGCGTGAGACCTCACCCCCTCCTCTTTCACAGACCGTGCATCAAACCTGGACATTCTCAGTGTCCGCTGCTGATGAGATGGCTCCCAAGACGACGATCTCACCCGTCTGGTCACAAGGTCGAGTCTCTGGCAAATACACACTGTGCACTCCAGTCTTAAATGCCAACATGCTCCAATCCATCCAGATGCACCTCAGCTGTGAGTCCTGACGAGTCGCAGGTGATCAGGGTGAGGTCCTGACAGCCTCAGCAACACAGCCACTCAGTCCCAAATGCACGCCACCTGGGAGGAAAACAAAAAGACAAACAAACCGGCAGCCAGGCCCCCCCAGCCATATAACAAGTTCATCCATCAGGTTATTCCATATACTAGGGCCACACATGGAGACACAGAAACCTTTCCTCGTCGTCCGAGCGCCAGCAATTTTAAAATGATACAAGCCCCATAAATTAAATTTCCCTCTCTTTCAGTAAAAAAAAATCTTGAATTCTAAAGGGCACTTGTTCATTTTTCACTTTGTACATTAATTGAACAGTCTTGAACAAAATCATATCGTGAAGTATTAATATTTGAGATTTAATGAACAATGGTTTGGTGTGGTCACAATAACCTGCATTATGAATTGTTCTTTATGTTCTTTTTTGAAGAATGAATAATGGTTGCACTGTAGTTTTATAATTGTTGCCCCAAATGTCAGCACAGTAAGTCAGGTATGGTGAACTCAATGAACAATACAAAGTATGTAGTGCTCTGTAATCAAGAACATGCTTTGCTTTATTTAATACTGCAATACTCTTTGATACCTTCTTTTGAACATGTTGAATATGAGCTTTCCAATTAATTTCTTCATCAATAATAACACCTAAAAACTTATTTTCTTTGACACATTCTATGTTTACCCCTTGTATATTTAACTGTATTTGTATGTCTTTGTTATAATTTCCAAATAACATTAATTTAGTTTTTGAAAAATTTAATGATAATTTGTTGATATCAAACCATCTCTTTAACTTTATCATTTCAGTTCCTAAATCAGATAACAATTGTTGCAGATTTTGTCCTGAGCAAAACAGGTTTGTGTCTGTATATTCCCTCTGGTGGGACGTACAAACGGTTCTTCGGACCGGTTCCGGGGTCCGGGCTCCGTGCCAGGGCCTCCCGGACAGTCTTCTCCACGTCCCAGGTGAGGGTGGCCACGATAGTGGACTCCGGGATGATGGGCACCGGTGGATCCGACAGCACCGTTTTGACTTCGTCTTCGTGTACCCGGGACAAGGCATCCGATCTCTGGTTCTTGGTCCTGGGACGATAGGTGATCCGGAAGTCAAAACGTCCGAAGAACAGTGACCAGCAGGCTTGCCTGGGGTTCAGCCGCTTGGCGGTCCTGATATACTCCAGGTTCCGATGGTCAGTGAAAACCGTGAATGGCACAGACGCTCCCTCCAACAGGTGTCTCCACTCCTCAAGAGCCTCTTTCACTGCAAGGAGTTCTCGATTGCCGACGTCATAGTTCCGTTCAGCTGGGGTCAACCTGCGAGAAAAGTAGGCACACGGGTGAAGAACCTTATCGGTCTCTCCGCTCTGGGATAGCACGGCTCCTATCCCTGAGTCAGAGGCGTCCACTTCAACCACGAACTGGCGGCTAGGGTCGGGCTGCACCAAAACTGGCGCAGTAGAGAACCGTCGTTTCAACTCCTTGAACGCGGCTTCGCACCGATCCGACCAGGTGAAGGGGACTTTTGGAGAGGTCAGGGCTGTCAGGGGGCTAACTACCTGACTGTAGCCCTTAATGAACCTCCTATAGAAATTAGCGAAGCCGAGGAACTGTTGCAGCTTCCTACGGCTTGTTGGTTGGGGCCAATCTCTCACTGCCGCAACCTTGGCCGGATCAGGGGCGACAGAGTTAGAGGAGATGATAAACCCCAGGAAGGACAAAGACGTGCGGTGAAACTCGCACTTCTCGCCCTTCACAAACAGTCGGTTCTCTAATAACCGCTGCAGGACCTGATGTACATGCTGGACATGGGTCTCAGGGTCCGGAGAAAAGATGAGAATATCGTCCAGATATACGAAGACGAATCGGTGCAGGAAGTCCCGCAAGACGTCGTTAACCAAGGCTTGGAACGTCGCGGGGGCGTAGGTGAGGCCGAACGGCATGACCAGGTACTCAAAGTGACCTAACGGGGTGTTAAATGCCGTCTTCCATTCGTCTCCCTTCCGGATCCGAACCAGGTGATACGCATTTCTAAGATCCAGCTTAGTAAAGATTTTGGCTCCATGCAGGGGGGTGAACACGGAATCCAACAATGGCAACGGGTATCGGTTGCGAACCGTAATCTCATTCAGCCCCCTGAAATCAATGCATGGACGGAGTCCGCCATCTTTCTTGCCCACAAAAAAGAAACCTGCCCCCAACGGGGAGGTGGAGTTCCGGATCAGCCCGGCAGCTAATGAGTCCCGGATGTAGGTCTCCATTGATTCGCGCTCAGGTCGTGAGAGGTTGTACAGCCTGCTGGACGGAAACTCAGCGCCTGGAACCAAATCAATGGCACAATCGTACGGACGGTGCGGGGGAAGGGTGAGTGCCAGATCCTTGCTGAAGACGTCAGCAAGATCGTGGTACTCAACCGGCACTGCCGTCAGATTGGGAGGGACTTTGACCTCCTCCTTAGCCTGTAAACCGGGGGGAACCGAGGATCCTAAACACACCCGATGGCAGGTTTCGCTCCACTGAACCACCATCCCAGACGGCCAATCAATCCGGGGATTGTGCTTCAACATCCATGGGAAGCCCAAAATCATGCGGGAGGTAGAAGGAGTTACAAAAAACTCAATCTCCTCCCGATGGTTTCCAGACACCACCAGAGTTACTGGTTGTGTCTTGTGTGTGATTAAAGGGAGGAGGGTGCCATCTAGTGCCCGCACCTGCACTGGCGAAGGAAGCGCCACCAGAGGGAGCCCTACCTCCCTTGCCCATCTGCTGTCTAGCAGACTCCCTTCTGACCCCGTGTCCACCAGTGCTGGGGCTTGAAGGGTTAAATCCCCGCTCAGGATTGTAACTGGGAGTCGTGTGGCAATCTGTGTGTGTCTCACTTGAATGTTATGACCTCCCCTTAGCCCAGTCTCTAAGGGCGAGTGTTGTTTTGGCCGTTTGGGGCAGTTTTTCTGTGTGTGCTCAGTTGAGCTGCAGAGAAAACACTCTCCACGGATCAGCCTCCTCATTTTGGCCCTGTGCGTTTCTCTAACAACGTCAGCAGGGGGAGCTGTTGCCCCACGGAGCGCTGTGGCTGTGGAGCGTGGGGAGGGCGGCGCCTTTTCGAACCCGGAAGGGAGAGGGGCGGCGCGTATCCGGTCACGTCCTTCGCCTCGCTCCCGACGGCGTTCCTCCAACCGATTGTCTAACCGTATAACGAGATCGATAAGCCCATCTAAATCCCGCGGTTCCTCCTTAGCTACCAGCTGCTCCTTCAGAACCAACGACAGTCTGTTTATGAAGGCGGCGCGAAGCGCAACGTTATTCCAGCCGGACCTCGCAGCCGCGATGCGGAAGTTGACTGCATAAGCGGCTGCGCTCTCGCGTCCCTGTCTCATTGACAGCAGCACTGTTGAAGCGGTCTCTCCTCTGTTAGGGTGATCAAACACAGTTCTGAACTCCCCCACAAACCCAGTGTATGCTGATAACAACCGTGAATTCTGTTCCCAGAGCGCCGTAGCCCAGGCACGTGCCTTACCCCGAAGCAGAGCAATCACATAAGCTATTTTACTAGCATCTGATGCGTACATGACGGGACGTTGTGCGAAGACGAGCGAACACTGCATAAGAAAGTCCGCGCACGTCTCCACACAACCTCCGTACGGCTCAGGAGGGCTTATGTATGCTTCAGGGGATGGTGGGAGGGGTTGTTGAACCACCACTGGAACATTTATATCCCGCACAGGGTCGGCAGGAGGACGAGCTGCAGCAGCGCCCTGAGCGCTCGCCGCCATCTGTGCGGAGAGAGCCTCCACTCTGCGGTTCAGGAGGATGTTTTGCTCGGTCATCTGATCTAACCGAGCCGTAAAGGCGGTGAGAATGTGCTGCAGCTCACCAATCACGTCTCCTGCAGACGCCTGCACTCCCTGCTCTCCCATTGGTCGTTCAACAACCGGGTGACGCCCCTCGGAGTCCATGACGCTGGCCGAGATATCCTGTTGTGAAAGTGTAGTGACACGGACCCACAACAGGTGGCGCAAATGAACGGCCAATAGATGAGCCAAAAAGTAACAATTTAATGTTGTGAAACGTGCACAACGAACATACAGACAACCTCAGAATATAATTACAGTCAAATCACAAAGGTGACGTGTGGGCAGGCTCGAGGATAGAAGACGTCTGTCCTGAGATGAACCGGAACCACACGATTTCCTCCGCCACCAAACCCAGAGAATACTGGAGCCGCCAAGTCCCGAATTCCCAGGTGATCTGGCGAGAACAAAGACAGTCAAGTGTGGGTGTGTGTACACCCACTAACAATAACGGTGGGAATGCCACCTCCACCTCTCACTCAATATGCTGATGTGTTTGCAGTGATCCCTCAGAGAAAAAGAGTGCCGTCCTGCACTCACTCAGCTTCCACAAAACAAGGAACCGGTACGCCTGCAAACACTCACAATGTACAGATTACAGATAAACACAAAAAGGCTGAGGATATTACCTACAATGAAGTACGATATCTCGGCAACGAGGTGGAGATGACGTCTGGTCTTTATGGAGTGTGATGATGAAGAGTGTGTGACAGCTGTCAGGAATTAATGAGTGACAGCTGTCACTCCCGGCTGTGTCTGTGGCGGCAGCGCCCTCTCGTGCCTGAAGCCCGCACTTCAGGCAGGGCGCCCTTTGGTGGTGGGCCAGCAGTACCTCTTCTGGCGGCCCACACAACAGTGTCATCTGCAAAGAGAACTGCTTTAAACAGATCTGAAAAATTCCATAACTCATTGATGTATAAAATAAATAATTTTGGTCCCAACACAGAACCCTGTGGAAGTCCACAAACAATGTCCAGACATGAAGAACAGTAGTCCTCGAGTTTAACAAACTGCTTCCGGTTTTGTAAGTAACTTTTAATCCAACTCAGAGCAACCCCTCTGATCCCATACAGGTTCATCTTTTGAAACAATATATTGTGATCAGTTGTGTCAAAAGCCTTTCTTAGGTCAATAAATAAACCTAATACTATTTCCCTTTGGTCCACATGTTTATTGATCTCTTCTATTGAATAAAGCAATACCAGTGCAGTGGACCTTTTCGCTCTAAAACCATATTGACTTTCATCAAGCAAGTTGTGTCGTTCTATAAATTTATCCAGTCTGCTGTTGTAAAGTTTTTCCAATATCTTAGAAAATTGTGACAATAGAGACACAGGCCTGTAATTAGTAAAAAGATGCTTGCTACCAGATTTAAATAAAGGTATCACTTTTGCCACTTTCATACTGTTAGGAACAATTTCAGTTTGAAATGATTTATTAAAAATATATGATAATTGTTTTGCAATTTTAGTAATTATTTGCTTCATGAGGACATGTACATCATTATGATCCATTGACTTTTTACTTTTACATGTACTAACTACATTATTAATTTCCCTTTCATCTACTGGGCCAAGAAACATTGTATGGATTCCCGGTGATTAATTGCTGATTTTCCATGGGGTGTGTGGAATTTCAGCTGCCAGATCTGGTCCAACATTAGCAAAAAATTTATTGAAACTATTCACTATTTGGCTCATGTTATAATCATTTTTGTTGTTATAAGTAAAGTATGTTGGGTAGTTATTTGACTTAGGTTTATTTGCTATAATACTATTCAGTATTTTCCATGTTTCCTTTATGTTGTTTTTATTATTGTTTAGTATTTTTTCAAAGTATGATTTTTACAGTTCCGCATAATAGTTGTTAGTTTATTTTTATACTCCTTATATTTAACCTCTGCCTCTCTTGATTTACTTTTAATGGATTCTCTGTATAGCACATTTTTCTTCTTACAAGCCTTTTGAAGACCTTTTGTTATCCATGAATTAACTTTATATTTATTATTCTGTATAACTGGACAATTTTTGTTGTATATATTGAGAAATGTGCTTTCAAATTCGGAATATACTAAATTCGCATCTTGCTTCTCATAAATGGGATTTCAGTCCTCTAAAAGTCAATCAGTTCTTAAGGCAGTGATAGCTCCTTCAGATTGCATTCGCTTGCAATATTGTATTTTCTCCTTACATTTTTTATTGAAATTTAGATCAGTTACTATAAAAATTGGTGAATGGACACTAATATTATTAATTAATAAGCCACTTAATGTTTTGGTATCTATCATTTGTAAGAATATTATCAATGAGAGTAGCTGAATGTGAAGTGATTCTTGCAGGCCTAGTAATTTTTGGATAGAAATTTAAACTGTACATAATATTAATAAAATCCTATGTCACTTAATGCTGATATGGGTTTAAGAGATCATTGTTTATATCTCCACTGACAAATACTCACTTATTACACATCTGTGAAAAAAAACTTCTCTGTCTAATTTTGAAACTCTTCAATTTTAGATCCCGGAGCTCTATATATGCAGCTAATACACAGACACACACACACACACACATATATATATATATATATATATATATATATATATATATATATATATATATATATATATATATATATATATATATATATATATATATATATATACACACACACATTTTTTTAACCTTTTTTCATACCTATTTTGATTGTGATGGCTTCCAAAATATTTTCCACAGCCATTGTCATTTCATCTTTAATTTTGTGGTTAAGCCTTGTATCAACATACAAAGCCACTCCTTCTCCTCTATTTCATCTGTTCAGATGATTGAATTCATAACCCCAAACTCATAGTTTGTATCATCACCCTCTGCAAGCCAAGTTTCCGTTATGGCAATTATACTGAAGGGATGACAAAATTGTTTTAAATAGTCTTTGATACTCCCAAAATTTTTGTACAGACCCCTGCTATTAAAGTGGATTATTGATAATTTCCCATCAAGCAGGGGTGGTGGCCAAGTGGTTAATGTGCTTGGTTTCAGTGCAGAAGGTTCCGGGTTCAAATCCCACCCCTGCCACTTTTCTCCATGTAATGTGGAGTTGCGTCAGGAAGGGCATCCGGCATAAAACCTGTGCCAATTCAACATGCAGATCCACCTTGGATTTGGTGTGGCGACCCCGAGTGCAAACAAGGGAGCAGCCGAAGGGACTTACTATTGATAATGTCTCATCACTTGTAATGAAGTTATTGTATTGTTCCTCTGTATAATACTGACAGTTACTACCTATGAAGGAATGGAAATGATTGTCCAGATCTAGCTCATATTCCAGATCCTGTATATGATGCTCAGTATACTGAAAAGGTTGTAATTCCAGACTCTCATAACCATGTATCATCTCGATTATACTATTACTGTTCAGAAGCACCGATGAATTGTCTGTATGTTTGTCAGTCATTATGAAAGTTGGTTGCCTTCACTTACCATGTTTTATTCATATTTTGCCAATTCCTCCATGCTTCTGATCAGCAACACTTTAGTTTTTTCTGGGGACCCGTTCAATTTGATGAATACTTTACAGTTTGTAGTCCATGTGTTTTGAATTTTTTTTGTTGTTTTCCCAAGTATCTTGCCTTCTTTGCTGTATCTGCATTGCATTTAGTGAGATGCTCATTTAAGTAAACCTTGGATCCTTTAAGTTTATATCCTTGTTTGAGCAGAGTTATTTTGTCTTTCCTGTTGACAAACCTCATGATGACTGTGGGTTTGTCTGCTGAATTCCTCCTGGGTAACGGGTGATACGCTTCAGTAGTGTTAATATCCAGCTCGATCCCCTTAGTTTGCAGAAAGCAGCAACTTGTTGCTCCGTGGAGCATTCGTCTTGCTCATCGGGGTCCCTTCTGTTACCAGAGGCTGCTGTCCGAGCATATGATCTGGGTCTGATGTAGAGCCCAGACACAACAACACCATTAATTCGCGTGTACTGCTCCATCTCAGTCACCCTCCTTTCCAATGACGCAATACGTTTGTTCTTCTTCTTGATAAGGCCTCGCAGGTCCTTAACTTCTTTTACTAGTGCCAGTATCGCCTTCTGCTGAGTTTTTATGGCACAAAACTCCTCCGTGAGAATATCCAGAACCTTCTTAATATCCTCCAAATCCTCCGTCACGGGTGCTTTCTTTGGCCCCATTCTCACTGTCTTATTTAATAGCTGTTTGTTATGTAACAGCTCTTAGCGCTTAGTGCTAGCCAAAACAAGGCTGGCTTAGCCTAGCCTGTGACGTCCCGGCTTCCCTGCGGGGATGGCAGACCGATTGCCGATGTTAATTGCGGCCTCCAATGAGCTGTAGGCCTGGGTGGTGTCTCCGGCGGCTGAGGGCTGGTGCCGACCTCCGACGAGCTGCGGGTTGCGGCTGTTGCGGCTTCGTTCAAGCTGCAACCCTGGCTGGGGCCTCCGGCGAGCTGCGGGCTGATGGCAACCTCCCTCGAGTCGCGATCTGGGCTGGGGCCTCCGGCGAGCTGCGGGCTGATGGTGTCCACCGGCACGCCACGGTCCTGGCTGGGGCCTTTGATGGGCCGTGGACTCTGATCGAGGCCGTGGGCTGTAACAAACGGTACAGCCACAGATGCCGATCGCCTGCTCGCTCTGCTGCTCACCCGCTCGCTCTGCTCTGCTCCGTCATTTCGGGTCTAAAGTTTGAGAGTATATACAGGCTGTGGAGTGTACTGGAACATTCCAGTTTTCTCCAGGTTACTAGGTTCTGGGGCTAGCACTGTGTGGTTATAACATCCATTTGTAATACTGGCCACTGATCTAGCAGATACCTACATACCTGATGATTCTGAGGATGAAGCTGAAGCGACCACAGGATCGTCATCTTCATCTTCAGTGTCAGACCAATCACTATCTGCAACTATTTTCTCTGAGAAAAACAAGAACCATACATGTAAAAGATTTTGCACGTAAAGCCACACATGTACTTCAAAAACACAGAGGGAGATGGTGCAGGAAATAGGATTGTAAACAAATACAAATGTACCGTAATGTTCAGACTATAGAGCACACCAATATGTTTGCCAGACTCCAAGGAGCAGCTTTAGATTAGGCAACCCCAAGTCTAAACCCTGACTAAATCTGAACTAAACAAGGTCTAACTCGATAATAAACCAAGACCAAACCAGGTTTAGACTGAAGAACATGAACAGAAGTCTGTAAATTTGTTGTGTGGGCCGCTGAAGAGGAGGTACTGCTGGCCCACCACCACCAGAGGGCGCCCTGCCTGGAGTGCGGGCTCCAGGCACCAGAGGGCGCCGCCGCCCCACAGGAGCTGCCTCGGTAACAGCTGTCACCCATCACCTGAGACAGCTGACGGCAATTATCACTGGGGTATATCAGCAGGACGGCATCTCCACCTCATCGCCGAGATATCGAGATACCTGGAAGGTAATAATCTCAGCTGACTGCTTGACAGTAACCTTTGTGATTTTTGTGAGTGATTGCAGACTTTTTTCTCCAACGAGAGGTGGAGGTAGCTTCCCTGCCGTGCAGGTTGCTGGGTGCAAACGCGCCCACGTTTAATTGTGTTCTTGTTCCTTGCCAGCAGTACCAGGTCCGACACGCGGAGGCAGTGGCCACCTGGGAGTTCGGAACTTGGCGGCTCCAGTATTCCCGGGGTCCTGTGGTGGAGGAAACCGTGTGGTTCCGGTTCTACTTTGGAGAGGCGTCTCCTATCTTCGAGCCTGCCCACACGACACCTTTGTGAATTGAACTTTGTCCATTGTTGTAATTTGTTGTTTTTGTTGTGCACGTTCGCAACAGTAAAGTGTTGTTATTTGAGCTATTCCATTGTCCGTTCATTTGCGCCCCCTGTTGTGGGTCCGTGTTCCTACACTTTCCCAACAGGATATCTCGGCCAGCGTCATGGATCCCGAGGGGCGTCAACCGGCTGTTGAACGGCCAATGGAAGAACAAGGCGCACAGGCGTCCGCAGGAGGGGTAATCGGTGAGTTGCAGCGGATCCTCACCGCTTTCACGACTCGGTTAGACTTGATGGCCGAGCAGAACGCCCTCCTGAACCGCAGGGTGGAGGCTCTCGCCGCGCAGGTGGAAGCGTGCCCTCCGGGCGCCGCTGCGGCTCTCCCTCCCGTAGACCCTGTGCGTGACAGCGACGTTCCACTGGTTGTCCAACGACCCCCCCCACCGTCCCCTGAAGCATACATAAGCCCCCCAGAGCCGTACGGAGGCTGTGTGGAGATGTGCGCGGATTTCCTTATGCAGTGTTCGCTCGTCTTCGCACAGCGTCCCGTCATGTACGCGACCGACGCTAGCAAAGTAGCTTATGTGATAAATCTGCTTCGTGGTGAGGCACGCGCTTGGGCTACAGCGCTCTGGGAGCAAAGTTCACGGCTCCTTCTGACATATGATGGGTTTGTGAGGGAGCTCAGAACAGTGTTCGATCACCCTAATAGAGGAGAGACCGCTTCAGCCGTGCTGCTGTCAATGAGACAGGGGCGCCGGAGCGCAGCTGCCTATGCAGTCGACTTCCGCATCGCGGCTGCGAGGTCCGGCTGGAATAGCACTGCCCTCCGCGCCGCCTTCGTAAACGGACTGTCATTGGTCCTCAAGGAGCACCTGGTGGCTAAGGACGAACCGCGGGATTTGGATGGGCTTATCGATCTTGTCATACGATTAGACAATCGGTTAAATGAGCGCCGTCGGGAACGAGACGAAGGGCGTGACCAGGCACGCGTCGTCCCTCTCCCTTCCGGTTCCAACCGCGTTCCGCCCTCCCCACGCTCCACGGCCCCTGCGCTCCGTGCGATCACAGCTCCCCCTGCTGACGAAGCTATGGACACGAGTAGGGCAACATTTAGGGCACCGGTCACACAAAGGAGGCTGGCCCGCGGAGCGTGTTTCGTTTGTGGCTCGATTGAGCATCAGGTAAGAGACTGCCCCGAGCGGTTAAACACCAACGCCCGCCCCTAGACACTGGGCTAGGGGGGGGCCGAGACGTTCACGTGGGACACACCCACATCGCCACACGACTCCCAGGTACAATCCTTTATGAGGATTTAACCCTGAAGGCCCCAGCACTGGTGGACACGGGCTCAGAAGGGAATTTGCTTGATAGCAAATGGGCCAGGGAGATAGGGTTCCCTCTGGTGGCGCTTACCTCGCCTGTGCAGGTACGGGCACTAGATGGCTCCCTACTCCCTCCAATCACCCACAAGACACCACCAGTAACTCTGGTGGTGTCGGGGAATCACCGGGAGGAGATCGAGTTTTTTGTAACTCCGGCCACCTCCCGTGTGATTTTAGGTTTTCCCTGGATGTTGAAACACAATCCCCGGATCGATTGGCCGTCCGGGGTAGTGGTCCAGTGGAGCGAGACCTGCCATCGGGTATGTTTAGGTTCCTCGGTTCCTCCCGGTTCCCAGGCCAGGGAGGAGGTCAGAGCCCCGCCCAATCTAGGGACGGTGCCAGTGCAGTACCATGACCTTGCGGAGGTGTTCAGCAAGGATCTAGCACTCACCCTTCCCCCGCACCGCCCGTATGATTGTGCCATTGATTTGGTTCCAGGCGTTGAGTTCCCGTCCAGCAGGCTGTACAACCTCTCACGACCTGAACGCGAATCAATGGAGACCTACATCCGGGACTCTTTGGCTGCCGGGTTGATCCGGAATTCCACCTCCCCGATGGGTGCGGGTTTCTTTTTTGTGGGGAAAAAGGATGGCGGATTACGTCCATGCATTGATTACAGGGGGCTGAACGAAATCACGGTTCGTAACCGATACCCCTTACCCTTGTTGGATTCGGTGTTCATGCCCCTGCATGGAGCCAAGATATTCACCAAGCTTGATCTTAGGAATGCGTATCACCTGGTTCGGATCCGGAAGGGAGACGAGTGGAAGACGGCATTTAACACCCCGTTAGGTCATTTTGAGTACCTGGTCATGCCGTTCGGTCTTACAAATGCTCCCGCGACGTTCCAAGCATTGGTTAATGATGTCTTGCGGGACTTCCTGCACCGATTCGTCTTCGTATATTTAGACGACATACTCATCTTTTCTCCGGATCCTGAGACCCATGTCCGACATGTACGTCAGGTCCTGCAGCGGTTATTGGAGAACTGGCTGTTTGTTAAGGGCGAGAAGTGTGAGTTTCACCGCACCTCTTTGTCCTTCCTGGGGTTCATCATCTCCCCCAACTCCGTCGCTCCTGATCCGGCCAAGGTTGCAGCGGTGAGAGACTGGCCCCAACCCACAAGCCGTAGGAAGCTGCAACAGTTCCTCGGCTTTGCGAATTTCTACAGGAGGTTCATTAAGGGCTACAGCCAGGTTGCTAGCCCCCTGACAGCCCTGACCTCACCAAAAGTCCCCTTCACCTGGTCGTATCGTTGCGATGCCGCGTTCAAGGAGTTGAAACGGCGCTTCTCGTCTGCACCCGTTCTGGTGCAGCCCGATCCTAGTCGCCAGTTAGTGGTTGAAGTGGATGCCTCGGACTCAGGGATAGGAGCAGTGCTGTCCCAGAGTGGGAAGACCGATAAGGTCCTTCATCCGTGTGCCTATTTTTCCCGCAGGTTGACCCCGGCTGAACGGAACTATGACGTCGGCAACCGAGAACTCCTTGCGGTGAAAGAGGCTCTTGAAGAGTGGAGACACCTGTTGGAGGGAACGTCCGTGCCATTCACGGTTTTCACTGACCACCGGAACCTGGAATATATCAGGACCGCCAAGCGGCTGAATCCCAGGCAAGCCCGCTGGTCACTGTTCTTCGGCCGTTTTGACTTCCGCATCACCTACCGGCCCGGGACCAAGAACCAGAAGTCGGATGCCTTGTCCCGGGTACACGAAGACGAGGTCAAAGCGGAGTTGTCGGATCCACCGGAACCCATCATCCCGGAGTCCACTATCGTGGCCACCCTCACCTGGGACGTAGAGAGAACCGTCCGGGAGGCCCTGGCACGAAGCCCGGACCCCGGGACTGGACCACAGAACAGACTTTACGTCCCACCAGAGGCAAGGGCTGCAGTCCTGGACTTCTGTCACGGCTCTAAGCTCTCCTGTCACCCAGGGGTGCGAAGAACCGTGGCAGTTGTCCGGCAGCGCTTCTGGTGGGCGTCCCTGGAGGCCGACGTCCGGGACTATATCCAGGCCTGTACCACCTGTGCCAGGGGCAAGGCCGACCATCGCAAGGCTCCGGGACTGCTACAGCCGCTGCCCGTGCCTCATCGCCCCTGGTCCCACATCGGCCTGGATTTTGTCACGGGCCTCCCGCCGTCCCAGGGAAACACCGTGATCCTCACGATAGTGGACCGATTCTCCAAGGCGGCCCACTTCGTGGCCCTCCCGAAGCTCCCTACGGCCCAGGAGACAGCGGACCTCCTGGTCCACCACGTCGTCCGCCTGCATGGGATACCATCAGACATCGTCTCCGATCGCGGTCCCCAGTTCTCCTCGCATGTCTGGAGGAGCTTTTGCCGGGAACTGGGGGCCACGGTCAGTCTCTCGTCCGGGTATCACCCCCAGACCAACGGGCAAGCAGAGCGGGCCAATCAAGAAATGGAGCAAACACTGCGTTGTGTGACAGCCGCGCACCCGGCGGCCTGGAGTACTCATCTGGCCTGGATCGAGTACGCCCACAACAGTCAAGTGTCATCAGCCACCGGCCTCTCCCCCTTTGAGGTGTGTTTGGGGTATCAGCCCCCGTTGTTCCCGGTGGTTGAGGGGGAGGTCGGTGTGCCCTCGGTCCAGGCCCACCTGCGGAAGTGCCGTCGGGTGTGGCGCGCCGCCCGTTCTGCTTTGTTGAAGGCCCGGATGAGGGCGAAGACCCATGCAGACCGGCGGCGGACCCCGGCCCCTACGTATCGCCCCGGGCAGGAAGTGTGGTTGTCCACAAAGGACATCCCACTACAAGTGGCCTCCCCTAAACTACAGGACAGGTACATAGGACCGTTTAAAATCCTCAAGGTCATCAATCCCGCCGCAGTGAGGCTTCAGCTTCCAGCCTCACTGCGGATCCATCCTGTGTTTCATGTGTCGAAGCTCAAGCCCCATCACACCTCGCCCCTCTGTACACCCGGTCCGGCACCACCTCCTGCCCGGATCATCGATGGCGAGCCGGCTTGGACAGTGCTCCGGTTGTTGGACGTCCGTCGGATGGGCCGGGGCTTTCAATATCTGGTGGACTGGGAGGGGTATGGTCCCGAAGAACGGGACCATAGAACCTGGGTGAAGAAGAGCTTCATCCTGGACCCGGCCCTCCTGGCCGACTTCTACCGTCGCCACCCGGACAAGCCCGGTCGGGCGCCAGGAGGCGCCCGTTGAGGGGGGGGTCCTGTTGTGTGGGCCGCTGAAGAGGAGGTACTGCTGGCCCACCACCACCAGAGGGCGCCCTGCCTGGAGTGCGGGCTCCAGGCACCAGAGGGTGCCGCCGCCCCACAGGAGCTGCCTCGGTAACAGCTGTCACCCATCACCTGAGACAGCTGACGGCAATTATCACTGGGGTATATCAGCAGGACGGCATCTCCACCTCATCGCCGAGATATCGAGATACCTGGAAGGTAATAATCTCAGCTGACTGCTTGACAGTAACCTTTGTGATTTTTGTGAGTGATTGCAGACTTTTTTTCTCCAACGAGAGGTGGAGGTAGCTTCCCTGCCGTGCAGGTTGCTGGGTGCAAACGCGCCCACGTTTAATTGTGTTCTTGTTCCTCGCCAGCAGTACCAGGTCCGACACGCGGAGGCAGTGGCCACCTGGGAGTTCGGAACTTGGCGGCTCCAGTATTCCCGGGGTCCTGTGGCGGAGGAAACCGTGTGGTTCCGGTTCTACTTTGGAGAGGCGTCTCCTATCTTCGAGCCTGCCCACACGACACCTTTGTGAATTGAACTTTGTCCATTGTTGTAATTTGTTGTTTTTGTTGTGCACGTTCGCAACAGTAAAGTGTTGTTATTTGACCTATTCCATTGTCCGTTCATTTGCGCCCCCTGTTGTGGGTCCGTGTTCCTACACTTTCCCAACAAAATTAGTAGTATTATTGTATAAAGCTTTTTCTAAAAGCATAAGAAAAAGTAATGGTTTATAGTCCACTAATTATGGTAAAAAGCTTATGCAGATGAGACGTCACCATGGCAGCAGAGCAAAATGAGTGGCACTTCTGCATTGTTATTTAGTTTTAACATTGAGAACTCGTTAGAGATGTGTGACATCACACACATCTCTATTGGTGTATTCTCACTCATTTGTGTATTTAGAAATATACATAGATATGTCTTACCTTCTGGATCAATGCTGATCTGATCAAGAATCCTGCTTTTAAACTCGGACAGATTTCCTCTCCCCAGAGCCATCAGAACCTTACTCCACTTTGCCAGCTGTAAATATCACTAATATCACTGGACATTAATAAGCCACTTAATGTTTTGGTATCTATCATTTGTAAGTATATTATCAATGAGAGTAGCTGAATGTGAAGTGATTCTTGCAGGCCTAGTAATTTTTGGATACAAATTTAAACTGTACATAGTATTAATGAAATCCTATGTCACTTAATGCTGAGATGTACAACCATTGTCTTTTTTTCTGACGATGTACTCTAATATCATGACAGAGGAAGTCAGCAAGGTCGTCCATTTCATTGTCCTTCAAGTTCAACACCTTTGACATAGTGGCCATGTGCTTCCTTAGTTTAGTAGAACATAATGCTTTTGGGTTGGATGCCCCACAACTTTGAGCAATCTGACGAACATCTGATCCTCTGAAGTAACTTTGAGCCTGGGGTCTTTCAAAAAGAACTGATTTTCATCAAAGACATCACAGTTCCGGCGTGTGCTGACAAGCAACTCAGTCAATGCCATCATGTTAGGTATGAGGAGAATGGAGACTTTTCTGTTATCGATTTGATCCCTAAACACCTGGGTTAGACTCCAATGCAGGGAGGCTGAATGGATAAAGAAAACCAGATTTATTGTACAAGGATGGTACAAGAACAAATGCTGTGTGAATGGTGAATACTGCTTTGAAGGTTTGCAGAGTGGAGACCCGGCCCGTGTTGCAGTGGAAACCGGTGGTCGCAGCCCAAGTAGATCTGGTGTGCAAGTGGAGTTCCAAGGTGTGGAGTTGTGTGTGGTCCGTGGTCCAGGTGGCACCCAGTGGAGCTGGCGGATAGCGGTGTCACAGGTCATGAACACTGAGTTTCTGGCGCCGATGAGCTGTTGGACCAGGGTTTTTAATGGAGGCAAGTTGATTGCAGACAGGTGTGCTCATCAGTTCCACAAGGAATGCCACCTGGAAGCGAGACAGAGAGAGAGAGAGAGAGAGCAGAGGAGCAGATACCAGGGCAACACACAACAGTAACCCCCCCCATGGGAGCCCCCAGGCGACCTACCGGGCCGATCAGGATGCTCCCGATAGAAGTCCCGGAGGAGGGAAGGGTCCAAGATGAGGCTCTGCTTGAGCAAGGAACGTTCTTCAGGCCCATAACCCTCCCAGTCCACTAGATATTGGAAACCCTGACCGCGCCGACGAACATTCAAGATCTTGTTGACCGTCCTGAGGTGGGACTGAACTGATGGTACAGCAATGTCCGCTTCTTGTAGAGGGAACAGGGGAGGTTGATAGCCAAGCGACACTTTGAAAGGAGTAAGTCCAGTAGCTGAGGAGATCTGAGAATTGTTAGCGTATTCAATCCAAGGAAGATGGGTGCTCCATTCAGTCGGGTGGGAGGACAAGACACACCTAAGGGTGGATTCCAGGTCCTGGTTGGCCCGTGCCACCTGACCATTGCTCTGTGGATGGTAACCGGAGGAGAGGCTTACCGAGGCCCCAAGCGCTGCACAGAAGCTCCTCCAGACCTGAGAGGTGAATTGGGGACCTCGGTCCAACACCACATCTGAGGGTATGCCATGCAACCTCACCACATGGTGGACTAGGAGGTCAACAATCTCCTGGGCCGTTGGAATCACCGGCAGAGTCACAAAGTGTGCCGCCTTGGAAAACTGATCCACGATTGTGAGGACCACAATGTTACCCTGGGATGGAGGCAGTCCTGTGACAAAGTCCAGGCAGACGTGGAACCAGGGGCGGTTTGGCGTGGGAAGCGGTTGAAGAAACCCCAGCAGATGGATGATGACGAGACTTGCCCCTGGCGCAGATGGTACAAGCTTGAACATAGGCATGCACGTCCGCCTGGACTGAGGGCCACCAGAAGCGACGACGTACCAGGTCTACAGTTCAGGAAACCCCAGGATGGCAGGTGAGCTTGGAAGCATGGCAGAAGGTGAGGACTTCCGATCGGGCTTCTGGTGGAACAACAAGTCGCCCGGGAGGTCCTCCTCCAGGATCCGGAGTCTGCCCAAAGCCTCCCGGACGACTCTCTCAACATCCCAGGTAAGGGCCCCCACGACCATGGAACAAGGCAGAATTGGGTCCGACATGGAGGGAGGATCCGTGAGTTCGAACTGGCGGGATAAGGTGTCAGGTTTTCCGTTCTTGGTTCTGGGTCGGTAGGTAAGGTTGAAATTGAATCGTCCAAAAAACAAGGACCACCTGGACTGACGGGAATTGAGACGTTTGGCTGTTTTTATGTATTCCAGGTTTTTGTGATCTGTCCAAACAGTGAATGGAACTGCGGCCCCCTCCAGCCAGTGTCTCCATTCTGCCAGAGCCTCCTTAACTGCCAGAAGTTCCTGGTTCTCAACATCATAGTTCCTCTCCGCAGGGGTCAGCTGGTGGGAGAAGAAAGCACATGGATGGAGTTTGTTGTCTGTGGCGGACCGCTGAGACAGGACAGCATCAATACCGGAATCAGGCATCAACTTCCACAACAAACTGGCGGTCCGGATCAGGTTGGAGCAAGATAGGGGCTGTGGAGAACCGGTGTTTAAGGTCCTGGAAGGCTCTGTCAGCTGAGGCGGACCACTGAAATGGGACCTTAGGAGAAGTGAGTGCTGTGAGAGGTGAGGCAACAATACTGAAGTTTCGAAAGAATCTGCAATAAAAATTGGCAAAACCAAGAAACTGTTGTAACTGTTTTCGGGACATCGGAACAGCTGTGACTTTACCGGGATCTGGCTTGACTGAGTTGGGAGAAATAATAAAGCCAAGGAAGGAAATAGTAGACTGATGCAATTCACACTTCTGGGCCTTCACAAACAACTGGTTCTCCAACAACCACTGGAGTACTAAGCGAACGTGCTTGATGTGTTCACAGAGAGTAGGAGAAAAAATGAGGATATCGTCAAGATAGACGAAAACAAACCGGTTGAGGAAGTCCCAAAGGACATCATTGACTAGAGCTTGGAAGGTGGCAGAAGCGTTTGTGAAACCGAAAGGCATGACAAGATATTCAAAATGTCCGAGAGGAGTGTTGAAGGCAGTCTTCCACTCATCACCCTCCCTGGCCCGGACCAGGTGATAGGCATTTCTGAGGTCTAATTTGGAAAAATTGAGGCCCCCTGCAGGGGACTGAACGCAGACTCTAATAGGGGGAGTGGGTACCGATTGCGGACCGTTATGGCATTCAGCCCCCGGAAATCAATGCAGGGGCGCAGGGTTCCATCCTTCTTCCTGACAAAGAAGAAGCCTGCCCCCAGTGGGGACGACGAGTGACGTATCAGCCCAGCAGACAAGGAGTCCCGGATATAGGTCTCCATTGCCTCACGTTCCGGGTGTGACAGGTTGTAGAGCCAACTGACCGGATACTTGGCGCCCGGAAGTAAGTCAATGGCGCAGCCATAAGGACGGTGCGGAGGGAGTGACAGAGCACGATCCTTGCTGAAGACCTCAGCAAGATCGTGATATTCTATGGGGACTACCGACAGATCAGGAGGTGAAGTGACCTCCTCCCTGACCTCAACACTGAGCAGTATGGATGATCGAAAACACTCACGATGGCAGGTCTCGCTCCACTGTGTGACAGACCCGGTCTGCCAATCAATTCGGGGATTGTGTTTGATAACCCAGGGATGTCCTAAAACCAGGGGGGATGTGGAAGAAAACACAAAGAACTGGATTGTCTCCCGGTGGTTCCCAGATACCACTAGAGTGACCTGTTTGGTTTGATGTGTTATGGCACGAAGGGGAGTGCCGTCTAAAGCATGCACTGAAAGGGGTGTGTCCACTGCCACCACCGGGATGCAAGAATTGATTCCAACCTTGCGATCCAAAAAATTCCCTTCTGCCCCAGTGTCAATTAGTGCAGGAATAGATAAAGAACGGTCATTAAACAAAAGAGTACCTGGGATTTGGGTGCGTCTGGCTTGAACACCCATGAATGTTATCTGGCTCATCCTTAGTCTGGAGTCTAAGAATGAGCGTTTGTTTTTGGCCGCACGGGACAAGAACTGCGGATGTGGCCAGTGGCAGCACAATATAAACATTCTCCAGCCTCCAGTCTCCGCTGGCACTCCTGTGGTGATAATTTGGCCCTGCCGAGCTGCATAGGCTCATCAGCAGGGGTAGCTGGAGGTCTGGGATTAGACACAGCAGTGGAGCTCGGGAAAGAAGGTCCCGGTCCAGACCGCGGAGGGATCCGAGTGGCAGCACTCCAGTCAGCCTTCCGGCTTTTCTCTCACTGATGCTCCCTCAGCCGGTTATCTATACGGATGGCTAATGAGATTAATTGGTCCAGTGATTCTGGTGAATCACAGACTGCCAGTTCATCCTTTAATGCCTCTGATAGACCATTAACAAATACGCTTTGCAGCGTCGCAGAGTCCCAGCCGGCCTCCGCAGTGAGAACCCGGAGGTCGACTGCATACTCCGCAGCACTCCGCTGCTCCTGCCTCAGGGACAATAACTGCTGGGAAACTGAGTGGCTACATTGGGGGTGATCGAAAACTAACTGAAACCCTTTGGAAAAAAGTGAAAAGGAGTGCAGCAGAGGGGATTCTGTGCTCCAGAGGGCGGTAGCCCACTTGAGGGCCTCCCCCCAGAGCAAGTTGATGACATAATATATTTTACTGAGGTCGGTGGAATACTGAGATGGACGCTGGGAGAAAACAAAGGAACACTGCATGAGAAAAGAAGAGCATGTATCAATATCATCGGAATATGGTTCTGGATGACAGATAAATGGTTCAGGGACTAAACTGGGGGATGCGGAGGCCTGTAAGAGTTGAACTGGAGTGGAAACCAGAGCAGGAGGCGGAACTGAGGTAAGCTTCTCAGTGGTAGCGGCTAAAGAGGACAGTATGGTGTGTGTGTATGTAACCTGTTGGGAGAGGTCCCGAACATGATCCGACAGTGCAGCGAGTTGTTGTTGTTGACCCAGGAAGGCACCCTGGGTGGAAAGGGCCTGTTGTAGTTTGTCTGACCCTGCGAAATCCATGATGTTTGCCAGAAACTTCTGTTATGGATTTGATCCCCAAACACCTGGGTTAGACTCCAATGCAGGGAGGCTGAATGGATAAAGAAAACCAGATTTATTGTACAAGGACGGTACAAGAACAAATGCTGTGTGAATGGTGAATACTGCTTTGGAGGTTTGCAGAGTGGAGACTCGGCCCACATTGCGGTGGAAACCCAGCCCAGCCCAGTCGCAGCCCAAGTAGATCCGGTGTGCAGGTGGAGTTCCAAGATGTGGAGTTCTGCGTGGTCCGTGGTCTAGGTGGCCTCCAGTGGAGCTGACGGAGAGCAGTGTCACATGTTGTGAACACTGTTTCTGGCGCAGATGAGCTGTTGGACCAGTGTTTTTATGGAGGCAGGTTGATGGCACACAGGTGTGCTCATCAGCTCCACAAGGAATGCCACCTGGAAGAGAGAGAGAGAGAGAGAGAGAGCAGAGGAGCACGTACTAGGGTGACACACAACATTTTCTGCCCTGTTTGCCTTTTATTTTGATTCGTTGGAAGTGCTTACAAAACCTTTGCTCAAGGTCAGACAAAGCAAGCTCCATATCAGGATGAGTTCATGAAGTATCGCTCAGTGTAAAAGCATTAAGAAGCATCTTAGATACTTCTCCTGCTCGTCTACAATTGAAGAGGATCAGTTCACAAAGTGTGACTTTTGCCAGTTCCCCCCAGTGCTTCCCATTTGTGTTTTCTTTGAGATTTGTTCTCTTGGACCTCCAGATATTGGTGCATTCTCTTCACATCTTCAGCACAAGGAAGAAGCTGTGGGATGTTCTATTTGGCCTCATTCAGGTTTCTGAGGGCTTGAGAAGACACACACTCATTCCACTTGGTGCCACAGATTTGCAGTGCCACACTTGTGCATTGTGAATTTTCCTGAGGTTGTGGCCTAACTTAAGAGCTAATGATGGTGTTTTGAATGTGTTCATGTCCTCATTTAGTCCTGCAACATTCTGCACTGATTTGATTACATGGGGAAAATTAGCCGGCACAAAGAAATCCAACATCTTCTGTAGCTTTCCGTTTTTCTTCCCCTGGAGAACAAGTCGCCCTGTCTCACGCCTTTTTTTCCTGATGTAATCATGTTTTGTGGAGTCATGATCATGTTTATTGAAGAGGTGTTAGTTTTCCATATTTCAGAATGGGTTTCTCTTTCCGCACAACAGATGCAATGTCATCATTCATATCAAGCACAAGTTTCCAAAATCGGTCATTCACATTGTCTGGAACTGGCTGCACATACGCACAAATGGCCTGAACCCTTGTTTTTCCTGGATTTAACTTTTTGCCTTTCAGGTTTAGCTGACATCTTTGCATGTGCCTCCACAGTGACTTCCTCTTGAGGTAAGCCTCACAGTTAACACAATGCATGTAGTCTGATGCTTTTACATGTTTCTTAGACTGTTGACAGGGTATCAGTGTTCCTGTTCCTTCTCTTAGCACCTGATCGTTACGTTCACAGTTTCCTTTGTTTCATAATACAGTTAGTTGCAGTCTTCGCTCCTTAGACCCCTTTGGAAATGAACTGACCCTTTCCACTTCAGGTTCATTTTTATGTTATGTTTCCAAATGGCGTGCCATTTTTCAAACAGGCTTGGAGCAAAAGAAACAGACATACATTTTGTCATACAGTCTATAACCATTGTCTTATTCTGAGAGTCATGACCTTTACATCAGATGAAGATGATACTTGAGTATGTGTGTCCATGGATCTAGAACATGTCTCATTGCTATTTGGAGAACTGGAGCATGTTTCAGGTCTTCTCTTTTGTAAACGGTCAACTTGGAAGTTGGCAGAAGCTGCTCTACGCCTTTTCTTCTTACCCCCACAGATGTTTTCTGAACTGTCATTTTTTTGATGAGTCATTTGCTTCTTCACCAGGTTTTGGAAGATATTCATTGTCTGTGATCTCACAACTTGATAGAGAATCCTATCAGAACCAGTGGTACCGGATGGCTGGAGACAAATGCAGAGCTCAGACTCAGATGGGATTTGGCAACAAGGTTATACTGGAACAATAAGCAGGGTCTGGTACACGGAAAGGCAGTCAAAAATCAGCAACAGTGTCAGAAACATTAGACTAGGGCGTGGTCCAGTAAACAAGCAGGCATTCCAAAACACAGCAAGAAAACAGGTCGAGAAAAACTTACAAAACAGGCTATGAAGTGATGGCATAGAGCACAATGAACTGGCGAGTAAACAGTGCAACCCGTGAAGCTAATATACACCCTGGTGATGAGCTACTGATTAGAAGCAGGTGTGTGGAAAGCACCAGAGTAAGGGTGTGGCCCAACAGTGTGCCCTGCCCACCACCAGGAGAGACCGATAAGAGAGAAAGGGACAGACCAAGGCCAAGCAGAAAAACCCCATAAGAGAAATCATAAAACATAACCTAACTAAACAGAGCAAACACAATACAACAAAATCAAACCCTGAGAAATCCTCTGTCATGTATTCCAATATTTGCTGTTTACTCTAAAAAACAAACATAATATATAATTCAGCTCTTGATTGTTAAATAGAGTAAATCACAAGCATTTTAATGACATTAATAAATTAAATAGAACTTTTTGGAGCAAACATTCACCAGGAGGATAATCATAATATTCATAATGATGTAAATGTTATGACGGGCAGTGGCCCGGCACCAGGAGTTGCTGGACATGTAATACAGACTCCCAGACTAGGCTTAGGTGTGAACGGAGCCATGGTCTTTATTCCAGGCTCTGGTACAGTACAGATGTCATCAGTCAGCAAGGCAAAGGTACAAGCAGGGTTAGGCTGAGACACAGTCATGGACAAGCAGGGTTCTGTGGCACGAGCAAACACGGACATCCGGGGAGAGGCAAGAGGCATAGTCAAGGAGAACAGAGCTGAAATGGGAACATGGTTTGACAAACTCACGACTGAAAATACGGGTGCTGGAAAGTTTACTAAGACAGCAATCTGGCAGGACTGTGGGGTTTAAATGCAGGTGGACTAATTAGGAAGTGACAAACATCCTGCATTTCCATGATCCTCAGAGCTGACAACTCCACCCTTATGCCTCTAAGAGCCTCAACAGTGGAGTTCACAAAATAACTAAATTGGTAATTTAGCGTCTCCACCCCTAGCATGACCTTGCCCATGCCCACCCAGGGGAAGAGTGACAATAGGATCTTCTGGTCGGTAGACCACAACTTTGCGTCCTGGGGCACCTTTGTTCCCCATATAGGGTCATGGGGAGCCAAGTCACGCTTAAAGCGATGACTGGTCGAGAGGTGGGTGGCTACGACGTAGGAATGCTGAGCTGTGGTTATTGGGGTCCATCTGCCTGTCCATCCCGAGGGGAGGGCTATGAAGGCGTTGTGGCCACACAGCCAGTACATGTTCACCTGAGCGTAAGTCCCCATCGGGTCTGGTGGTTGAAGTAATCTATACACTTACCCCCATAGGGAGCGTGAGTATGATTAAAGCTTCCATCCGACAGGCGAGTGCACAGCCCCAAAATAACTTTACACAACGGCTTACCTACCTTACCCAAATTAGTAATTGGAGCAGAGAACAAAGGCTGGTTGTTTGCATAACAGATGAGTCGAGTTCCGGGATCAAGGAAAAGGTTAGTGTGTACAGGTGCTTCAAGTGACCCTTCCGTGGCTAAGAAATTTTTAAACAATATGTTTTTTGGTGCCTTGGTAGTTATATAAGAGCCTGTATGTTCATGAACTGAGTGATTGAGTACCATGGGGTCGATTGCTGATGCTACCACATGTGGAAACAAAAGGCTGACATTCAGGAGCGGCAGTGGTTTTATACGTTTGATATGGGTCATTTGATATGGGTTACGTGGCGTATCAAACATCCATTCAAAACTTTGTGGTTTCACTTGCTTCTGATCTGAATTGTAACGTGGTTAACATAATTTTTCATACCACCACACAGTAAATGCCACAATTACAGCAATAATTGTCAAAACCATCAGCAGAGTGCGCACTTTGCACCCTGCTCTAGCAGCAAATCTTTCCATAGCTAAAACAGTCTTTGAACAACCTGTAGATATTTCTCTCTCTCCCTCTCTTGTTTTTTTCTCTTTTTCTCTTATTCTAGGGAGAGAGAAAACAGTTCTGGTCTTGAAGATGTCTTCTTTCATTGGTGACAGTTCAAAAGTTCAGTTTGACAGATCTGGGCTCAGGGACTGAAGGTGACAATTCAAAGTCTCAGTTCAGCAAGGGACTGAGGGAATCAGGAACTCTTTTTATGTTGGTTCCCTTCAGCTGTAGTGCATAAATCTGTACTATCATCAGTATGTGTAAAGCATGCTGCGATTGGAAGTAAAATAATGTGTCATGTGCTCTGTCCTGTGTCCTGTTCTTGATGTTTCTTTAAACGCAGGTACACAGGAATAGAACAGGATTTTCTCGTGGCCTGTTCTCAAAGAATTGGATTCGTCTGCTTCTTTTTTCCTGGTCTGGTTACGCCCGCCTTTAGTGCTCTATTTCAAGCTTGTAGTCCATCTGCTTCTAATCCTAGTTTGTGTTGACAGGATTCTCCTCGACTGTAGCTGGTTTCACTTCTGCTTCAGGACCCTGGATGAGCCTGGGTGTCATATGTGGTTGAGCTTTTGGTCTTTATCTTTGTTGTTAGACGTACCTCCAACTGTTGCTGGCCCCGTAGGCCATCAGCCGACACTGTTACACATCGTTCTCCTTGTCTGAGTCAGGATCTTTCAGGTATCTTTGTCTTTTGCAGTGGGATAGATGCACCCAAGATGACCTCTCTGCAATTTTCACTGCAGTGGGGGTGATTAGCAGCACTTGGAATGGACCCTCCCACCTTGGAGATGACCAGTTCTTTCTCTTAATGGTCTTTATCAGCACCCAATCATCAATCTGGATCTGATTCTCAGGGTCCTGCACAGAAACAGGAGAGTCTGGTATCGTGTTAGAATGTATGACATTCTTATGGGACAACACACGTGTCATATAATCAACTAATTCCTCATCCTCGCTGTCAGGCCCAGCTATTTTCTGTAAATCTGGTATTCTATAGGGCCTGCCGTACAAAATTTCAAATGGCGTAAGGCCAGTCTCTGAGCTGGGTGTGATATGCATGTACAATTTCACCAAATCCAAACAATAAACCCAATTTCTCCCCGTTTCTTCCATGCATTTCCTGAGCCTGTTTTTAATGGTCCCATTTGTTCTCTCCACTACCCTGCACTTTGAGGATTTTAGGGACAATGTGTTTTTTGCATTTATTCTCAGGTGATCTGTTAAGTGCTGGATGATTTTATTTACAAAATGTGTGCCATTATCACTGTACAATGTTTCAGGTATCCCTTGTCTTGGGATTATATCTCTACAAAGAATCTTTGCAACTGTCAGAGCATCTGCATGTTTAACAGGGAATACCTCCACCCATTTGCTATATGCATCAATCAATACTAGGCAATATTTTTCCCTCCACATTGGTTCAATTCAATAAAATCCATATGGATTATTTGGAACGGGTATTGAGGTGTTGGAAATTTCCCTCGTTTTGGCCTCTCATTCCCCTGCGGGTTATGTTTTGCACAATATTGGAAAAATAGAGGGATGATTACATCATCTGGGAAATCAGTTTTGCACAAAGATCTTTTGCTGTCGTTGCTGAAAGCAGTCCAGCTTCCTGCAGCTGTTGCTATTTGTAAGTGTGCCCCGCTTCTTGCTGGTCAGGACTCCGTCTCCTGTGGCAATCGTATTGCAGATGAGACTGCCAAAGCTGCAGCCCAGGGTACGCTGATGGTTCTGTTTTCTGCAACTGACAGCCTAGATTTACAGATTCTTAAGGACATGCAAAATCATGCTCCGGCATCAGAGAAAGCTCTTTGGGGGCGTCACAATATCCACCAAAGTGCTGATGGTGTGTATGCCTGATCCTCGAACAAACCAGTCCTGCGCTGCAGCCTTTTAAAATGGCCCGCTGTTTTGAGTCATGGACCGTGCCATGTCTCCACGGCTGGGATGGTTGGACTGGTTAATAATCATTTTTTGACATTTGGATTTCAGGCATATGCAAAACATTACTGCAGAGCATGTTTAATCAGTGGACTACAGTGAAGCAAAACACTCACTTTTATCTCCCTAAGAGCATTTAAGAGTGAATGACGTAGTGCGCAGTGGTAACGGCCTGCTGACCAATCAGCTTTCAGGTGTTGAGTTTCTAAACAGTAGTGCTTCTAAGGTGCCACAGTGGCAACACTGGCAACAAAGTGCTGTTCCCCCCACTGCCCTCCGCCTCTTCTTTTTTTGCAGATGGCTTATTCGCGGCTAATTACATTTTTTTTTTTTTTTTTTTTTTTTGCTACTACTTTCCTTTCTAACATGTGCCAAAGGGTCTAGGTGGAAGTTATAAAAATAAATAAATAAATAAATAAATAAAAATCTGGTTTTATAAAGTGACTTTTGCTGACTTTTCCAAAGTGGTGTGGACAACTTGGCTGCTATGAATGTTACTTGGCCCATTAGGGTAAATTAGTAATAATAAAAAAATAGTAAATATTTCACTATTATTCTATTTTGTAGACAATTTAAAGAGTGCAAAATAAAGTTTGTACTAAGTACAACCCCTCTAATCTGTGCACAAAGTGCATACTTGATTCATTATCCATTGTATTGAGTTACTGCAAACAATTTTCCAGTCAAACAAATGTTGCCCAACCTAAACGCCAAGCATGAACATGCCTTATATTGAAATGAAGAAAGCAATGATTAAGCTGTTGATATATATATATATATATATATATATATATATATATATATATATATATATACAGTGATGCTGGTAACGCGTTACTTAGTAACGCGTTACTCTAATCTGACCACTTTTTTTTAGTAACGAGTAATCTAACGCGTTAATCTTTCCAAATCAGTAATCAGATTAAAGTTACTTCTCCATGTCACTGTGCGTTACTATTATTTTTCATTGTGGGTCGACAGCAGCATTAAACTTGGTCTGTGGGCAGGAGGTCGGGGTTCGACTGAACTGCCCACTTTCAGCGAGCTGTGAGCTTTTCATCCGCGGTTTTTTGCAGCTGCTCGACTCGTCCTCACCTCTTAAAGCGTGGTGATCAGCACACCTGCACTGAGCTTTACAAAGACATTTTTATACTTTTTTTCCTCCTTTATTTAGAATTCTGAGCTGAGCCGCTCCGTATCTGGTCGTTAAAAACAGCTGATCCTCCGCGACGCGTCAACAACTAACACTATTTTCCACTCAAATGCACCTAAACACTCTTTCTGAGGACCACATGATGTGAAAACGCAATAAAACTTTCTTACCTGTAAATCTGGTCATGTTTTCTTCATAAATAAATGTTATCCATTCTTTGTGCTCAAACGCCAAAGCAGGGGCGAATCCAGATGGAATGGGGGCGTGGGGCAAGGATGTGCCCCCCACAACACCCCTAGATTAAAGGTCCAGTTTTGAAGCCGTTTTTTACTACAACTACTAATATTGCTTAAAATAATAATAATTTCGACAAGTAAAATGTTTAGAGAGAATTTAAATGTTAGAAAAATGTTAGAATTTAATAGTTACATTTATAAACAATGTAGGTTCAAAATTGCAAGTTTTACTGTTACAGTGCTGTCAACAGTTAAATATGAGGTCAAGAAAGAGGTCTTTATTTTACTTTTTATAAAACAAGTATTTATTTTCATTGAAGTCAAGAAAGGGTGACTATAAAGTGAGTTTTGGCAAAACAGGTATCATTGTCATGTTGAGGTGGCAGAGGGTTGTTGTCGGCAGCTGGGAAAAGTAACTAAAAAAGTAACTAGTAATCTAACTTAGTTACTTTTACAATTGAGTAATCAGTAAAGTAACTAAGTTACTTTTTCAAGGAGTAATCAGTAATCAGTAATTGGATTACTTTTTCAAAGTAACTGTGGCAACACTGTATATATATATATATATATATATATATATATATATATATATATATATATATATATATATTTTTTTTTTTTTAATTAACATTAAAAACAAAACAACAACAAAAACATTACAAGACAGCTCTGCGGTGTTTGCACAGGCACAGTGCGAGCGGTTGGACACTTGTAGCTCTGCAGCAGCAGGATACCCTCACGACAGCCGACCAGAATAATATCAAACAGGTTTGATTTTCATTTGACCATACGATCAGCGATCAGGAGGTGGTCATCAGATGTTAAACGCAGCTTGTTACTCCTACACTACACGATGCAGGACGCGCGATTAACCTGAAACTCGGTCCAAAAAATTCTCTCGCACAGTGTAAAGCCAACATTTATGTGTCAACAATATTGAGTGCACGTTTTACAACATCATAAAACGTGTGCACATTCTCTCCACATATAAAACATTTTGCGATGACACTTCCAGGGCTCCGTAAAAATGCCTGTTTTTACAAATAAAAAATGGAATATTTTACAAAAGCACATTTATCTCAATTATCTGTAAACACCAACACACGACACATGTCACACATCACATTAACGTGTTGATTTACATAACGAATGATTGAACCAATCAGTGTTTAGCAGAGGCACTGCTGTGTGGGCCGCTGAAGAGGAGGTACTGCTGGCCCACCACCACCAGATGGTGCCCTGCTTGGAGTGTGGGCTCCAAGCACGAGAGGGCGTCAGAGCTGCTGGAAGTGACAGCTGTCACCTATCAACACCAGCTGTCACTCATCACCACCACTACAAAGGCCAGACTGCAACTCCACCTCCTCGCCGAGAAATCTTCTACCATACAGGTAATTTCTCTGCTAAACCTTATTCGAGCATTAGTCTGATCTCTTTTGCAGCCATTTTCCTGGGATGGATTCCCTGTCTGCTGAGTTGGCGTTTGGTGTGGACTGCGACGGCTTCGCCTCCCACCCCACCCAGATAAGTGGTTGTCTCAGGAGCTGCAACAGTTCCTTGGTTTTGCGAATTTCTACAGGAGGTTCATTAAGGGCTACAGTGGTCCAGCAGTGCTTCTGGTGGGCGTCTATGGAGGCCGACGTCCGGGACTACGTCCAGGCCTGCACCACCTGTGCCAGGGGCAAGGCGGACCACAAGAAAACCTCAGGACTCCTCCAGCCCCTACCGGTGCCTCACCGCCCCTGGTCCCACATCGGCCTGGATTTTGTCACGGGCCTCCCGCCGTCCCAGGGCAACACCACCATCTTAACGATAGTGGACCGGTTCTCCAAGGCGGCCCACTTCGTGGCCCTCCCGAAGCTCCCTACGGCCCAGGAGACAGCAGACCTCCTGGTCCACCACGTGGTGCGTCTGCATGGGATACCAGCGGACATCGTCTCAGACCGTGGCCCTCAGTTCTCCTCTCAGGTCTGGAGGAGTTTCTGCAGGGAACTGGGGGCCACCGTGAGTCTCTCGTCCGGGTATCACCCTCAGACGAACGTACAGGCAGAGCGGGCCAACCAGGAGCTGGAGCAGGCCCTCCATTGCGTTACCTCTGCGCACCCGACGGCCTGGAGCACCCATCTGGCCTGGATCGAGTACACCCACAACAGCCAAGTGTCGTCTGCCACCGGCCTCTCCCCGTTTGAGGTGTGTTTGGGGTACCAGCCCCCATTGTTCCCGCTTGTGGAGGGAGAGGTCGGTGTGCCCTCGGTCCAGGCCCACCTCAGGAGGTGCCGCCGGGTGTGGCGGACCGCCCGTTCTGCCCTGTTGAAGGCCCGGACGAGGTCCAACGCCCATGCAGACCGCCGGCGTTCCCCGGCCCCTGCATACCAGCCTGGGCAGGAGGTGTGGCTGTCAACAAAGGACATCCCGCTCCAAGTGGACTCCCAGAAACTGAAAGACAGGTATATCAGACCATTTCCCATCGCCAGCTTCACTGCGGATCCATCCTGTTTTTCACGTGTCACTGATCAAGCCTTACCACACCTCACCACTCTGCACCCCTGGACCTGCACCGCCTCCTGCCCGGATCATCGACGGGGAGCCGGCATGGACCGTGAGTCGGCTTCTGGACGTCCGTCGCAAGGATTGGGGCTTCCAGTATCTGGTGGACCGGGAGGGGTATGGCCCCGAGGAACGCTCCTGGGTGAAGAGGAGCTTCATCCTGGATCCGGCCCTCCTGACCGACTTCTACGCCCGGCACCCGGACAAGCCTGGTCGGGCGCCAGGAGGCGCCCGTTGAGGGGAGGGTCCTGTTGTGTGGGCCGCTGAAGAGGAGGTACTGCTGGCCCACCACCACCAGATGGCGCCCTGCTTGGAGTGTGGGCTCCAAGCACGAGAGGGCGTCGGAGCCGCTGGAAGTGACAGCTGTCCCCTATCAACACCAGCTGTCACTCATCACCACCACTACAAAGGCCGGACTGCAACTCCACCTCCTCGCCGAGAAATCTTCTACCATACAGGTAATTTCTCTGCTGAACCTTATTCGAGCATTAGTCTGATCTCTTTTGCAACCATTTTCCTGGGACGGATTCCCTGTCTGCTGAGTTGGCGTTTGGTGTGGACTGCGACGGCTTCGCCTCCCACCCCACCCAGATAAGTGGTTGTCTCAGGAGCTGTCTGAGTGTGTTATCGGAGGTGGAGGTTCTCCCTCCTAACTGTATACAGACTGTGGGATTACTGAGTGTGCGAACTCACACTCATCCAAGAACTGTTTCTGTTCTCTGCCAGCAGTACCGGGTCTGACTGCTGAAGACAATGGCCACCTGGGGCGCAGGGCTTGGCGGCTCCAGTGTTCTTCAGATCCGTTGGTGGTGGAAGCTCTGTGGGATCCGGCTCTTCTCGCACCAGACGTCTCCTATCTTCGAGCCTGCCACACGTCACCTTGTGTCAGATTGATATTCCGCAATATTTGTATTTGTCTGTACTACGTTGTGCACATTCACAACATTAAATTAAATTGTTATTTTTTGGCTATTCCATTGTTTCAGCACCTTCCAGTTTTTCTGAATAAATCTTTTTTTTTAATAAGTTGGATAGACTCATTCAGGGTCGGGCTGGGAACAAATTTCGGCCCTGGCATTTTTCCTCTGGACCAGCCCACTATTAGCCCGACGAATCCACCCCCAAACACGCACACCCACCCGTCCATACCGAACCCCCAATGAACAAATACTATACACCTAAACACCATGAATACACACCTAAACATACACTTTCACTGTCATTTCACCTTGATCATAGTACAAAACACGGACTCGGCGCCACGAGGGGGCGTCCTGATAACATTAAAGGCAATTACATATTTTGACGAAATTACAAGTTTAAATGTATATATATATATATATATATATAACATCATGAGGTTTATGTCACAGAAATCCTACTTTACAATCACACTGCGGTCATTGTTAAATTATTTTCTTTTGCATTTATAATAAACATTTGTATTTATTTAGTGTTTGTTTTTCTGGTTGAAATAAGATATAAATAATCTACCAGACTTAAAACATATACAAGTTTCCATATTATTTTATTTGTCTAAAAATAAATGTCTGAGGTTCCTTATGTTAAACAAGAAATGATCTAATCTGAAATAACAGGTGGTTTTAATACAGATGAAAGGTTTCTAAAGAACCATTTATTGATTTATTTACCTGTTTTAATTACAAGTGTTCTAAACCTTTTTAACAGTAATCAGAAATTTTGAGGTAACAACAAAAAAACATCTCCAATGATTTTTCTTCAGAAAACTGCTCTATAAATGAGCAGTCCTGTCACACGTTAATGTTTTGTACAGATCAGTGGTTTCTGCACCAATCGGATTGGTCCAATCCATTTTGTACAAATCAGTGGTTTCTGCCACGAGTCTTCTGTGTTTTGGCCCGATGCGTCGTTCCTATTGGACAATGCGAAGGTATGTCACAGCTCAGAGTGTCGAAAGTTGGCGCACCTCATCTCGACAGAACACCGGCTCTGTGTGGAATGCAGGCGATCACTTGACCGAGGGTCTATACGTTCAAATAATAATTTTAAAAAATACTGTCATCACTCTTCACTCTTAGTCAGTCTCTTACAACGGTGCAGTGTAAATACACGAGCTTTCCAAGAGCGCACGTCTCCTCCGGTGCGCACTTTTTTTGGGGGGGAAGGGGCGACCCCGCCCCCTGTGATTTTTTTTTTTTTCTGGCGCCAGGTCTGACAAAACGGAAGCAAAAGCACACAAGCGGAAAAAGTTTTTGTGTCTCCAAAGTGTGTGTGTGAGTGAGAGAGAGAGAGAGAGAGAGAGAGAGAGAGAGAGAGAGAGAGCGAGAGAGGTAATGTGTAACCACTGCTAGGATTCACACAGCAGCAAATTAAGGAGCTGAAGTCCGTAGCTGTTGCATTTAAAGATTAACAAAGTAAAGCACGGTTAATTAAGATAAAAGAAACGATTCCAACTTTGTATCAGTAGAAGAGCGGAGAGAAGTCCAGGCACCGAGGACTCAATCCATTCACAGGGGCGGGAGCGGCCGCCTGCTCTTCCTGCAATCTGATTGGCCACCCTGTATGCTTCTCCATTGTCATTGGCTGTTGGTCATGTCAATCATTGTGCTCGATGTAAGTCCCCGTTGTGTGATCAAACGGAAACAAAACTGAAACCTAGAATAAGACTGCGCTGTGTATGAAACACTACAGAACTTTTATTTTGACACAAATTCAGGAAGTGGCTCTGCCGCTGTGCCGATTAAATGCTGTAGCTTCACCGATCATGGACTTTCCTCGTGTTGACAGCAGCGCAGTTCGAGAACACTGTATATTTCCATAATCTCTATAAATATGGGAGGGCCGGCCCACGCACGTCTAAACGTGCAGCGGCCCACCGACCAAATGCCCAAAATCACAGATTACCAGTGGACTCATTTCTATTGTTTTATGGGCTGGTAAGCCAGCCAGAATCCGATTATCAGTTTTGCAGTCTCCTAAGGATAAAGGAGTGTTTGCCCTACCAGTATTTAGGTAGTACTACTGGGCAGCCAATACGCAAGGGCTTCTGTTTTGGATATACAAGGAGAAGGGTATGCTGGTTGGGTGCATCTGGAGAAGAGCTTATCTCCATTTTTGCTGCATTCAGTTTTGTGCTCTCAGCTTCCACTTCCATTCTTGCATTTGACATGTCCAATGGTACTAATTTCTTTAAACATGTGGAATCAGTTCAGAAAGCAATTTGGGCTTTTAGGCCCTTCTACTTTGGCCTCTTTTTTTTTTTTCTACTTCTCTAACTCTTTCTTTGCATAGCTTTGCATGAATTTATATGTTCAGTTAGCTGTTTTTCAGTTAGCTTTATATACATTCAACTGTTTTCATAGCGATAAATACATTTTTAGATTCAGATAGTGTTATTTTAAGTAAATTTTAGATTGATATCTTTATATTCATTTAGCTATTTGCATAGCTTTGCATGAATTTATATGTTCAGTTAGCTGTTTTTCAGTTAGCTTTATATACATTTAACTGTTTTCATAGTGATAAACACATTTTTAGATTCATATAGTGTTATTTTAAGTAAATTTTAGATTGCTAGCTTTATATTCATTTAGCTAATCACATAGCTTTGCATGAATTTATGTTCAGTTAGCTGTTTTTCAGTTAGCTTTATATACACTTAACTGTTTTCATAGTAATAAATACATTTTTAGATTCAGATAGTGTTATTTTAACAATTTTACTTTGTTAGCTTTATATCCATTTAGCTATTGCTTTGCATGAAATTATGTTCATAGTGATAAATACATTTTTAGATTCAGATAGTGTGATTTTAAGTACATTTTAGATTGCTAGCTTTATATTCATTTAACAATTTGCATATCTTTGCATTAATTTATGTTCAGTTACCTGTTTTTCAGTTACTTTCAGATTCAGTTAGCTTTATACACACTTATCTGTTTTCATAGTGATAAAGGTTTCGACTGTGATTGTTTTAAATGCATTTAGATTTGGTTAGCTTTATATACCCTCAGCCCCAACCAGTCCCAGCAGAAGACTGCCCCTCCTTGAGCCTGGTTCTGCTGGAGGTTTCTTCCTGTTAAAAGGGAGTTTTTCCTTCCCACTGTCGCCAAGTGCTTGCTCACAGGACCGTTTTTTTTTACCGTTGGGGTTTTTCTGTTTTTCTGTAATTGTTGTATGGCTCTTGCCTTACAATATAAAGCGCCTTGGGGCGACTGTTTGTTGTGACTTGGCGCTATATAAATAAATAAATTTGATTTGATTTGATATTCCGTTTGTTAGCTTACAAGCTATAGTTACGTTGCGCTAGATGAATTTTTTTCGGTTTAGATTGAGTCAGATTTATTTTCAGTCAGTTTTAGATTGTTTCAGGTAGGTTTTCCTGGAGCTGCACTCACTTTGGTTTTGATTAGGTTGGCTTTGTGTTTTTGTTGTTGTTGTTTTACAACACAGATATTGTTTATTCAAGTATGGCAGTGGTAGATGGGAATCATTAGCCCTGTTAAGGCGGTCCACCTAGGGGAAGGAAAACCCTGATGTTAAACTCCCAGCCTGGGTTACTGCCCCCATGCCTCTGAGGAAGGTTCTTTAGCCAGAGGCTAGGAGAAGGTCATTCTGACGTAAAACCTACAGCCTGGTGGTTGCCACAGCCGTCTCAGCTTGTCTGTGCCACTGTGGAGTGCCACCTTGCCTAAAGAGTGGAATTGGTGTGCGCGAGCTGATCCCCACTTTAAGCAACGAGCGCAGGCGGGAAGGAAAGCCCTGCAGCGATGGGAAGAGGCAAAAACAGCAGGTGCATGATGGCACTGGGAGCTGCAGTCTCGATCCTGCATGCAGGCGGCTCAGGAGCTATGGTTGTTTGATTGCTGACCCGAGACAACAGCATCATTCGGCAGGGCCCATCACTACACGCGGTGCGAAAAGAAAAACAAAGAACCTGAAAATCGCGTGCTGGAATGTACGCACAATGATGGACTCAGACAATAGCGATCGTCCTCGAAGACGCTCAGCCTTAGTCGCCAAAGAGCTAGCAAGGCTTGACATAGACATTGCTGCACTCAGCGAGGTGCGCTTTGCAGACCAAGGGTCACTCACCGAGGAAGGTACAGGCTACACACTGTTCTGGTCAGGGAAGGCTAAAGAAGATCGTCGACTCTCAGGGGTCAGGTTCATGATTAAGAGCGCCATAGCACATAGGTTACACAGTTTGCCAGTTGGACATTCTGACCGACTCATGTCACTCCGGCTCCCCATCAACAACAAGGATTTTGCCACTATTGTTAGTGTGTATGCCCCAACCATGCAGGCCGACATCGGAGTTAAGGAGGCTTTCTATAGCGATCTGCACAACCTTCTACAGCGCGTCGACACCCAGGACAAGCTCCTCATCATGGGAGATTTCATTGCTAGAGTGGGCCGCGACTCTGATGTATGGAAGGACGTGCTAGGGAAACATGGCATAGGCAACTGTAACGACAATGGCTGCCTGCTGCTGGAGTTCTGCTCTGCACATGACTTGACGATCACCAACAGCCTGTTCCAACAGAAAGAGAGATTCAAAGCAACCTGGAGACACCCACGCTCCAAACACTGGCACCTTCTGGACTACGTTCTGACGCAACAGCGTGATAGAAGACACGTACTACATACCAGGGTGATGCCTAGCGCGGATTGCTATACAGATCATCGCTTGGTCCGTTCCAAGATTGCTTTCACTTTCAAGCCCCCTCCTAAGAAGAAAGGCCCACAGTTTAAGAAGCTACAAGTCCACAAGCTGCAAGACATAGACACAAAAATGGAGTTCCAGGCCAAACTAGAGGAGAGACTGGGTGGAGAAGAAGGCCTGCCTGATGACCCTGAACAACAGTGGATGAGATTAAAGACCATCCTTCAGGAGATGGCAGCAGAAGTAGTGGGCTTCTCAGCCAGGAAAAATAAAGACTGGTTTGATGAGTCTGATACACAGATCCAGGAACTACTAGAAAAGAAACGTGCATGCCACAAGACTCTTTTAGCTAAACCTGATGACCACTCTGCCAAGACAGCTTACAGAAATGCCTGCTCCACAAGCAAGCTCCGCATACTGCAGAACGACTGGTGGCTAGCTTTTGCGGAGAAGACACAACAACATGCTGATGCCGGAGACATGCGCTCCTTTTATGAAGCCCTTAAGACCATCCATGGGCCAGCACATCAAGTGCAAGCACCCCTGCGCTCCTCAGATGGCTCCACCCTTCTGACGGACAAGGAAACCATTATGCAGCGTTGGTCAGAACACTTTGAAAACCTCTTCAGTGACAAGCGCACTGTGCAAGAGTCATCAATCGAGAAGATTCTCCAGGTGGAGGTGAAATGGGAACTTGATGACCCCCCAACACTTGAAGAGATCCGAAAGGCCACCATGCAGCTGAATCCAGGGAAGTCTCCTGGCATAGATGGCATCCCAGCAGAGGTGTACCAAAATGGAGGTGAGGCAGTCCTCGACAAGCTTCAGATTCTCTTCTCTAGTTGCTGGGAAAAGGAAATGGTTCCACATGACCTTCGGGATGCGGTCATTGTCTCCCTGTACAAGAACAAGGGCGACAAGTGCGACTGTTCTAATTACCGGGGCATCACTCTCCTCTCAATAGCATGTAAGATTTTGGTTCAAGTGCTGCTCAATAGGCTTACCCTACCATAGTGCATGAAAATACCCCCGAGAGTCAGTGCGGATTTTGGGCCAACAGGGGAACCACCGACATGATCTTCGTCCTGAGACAGATCCAGGAGAAGTGCAGAGAACATAACATGGCCCTTTATGCAGCCTTCATAGACCTAACCAAGGCTTTTGACACGGTCAGTCGTGAGGGTTTGTGGAAGATTCTTGCACGCCTTGGCTGCCCTCCAAAGCTCCTCACCATCATCCGCCAGCTGCATGAAGGCCAGATGGGACAAGTGAAGTACAACGGGACTCTGTCCGGCAGCTTCCCCATCTCAAATGGCGTCAAACAAGGTTGCATCCTCGCGCCCACTCTGTTCTCCATCTTCTTCAGCATGATGCTTCGTGAGGCCAAAGAAGACTTGGCAGACAGCATCTATATTCAGAACCGACGGAAGTCTGTTTAACTTGCGGCGCCTTCTGTCCCACACTAAGAACACAGAACAGCTAATCATGGAGCTGCTCTTCGCAGATGACTGTGCCCTCGTCGCCCATACGGAGCAAGCCTTGCAGCACACTGTCAACTGTCTTGCTGAAGCAGCAAGAGCCTTCGGCCTCACCATCAGCCTGAGAAAGACAGAAGTGCTATATCAACCGGTCCCCCATACAGCATATACCCCACCCCAAATCAACATCGAGGGTACCAGCCTGAATGCAGTAGAGCACTTCACGTATCTCGGTAGTGTTATCTCAAATGACACATCTGTTGCCAAGGACCTAGACAGTCGCCTTGCCAAGGCCAGCAGTTCTTTTGGTCGACTCTCAAAGAAAGTCTGGCAGAATCATGCACTGCGCCTTTCCACAAAAGTGCAGGTCTACAGAGCCATTGTGGTCCCTACCCTCCTGTATGGAGCTGAAACCTGGGTTCTGTATCGCCAGCAGATCAGATTACTGGAACGCTTTCATCAGCGTTGTCTCCGAAACATCTTCGGGATCAAGTGGCCGGACTACGTCTCAAATGAGGACATCCTTACCAGAGCCAAATTGCCCAGCATGGAGTCTATTATACTCAAACAACAGCTTCGTTGGGCAGGCCACATAGCCAGGATGGATGATACACGCATGCCGAAATTAATTCTCTTTGGCGAGCTCAAGGAAGGGAGACAAAACCAATGGGCCCCCAAAAAGCGCTATAAGGACCAGCTGAAGAAACAGCTCTCCCTTGCAGGCATTCAGCATCAGTCATGGCAGCATCTAGCTACAGATAGACTCAGCTGGCGTTCCAGCATCAAATCCGCCAGCCTGAAGTTTGAGGCAGAAAGAAGTGAGGCTTCACGCCAGAAGCATCAAAGACAGAAAGAGCGGGCAGCAGCACAAGCCCAGCCTACTCAAGTGTTCATTTGCCCCAAGTGTAACAGGTCTTGTGCATCCCGCATCGGACTTTTCAGCCACCAGAGGGCTTGTAGAAAATAAACAAAAAAAAAAATAATAAAGGCCTTCCCACTATCCTTGCAAGCGAGGAAACTGCCAACAACAACAACAACAACAACTTTGGCCTCTGTTTACAGAATTATCTGCAATTTTTGGCATTCCCCCTGTTGCAAATTTGCCAAAAGCATTTAAACGGGCCTTGACATTCACCGCCTCGCTGGCCTATAGTCTGATTTTGTTAAATTGGAAGCTTCCCATACCCCTTCACATGTCTGCTGGATTTGAGAGGTGCTGTATAATCTTAAACTAGAGAAATTAAAGTTTTCGCTTTGTGGCTCAGTAAAGTCATTTCATCACACATGGGATCCATTCTTGCAACATACTGATTCTTTGAATGTTATTTATCATATGGAAGATGACTAGATTTTATTATTATTGATTTTACTTTTTTTTTCTTTCCTTTTCCTCGCCTTTGAATTTCCATATTGATATGACTGTTATACAACATTTTGTTTGTGGGGAGCATGTATGTGTGTTTGGCTCTTGCGTTTGGGAAGTGGTTAGGGTGGTTGGTGACATGCAGTTGGAACATGAAAAATGTGGACTAAATGTATAAGCTATCAGCTATTTTGCTTTACTGCACGGGTTTTGTTTGTTAAAAGAAGAAAGTTCAATTAAAAAAAAGTTGGAAAAAAGAAATACCCAAAGAGTTAATGACTGTTTCAGCTACACCTGCCTTTTTAAATTCAGCTACTGTTGTAGTACAGCTGTCTACAAGATTCTTGACAAGGACAGAGTAAGAAGGGAGAATTGCTGATGGCAAATCCTCTAAATTATTTAATGTTACATCTTCAGTTGCAGAGGGGCCTTTGCCATGATCAGAACAATGATCGCCATGTGCTGTATTAAGGTGCTTTCTAAATCCAGAGAACGTTCTATAAACCTGCGAACAACCAGACTGACCACACTTAAGATGAAGTGTCTTTCCAGAGCAAATTCCATGAACCAACTTATCCTCTTAACCTCTTAAAATTTGTGGACCTGCCCTGTGGTGGAACATTTGAACACTCATAACTAACCAGTGCTGACACCAACATACACTTATTATACATCAAAATGTCAAGCGAAGTCTCCTCTACAAAAGTATCCACTTCAATCACATATCAACTAACCACAGCTGAAACGTCAAGCAAACAAAGACATAAATCCGAATTAATTTTTTGCGGGAAAAAAAAAACCTAATTTACTCCTACCAAGTATTATTTACTTTCAATTTTTTGCATCCACAACTTCCCCTAGGACCTGTCTTTTAGCTGATCCAAACTTTACATTTTTGACCTTGTACAAGCTGAGAAATAAATCATAATGTATGGTTATATGAGTTTGGTGAAATAGGCTGTAGGGCTTAAGGGGTTTTAAAGTGCTTCATCAGGGAATTAACATCTGCCTTGTGACATTTGCAAAGACATAACATCTTAGAGCCCTTACTTCAGCAACCCTGGGACTCAATTTAGGGCCCCTTCACTCATAACACGTTTGAAGCCGACTAGCGCACGAAGGAGGAATTGCATGCCAGTCTTGAAAAACTGAAGCCGCCTCCAATGCCTCGTACACCTGTCACTACAACAATTTGCGCACACCACAGACAGAGAGAGAGAGTGGCCTGTGAGAGCCCATTCAATCCCTCTCGCGGCAGGTGTCGGCCAAATTCAAGGTAACACACACGAACATCCAACACTGCTCAATGGACACTTAGAAAATGTGCGGCCATTTGCACTGTCAGCTCGAAAATAGTGAGCATGCGACCACTTTCAAGCTGGCTGTGGAATTTGTCGAAATGCTCCCATCACTGTGGAGTTGCCAAGTAACACACATTTGGTGTACCAGAGTGTTGGCTCCCCCCAACACATGTGGCGTGCATGTGTTTCGCGTGCCCCCCCCCCCCCCCTGCTCCCACTTGCAACACATGCCATGCGTGTTTTGGTGACCCCCTGCAACACGTGGTGTGCTGGGGGGTAACGTGTGGAACCACATCGTGCACTGCTGTGGAGAAACAAAAAAATAAAAACTACACACCATTAAAAAACCACTGCAATGTCCAATATTTAATTCCGCTTATCAAGTGGACAATACAAGTATGATCCTCTGTGCCTCTGTATACAGTTGTATGCAAAAGTTTGGGCACCCCTGATAATTGTCATGATTTTCCTTTATAAATCATTGGTTGTTTGGATCAAAAATTTCAGTTAAATATATCACATAGACGAACACAGTGATATGTGAGAAGTGAAATGAAGTTTCTACTATTTACAAGAAGTGTGCAATAATATGAACAAAGCATCGCGCAGCGGCACGAAGCTCACTCATGGTACAGGGCATCTTAAACAGGAAGTGCCAAAATTCAAATCCACAGTAAAACAGGAAATGTTCAAATGTCAACCACTTCCTGGATTGACAGACAAGATCCCATGGAATCTCAGGGGAACTCAGTGGCAAGCTCACACTCAAACAGGAAGTGCCAAATTATCAGTCACAGTGGGCCTCATGTATCAACATTGCGCACTTGTGGCGTAAATTTACGGTGTAAATTTGAAGTACACCAAAGTTGCTGTGACATGTATCAAGCAGTGCGCACCTGCCCATTTCCGGCGTACGCCCGATGTGACCTTGATAAATTTTAGAGATTTGCTTTCAGTTTGAGTGAGAAAGATAATTTTAGAAATTTTAATTCTTTATTGTTATTATTATTATTATTATTATTATTATTATTATTATTAGTATTTCTTGTATTTAAAATGGCATAAACAAATTAAAATGTGTGAAATTCCAAGTGTTCCAATACTTTTGTAGGGCACAGTATCCTAACCTTATGATAAGTGCAAAATGAGTGTGGTATTATTACTGTTTTGTTTAAGGATGTTTAATTTTCACTGTTGGTGCACTTTGTGTCAAATCATAGTCATATCGTACATCATATTGATATGAAGATTCAGTAAGGTATATCCTCTATTATACATTCCAAATCTAACGTGGAATTCTACTAGTGTTTACTAAGGTACACTGAAAATCTTTAAAAGAGAGAGAGAGAAAGAGTAGAGCCACTTAGGTGCCTGGTTTGTGAACCAGGGATGGTAGGTTGAAAAGTTTTTTTATCCCATGGGAACTCTCCCTACTCACCTAAGCTCAGGAAAATGGACAGCATGTATATAAGTGATATTTACATGACAATTTATATGACAATATTGAGATACGATAATTTGGCCATACGAGGTCTGTGAGAAAAGTATCGGACCTTTTTATTTTTATCAAAAACCATATGGATTTGAATCACGTGTGATTGCATCAGACAAGCTTGAACCTTCGTGCGCATGTGTGAGTTTTTTCATGCCTGTCGGTTGCGTCATTCGCCTGTGAGCAGGCTTTGTGTGAGCAGTGGTCCATCCCTCTCGTCGGATTTTTATTGCGAATAAATGTCTGAACGATTTGGAGCTTTGCTGCATCAATTTTTTTCCAGAAACTGTGAGAGACCTCCAGGTGGACACCGTTCGGAAAATTAATATGGCTTTCAGGGATGATTTTATGGGGATTATACAGATTAAGGAGTGTTACTGCTGCTTTAAGGACGGCCCACAACTGCTGAGAGCGCGGCGCGCTCCCAGTGCCGATCGACATGCTCAAACAACCAGATCATTTCCAACGTGAAGGCTTTGTTGATCCGGGACCTCGTCTGACTTTCACAAAAAGGCAGGAGACGTGGACATCAGCACTTTTTCGGCACATTCCACTGTTACAGGAGTTTTTTCATGGAAAGAAAAGCGGAGGGACACGCCACGGAGCCGTTCATTACGCGGCACAAAACCACCTCCGTGTTGGTCTCACAGGATGGCTTTCAGGTGGATTTCAGATGGATTCCGGTTTCTTTTCAGTCGTATGATTATCCAATTGTGATTGTGCATGAGCTGGACATGCCTGAACATGTCCTGGAAGGCTTCATCACGGCGTTGCTTTGCGCCATGCGGCTCGCCGCTCCTCTTTCCATGACAAAAGCTCCTGTAACAGTGGAATGTGCCGTTCATTTCTAAACTGGACGCTGTCTTGATCCGGTATGTTGTCTGACTAGCACAGGAATTGTGAAAAGACGTGGGCATCAGCACTTTAAGACAAACGTGTGGAGGAGTTCCGCGCGTCGCGGTGGAGCCGCATGGCGCAAAGCAACGCCGTGATGAAGCCTTCCAGGACATATTCGGGCATGTCCAGCTCATGCACAATCACAATTGGATAATCACACGACTGAAAAGCAACCGGAATCCATCTGAAATCCACCTGAAAGCCGTCCTGTGAGACCAACACAGAGGTGGTTTTGTGCTGCGTAATGAACGGCTCCGTGGCGCGTCCCTCCACTTTTCTTTCCATGAAAAAAACTCCTGTAACAGTGGAATGTGCCGAAAAAGTGCTGATGTCCACGTCTTCTGCCTTTTTTTGTGAAAGTCAGACGAGGTCCCGGATCAACAAAGCCTTCACGTTGGAAATGATCTGGTTGTTTGAGCATGTCGATCGGCGCTGGGAGCGCGCTGCTGCTCTCAGCAGTTGTGGGTCATCCTTAAAGCAGCAGTAACACTCCTTAATCTGTATAATCCCCATAAAATCGTCCCTGAAAGCCATATTAATTTTCCGAACGGTGTCCACCTGGAGGTCTCTCACAGTTTCTGGAAAAAAATTGATGCAGCAAAGCTCCAAATCGTTCAGACATTTATTCGCAATAAAAATCCGACGAGAGGGATGGACCACTGCTCACACAAAGCCTGCTCACAGGCGAATGACGCAACCGACAGGCGTGAAAAAACTCACACATGCGCACGAAGGTTCAAGCTTGTCTGATGCAATCACACGTGATTCAAATCCATATGGTTTTTGAAAAAAATATTTTTTCAAAAATATATTTCTCACAGACCTCATATTGTACAGCCCTGCTGCCAAATTGCTGAAAAATTAGAATTTTTGAAAAAATGTTTAAAGTGGCAGGGGGTTAAGAGGACTGTAATTGGGGGGTCAGCTGAAAAGCAAAAAAAGAAAAAAGCTTAAAAAGGTGGAGAGTATGGGGAGCAGAGCCCCTCCAGAAGCTGAAAGGCAAAATAAGGAAAATGCTTAAAATGGCAGGGGGTCTGGGAGGGCAGAGCCCCCCGAGAAGCTAAAAGGTTTTAGTCATGCTCATGCTCCCAAGAACCATTTTACTGAAAAAAGTCTGAAGGACCAAAAGGACATGGTTTGATGGCGAGGAGCTTTTCCAGGCATGTGAGAGGCAAATAAAGAAAAATGCTTAAAAAAGCGGGGAGTCTGGAGGGGCAGAGCACCCCCAGAAGCTGAAAGATTTTTTTTCCATGCTAATGCTCCCCTGAAGCATTTACTCAAAATAAAGTCTGAAGAACCTAATAGACATCATGAGATGCTGACGAGCTTCATTCATTCATGTCTGCGACATATGCATATTTATTTAAACAATTAGGCAGGTGCATAAATTTGGGCACCCTTGTCATTTTATTGATTTGAATACATTTAGCAATAATTATTGGAACACAAAATTGGTTTGCTAAGTTCATTGATCCTTGACCTCCTTACACAGATGAATCCAATCATGAGAAAGGATATTTAAGGTGGCCATTTGCAAATGTTTCCCCTCTTTACATCTCTTCTAATGAGTGGCAACGTGGGAGCCTCTGAACAACTCTCAAATGACCTGAAAACAAAGATTGTTCAACATCATGGTTTGTTGTAACACATGCAGAATGTGGCTTGGCATTGTCTTGTTGAAATAAGCAGGGACGTCCCTGAAAAAGATGTTGTTTGGATGGCAGCATGTGTTGCTCCAAAACCTGGATGTACCTTTCAGCATTGATGGTGCCATCACAGATGTGTAAGTTGCCCATGTCATGGGCATTAACACACCCCCATACCATCACAGATGCTGGCTTTGGAATTGAGCACTTGTAACAATCTGGATGGTCTTACCTCTTTTGTCCAGAGGACACAACGTCAATAATTTCCAAAAACAATTTGAAATGTGGACTCATCAGGCCACAGCACACTTTTCCACTTTGTGTTTGTCCATTTCAAATGAGCTTGGGCCCAGAGAAGGCGGTGGCGTTTCTGGACGTTGTTGATGTATGGCTTAGTTTTAACTTGCACTTGTAGATGTAGCGACGAACTGTGTTAATGACAATGGTTTTCTGAAGTGTTCCTGAGCCCACGTGGTAAGATCCTTTACACAATGATGTCGGTTTTTAATGCAGTGCCGCCTGAGGGATCAAACATCACGGGCATTCAATGTTGGTTTTCGGCCTTGCCGCTTACATGTAGAAAGTTCTCCAGATTCTCTGAATTTTCTGATTATATTATGGACTGTAGATGATGGAATCCCTAAATCCCTTGCAAGTGAACTTTGAGAAACACTGTTCTTAAACTGTTGGACTATTTTTTCATGTAGCTGTTCACAGAGTGGTGATCCTCGGCCAATCTTTGCTCGTGAACGGCTGAGACTTTTGGGGATGCTCCTTTTATACCCAATCATGAGTGTCCTCAGTTCCCAAATGCTTATTTAGTGTTGTTAGAAGGAAAGGTGATGTAACACAGTGGTAAACATACCACCGTCCCAGCTTTTTTGAACCGTGTTGCAGGCATCCATTTCAAAATGAGCAAATATTTGCACAAAAACAATAATGTTTATCAGTTTGAACATTATCTTGTTTTTGTGGTGTATTCAATTCAATATAGGTTGAAGAGGATTTACAAAGCATTGTATTCTGTTTTTTTTTTTTTTTTTACATTTTACACAGCGTCCCAACTTCATTGGAATTGGGGTTGTACATACAACTGGATCAGAGTCCCCCTCACTGTCTCCACTGAAGCTTTCAAAGGCGCAACTTGCAGATAGGGTTGAGCTGGATACTCGTGTCAGACAAGTATCCGGTATTGGTAAATCATTTTTGATGAGTATGAGCATGACATGAGTAAAACTCATCAATATCTGTGCTCATGCTGAAGGAAAATCTTCATTGGCTCACTGTCTTCACGCTGTGTGAGTGGCCAGTCACACACAGCGCCCGCCCCTCCCTACACAGACACATCTCTGCAGCCTCTCGCACGCGCGCACGCACACACACACACACACACACACACACACACACACACACACACACACACACACACACACACACACACACACACACACACACACACACACACACACACACACACACACACACACACACACACACACACACACACACAGGGACTCAGTTCTCTCTCTCTGTGCTTGGCTTGACTCTATCTCACATTGCTCTCTCAGTACTCATGTTTTCTTCAGCTCGCCTCTTTTTCAGTTTGTATGATATTTAAAGTTACTTGGTGAACTTGTTTCGTATCGTCGTGGTGTATTTGACAAGACAGCTGAAAACGGCACGTGTCGCGTCGGTCACTGCCTCCACTCCGGTCGTTTTTTTTTTTTTTGTAAACCGTATGCTTGCTCTTACTTTGGCTGGTGATTAAAAAAAAGGCAGTTGGAAAACTTTGCTCGTACTGAACACGGTGCTTTTGAGAAGAATACAGTGAACAAGACTGACATATTATTTCCCTGTTTGCCATCACTGGATGTTTGCATGAATCACCAAGTTCACCCAGATCATTAAAAAATAGTCTTACAGACCACTTACACATATACACACATATAGCTGAAGACACAAAGTAGCCAATATTAATATTTTTATTGAATATGGCTGCATGCAGCATCTGGCACTTTCTCACTGCAGTTCATAAAAATAAATTGGTCAGTCGAACAACCTCTCTCTCCCTCTCACACAGTCACTCAGTCACACGCACATGCACACACACACACACACACACACACACACACACACACACACACACACACACACACACACACACACACACACACACACACACACACACACACACACACACACACACCTTAATCAATATCGTTTAACTTTGTGTGGAAAAAATGCCAATAACATTAGGTAATATAAAAAAATCACAGTTTGACCATAAAATAAAAAAGAAAGTTGTGCTGAGTATGACAACTCTTTTCATGCATATTTAGTAGTTCATAATTTCCTATGACATTGAATGTCAATTCTGAGGCTGTTCAGTTATTCAGTCATACACTTAAGAATATTCATGTTCTGAGTTCATAAAAACTTGTTCTGTAAATAGTTCTCTTACTTTTGTGATCAAAAACATTGATTTGAATCTCAGATTTGAGGCTGTTCTGTAAAATAAATTTAAAAAATGTAAAAAAATAAACAATAATAGCAACTTCTGATCAATCCATATCAGTTTCAGACTTAAAATAGTGTACTGATTTAAGCCCTGCCCATTTTGACTTAAACCACACCCACTTCCGGTTAGGCCCTGCCCACTGCAAGTACAGATACGGATACAGATAATTTACATGGTTGAACAGATATAGAAAGTGGTGTACTTGCTCATCCCTACTTGCAGAGAAGCTCAATAAATCCAGCAAATGTTCAGATTTGACAGGTGTGATTAACACAAACAATTACACAATGTAAGTGCCATTCAGGTTTGGGATAGGGGATGAGGAGGTGGGCAGACAGGTTAACACAGAAAAGATTACTTCAAAAATGAGACTATCCAGTTTTGATTTACTGCTTCAAATTTTATCATTATACCAATTTTACAACATAATGTCCAGTCCTAATGCAGAACATGTTTAGATGGGCAGGAATGTATGAACTAATACAGAGGCGATTTTAGACTTCCAGTTTTAGGGGTGCTTAGCACATTTTTAAAATTTTTAAATTCTAGATGTCCAGAAATACAATTTCCCATGATTTCAGAGTGAAAACATTACTTCTAAAAGCTGCATTCATTGTCCAAATGATTAATAAAAACAACAACAACAAAAAAACACATATTAGCAATAGATAACGGCCCATACATAAAATTCCTGCATTCTGGTGCAGTTTATATAACAAATAATTTAATCTCCTAATGTGGTGAGGGCAAATAGTAATTGCAACTTAGGAGCAGGTCTGAAATATTCAGAGGCTGAGTAAAGTATATTATCCTTTTTTATATTAGTCTTATGAGCCTATAGTTATTGAAGATTTTTTATTTCATCTTAACAGATTATTATGTCATAGTACTTAGAACACTCACCCTGGTATCACTTTTCAATTACATTTAGACAGTTTTAGGCATTACTTAGATTGTGTTTTAGTTTTGGCTATTCATTTATTTATTCTACAAACTGATTGATGTCCCGGTTTTTCTGGCAGCACGCACATCCACGTCGTAAGTCATAAAAATACAGTAGTTGCAGTTGTTATGATCAGTGAGGTTTAGTGCCGTGTGCGGGAGGACCTGGTTTAGCACAGCTACAGCAGCACTCCACTATAAGGCTGGATGGAGAACACAGATGGTATACTGCACATAAATGGGTTCAGGATAAGAAATATATGAATATGAATTATTTATTGAATTAACAGCAAAGCATAGAAAGGACAGACAAGATCTAATGAAGTCCTTAAAAGTAAGAAAAATTAAAAATGTGTGACTTAAAAGTCAGACATAAAAGTTTTCTTTGAACCTCTTCCCATCTGCTCAAAGTGATGTTAATCAGTGACATCACCTGGTGGAGGTGGTGGTTACAAAGAAAACCTACACCCTCTTGGCCTTTCCTGGAATAACTTTGACACCTATGGTCTATAGAGTGCACAAACCTCACCTGAAGCTTTTTTTTTGCTTTTGAAAAAAATGCTCTGATATCCATCACTGCACTGCAGGCTTGGTTTGCCACTTACTACCAACAAATAAAAATACAAAATGAGTTTTATGATTTATGCCTTTTTAGCAGGAATTTAAATTATTCACTTATTATCATGCTGTGCATTAAACGTTGTGGTAAAGTTTACTGTCTTAATTCTGAAATGCTTAGTTAAGGACCTTAACTAAGCATTCAGGTCAGATTTGTGTACATGGTATTTGATGTAGGAGAGGGATTTCTTCATGGAAGCTACACAGATTGAAGGGCCAGCACCATTTAGTAGCTGACAAGTGGATTTAGTTGAAAAAAAGACAATACTGAATCAATCTTACATTTGACCACGCACAGCGTGCACTAATTTGTAGAGCAATATACTGTGTTTAGCGATAGCTAGCTAGGTGAGTAAAATAAGTAGGGCTGCCACAAATGACTATTTTGATAGTTGACTAGTCAATGATCATTTTTGCGATTAGTTGACTAGTCGGATCATACATAATTTCCTAAATTAAGGCCTGCAGCATTTTCCGAGAAATGTCGGCATGAAAACATGAACATTTCCAAATCAGTGACTATTTCTTAGACTTCATTTACAGCAATCATTCAGAAATACAAAGAGTGTGGTACTTTATAGTAAATCTGTGTCAGGTAGGCAGTTCTCAAAAACTGAATGTCCATGCTGGAAGGAGACAAGTGAGGGAAGCCACCAAGACACAACTCTGGAAGAACTTTTGACTTCTGTGAGTGGAGAAACTGGAATAGTGCAACATTTTTATTTTTCTCTTCATTTGACTTATAGTCCCAACTTTTTTCTGATTTGTGGTTGCTTCTGCTGCATTTCTGAAATTACAGAACTGCTATAAAGAAAAGTGTGAACATTTTATTGTGTGTTAAAACTTTGTGGAGCAAATGTAAGCACCAAACTCTTATAAAGAAGGAAAAACATACACAGACGTGCAGGAAAACTTTGATATAAACTGAACAGAACAATGCAGGCTGAATTTGACTCTCAATATTTTTTGTAGAAATAAACCAGAATAAAATAAGAGGTAAGTAACTTTGAAATAATTAAAACATATAGCTGCAGCTAATAATAATTTTGAAAAATAACAAAAATCAGCAGCTTGTATTTTTATTCTGACTCCAGTTCATTTTAGTGTGATGAAGTTGCCATAGGTATTAAAGGCACTGCGTTGCAGTGGTTTGAATCATATTTATCTAATAGATTACAATTTGTTCATGTAAATGGGGAATCTTCTTCACAGACTAAGGTTAATTATGGAGTTCCACAAGGTTCTGTGCTAGGACCAATTTTATTCACTTTATACATGCTTCCCTTAGGCAGTATTATTAGATGGCATTGCTTAAATTTTCATTGTTACGCAGATGATACCCAGCTTTATCTATCCATGAAGCCAGAGGACACACACCAATTAGCTAAACTGCAGGATTGTCTTACAGACATAAAGACATGGATGACCTCTAATTTTCTGCTTTTAAACTCAGATAAAACTGAAGTTATTGTACTTGGCCCCACAAATCTTAGAAACATGGTGCTAACCAGATCCTTACTCTGGATGGCATTACCCTGACCTCTAGTAATACTGTGAGAAATCTTGGAGTAATTTTTGATCAGGATATGTCATTCAAAGTCCATATTAAACAAATATGTAGGACTGCTTTTTTGCATTTACGCAATATCTCTAAAGTTAGAAAGGTCTTGTCTCAGAGTGATGCTGAAAAACTAATTCATGCATTTATTTCCTCTAGGCTGGACTATTGTAATTCATTATTATCAGGTTGTCCTAAAAGTTCCCTGAAAAGCCTTCAGTTAATTCAAAATGCTGCAGCTAGAGTACTAACGGAGACTAGAAGGAGAGAGCATATCTCACCCATATTGGCTTCTCTTCATTGGCTTCCTGTTAATTCTAGAATAGAATTTAAAATTCTTCTTCTTACTTATAAGGTTTTGAATAATCAGGTCCCATCTTATCTTAGGGACCTCATAGTACCATATCACCCCAATAGAGCGCTTCGCTCTCAGACTGCAGGCTTACTTGTAGTTCCTAGGGTTTGTAAGAGTAGAATGGGAGGCAGAGCCTTCAGCTTTCAGGCTCCTCTCCTGTGGAACCAGCTCCCAATTCGGATCAGGGAGACAGACACCCTCTCTACTTTTAAGATTAGGCTTAAAACTTTCCTTTTTGCTAAAGCTTATAGTTAGGGCTGGATCAGGTGACTCTGAACCATCCCTTAGTTATGCTGCTATAGACTTAGACTGCTGGGGGGTTCCCATGATGCACTGAGTGTTTCTTTCTCTTTTTGCTCTGTATGCACCACTCTGCATTTAATCATTAGTGATTGATCTCTGCTCCCCTCCACAGCATGTCTTTTTCCTGGTTCTCTCCCTCAGCCCCAACCAGTCCCAGCAGAAGACTGCCCCTCCCTGAGCCTGGTTCTGCTGGAGGTTTCTTCCTGTTAAAAGGGAGTTTTTCCTTCCCACTGTTGCCAAGTGCTTGCTCACAGGGGGTCGTTTTGACCGTTGGGGTTTTTACGTAATTATTGTATGGCCTTGCCTTACAGTATAAAGCGTCTTGGGGCAACTGTTTGTTGTGATTTGGCGCTATATAAATAAAATTGATTGATTGATTGATTGAAGTTATTTTTAAAAGTCATTTTTTTCTTCTCATCAGTCACGTTTTGTGCTTAAACACTACATAAAGCTTAATGGGCCTTTCACACTGAATACGTCAGATGCGTCAAAAATCGGTCTAAAAAGCATTATTTTCAATGAGACGCGTTGCGATTTAGATGCGTCAGATGCGTCGCATCAAAAGCCGAGCTAAACCGACACATCTGACGGGAGCGCGCATTGCCGCTTGTCAGCAGGCTGACGGAGTCAAAGTTCAATCCAATCCAACTTCCGACTTGCTGAGCTGTGACGTACCTTTGCGTTGTCCGATAGGAACGACGCGTCGGGCCAAAACACGGAAGACGGGTGGCAGAAACCACTGATCTCTACAAAATGGACGGTGCAGAAACCACTGATCTGTGCAAAACATACGAGGTCTATTAGAAAAGTATCCTACCTTTTTTTTTTTTTCAAAAACTATATGGATTTGAATCACGTGCGATTACATCAGCCAACCTTGAACCCTCGTGCGCATGCGTGAGTTTTTTCACGCCTGTCGGTTGCGTCATTCGCCTGTGGGCAGGCTTTGAGTGAGGAGTGGTCCACCCCTCTCGTTGGATTTCTTTTGTCTGGGAACTTCCTGAGAGACTGGCGCTTTGCTTGATCAAATTTTTTTCAGAACCTGTGAGGCACATCGAGAAATTCAGCTGGTTTTCGGTGAAAATTTTTAACAGCTGATGAGAGATTATGGAGTGTTACTGTCGCTTTAAGGACTTCCCACGGAGGAAATAAACCTCCATTGGAAGCCTTAAGGACAAGCTGGAACATGTCCAGCTGTTAAACAATTTCTCAGAATCTCACTCAACTGAAAGCCATCAAAAGCCGCCTGGTTTTTACAAATGGTTATCAACACAGGAGGTGCTTTTCCTGTGGCGGCGCGCCGCGCTGGCTGCCTGCCAATGCGCCAATCCGTCCGCACATCTTTCATTACAAAATCTCCTTTAACAGTAGAATGTCCAGATAAACTGCTGATCCCGCCCTCTTCTGAAAGTTCTCTGTTCTCTCACGACGTCCTGGGTCAACAGAGGCTTAAATTTGGAGGTTTTCAGCTCGAAACAGGCTGACAACGGTGCCTCGGAGCGCTGTGCGATGTCCCGCTCCATGGGAAGTCCTTAATGCGACAGTAACATTCCATAATCTCTCATCAGCCGTTAAAATTTTCACTGAAAACCAGCTGAATTTCTCAAATGGTGTCCACTTGGATGTGCCTCACTGGTTGTGAAAAAATTTTGATAAAGCAAAGCGCCAGTCTCTCAGGAAGAAGTCAGACAAAGGAATTCTGACAGGAGGGGTGGACGACTCCTCACTCAAAGCCTGCCCACAGGCGAATGACGTAACCAACAGGCGTGAAAAAACTCACGCATGCGCACGAGGGTTCAAGGTTGGCTGATGTAATCGCACGTGATTCAAATCCATATAGTTTTTGAAAAAATAAAAGGTAGGATACTTTTCTGATAGACCTCGTACGTGTCACAGGACTCCTCATTTATGGAGCAGTTTTCTGAAGAAAAATCCTTTGAAATGTTTTTTGTTGTTACCTCATTATTTCTGATTACTGTTAAAAAAAACATTACAAGAACACTTGTAATTAAAATAGCTAAATAAATCAATAAATGGTTCTTTAGAAACCTTTCGTCTGTAAATTAAAACCACCTGTTATTTCAGATTATTTCATTTCTTGTTTAACATAAGGAACCTCAGACATTTATTTTTAGACAAAATAACATGGAAATTTGTAATTTTTTAAGTCTGGTAGATTATTTATATCTCATTTTAACCAGAAAAACAGACACTGTAAATAAATACTAATGTTTATTATAAATGAAACAGGAAATAATATATCAACTGCAGTGTGATTGTAAAGTAGGATTTCTGTGACATAAACCTCATGATGATTTTTTTTATATATATATAGTCATTTCAACTTGTAATTTCGCCAAAATATGTAATTGCCTTTAATGTTGCTATCAGGACCGAATCAAATCTAAAATATGAATTTGAGCACAATAAGTGGAGAGCTTCTACTTGTGCAAATGTCTTTTGACTTTGATTTTGTGGACATTTTTAATGATCTGTTCATTTATTGTTAAAATATAAAATGAAACAGCTTTTTAAAAATAATAAAATAGTTGCTGTTCAAAGAGCCTTTTATTTAGAAGCAGGTGATGTTCTGCTGGATTCTCGGGACCAGATGAAGATCTCTTCTGCAGCGTTGAACTCTGGTGGTGTTGCTGAAAAGCAGAGATGTTTTCTTTCGACTGGACTTCATGGTGTTCAGCTCATCAATGGAAGTTTGGTTGTCTGCACAGCAAATGTAACTGATTGGGACAAATACAAATATTTCTTTAAATATAAAGAAACACTAAACAGTTTATATATAAAAAAGGGGAAAAACTGGGAAAAAAAACGATGGAAAAAACGCCCGAAAAAAAAAGTTATTTAAAGTTGAGCTTTTGTGGTGTCTGAAAAAAGCTGTAGCTTTATTTGGTAAAAATAAAAAGACTGAACCATTTAGAAATTAAAGTGTTCACTCAGATCAACTGTGCTAAAAGGCTACGCTAACGTTAGCCGATCATTAAACCTTCAAAGCAGTTCAGTAAACATCACATTTTATTTTTACATTATTCTCACCTCGATAAAGCTGCAGAACTAAACTCTGTTGGGCAAACTGGGACTTCGCATATATCCAAAAAGTGGGAGATTTCGGACTGAGTGGGTTTGCTCCATCACCCGGGCTGCCTGCCTCGCTCTGCCCAGTGATGATACCTGAAGGCCGACTTCTCCGTGCGGGTCGGCCCGCTGTTGCGGTTCGATCGATATCCCACCAAGTCGTCAGTCCTCCCTCGGTCGGCATCACTCCGAAAAGTAGCTGGAAAAAAAAGCTTCTCCCAGCAGGGTGATGGGAGAATCGTTCTACTGCTGTTTTTTAAAGTTTTTTTTTGTGGTTCAGGCGATGCAAATTCAAGATGGCGATCGCTGAACTTTTTTCAGATTGTGGAAACAGCCAGAGTGTGACGTGGCAATCTCCGCCCCCCACCTTTTTTTTTTTTTTGCTGCTTCCAAAGCGACACGTCTGACGTCATGCGTCGGAATCCGTCGGATCCGTCATCCGAGGGATCCGACGGATTCCAACACGTTGACGGATTGGCCTGACGTATTCAGTGTGAAAGGCCCATAAGATTGAACAAATAAATACCTTTGGAAAATAACAGCTGTTAAAGTTCAGAGTTCTCACCTGCTTTTTGTGATCTGTGCCTCTGAACATCAGCTTCTCCACAGCAGGCTTTTTTTAACCTGTGAATGTGTAATTTTTCCTCAGTTCATTTATATATTCCCATTTTTTAAAGGATGTCTTAAGGATATTTGACCGTTTATTTCATCTCATGATCTCATAAATTCAGTATACGACGCGCACATGGTGTGAACAGGACGGTGCCGTCAGAAAAACACCGGTAGAGAAAGAGCAGAGAAAAGTAAAGGCAGTTCACGTTTTTTTTTTTTTAACATGTTCACTCGGGTTAAAATCCTCTCTCTCTGCTCCGTACTCGCTGTGTCATGTGCACTGATGGTTCTCAGCAGAATGTAACGTCTCGTGCCTCCGTTTGCCGTCTGCAGTGAGTTGACTCCACACGCACGCACCCGCACACACACACACACACACACACACACACACACACACACACACACACACACACACACACACACACACACACACACACACACACCTCCTCCGGTAAACTGCGCATTTTAAACAGCTTTGACCAAGACGGCCACTGTTTTAATCGGCTGTCTTATCCAAATTTGAATGTCCAAATGACAGCAGGACGGCTCGCTGCCTAAAACTATGAATTGAGAGAAAAACAAAGACTTAAATAAAATAAACGACTCGTTGACTAATAAATTAGTTGTCGACGGTTTCATTAGTCGACGTTGTCGTGACTAGTCGACTAGTTGTGGCAGCCCTAAAAATAAGCACTTTTCAGAAAGTTGCACTTGCGCTTCACATTCAGAGACATAAACTGTGAATAAATACCTCGGAAATGTGACAGTCGCCTAGCTGGCAATCACTTGACAGCGCGGCTGGGCGAGGTTACCACCAGCGCTCACAGGACAGCGCCTCTGCTAAATTAGCGCCACCAGCAGCAGCACTACGCGACAAAAACACACACCAGAGCAGAGAGAGAGATGAATGTAGGCGCGCTTCGTGGATTGAACCATTTGCCCAAGAAGGGAGATGATCAAATTACTGTGTTCTTCTAATACATATTTTGGCATAATGCTTGAAATAGGTTGTTTAAAATAATAGTAGTATAGAAGCATATATATATATATATATATATATATATATATATATATATATATATATATATATATATATATATATTTTTTTTTTAGGGGTGCTTAAAATATATTTAGGGGTGCTTGAGCACCCCTAGGCTAACTCCGCCCCCAAACTAATATAAGGCTAATTCACCATCAGGATATGGGTTTTCAGGCAAACATATCTCCAGTACTCCAAGGTGTTGACTTTCCCAGAAACTCAAACACCTCCTCATCAGTTTCAGTTCTGGAGTCATAAACTTTGAGGTCCAGAGTTGGAATGTCAAATTTCTTGGCAACTGTGATGATGACAAAGTAAAACTGCATAACCATACTGATGGATTTAGTGAGTATCAAGAGTAAATCTAAGGGTGTCTTCTCTTGAATGGTTGGTAGAGGTGGGCGATACCGGGAATTTTGGTATTGATCTGATACCAAATAAATGCAGGCCCAGTATCGCCGATATCGATACCGATACTTTTTCATATTTAAGCTTCATAGATCCAAAGGATCCAAAAGACCTAGGATAGAATTTCGCCAAACATTGTACGTGACAACAAAATACTTTATTATCACAATCAACATTTTTGTTTAAAAAAATATCACTCAACACACCTTAAAATAAAATCTCCTGAGGTAGAGGGCTAACAAACCACAATACAAGGGTGTGCTGCTCCGTGTTGTGTGACACAGCGCTGCTCTTACAGAGAGTAGACATTGATGAATCTGCGTGCGCAGCAGTCAGTGTGTGCGGGAGAGAAAAAAAGCTTGAGTATCAGTCTTTTTACACGAGGATCGTTCAATATCAATACCAGCATTGGTATCAATATTATCGATATTAGGATCGATCCACCCACCTCTAGTGGTTGGTGTAATCTCAAAATTGACTGCACCATTACAGGTTAAGTCCACAATAACAGACAAGTACAGTCAAAAACACAAATGTCACCATTTGATGCATGGTACCAGATAGCTTAAAGGTAATTTGCATCTGTACCTATTTCTACTACATAGTTGGGAATTTGTTGGGTTACTCTAATTAGTAAAGCCTGGTTTTTACTTGCTGTACTTGTAGAGCACCATGAGATGACTGTTGTGATTTGATGCTGAGTAAATAAACATTGTTTCAATTATTGTATCAGTTTAAGTATTACAGAACTACACCACAACTAGACTCCCCTTTCTTTTAAATTAAGCTTAAATTAAATGCATTAGCTTGAATTATAGGGTTATGTGGTTGGTGGGTTGTAGGTGACAGATATCCATCTTTCTTTCTATTTGAAAGCCCAGTTGGACAAGTGTTAGAAGCAAACTTCATCTACAATCTCTACGTGTAACATCAGTCATGCTGTCTTGTTTGTGAAAAGTTATATTGCAGCCATGTAAATTTGAAATGACCCTTAAAAAACTACAAACCTATGAAGTTCATGATAAATAAACAAGTATGCAGGAAAATGCACCATATTTCTGTGAGTAATTGACATTTTCCACTCACCACATTCCAAAAACATTTGAAAGTCAGTTGCCCTCATAACAAATGTACTTTTGACGATCTCCGTACTTGACTCGTACAGCCTGCATCCTTCATGACAAGACAGGACAGTTGATGTCAATTACAATCACAGGATACTTTCTTTCAGAATACTGCTACATACTGGCCAAGTACTGCAACTATGTAAAATGTAACCAGACCTGCTATAAACTGAATGAAATAACACAGAAAATACTAATATTGTAATTTCAACACGTCCTTGCTGTTTTATTACTCCAGATTTTAAATGTTGGGCAAGATATTTTAATCCACTCTTTTAAAACACTTATGGTGTCTCTGAAAACACTCAGTGCCATGTTTGGCCTACCAAAAGTGCAGCTCCATGCTTTCCACCTCACAAGCCATCTGCTCACATTAAAACAAGAGTTTCCATTTAAACTGCAGCAAGAAATGTTCCGCACAAATTAAGGCATTCTGTTCAGAGTCAAATACTTATGTTATACCTCCACTGTCACCAGGCCTGGGGAGTAACGGAATACATGTAACGGCGTTACGTAATTAGGATACAAAAAAAGGTAACTGTATTCCGCTACAGTTACAGAAAAAAAGACGTATTCAGATTACAGGTATATTTAGTAAAAATGGGTATTACTTTGCAGGATTACAATTTTAATGCATTTTACGATATTATCCAGGGTTCTAGCTAGCGCAAACTTGCGTTATAGCCCGTTACGCTATAATTTTGGACTGTTACGCTTATTTTGGGCCGTTACGATTTTCAATACAGCGTCTGTAATCAACCGTTTCTGCAGCGCGACTCCAGTTTGAAGCGTGAATCGAAGCAATGCTTCGATTCAATGGCTCGTGGCTCTTTGATTTGCTGCTCTTCAGAAGCGGTAAGTCCGCTTCTTCACCCCTCTGAAAGCCATTAAAATATCATGAGTCAATTTTGTGTGGATTAAAGTCACTAACTGCGACTCTGGTCTTGTTGCAGTCGAGAAACGAGAATCGGCCTCCTTTTTGTCACAGCTTCAAATGCTGCGCGGCTGCTCGGAATTAATAACTTCAAAACGAATCGCCGCTTTAAATAAAATGACACACACAAACGTTGCAATACAGACAATAAACTACAATCGACTAAAACGTTTTTTCCTCCCAAAATGAGACGTGTTGCATTCTTTATGAACCTGACCTGTAGCACATCTGCAAGAGCTCAGCTCACAGGTATGGAAAGACATTCATGCCAATAATAATGTCTGAAAGGAAATGCTTTTGACAAAAACTACCATTTTATTTCTGTTTATGTCCAGAGATCAAGTATCCAGTAACCAATTTCATATTTATTTACTTTAAGACTCAATAAAATGTTGTTCAATTTCAATTTAATCAGCTTATAAAGCGCCAAATTACAACAAAAGCCATCTCAAGGTGCCTCACACAGAACAGTTCAACATAAAAAAATTAAAATAAATAAATAAAAATAAAAAAATCAAATACCTAATTAAAAACAGAAGTAAAAGAATAAAACATAACAAAATAAAAACTACTCATAAGAAAGAGAATAAAAATAGGTTTTAAGTCTTGACTTAAAAATGTCCACGGACTCCGACTGCCTCACTCAGGGCCATGTACTGGCTAACCCAGAATGAGACTGCCCACTCAACAAACTTCCCCAGCCTTATGGACATGATGAAGGAACTTGGGCTGTCGTACTTGGCTTTTCCCCTTTGGGTACCTCTAGAATGGCCAATTTTTAGCTTAAATTCTCAAAAGCTGCTGCCCTTCCCCCCCCCCCCCCCCCCCCCCCCCGGTCACTTCGCTCCCTCGACATTACCACTACAGACAAAAATCCGCGACTCAGAAAAATGCTCGAAAAATACATGTTAAAAAATGCCATTTTGACCTGGATATTGAGCCAGTAAAATTAAATTACATTAAATTAAATTATGTCAGGTAAGTATTAAACTTACTCTGACACACACACATTCCCAAATATTAGTGTTGAAAGTTACACGGATCTGCGCTGTTCAAGCTGCTGAGCTGAGGCATCCTGCTGCAGCTGATCTGTTCAGCGCAGTGCGGCTCCTAAAACCATTACAATACATTTATATACATATTATATTTTTACACAATTATCCTTTATTGACCGAGTTTCATTCATGAAGTCAGTGGTGTGTGTGCACATCTCTATGTGTGGGTGTGACTGTGAGCGGCACAGCGCGGGTCATTATAATCTCATTATTTTAAGGTGCAAATTTAAAAAAAATCCCAGTCTTGTCGAACCATTTTAATCACTAATGACAAGTATTTTAACTAGACATTGGTCTAGCAGTGTAAAATATCAACTAGACATAAGTGAAGAGTTAATGGTCCGTGTCATCGGGCGACACGGCAGGAGACATACAGCTGTTTATCATCCAAATATCATGGAAAAAGTGACAAGAAGAACCAAAACCACTTACTTACGGAAGGAAATATTGTTTCCCTTGTTCCATCCGTTTGTGGCTTTGTCAACATGCGCAGCTTTCTGGCATATTCCACCTGTTTCTTGAACTTCTGTGCACGCAAATCACTAACTTGCCCGGAATTAAAATGGCGATCATGCCTCCTTACTAACAATATTTACTTAATGGTTTTCATTATGCTGTTGTTCTTATTTTGAAAGTTCAGTGAGTGGACTGATATGTTAAACATGGTGCGAATTTACTGAACAAAGTAGTAGACTTTTTTTTGTTTTGTATATTGTTCTGCAAGCCACTTTTAATTACAAATTCATCCGCACATGCCTGAGTTTTCATTATCCTTCATTTGTTTGGCATTTTTTGTTGAAAATTTAGCAGGTGAACACCGGGTGTGTTTAAAACAATATTGTGGCGCTCTTAATTCATAATGTGAAGTAAAACAGAGCATGCCATGTAAAAGAAACAGTTTTATTTTTGCTTAATAAACTGTACTATGTAGTCAAGACTATTTCTATTTAGTTTCTTTTGTCTGTATTAGCATATTTCATATTGGAGTAATCCAGAAGTAATTGAAATTAATCAAATTACATTACTTTAATATTATGGTACTTGGATTACTTTACTGATTACGAGGTCTGTCCAAAAAGTAACAAACTTTTTTTAATTTTTTTTCAAAAACTATATGGATTTGAATCATGTGATTGCATCAGCCAAGCTTGAACCTTCGTGCGCATACGTGAGTTTTTTCACGCCTGTCGGTTGCGTCATTTGCCTGTGGGCAGGCTTTGAGTGAGCACTGGTCCACCCCCCTCGTCGGATTTTTATTGTCAGGGAAATGGCTGAGCGACTGCCGCTTTGCTCCATGAAATTTTTTTCAGAAACTGTTAGAGACAGCCAGTTGGAAACCATTCGAAAGATTCAGATGGCTTTCGGTGAAGATTCTGTCGGCGTCACACGGATTAAGGAGTGTTAAAACCTTTTTAAAGATGGCCCACAGTGGCGGAGGGCGCGCGGCACACCGAGCGGCCATCGACAGGCTGGAACGAACAGATCATTTCCAAACTGAACGCTGTGTTGATCGTGTGACTACCACAGAAATGGCAAGAGAGCTGGACATAGCACTTTTGCGGCACATTCCACTGTTACAGGAGATTTTGTAATGTAAGACGTGCGGAGGATTTTGCGCGTCGGCACGGAGCTGCTCATGGCGCGTGTAACCCAGGTTAGCAATGTCAACTTTAAAGTAAAAGCATGTTAATAAAACATCAATAAATACATTGAATAAAAAAAAAGATAACTATGTCAGTATGGTTATTTTGGTTTAAAATGTCTTTAGGCTTTTATTTTGAAATGCACCTTGCTGCGTGACCCGTGTAACTTGCAGCAACCAATCGGATTGTTCTAGAGTCTTCCCTGCTAGACGAGGGAGATACGCACATAGCAGATGCGGGCTGCAGGAGAGGAGAGAAAGAAGGAAGGAAAATAGAAGTCTAAAGACGTTAAAAATATATTTTTGTTAAGAAAAACGATACAGAGAAGAGTAATTTTTGTTTTTTCAACCTGTCGTGTGTGGGAGACGAATTGTACATTGGAGAAACGGGACTTGGTGAGTGAAAAGAAGAATTGTATTTTATTTTAATGGAGAGCTGTACAATGTGGTTATACTTTAGGGAAATATGAAGCTAAAGTATTGAATTTATGTTCTTTTGTGGTAAAATGTGAAGCATTGAAGCTAAAACTAAACCCAGTGTGTGTGTGAGCTCAATGTCTGGACTTGCTGCCGCCCGTCTGCTCTATGTGGGTTAGGGTTGGATGGGCACAAGTTGAGACAAAGAGTAGACTTTTCTTTATTTTAGAGCTACTTGGTTATGTATTTTGTGTATTTATGCACATTTTATGTTTATGGTAGGCCATTCAGAGTTGGGTTGGAGAAATAGGCAACTTAAGTCATCTTGGCGAGCTGCCCTTTGACCTTCTGATCTGTGCATCAGTCTGAGAGTTAACGCCCTCTGCTGGACTGTACATATATTCCTTCTGAACTGCTAGGATTTACCCAAACTTCTGCAAGCTGCCGTGGACACTGAACTGCTAATTCAAAGACAGTAAAGGACTATTGAAAACTGGGAAGAAGAAAAAAGACTTTATATTCATTTTGGGAAGAAAAAAAAAAGACTTTATATTAATTTTGATACTGTGGTATGCAGATTGTTCAGTCTTTTGCTGAATCACTTTTATTTTGACTATTAGCGAATATATTGTAAAGAGATCATTTTTACAATGCAATTACTTTTCTTTGAATGGTGTTAAACAAGGAGTAGATTTTAAAAAGGGTAACTTGAATATTTGAACTTAAAGGTGAACTTCCCTGAATTTAAACTAAACAGAGTTAACTCAAAATAAATCTAAAACTCAACTGAAAATAGAACTAAAGTGAACTAAAACTAACAAAAAGGTTACAACTTGAAACTAAACTTGAACTAAATCTAGACTTACAACCAAAATCAAACCAAAGGTTTAATTAAAAGTGTTGGATCTTAGCTACCTAAAACAGGAGTTAATGTATTGTGAAATTAATGTTTATTGTTGTCCATTGTCTTTTGTCTAATTTGTAAATAATAAGCTGGCAATTTAAACTTATTCCTTGGTCTGTGGTCTTTCAACAGCCTTCCTACGTTCGGTAATCCAACTTTTACTCCAGTAGACGAACTTAGTTGATTGTTTCTGGTCCATAGGATATTGATTAGCAGTTTTGCTGGTTATTACCCTGTAATTACCCCTCGTAGGTGTTACACGCGTAACAAAAAAAAAACACCTCCGTGTTGGAAGTCTCAGAGGACATGTTGTGGCATGTCCAGCTGTTACACAATTTCTCGGATACTCACTCGACTGAAAAGCCATCGAAAGCCGTCTGAATCTTCTGAATGGTTTCCAACACGTAGGTGTTTTTTTTGTTGCACGCCATGAGCGGCTCCGTGCCGACGCGCGAAATCCTCCGCACGTCTTTCATTACAAAATCTCCTGTAACAGTGGAATGTGCCACAAAAGTGCTATGTGCAGCTCTCTTGCCATTTCTGTGGTAGTCACACGATGTCCCAGATCAACATAGCGTTCAGTTTGGAAATGATCTGGTCGTTCCAGCCTGTCAATGGCCGATCGGTGCGCCGCGTGCCCTCCGCCGCTGTGGGCCATCTTTAAAAAGGTTTTAACACTCCTTAATCCGTGTGACGCCGACAGAATCTTCACCGAAAGCCATCTGAATCTTTCGAATGGTTTCCAACTGGCTGTCTCTAACAGTTTCTGAAAAAAATTTCATGGAGCAAAGCGGCAGTCGCTCTGCCATTTCCCTGACAATGAAAATCCGAAGAGGGTGCTGGACCAGTGCTCACTCAAAGCCTGCCCACAGGCGAATGATGCAACCGACAGGCGTGAAAAAACTCACGCATGCGCACGAAGGTTCAAGCTTGGCTGATGCAAGCGCACATGATTCAAATCCATATAGTTTTTGAAAAAAATAAAAAGGTCTGTTACTTTTCGGACAGACCTCAGGTAACTAGTAACTGTATCGGATACATTTTTAAAGTAACCCTCCCAACCCTGATTGTCACTAACGCTAAAGCTCACGAAACCCCCTTTCATAGACTATCACCTAATTGCTAAACCGAGTCAAACAACCTGGTTTTAAGGCTGAAACAGTTAGTCAAGTAACTCGAATAACTCGATTACAAAAAATGTTTAAGGCATATTCTGTGCTTCAAAGCTCCGTTAAACATTGTAGTACATATGCCAGGCCTGTTATGTGGCGCTGTAACATCCCCACGAAAAAGAAGATAGTGCATAACCCGCTTAAAAGCTAATCAACACGACACACAGAATAAAATTAAGCCTTTTAAGAGAAAGAGGGTGTGATGTTATAAGAACTTCATTACCCAGCATGCCACAGTAGAGGGAAGCAGGAGGAGCAGCCCTGCAAGGAGGAGTTGCATGTAGCTGTGCAGATAGCACTACAATGTTAATATGTGCTACTGGAACACAGTTCAGATAACACGCCTCGTCTGCTTATTCCGAATTTAAGCAAGACAACACATGGTGACAGAAGTGGCCGGGGGCAGCTGTGGATGTAAGCTCCGCCACGGTGGAAAATGAGAGTCTCTGGACATATGAGTGAAATGTGTTGGAGTCTGCTACAATGTGTGACGACTACAAGAGGCAGTGAAAGTGAAGTGGTCGATGAGGGACAGATCGAACAAGTAGAAGAGGATCTTGTGCCCGACTTGGAGGACAACCAGCAACAGGAGAGAGCTGTGGAAGTCCCGGTACCCCGACCTGCAGTCATGAATGAACTTAGTCCACCCACTCCCATGCTACTGACTGGCAATCTGGCTGATAACTGGAAGCGCTTCAAGCAAAGATTTAATATAAATATAGCAGCAAGTGGAGCAGGGGGTGATGATGAAAAACTGAAAGCTCACATCCTTTTGCATGTTATGGAGAAGATGCTTTGCACATATACCTGTATTTCTGCACTCTTCTCGCTGTCTGCATGTTCTTCCTTGTCTGCTGCTCTTGACAAGGTATCGGTGGTGTACATGTATTTTCTTTGTGTATACAGTGAGGAAAATAAGTATTTGAACACCCTGCGCTTTTGCAAGTTGTCCCACTTAGAAATCATGGAGGGGTCTGAAATTTTCATCTTAGGTGCATGTCCACTGTGAGAGACATAATCTAAAAAAAAAAAAAAAATCAGGAAATCACAATGTATGATTTTTTAATAATTTATTTGTATGTTACTGCTGCAAATAAGTATTTGAACACCTGTGAAAATCAATGTTAATATTTGGTACAGTAGCCTTTGTTTGCAATTACAGAGGTCAAACATTTCCTGTAGTTTTTCACCAGCAAGGATTTTGGTCCACTCCTCCATACAGATATTCTCTAGATCTTTCAGGTTTGGAGTTTCAGCATGCCACGGTAGAGGGAAACAGAACGAGCAGCCCCGCAAGGAGGAGTTGTATGTAGCCGTGCAGATAGCACTACAATGTTAATGTTGATGTTGTTTAAAAAAGCAAAAGTACTTTTTATCCAAATAATTGATTAAATAATAACGAGAATACTAATATATTTTCAAAACGTTTGATAGCTGCAGCCCTACATTGGACACACTTAACTGCACCAAGTGGTCTTCGGTCAGTGCCATTTTAAGGCATTCTGTCAGAGTCAAATACATGTGTACACCTCCATTCACACTAACTTGTGAAACCTACACTGTCTTATAATTTTGCCATCTCTCCATTGATTAGTGCAAGCGGTGTCTTCATTTGTTAGACCAGACTCTAACAGTATTAATATGACATTAAACTCCGACAATGGCCTGGGTTGAATTTGAGTTGTGAGAGCTAAGCTGGCTGAACTGCATAAATTTACATCCATCACAAAAAAAAAAAAAAAAAAAAATTGGACGAACATGGACAGCCCACTTAAAATCACACCACAGATTTTCAGTAATATTCTGGTCTGGGGACTGAGATGGCCATTCCAGAATGTTATACTTGTTCCTCTGCATGAATCCCTTAGTAGATTTGGAGCAGTGTTTAGGGTCGTTGTCTTGTTGAAAGATCCAGCCCTGGCATAGCTTCAACTTTGTCACTGATTCATGAACATTGTTCTCAAGAATCTCCCTCAACTTTAACAGGATTCCCAATACCTGCACTGGCCACACAGCCATACAGCATGATGGAACCACCTCCATATTTTACTGTAGGTAGCAAGTGTTTTTCTTGAAATGCTGTGTTCTTTTTCTGCCATGCATACTGCCCCTTGTTATGTCCAAATAACTCAATTTTAGTTTCATCAGTCCACAGCACCTTATTCCAAAATGAAGCTGGCTTGTCCAAATGTGCTTTAGCATACCTCAAGCGTTTCTGTTTGTGGCGTGTACGCAGAAAAGCCTTCCTCTGCAATACAGCATCATACAGCATCTCTTTGTGCAAAGTGTGCTGTATACTTGAACGATGCACAGAGACACTATCTGCAGCAAGATCATGTTGTAGGTCTTTGGAGCAGGTCTGTGGGTTGACTATGACTGTTCTCACCATCCTTTGCTTTAGCTTATCTGAGATTTTTCTCGGCTTGCCACTTCGGGCCTTAACTAGTACTGTGTCTGCGGTCTTCCATTTCCTCACTATGTTCCTCACAGTGGAAACTGACAGCTGAAATCTCTGAGATAGCTTTTTGTATCCTTCCGCTAAACCATGATGTTGAACAGTCTTTGTTTTCAGGTCATTTGAGAATTGTTTAGAGGGTCCCATGTTGCCACCCATTAGAATAGATGCAAAGAAGGGAAACATTTACAAATGGCCACCTTAAATATCCTTTCTCATGACTGGATTCACCTGTGTAAGGACATCAAGGGTGAATGAGCTTACCAAACCAATTTTGTGTTCCAATAATTAGTGGTAAATGTATTGAAATCAATAAAATCACAAGGGTGCCCAAATGTATGCAGCTGCCTAATTTTGTTTAATTGTTGCACACTTTCTGTAAATACTAAAAACTGTGGTTGAGTTTTTGTATGTGTCCAATAGACACCATTATTTGAGTGCAATGAGATGAGCGTAATGACAAGAGAGTCTCCAGGCTGCAGCCATACACTCTTGATAGTTTCATGCTACCATAATACCACAGTGTTCTCTGCAAACTGCAAGTCAGTTTAAGTAAAGCCCCTGTGAGACACAATTAAACCCAGATGTTTGGTCACCTGAGAAAAGGAGAGGTTGATGACATAAGACATTAGCTTTTATTTTGAAAGGTAAGAGCACAGGGAGCATGGCTTAAGTTCACCAGAAGACATTTGGTCACCTGAGAAAAGAGGTGGTCATAATGACGTGACATGAGTTTTTATTTTGAAAGATAAGAGCACAGGGTGCGTGGTTTAAGGTCACCAGAGGAGCACCATGAGACCAGCGTTGTGACACGAGAGTCTACAGGCTGCAGCCATTCACTGTTTCGCAGTTGTGAATCTGCGCCGTCCATGATTCACGCGAGAGATCACTTGCAGCAGAGTTCCGGCTTAGGGCAGAATGTAAACACACCTCATGAAGTGTGGACAACAAGACAACATCGGGGCACGGCAGAAGTCCATCACACGTGCTACACCCCAACATGCCCCTCTCAACTTGAGAGAACATGTCAATATCATAATCGCGCGTGAACTCGCTGAAACAGCGCCATCCACATCTCACTTGCCATTATTTACATGGCTTTGAAACGCCTGAACTCTGCTGGCACCACAGTGCATTCTAGGAAGTGAGATTATGGGAAATGTTAATGTACTGAATACAATCTTGGAGTAATCTGACCCAGCTCTGTGTATTGTAGTTCTGGTTCAGTTTCTAAACATCTGCTTAGTTATTTTATGTGCTAACTGTCCATTTAGTTCTTGTTTAATTTCTTGTCTCTGTTTACTTTTTGATTAGTTTCTCAATGTTTAAGTTTGGATTGCTCTATTTTCTCTTCTGGTTAAATTCTTGTGTCTATTTTATTTGGGTGAAATTTGTGGTGTCTACTTGCTGCTGGATGATTTTGATTGTGTTGGTCTTTTTATGTCTTGTTTGAGTTGTCTCTTTTCTTTCTCTGCCTGCTTCCCACTGTGTTCTTTCCCTGTTCATTGGCTCCCTCTAGTGTACTGTGATCCCCTTTTCTTGCTGTCTCCTGTTGCACTACATCTTCTTAGTCATATACTTTGTATTCTGTCACTTACCCTTGAACCTGTTTATAATGCGTAATCACTCCTATTGTATTTTCAGTCATTATGTGGCAGGGGAGGTAGTTAGTGTGCGTGGTTTCAGTGTGGAATGGTAATGTTCAAACCCCACCCCTGCCAAATGTCTCTATGCAATGTGGAGTTGCATCAGGAAGCGCATAAAACTTTGCTAAATCAACATGCAGATCCACCTTGGATCTGCTGTGTCGACACCAAGGGAAAACAAGGGAACAGCCGAAGGACTAACTTGTGCCTGTTGGTTTTTGTTCCTGAATTGATTATGAAACATTTTGTGACTTTCTTCATTCCACCACATATTTTTCCTAGTGACTCTCCTGCATTTGATATCCACTCCTGTGTACTCTAGATTCACCCCTTAGATTTTTGGATTTAGCTTAATCTAGTAAATAAATTTCTGCAATTATACATCAGTGCTTTTGTGTGCCTGTCCCTTCAGCTTTCCTGACAAGTGGCAAGAAGAAATAGTTTAGACTATCTTGAGTTCTTTTTGCCACATGCAATAGCATTAATTCACTGGCTTTCTATTTGCATATTAAATAATGTCCCAATTAAGTTCATTTTTGTCCCTAGTGAAAAGATGACTCCACAATATATAAATATAGAACGCAATGCTAAAGTACCCTCAGCCATATAAGCATGTAATCAAAGAAAGCATGTGTAGAAAGGTGGCCAAGGTGACCAGGAATCCAGTGGTCACTCTCTCGAGGTTCCAGCATTCCTGGAGCATTGGAGACAAGAGAACCTTCCAGATGGACAACCATCTTTGCAGCAATCCACCAATCAGGCTTGCAAGGTAGAGTGGCCAGACAGAAGCTATTCCTGACTAAAAGGCACACGACAGCCCACCTGGACTTTGCCAAAAGGCACCTGAAGGTCTCTCAGGCCATGAGAAACAAAATTCTCTGGTTTTATGAGACAAAGATTGAACTCTTTGGCCTGAACGGCAGGCATCATGTTTGGAGGAAACCACCATCTCTACATTGAAGCATGGTGGTGGCAGCATCATGCTGTGGGGATGTTTGTCAGCAGCAGGAACTGGGAGACTACTCAGGATTAAGGGAATATGAATTCAGCAATGTACAGAGATCCTGGATGAAAACCTGCTCCAGAATACTTGAGAGGTACTGCAAAGAGGAATGGACAAAACTGCCCAAAGATAGGTGCACCAAGCTTGTGGCATCATATTCAATCAATCAATCAATCAATCAATTTTTTTATATAGCGCCAAATCACAACAAACAGTTGCCCCAAGGCGCTTTATATTGTAAGGCAAGGCCATACAATAATTATGTAAAACCCCAACGGTCAAAACGACCCCCTGTGAGCAAGCACTTGGCTACAGTGGGAAGGAAAAACTCCCTTTTAACAGGAAGAAACCTCCAGCAGAACCAGGCTCAGGGAGGGGCAGTCTTCTGCTGGAACTGGTTGGGGCTGAGGGAGAGAACCAGGAAAAAGACATGCTGTGGAGGGGAGCAGAGATCGATCACTAATGATTAAATGCAGAGTGGTGCATACAGAGCAAAAAGAGAAAGAAACAGTGCATCATGGGAACCCCCCAGCAGTCTACGTCTATAGCAGCATAACTAAGGGATGGTTCAGGGTCACCTGATCCAGCCCTAACTATAAGCTTTAGCAAAAAGGAAAGTTTTAAGCCTAATCTTAAAAGTAGAGAGGGTTTCTCTCTCCCTGATCTGAATTGGGAGCTGGTTCCACAGGAGAGGAGCCTGAAAGCTGAAGGCTCTGCCCCCCATTCTACTCTTACAAACCCTAGGAACTACAAGTAAGCCCGCAGTCTGAGAGCGAAGCGCTCTATTGGGGCGATATGGTACTACGAGGTCCCTAAGATGAGATGGGACCTGATTATTCAAAACCTTATAAGTAAGAAGAAGAATTTTAAATTCTATTCTAGAATTAACAGGAAGCCAATGAAGAGAGGCCAATATGGGTGAGATATGCTCTCTCCTTCTAGTCCCCGTCAGTACTCTAGCTGCAGCATTTTGAATTAACTGAAGGCTTTTTAGGGAACTTTTAGGACAACCTGATAATAATGAATTACAATAGTCCAGCCTAGAGGAAATAAATGCATGAATTAGTTTTTCAGCATCACTCTGAGACAAGACCTTTCTGATTTTAGAGATATTGCGTAAATGCAAAAAAGCAGTCCTACATATTTGTTTAATATACGCTTTGAATGACATATCCTGATCAAAAATGACTCCAAGATTTCTCACAGTATTACTAGAGGTCAGGGTAATGCCATCCAGAGTAAGGATCTGGTTAGACACCATGTTTCTAAGAGTTGTGGGGCCAAGTACAATAACTTCAGTTTTATCTGAGTTTAAAAGCAGGAAATTAGAGGTCATCCATGTCTTTATGTCTGTAAGACAATCCTGCAGTTTAGCTAATTGGTGTGTGTCCTCTGGCTTCATGGATAGATAAAGCTGGGTATCATCTGCGTAACAATGAAAATTTAAGCAATACCGTCTAATAATACTGCCTAAGGGAAGCATGTATAAAGTGAATAAAATTGGTCCTAGCACAGAACCTTGTGGAACTCCATAATTAACTTTAGTCTGTGAAGAAGATTCCCCATTTACATGAACAAATTGTAATCTATTAGACAAATATGATTCAAACCACCGCAGCGCAGTGCCTTTAATACCTATGGCATTCAAGAAGACTTGAGGCTATAATTGCTGCCAAAGGTGCATCAACAAAGGACTGAGCAAAGGTAGTTAAGGACCCTTCACACATAGTGTGAGGTTTGGTCGAATACGGTGAAACAGCGCGAAACAGTTCGAATTAGCACACCATGAAACATCCATTTCACATTCACGATTCCGGTGCGAGGGTTCGTGCATGCGACGGTGTCTTTCGAGCAGGAACACAGTGTGAGGTGCACCACATTGCGCTGCTGATGTGGAATAAATAAAAAACAAAAACCAGCTGGTAGTTGTGGAACCATATCACGCCGCTGATGTTGAATAAATAAAAAAACAAAAAACAGCAGTTATTTGTGGAACCACATCATGCCGCTGATGTGGAATAAATAAATAATAAAAAAAACAAAACATATTCGTACCTGCACTTGACTGATTGCCAGCCCAAAACTTTACCACTGAGGTACTGTCACTGGGCTGTAAATGGTGGGGGGAAATTGCCTAAAATCAACAAGCACATTGGAACAGAAAGACCACAGATGTCTAACCACGGCAGCAGCACTAATCTACCAGTAATCAAAAGCAAGTACATGACGGTGGAATGGTGGAATATCGTTAGCTCTGTTGCCTCACAACAAGAAGCTCCAGGGATCACTGCCCAGCTGGTCCTTTCTGTCTGGAGTTAGCCAGAGTTTCCACTGGTTTCCACTATCAAAAAACAGGTTTATTTAGGGTCTGGTTCATTCTCTGCTCCTGACCAAGGCAGTGTCTTTACATCTAGAGTTGGTCCCTGGGTGCTAGGCTGTGGCTGCCCACTGCTCCTAGAGGTAGAATTGTGTATAACTGTAATTGGGATGGCAAAAGCTGAGCTCTTTGGTGTTCAGGCTTCATTTGTCATGTGTGTTGGCCTCTCACCCACTGCGGACACAGATGTTCAGTGCATTGTAGATAGGATACAAGAAAATATTATGTAAAAACTTTTGGTGAATCAAGTAAATTTTTGATAACTATGGCTTTATTTGAATCACTTAAATGTAAACAGTTACAAACTGTTATATATTCAATAACAATCAAGAACAAAGCATGCTTTACTACAAAAGATATAAACTAATGATTGTGATTAAATACAGTATAAATAAAGCAGATATACCTGTTGGACAATTACAGTAATTGCGTTTAACCTGCGGGAGAGTGCAGCAAAACATCATGTTGGAAGAAGCTAGACTATGTTCCAGTCAGTTTGTTTAGCCCTGATGTGGCACATCATGCTGCCTCTTGAAATTTAATGATATCAACAGCAATTTATGTTATCATAAAATGCAAGAATGCATTAATAACTGCACTATTCATTTTGTTTTGTTTTGTTTTTTTGAGAACTGCAGTTTAAGTAGAGCATTTAAAGGCTTGATTGCTAACAATGTCTTTGATGTGACCAAGGTTATAAAAAAGTTAATTTGTGTTAAGATAAGTGCTCCTACCAAACCTCCTGCCAAATTTGTAAAGTTGTTTTCAGAACAAGCTTCAACTTGACATCCTGAGAGAACGATCTCATTGTACTTGTCTATTTATTTAATTCCTCTGTGCTTTGCAATTCAGCCAACTTAGGTTTTACCCATGGTAACATAACCATATTAATGATTACATAAGGACAAGCATCACATCAAAATACAGTTTTTAACATGCTGTAACAATCCAGAGGACAAATGTTAATCTAGAGATGTTTGACAAAATTACCCAGAAATTTGGCTTCTTCATTGTACAAACAGTGAAAGGAATTTATCGTTGCCATCCTCTTTAAGACATGCCGATTCCAACAAGCAGTGCCACCAAGAATGTCAGGTTTCCCATGAAGAACAGTGACAGTAGTGCGGCATCGAGGCTTTTCTGTGTTGACACAAACAAATATGTTTACTTCAGACATCAGCATGATACTTGGTATTGATTTGTTTTTTTTTTTTGTTGTCTTACCATCTTTATTTCCAAAGTATCTGCAATCAAAAAAGTCACAGGAAATTATAAAGCTTTTCCTAAAATAATTCTTTATATGTACTTGAAAGCTTTTCTATTGTTTCCCCTCATTGTCAATTACTCATCACTCTCTCACTCATCTTCAACCACTTATCCAGGATCAGGCCGCAGGGGTAAAAGCTGCTGCACGGGACCCCAAACTTCCCTCTCCTGGGCCACATTAGCCTCTTCTGTCTGGGGGATACTGAGGCATTCCCAGGCCAGTGTGGAGATATAATCTCTCTACCTAATTGTGGGTCTTCCCCGGGGTCCCCCCAGATGGACGTGCCTGGAACACCTCCCTAGGGAGGTGCCCAGGGGGCATCCTTAGCAGATGCCCAAACCTGTCAGTTATTCATTATTCTTATGACTGTTAATTATTCATTCTCTATAGTGCTTACTGCTTACTCCAGTCAAGGGTCAAGGGGGGCTGAAACCCATCCCAGCAGGCATTGGGCAAAAGGCAGGGTAGACCCTGTACAGGATGCTGGAAAAAGAAACGTCAGTTACACCTGTAGTCATGTGGGCGACCTGCCGGGTTACACAGGTCATGAATGGAGGCCAGCCAGCAGCTGACACGGGATCAGATTGGACTTCATTGAAATTCTGATATCATCTGACCCAGGTCCAGATTAGTCAAAAATCCTAAAGTGTTCTGATTTGTCTTTGCTGTCAGACGAATGCTCAAAGTTGCTTCGTGTAATTTTCTCAACAATGACCATGTTTTTGTGAACCTAAATTTTACAGATTCCAAATAAGTTTATTTTCATTTATTTCTACAACCCCAATTCCAGTGAAGTTGGGACATTGTGTAAAATGTAAATAAAAACAGAATACAATGATTTGCAAATCCTCTTCAACCTATACTGAATTGAATACACCACATTGACAAGATATTTAATGTTCAAAGTTAGTTGTTTTTGTGCAAATATTTGCTCATTTTGAAATGGATGCCTGCAACACATTTCAAAAAAATTTGGGACAGGGCAATGAAAGACTGGGAAAGTTGAATGCTCAAAGAACACATAATTGGAAAAAGGTGAGTGTCATGATTGGGTATAAGAGGAGCATCCCCAAAAGACTCAACCGTTCACAAGCAAAGATGGGGTGAGGGTCACCACTTTGTGAACAACTGCATGAAAAAATTGTCCAACATTTTAAGAACAATGAACTACAGGCAGCCCAGTCTGGTACCCGCACTCTATTACTATGAAGCCACACTGTTGTAACACATGCAGAATATGGCTTGGCATTGTCTTGCTGTAATAAGCAGGGACATCCCTGAAAAAGACATTGCTTGGATGGCAGCATGTGTTGCTCTAAAACTTGGATGTACCTTTCAGCATTGATGGTGCCATCACAGATATGTAATTTGCCCATGCTATGGGCACTAACACAACCCCATACCATCACAGATGCTGGCTTTTGAACATTGCACTGGTAACAATCTGGATGGTCTTTTTTCCCTTTTTGTCTGGAAGGACACAACGTCCATGATTTCCAAAAACAATTTGAAACATGGACTCATCAGACCACAGCACACTTTTCCAATTTGCATCTGTCCATTTCAAAATGATCTTGGCCCCAGAGAAGGCGGCAGCGTTTCTGGATGTTGTTAATGTATGGCTTTTGCTTTGCATGATAGAGTTTTAATTTGCACTTGTAGATGTAGTAATGAACTGTGTTAACTGACAATGGTTTTCTGAAGTGTTCCTGAGCCCACGCGGCAAGATCCTTTACACAATGATGTTGATTTTTAATCCATTGCCGCCTGAAGGATTGAAGGTCACGGGCATTCAGTGTTGGTTTTCGGCCTTGCCGCTTACTTGTAGAAAGTTTTCCAGTTTCTCTGAAACTTCTGATTATATTATGGACTGTAGATGATGGAATCCCTAAATTCCTTGCAATTGAATGCTGAGAAACATTGTTCTTAAACTGTTGGGCAATGTTTTTCACGCAGTTGTTCACAAAGTGGTGATCGTCGCCCCATCTTTGCTTGTGAATGGCTGAGCCTTTTGGTGACGCTCCTTTTACACCCAGTGTGGAATGTTCCAATCAGGTGTTCTTTGAGCATTCATCAACTTTCCCAGTCTTTTGTTGCCCTGTCCCAGCATTTTTGAAACGTGTTGCAGGCATCCATTCCAAAATGAGCAAATATTTGCACAAAAACAATAACGTTTATCAGTTTGAACATTAAATATCTTGTCTTTGTGGTGTATTCAATTGAATATAGGTTTAAGTGGATTTTTAAATCATTGTATTCTGTTTTTACTTACATTTTACACAATGTCCCAACTTCATTGGAATTGGCGTTGTACAAAGAACTGAGAAAACGGGTGTGATGGCCCCATCGATTTCTATTTTATACGCTAGATCAGGGGTGGCCAAGTTCGGTCCTCGAGAGCCACTTTCCTGACACTCTTAGTTGTCTCCCTGCTCCAACACACCTGAAACCAATGAAAGGCTCATTAAAAGTCTCTTAATGAGTCTTTCATGAGTCAGGAAGGTGGCTCTCGAGGACCAAACTTGGCCACCCCTGCGCTAGATGGTGGACACCATTTGTGGGCTGTTGCCAGGCAGCCGTCACTTCCTTAGCTTTACTATGTGTCATTAGGCATTAGATTAAAAAGAAATTGATGATGCCCTTATTTAAACTTGGGTTAAAGTGATCTGAAAATGTCATTTCGTGCAGCCTTTGGGTGCTGCAACAAGCTGACAAAAGATTGTGGAGTAAGCTTTCAAAAGTGAGTATTATATGTAATGTTAATGATTTGGGGAGATGACTAAAATTGCTAAAAAAAAAAAAAGGTTAGAAATATTTTTGTGTGTGTCGATCTGTACTCTGTAGTGACTTCAATTTTACTGCCTGAATGCTTTGTCATGAGAATTATCTCACCATTCGTTTGCTGATTCAATTACAATTCTCACTTTCATAAGTCTCTATTTATCCCTTCCCTTCAGGGTTCTTATAGCTGATTCTCCAGTTATTTGTGAACCACCAAATCTTGGTGAGATTGCAAAGCCTGTGAAACAGCTGAGGTTGGGGAGAGCTCCAGGGATTTGTGGTATTGAAGCTGAGCTCCTCCAGGCAGGTGGAGATGCTGTTCTGGCATTGCAAACAATTTTTGTTTCAACCTGGGAGACAGGAATCATCCCTTCAGATTGGAAGAAAGGATTTGTTGTCCCATTCTGGAAAGGAATGGGTGATCATATGGATTATAACAACTATAGGGGCATCACACTGCTCTCTGTGCCGGGGAAGGTGCTTGTGAGGATTATTCTTAATTGGATTCCATTCCACATACTTGCTGCTCAATTACTGGAACAGTCTGGTTTCATTCCCAGGAAGTCAACTATTGACAGTGATCTAGCCCTGCGAGTACTCTTAAAACACAAGTGTGAATATTGACAGTGTCTGGCAGTTTTCGCAATGCATTTGATTCAGTTGATTGGACTGCTATCTGGTGAACTGAGAATTTGTGGGATCCCAAGAAGCTACAGGACATCATAGCCAGCCTATATACACATACTGTGAGTGCTGTGCGGAGTGGAGGAAGAGACTGAGTTTTTTTCCCAGTGTTTGTCAGGGGTGTGTTCTGGCTCCTACACTGTTCATTGTTTCCATGGACTGGGTGTTGGGTTGGGTTGTGGAAACCAGTGACTTGGGTTTGTTCGTGAAGAAAGGTTTATTGACCTTGACTTCATGGATGATGCTTTGATCTTTACTGAATCAAGGGAGACCCTGACTCCAGCACTTTATATCACTGAGCCCTGTAGCTTTCTCCACCCTGTTTCACCACATTTGCAATCTCACTGAAATTTGGTGGTTTACAACTCAATGTTGGATCAGTCCAAGAAACCATGGTCTGGATATATGTACAAAGGTCCAAGCAGAAGGCTCAGCCTGCTCACCATAGTCAGCCTAATGGAACAGTACAGTTGTGTCAGGATTGCATTCATTAGCCATGACTGGAAAGAATAAGTGTGTTGGTTTGGAGGAATGCAGTGCTTTGATTCCTAGTCAGCAGGTCACGGGTCACTGGACCACAGGTGATGTGCCCCCTGCATAAGGATTACAATGCATCTTTCTCCACCGTTAGTACCATCTCAGCTTATTAGCAGAGGCCATGAAAATGTGGCCATCAGGTATTGTGAAAGCTTTGCATCCATCTGTCTGTCCATTTGTCCGTCTGTCTGTGCTTAGCATAAGTCCAGTCCTATTACTGCCAGGGTATTCAAATTCACAGGAAACATTCTTAGGACCTTGGACAAGTTCAAAGATGGCTAACCTTGACCTATTTTAAGAGGTCAAAACGTCACATTCTGTTTTCTATTTTTTTTTTTATGCTGAGTCATGCAGTCATGGGTGATAATCAATCAGAGTAGAGAGGCACTATGACATCACTGACTGATCTCTCTCCTCTGTTAATCCAACATGGCGGAATCCACTCCCAAACCACTGTGTTTCTGTGCAAATATAACATGTTTCCCATATGTTATGTAATTATGTAAAAGCTAGTGAGAAATAAACACATTTAAAACTGAAAATGCTGTTATATGTAACCTGAAAAGACATCTGGAGTGATTTACAAGACATCTTGTGGACGTCAGAGTGCACACGCATCACATGCGGTCAAAGGTAGCTTCTGCTCTGTTCAAAAGCTCATGTATGCGCGTACATGTCCTCCTGCAGATGCCATTAAAAGGTAAATTAAATATTGTTTATGACTGACTGAGTTTATTCTGTAACATCAATATAAACATACAAAGATGAATATATCTGTTGTGGCTGGCGTGCCTGGCTTGCTTTTGTGTGTTTTTTGTTTCTGTCTTTTGGTTTTCCTCCCAGGTGGCTTGCATTTGGGACTGAGTGGCTGTGTAGCTGAGTTTATCAGGACCTCACCCTGATCACCTGAGGCTGATCACCTGTGGCTCGTCAGGACTCACAGCTGTGGTGCCTCTACATGGATTGGAACATGGTGGCATTTAAGACTGGAGTACACAGTGTGTATTTGCCAGAGACTCGACCTTGTGACCAGACGGGTGAGATCGTCGTCTCGAGAGCCATCTCATCATCAGTGGATGCAGAGAACGTCCAGGTTTGATGCATGGTCTGTGAAAGAGGAGGGGGTGAGGTCTCATGCTCGTCAGCACACTTGTTAGATTTTGTGACTAACATTTATACAGTCAGTAAATGTGGTGTCCCTCACACCTTATTGTATTGAGCTGTTATGTTAGTCATTTAATTAGCTTCCACTGCAGTGAGTTTGTGAACAGGATGTTCCATGCCTGCAGGGTGGGAAGCTGATTAGTAATTAAGCCAGGAAGCGTTTGCTGTTTGTACACCTTTGAGTGGTCTCTCTGTGTGTTGAGTGTGGACTCACAAGATGATTTCTTCATTCACAGACTCGGTTTGTCGCGGCCACCTGGGGGGTGTCGGTGGGGTCCTGGGGTCCGAACTGGTTCTGGCTCCGGACCGTTAGCGCTGCTGGGAGCGCACCGCAATCCACCACGCCAGACCGCGCACTTTTATATTCATCACATCACTGTTATGTTTATTAAACTCTGTTATCCTTTGTACCGTGCTCTGCTTATTTTATACTGGGTCCTTCAAACGCTGGTCGGTTCTCCGGGCTGTGTCCGACACATAACAGTAGTCTCTGGCCAAACATCACGGACCCAGCGGTAGCAGAGACGGTAACGCGCCGGGAAGGCGGCAGCAGACGTTCAGTAGTTATCCGGATCAGTTGCGGGTGCTCTCCGCCCGGATGGTGCGTGTTTGAGAACCCATTACTGAATACTGAATTGAGCTCTCTTGCAGCTGTGATCCTGTGTTGTGCCTTATCCGAGGGTCGTGGTGGAGTGTGACTGGCGACGGCTTCGCGTCACGCTCCAACCGGATAAGAGGTTTAAACGGGAGCTGCAAGAGTATGTCTGTAATGGGTGAACGCGCACGGCGGAGCTCTGTGGCACGGGTCGCTGAGCTTCCTGTGTTACAGTTGTAACCCCGTTTCCCTGGGTGAAGATAACTGCTGCGTCTGTTGTGTCAGCTCCGGCGTAATTTAGTTGAATCACATTTTTGGTTGTGTGTTGCACACAGCTGCACACAGAAAAGCAGCTCGTTTGTTTTCTCTGTCACCAAAGGGGGTTTTTCATTTTTAGCACTCTGGCTCCCTCTTGTGGTGACTGAGTCACATTACCGTTAAGCTCTTAAGTTGGAACAGGTGTGTTCGATTTGTTTGAGCTTGACGGTATAAATCACTTATTTGTTTTGTGTTAGTTCATTTTGTGTGGGTGTTTTTTGAGTTGGTTTTTGTGTGGGATTTTATTTTATTTTTTTTTTCCACTATTAGTGTCTGGGGTCGTGACCCTGCAGTTCTGTTTGGGGCAGAAACAGGACCCAAATAACTTTGTTAGTCTGTTAGTCTTTCTTTTTATTTCTTTTAGTTTCACCTCCCAGGGTTTGATGGGACGGTCCCCTGGGGGGTGATGGGGGGGGGGGGGGGGGGGGGTGGGGTAATTGGGTTGTTTTTTCTTTTTTCTTTTGTTTTTTTTGTTGTGCCCTCTCTTCTCCTCTGGCTCCAGCCGTGTGAGCCGTAGGTTGTCGGCGTTGCTGGAGTGGTGCAGTTTGGTTATGCTGGGCGTTTCCCAGGTAACCTCTGCACCTGGGGGGGGTGTTTTTGTTTGTTGATTCCCTGTTCCACCTCCGGCTTCGGCGCGCCTTTGGGCCGTCTGCCGTCGGCGTGGCTGAGGTTTGGGGCAGTGGGATATACCCGCAGCTGGTGGCTGGTTTGGAAGTCGGAGGAGTGGCGCCGTTTTGTGCCGTCTGCCATAACCGCTGTTCCACTCCTCCCGGTTGGCTTCTGGGGTATAGTCACGGTTGGTGACGCTGGACGTGCTTCCAGTTTCCACTGCGCCAAGGGGGTGGGGTTGGGGTTGTTTTGTTTGTATGTTTTTTTTTTCTTTCCTTTTGTTTTTCCCCCCAGTTTCTGCCCTCAGGGTGTGACTGTGGTGTCCTCTGGGGGGGGAAAGGGCTGTGGGTCCATCTAGCCATAGACGGCCGGGGCTGGGTCTGTTGGTCATGAGGGGAGGCGTCTCCTGGGGTTGATGGAATGGTCCTCTGGGAGGCGCTGGGAGTCCCCGTGGGTGACGTTGGATCCCAGAGGGACCTCGGCTGTGGTTATTACTCCTGGAGCTGGCGGGATGTCCTCTGGGGGGTGTTGGTCCCTACATGTCGTTAGGGGGGGGGGTGTTAGCATTTTTATTTGCAAGCTTAGGTTTGGGTTGTTTTTCTTTTCTCCCCTTCCCCGGGGTTTGATGGAACGGTCCTCTGGGGGGGGGGTTAGCATTGTTATTTGCAAGCTTAAGTTTGGGTTGTTTTTCTTTTCTCTCCTTCCCGGGGTTTGATGGGACGGTCCTCTGGGGGGGGGGGGGGGGGGGGGGGTTTGGTTGTTTGTGTTTGTCTTTTTTGTTTTATGACTAATCAGACTGAACATGGTTGGACAAAGGCTGACCGCACAGGTTTAAGAACTCCTGGCCACACCTGTGCTAAGTGACTGACAGAAACAAAGGCAAAGATGCAGCCAGAGGAGAAGACATCAACCGTTCTGTTAAATGAAGATTCTGTTGGAAGACGAATGCAGATACGGTTTCCAGCCATGGTCCCTGGAGGGGGGTGTTTCTCCTGGGCCAGGTTTGTGTGGTCGCCGGGAGGCTTCCCGTGAGGGTGGGGTGCTGTTGTGGCTGGCGTGCCTGGCTGGCTTTTGTGTGTCTTTTGTTTATGTCTTTTGGTTTTCCTCCCAGGTGGCTTGCATTTGGGACTGAGTGGCTGTGTAGCTGAGTTTATCAGGACCTCACCCTGATCACCTGCGGCTGATCACCTGCGGCTCGTCAGGACTCACAGCTGTGGTGCCTCTACATGGATTGGAACATGGTGGCATTTAAGACTGGAGTACACAGTGTGTATTTGCCAGAGACTCGACCTTGTGACCAGACGGGTGAGATCGTCGTCTCGAGAGCCATCTCATCATCAGTGGATGCAGAGAACGTCCAGGTTTGATGCATGGTCTGTGAAAGAGGAGGGGGTGAGGTCTCACGCTCGTCAGCACACTTCCTGAGGTACGTTAAATTTTGTGACTAACATTTATACAGTCAGTAAATGTGGTGTCCCTCACACCTTATTGTATTGAGCTGTTATGTTAGTCATTTTAATTAGCTTCCACTGCAGTGAGTTTGTGAACAGGATGTTGCATGCCTGCAGGGTGGGAAGCTGATTAGTAATTAAGCCAGGATGTGTTTGCTGTTTGTACACCTTTGAGTGGTCTCAATGTGTGTTGAGTGTGGACTCACAAGATGATTTCTTCATTCACAGACTCGGTTTGTCGCGGCCACCTGGGGGGTGTCGGCGGGGTCCTGGGGTCCGAACTGGTTCTGGCTCCGGACCGTTAGCGCTGCTGGGAGCGCACCGCAATCCACCACGCCAGACCGCGCACTTTTATATTTATCACATCACTGTTATGTTTATTAAACTCTGTTATCCTTTGTACCGTGCTCTGCTTATTTTATACTGGGTCCTTCAAACGCTGGTCGGTTCTCCGGGCTGCGTCCGACACATAACAATATCAGTAATACACTAATAACACAATAAAGAATAAATGCTTAGTTCCATTGTGGTCCTTGTGAAATTATCATGTGACAAGATAGAGGGGCTTGATTGAACATGTACAGATTGTACATAAGACAATAGGATCTTCATAATTAATGTAAATAACAATAAATGTATAATTTTACATATAGATAGATAAGTAGTTTGCACTGAGATAGCAATTAAACAACTGCAAATTATAAAGAAGAAAATGCTCATACAGCCCAGGGTATTTTAGCATTTACACAAAGCAGTGCGCCATGACTCCGCTGCCCTCAAAAATGAAATGTATCCTGTTGTGAACACTGATAATACCAGTGTAATCCCTGGTAATGGACGGTGTATTACAATAAAATAACTCCCACATTCTATTCAGTTGTGTCCATGGCAAACGTGGGCACAACTGGTAACCCATTACCAGTTGTGTCCATGTTTGCTAGACCTCCACCCAGCTTGCATGCAAACTTTAAAAAACAGTGTGATCTTGAAGTCTAGCCTTATTAAAGCTATAACACCAAGCACATTGGTCTGTGGGACTTCAGCAGTATCCTTAGGGAAGCCTCTGCAAATTTGTTGTGAGTAGAGTGCCTTGATTAGACAAAGTGGCGACATGATGAGTCGAAAAAAAATCGGTCGCGTGACTCATGGTGCCATCTTGGTTTCAAAGTACCATTTGCTGTTAATCTATCTGCATGTAAATCCAGCTTTTTTTTTTTATTCGCTGAAAATGACAGGTTGCTGTGCATTTCGAGGCACAAATAGACACAGCAAGGGCTTCAAGATGTACAGATTCCCTTCAGATCTGAACAGAAGAAAAATGTGGGAAAATAAAGTCAGCCATGTGGGATGGAAGCTGACATCATCGTCAAGGTTTTAAGAGGTAAATTTATTGTTCAGTCCCATGTACAGTAAAACTCAACTGTCATCATATAAATCAGATATTTGCAGTCATGGGTTAAAAAAGTCCCAAAGTTTTTGTACTGTTTTTTTCATGTAATAAACGTCGTATATAACAGATTTTGTACAGCGACTTTTTCGCTCACATCGCATAAAATGTCCCATCTGATGGCAGTGTATTCCCATTAAACCCCTCGCATGTGGGACTGGAATAATTTCCGTGATTAAAAGCCCGACTGTTTATTTTTATCACACCATGCTCAGTCTCGGAGCCACAGCCTGAAGTGAACCTGTTAAATCAGACAGAGCAAAAGGCTGTGATTTGACACTTTTCTGCTTTTACTTCTTCGTCTCCCATCATATTTATAATAGTTTTTTTTATAGTGTCCATGCAGATAAATGGAGCAGAAAAGTCTGCACCATTACAGCACAAGGAAAATGTACAGCTTACCTTTGATTTTGAGGTGATGATTCAAGAAAGAAAAGCTTGTTGAAGGTCAAATTAGTCCAGACCAATGCATAATCCAGAGACGGAGAACTTTAAAACGGTCACGCACGTCATTGCATGACACCGAGTTACAGAATTACAGCTGCATAAATCAGGCTTTAAATTAATTAAATAAATCATCATGAATTGTAAATTTATGTAAATTTGATCACCTAACTATTTTTATATTTATTTTGATAGCACCTGTACCTGGATGTGTAGCTGTTAAATGATGTTAAAAACATGTTGAAAACATTAAAGGTTCATTCAGTAGTTCAGCACAGTTGGAACCAAAATGGTGCCATGTTCTGAGACGACGCCACTCTCTCTAATCAAGGCACACTAGTTGTGAGAAGCCATAGACTGGAGACTTCTGTAGACCCTGTAGTACTGTCAGTCTCCAGCATCTGGGTGACAGTGAAGATTGAAGTGGCAAATCTAGTATTATGCAAAAATATGACTGAAGAGTTTTTATGAGTTTGGTTTAACAGGTACGTTATTATTTTCAGCTGTTAAGTCAAAGTTATATGTACTTTGTTGAAATTTGTATTTAATATTACAGTATGATGACCATCACACTCATTAAAAAAAATGGCTGTAAAGATCATTTTAGAAGAAAAAGTGAACTTACTTGTATCAGAACTCTTCCATCTGAAGTGGACTTCATGTAAGATATAGAAAACAACTTCCCAGCCAAGAAAACCACCCATCACTTTTAATAACCATTGGTTGAAAGTGGTGTCAATCAACTTTAGGCCTGTAAATATGGCTGCCACTGGAAAATGAAACAAACAAATCTAGTTTAGTGCTTGTAACCACGATTCATGCAAACAGTATGGGGGGGGGGGGACTTACCAGCTATAGCTTTTACCACAAATGCATTCAAGGCATGTGATGAATTAAACAGAACCCGCCTGTGAAAAACAGGGTGTCAAATGTTAAATTACCACTGAAACAAAATGACATCATACAGACAAAGTGCTTGTTTCATATGCAGAAAAACATATCATAACTCATACAATGCAAATACAGTGCTGATAGTGAACTCATGTTTATTACATTTTTATTATTTAATGTATTAACATTTATTAATTTATTGAATAATTTATTTTACAAAAAATGGAATGAAAAGTCTGCACCAGTGGTGTAGTCTACGTGGAATGCAGGTAGACGCCATCTACTCACCTAAAAAGACCCGGAATTTCCATCTAACCACTTCAAATTGCCCCGAGGAACATGACGGTGTCAATAAAATGAGCGCTTATTGACTGTAATTTTATTTTCTCCCTTTAAAAGACAGCCATCAGGCGTCCATCACTGCAGAGTGCACCGTATGTGTCCCATCCCCATCCCCCCCCTGTGCTCGCTCTGCTAGATAAGAGTTTTAATTGGCTCATAGATAGATGGGGGCTGGGCTACCAGCTAACCAGCGCGAAAGCTGTACACAAACAAGAAGAATGCTACAGAAAGTATCGATGGTGATTATTACCTGAAAAAATGAAAAGAAAACAGGCCTCGGTTTTAGATTTTTTTCGAAAATGTCCAACTGCTGCTTCAGGGCCGATTGATGAAGTTTGCACCCTGAGTGGAGATAAACCTGGCGCTGTCTGTGTTACTGGTAAGTGGGCTACGACAGCTAGTTTTTTTATTTGTTCACTAAGCTAATGGGCCTTAAAACGGTCTAAAAAGCATTATTTTCAATGAGACGCATTGTTTTTTAGATGCGTCAGAAGCGTCGCGTCAAAAGCCGAGCTAAACTGACGCTTCTGACGGGAGCGCGCATTGCCGCTTGTCGGCAGTCTGACGCATCAAAGTTCAATCCAAACCAACTTTCGATGCTCTGAACTGTGACGTACCTTTGCGTTGTCCAATAGGAACGACACGTCGGGCCAAAATACGGAAGACTAGTGGCAGAAACCACTGATCTCTACAAAACAAAGGTGTCACAGGACTGCTCATTTATGGAGCAGTTTTCTGAAGAAAAATCCTTGGAAATGTTTTTTGTTGTTGTTTGTTACCTCAGAATTTCTGATTACTGTTTAGAACACTTGTAATTAAAATAGCTAAATGAATCAATAAATGGTTCTTTAGAAACCTTTCATCTGTAAATTAAAACCACCTGTTATTTCAGATTAGATAATTTCTTGTTTAACATAAGGAACCTCAGTCATTTATTTTTAGACAAAATAACATGGAAATTTGTACATTTTTTTTTTAAGTCTGGTAGATTATTTACGAGGTCTGTCCATAAAGTATAGGTCCTTTTTATTTTTTCAAAAACTATATGGATTTCATTCATATGTTTTTACGTCAGACATGCTTGAACCCTCGTGCGCATGCGTGAGTTTTTCCACGCCTGTCGGTGACGTGCGGACGGGTCCGCGCGTCGGGATGCAGCCGGCGCGGTGTGGTGGCACAGGAAAAACACCTCCATGTTGATAACCATTTGTAAAGTCCAGGCAGCTTTTGATGGCTTTCAGTGGAGTGAGTATATGAGAAATTGTTTAACAGCTGAACATGTTCCAACTTGTCCTTAAGGCTTCCAACGGAGGTGTTTTTCCTGTGGCATAGCGTCGCGGCGGCTGCGAGCCGACGCTGCAATCCGCCCGCACGTCTTTCATTAAAAAAATCTCCTTTAACAGTGGAATATCCGGATAAAATGCTGAAACCGACTTCTTCTGAAACTTCTCTGTTCTCTCACGACATCCTGGATCAATAGAGCCTGAAATGTGGAGGTTTTCAGCTTGAAACAGGCTGCCGATGGCGCCTGAGAGCGCTGCACGACATCTCGCTCCGTGGGAAGTCCTTAAAGCGACAGCATCACCTCAAAATCTCTCATCAGCCGTTAAAATTTTCACCGAAAACCAGCTTAATTTTTCGAACCGTGTCCACTTCGATGTGTCTCACAGGTTTAGAAAAAATTTGGTCAAACAAAGCGCCAGTCTTTCAGCAACTTCTCAGACAAAGGAATTCCGACGAGGGGCTGGACGACTCCTCCCACAAGGAGTGCTCACAGGCGAATGACGTCACCGACAGGCGTGGAAAAACTCACGCATGCGCACAAGGGTTCAAGCATGTCTGACGTAAAAACATATGAATGAAATCCATATAGTTTTTGAAAAAAATAAAAATGACCTATACTTTATGGACAGACCTCGTATATCTCATTTCAACAAGAAAAACAGACACTGTAAATAAATACAAATGTTTATTATAAATGCAACAGGAAATAATTTAACAATGACTGCAGTGATTGTAAAGTGGGATTTCTGTGACATAAACCTCATGATGAATTTTTTAATGGTCATTTCAACTTGTAATTTCACCAAAATATGTAATTGCCTTTAATGTTGTTATCAGGACAGAGTCATTTCTAAAATATGAATTTGAGCACAATAAGTGGAGAGCTTCTACTTGTGCAAATGTCTTTTGACTTTGATTTGTGGACATTTTTAATGATCCGTTCATTTGTTGTTAAAATATAAAATGAAACAGCTTTTTAAAAAATAATAGAGTTTTGCCGGTGATCTACAGATGTCTCTTGAGCTTGAGTCCTGTTGGCTGTTGGATAGTGTAGTTTTAAAATGACTGGAATTGGTAAGTGGCATACTCTCCGGTATTAGTTGCATGGTTGTCTTCATACTATACTTTTGTGCCACTGATTTGGCCTACAATGTTTCTGTCATGGGTTGAAAAGGTTTCTGCAAAGTAAAGCATCTACCATATTTTCATTGTTGTATGTGAATTTTCTGGGAGCTAGCTTCTGTCCTTCAGCCTTTAACGTATACTAATACTAGCTTGTTTATACTGGGTAGGTTTTCTTATGGACCACAAAGCCTACAGGTTCCACTCCCCCGTCTGGACCTGATGATGGACTGTCAACTTCAACAGACATTGTGGTAGGAGGCGTGAGGCTATGCAGCCAGTGCATGCTCATGTGTTCTGTTTTGTTTTTGTTTATGCGTCTAAACTGTACACAAACATGGAGACATGCGGATTATATGAAGGGTGAATCTTGCAGCTGCTGAATTTGGCAGTACAGGCTCATATCCGGTACTAAATAGAGGGAGGAAAAGTGAACTCTTGCAATATACTTAGTTGGGAGGCAATAATCTGCTCCTTATTATTGTTAAGAGAACTTTTCTTTCTTAATAACAAGGAGTCACAGTCACTTTTTTTTGAGTGACTGTGACTTAAAGTTGTCTTATTTACTGTTAAACAATACACAGTAGAATAGAATAGAATAGGCTTTATTCTCATTGTACAAGTGATACAATGAAATTGCAGTAGCTTGCATATGATACTTTTGGCTGGATTTAAATATTGTTTATTCCTGGTTTATGACCTGATTAAATTTCTTTGTTAAATTAGGTTTTCAGATGCCAAAAAATAAATGTATTTTTTCTTTGTATTTTTTAATCACTCTTTTAGATTTACTGTTGTATACTGTATTTTGCAATTGGTGCAAATTACTTACTTACATTCTGACACATTTCTCACATTTATAGTGGCAAATATAGAATATAAATGATCAGATGGAAAGTATAGATCTATTTGTTGTTGTGGTGTTAAAAATGTTGATAACCGGGGGCGCATACGCACAGGGTTGATGACGGGCAAAAAACACAGTCTACCCACTTCAAAAATGTAGACTACACCACTGGTCTGCACTACAAGTACATGTTGATTGTTTCATTTCAATCAGTTGTGGTGGAGCACACTGGCAATAGGTCTAGGACCATGTTATGGTGCTGTGTGCTGCCACATCCATCGCACTATGGAGCCTCTGGGTACTGGACAGCTGTCATGGGCTTGCACACACATGGGTCATTGTGCGCCCTGCCTTTGTCTTCTGTGGCATTCTGGCTCCTTCCTCATCATGTTTTTGTGGTTCTTTAACTCTGACAACAGCCTAATGGTTTCTCTTTTCTGTCTTTGTGCACTGTCACACAAAGCAGCCAGTTTTACTAATTTACCACCTTGCACACGTGCTGCATTTTGTTCAATTCACTAACTGTTCCAGCTGAGAGCTCTTTAGTGTAAACAATTCTCTGTTCTTGTTTTGGAGCCTTTTGCACCAAAACATCTGATGGGGAGAAAGTTCATATTCTCAATGATCTCCTCTGTTGGTGGTCATGACCCCAGCACAGCTACAGATTCTGTCTTTCCTATGTTGGATAATTGAAGAATAGGTGTACTGACTTACTTGGGCATTTACAGTAGAACATTTAAATCCTTCTTCCAACGAGGTGGTAACATTTAATTTTTACAAAATATATGAGAAACCTATAAGATTTATCCACAAATATAGTTCTTTCAGAGTGTATTTCACCATGTTATATTATTGTGTTCAAGCAAACAGCCAGCTAACATTACGCTGCCTATTCACTCACATTGGGCCTCATGTATCAATGTTGCGCATTTGTGGCGTAAATTTACGGCGTAAACTTGAAATACACCAAAGTCGCCGTGACATGTATCAAGCAGTGCGCACCTGCCCATTTCTGGCGTACGCCTGACGTGATCTTGATAAATGCGGCGGGTGGAAACGATCGTAATTATAATAAACACGCCCATAAATATTCAGACTCCACTTCAGACACACCCTCATTTTACGACATGGAAGCCGGTAAGACGGCAATGAAAAAGAACTCCACCAATCACGACGCGTGCCAATAGAGCGTCAAAAGCGGCTGTCGTATCAATTGTTTTGTAGTATATAATCAATAAAGTGTTACAGTGGTCCCTCAATCGCTGGAGTTATGTTCTAAAAAATAGCCCGAAATACGCGAAACCGCGTTGTTAGGCAGCGTTATTTTTTACAATTATTATAGACGTTTCAAAGCTGTAAAACCCCTCACTACACAGTTTATACACTTTCTCAATCAGGCATGAACATTTTCTCACTTTTCTCTCGTGTGTAAACACTCTCAAAGTTCAAACCTTAGTAGGAAAATAATACCAAACTGTTTTCAGGCCAAAACATTTGTTTGAGAAATAAAAATAGAACGTTTTCCTATAAATAATTATGATGGCATTTAGAACTAACGAATTAATTTTAACGATCAACGAACGAGGTCGGACACATAAGAAATTATTAATAGTGACTGACCAGTATTTCACAGATCGGGCCTCTGCGTCCTGGCGCTGCGCCTTTTTCCACTCACATCTCGCTGCAGCAGGTGTTTGTTTCCGTGTGACAAACACAGTTATGAGTAGTTGTTGGCGCTCTTTTCTCTTCTGGGCAACAAGATTCTTATAAACAGATACGGAGAACACAGAACACTGTAAAAAAAAAAAAGGCATGCAAAATTGGAGTAAATACTCCGCGAGACTCCGAGGCCACGACAGGTGAACGGCGTTATAGCGAGGGACCACTGTATTCTCTTTTCACGTCAATAATTCTTGACATGTGGATATTTGCTCGCTCAATTAATAAGACACGCCTAATCTGTCAGATTTCTTTATTTTTTAAATGTATTTCTGTATTTATTTTATTGTGACAACCGAATGGAGATGACAAAACCTGGTTGCAGCACGGGTGAATTAAGGGAATGACGAAACTACAGTTGTTATTATCAGTTTCATAGTCTAAAATGATCACACCACATAAAGTTAAGCTCAGCGCTGCTCTGGCTCCAGGCTTGTAGTCTGGAGAAAAAGGCGAGCAGCGCTTTCTTTGCAGTCAGCGCTGTGGCCACAGATCGTGCTCCATAACAATCCCGCAAAGGCGGGATTTGTATTGATTATTATGTAGTATAATCAGGAAAGTGTTATTTATGTAACATATGCATTGATTTGTATAATGGCACTGTTTATCATGTTGATCATCTTCATTTTTATGTGGATTCCAGCGCTGGTTCATTTTGGTGTATAATTTACGCCACCTCTCGACCTGGTGTATATTTTCAGCGCAGCATACACCAACGACCACATTGATAAATGCCAAGTAGCGCAGCCGTTTTGGCGTACACCCCATGTACACTCAAATATCGCCGTACGCAACGTTGATACATGAGGCCCATTGGCTGTTAGCGTTTTGCATCACTCTGTATTTGCATAAAACAGACTTTAAGGCCCGGTCCCACTGGGGAGAGGATTAATTGTGCATGAATTGCGTATACAAATTACGGGCGTTCGTTGTCGTCTGCAACAAAATTGGCCAAAAATGACAAATGTCCCAGTATGAATTACGGATATATTAATAATGTACGAGGTCTGTTAGAAAAGTATCTGACCTTTTTATTTTTTGCAAAAACCATATGGATTTGAATCACGTGTGATTGCATCAGCCAAGCTTGAACCTTCGTGCGCATGCGTGAGTTTTTTCACGCCTGTCGGTTGTGTCATTCGCCTGTGAGCAGGCTTTGTGTGAGCAGTGGTCCACCCCTCTTGTCAGATTTTTATTGCGAATAAATTATGTGTCGGACGCAGCCCGGAGAACCGACCAGCGTTTGAAGGACCCAGTATAAAATAAGCAGAGCACGGTACAAATAATAACAGAGTTTAATGAACATAACAGTGCTGTGAAAAAATACAAACAAATAAGTGCGCGGTCTGGCGTGGCGGATTTGCGGTGTGCTCCCAGCAGCACAAAACGGTCCGGAGCCAGAACCAGTTCGGACCCAAGGACCCCGCCGACACCCCCCAGGTGGCCGCGACAAACCGAGTCTGTGAAAGAAGGAATCCTTATGTGAGTCCACACTCAACACACAGAGAGACCACTCAAAGGTGTACAAACAGCAAACACTTCCTGGCTTAATTGCAAATCAGCTTCCCACCCTGCAGGCATAGAACACCCTGTTCACAAAACTCCACTGCAGTGGAAGCTGATTTAAACGACCAACATACAGCTCAATATAATAAAGGTGTGAGGGACACCACATTTACTGACTGTATAAATGTTAGTCACAAAATCTAACGTACCTCAGGAAGTGTGCTGACGAGCGTGAGACCTCACCCCCTCCTCTTTCACAGATCATGCATCAAACCTGGGCGTTCTCTGCATCCACTGATGATGAGATGGCTCTTGAGACGACGATCTCACCCGTCTGGTCACAAGGTCGAGTCTCTGGCAAATACACGCTGTGTACTCCAGTCTTAAATGCCACCATGTTCCAATCCATGTAGATGCACCACAGCTGTGAGTCCTGACGAGCCGCAGGTGATCAGCCTCAGGTGATCAGGGTGAGGTCCTGATAAACTCAGCTACACAGCCAAATGCAAGCCACCTGGAAGGAAAAACAAAAGACAGAAACAAAAAGGCAGCCAGCACCCCCCCAGCCATACAACATAAATGTCTGAATGATTTGGAGCTTTGCTGCATCAAATTTTTCCAGAAACTGTGAGAGACCTCCAGGTGGACACCATTTGGAAAATTCAGATGGCTTTCAGGGAGGAGTGCTCCAGCCGGTTTAAAGACCGCCCACAGCATCTGAGAGCGCAGCGCTCGGAGTGCGCCAATCAACAGGCTGAAACCCCGCTGAAACAACCAGATCATTTCCAAAGTGAAGGCTTTATTGATCCGGGACGTCGTCTGACTTCCACAAAAATGGCAGAAGACGTGGACATCAAGACTTTTTTGGCACATTCCACTGTTACAGGAGTTTTTTTCATGGAAAGAGAAGCGGAGGAATGTGCCACGGAGCCACTCATGGCGCAGGACAAAAGCTCTCTGTGGTGGTCTCACAGGATGGCTTTCAGATGGCTTTCAGACGGCTTTCGGTGGCTTTTCAGTCGGTGTGACTATCCGAGAAATTGTGCATGAGCTGGACATGCCAGAACATGTCCTGTGAGGCTTCATCACGGCGTTGCTTTGCGCCATGTGGCTCCACCGCGACGCGCGGAATTCCTCCGCACGTCTGTCTCAATGTGCCGAAAAAGTGCAGATGTCCACGTCTTCCGCAATTCCTGTGGAATTCAGACGACATCCCGGATCAACACAGCATCCAGTGTGGAAATGAACGGCGCATTTCACTGTTACAGCAGCGGAGGAATTCCGTGCATCGCGGTGGAGCCGCATGGCGCAAAGCAACGCCGTGATGAAGCCTCGCAGGACATGTTCTGGCATGTCCAGCTCATGCACAATTTCTCGGATAGTCACACGACTGAAAAGCCACCGAAAGCCATCTGAAAGCCGTCCTGTGAGACCAACACGGAGGTGCTTTTGTCCCGCGCCATGAGCGGCTCCGTGGCACATCCCTCCTCTTCTCTTTCCATGAAAAAAACTCCTGTAACAGTGGAATGTGCCGAAAAAGTCTTGATGTCCACGTCTTCTGCCATTTTTGTGGAAGTCAGATGACGTCCCGGATCAACAAAGCCTTCACATTGGAAATGATCTGGTTGTTTCAGCGGGGTGTCAGCCTGTCGATCGGCGCTCGGAGTGCGCCGCGCTCTCAGATGCTGTGGGCGGTCTTTAAACCGGCTGGAGCACTCCTTAATCTGTGTAATCCCCATAAAATCATCCCTGAAAGCCATCTGAATTTTCTGAATGGTGTCCACCTGGAGGTCTCTCACAGTTTTTGGAAAAATTTGATGCAGCAAAGCTCCAAATCATTCAGACATTTTATTCGCAATAAAAATCCAATGAGAGGGGTGGACCACTGCTCACACAAAGCCTGCTCACAGGCGAATGACGCAACCGACAGGCATGAAAAAACTCACGCATGCGCATGAAGGTTCAAGCTTGGCTGATGCAATCACACGTGATTCAAATCCATATGGCTTTTGCAAAAAATAAAAAGGTCGGATAGTTTTCTAACAGACCTCGTATACAGTAGTGTTCAGAATAATAGTAGTGCTATGTGACTAAAAAGATTAATCCAGGTTTTGAGTATATTTCTTATTGTTACATGGGAAACAAGGTACCAGTAGATTCAGTAGATTCTCACAAATCCAACAAGACCAAGCATTCATGATATGCACACTCTTAAGGCTATGAAATTGTTGAAGCTACAAACTCAAAACTATTATGTTCAACCTGCTTTTTTAGCAATCCTGTGAATCACTAAACTAGTATTTAGTTGTATAACTACAGTTTTTCATGATTTCTTCACATCTGCGAGGCATTAATATTGTTGGTTTGGAACCAAGATTTTGCTCGTTTATTAGTGTGCTTGGGGTCATTCTCTTGTTGAAACACCCATTTCAAGGGCATGTCCTCTTCAGCATAAGGCAACATGACCTCCACCTCCTTTTGACATATCCAAACTGATCCATGATACCTAGTATGCGATATATAGGCCCAACACCATAGTAGGAGAAACATGCCCATATCATGATGCTTGCACCACCAGGCTTCACTGTCTTCACTGTGAACTGTGGCTTGAATTCAGAGTTTAGGGGTCGTCTCACAAACTGTCTGCGGACCTTGGACCCAAAAAGAACAATTTTACTCTCATCAGTCCACAAAATATTCCTCCATTTCTCTTTAGGCCAGTTGATGTGTTTTTTGGCAAATTGTAACCTCTTCTGCACGTCTTTTATTTAACAGAGGGACTTTGCGGGGGATTCTTACAAATAAATTAGCTTCACACAGGCGTCTTCTAACTGTCATAGCACTTACAGGTAACTCCAGACTGTCTTTGATCATCCTGGAGCTGATCAGTGGGTGAGCCTTTGCCATTCTGGTTATTCTTCTATCCATTGTGATGGTTGTTTTCTGTTTTCTTCCACATGTCAGTTTTTCTTTTTTTTTTTTTTTGTCCATTTTAAAGCATTGAGATCATTGTAGATGAACAGCCTATAGTTTTTTCCACCTGCGTATATGTTTTCCCCTCTCCAATCAACTTTTAATCAAACTACACTGTTCTTCTGAACAATGTCTTGAATGTCCCATTTTCCTCAGGCTTTCAAACAGAAAAGCATGTTCAGCAGGTGCTGGCTTCATCCTTACATAGGGGACACCTGATTCACACCTGTTTGTTCCACAAAATTGACGAACTCACTGACTGAATGCCACACTACTATTATTGTGAACACCCCCTTTTCTACTTTTTTTTGTTTTTTTTACTAATAGCCCAATTTCATAGCCTTATGAGTGAGCATATCATAAATGCTTGGTCTTGTTGGATTTGTGAGAATCTACTGAATCTACTGGTACCTTGTTTCCCATGTAACAATAAGAAATATACTCAAAAAATTGATTAATCTTTTTAGTCACATAGCACTACTATTATTCTGAACACTACTGTATAGGCAAAGTAAAAAATAAATCACATGTATTCATATAAATAAGACTTCTAATCCCCTCTGCAAATCATTTATGGAAATTGTGGATGCATTAGGATTTCGGCAATGCATTCAGGACTCGACGCACATTAGTGGAAATACTCTGGATTTGGTTCTCACACATGGTATTGCTGTCATGAATATTGACATCGTGCCTCTTTCTTCGGTGGTGTCTGATTACTCACTTATTAGGTTTACAGTTGCACTGCCGTGTTTAGTGGAATAACAACCTTATTTATCACTACGGCAATGCATCAACTCCTCAACTAAGACTGAACTCTAAGCTAGACTGCCTGATATCTTAAATGGACTGGTAAATGGACTGCATTTATATAGTGCTTTTTCATCTGCATCAGACGCTCAAAGCGCTTTACAAATAATGCCTCACATTCACCCCGATGTGACGGTGCTGCCATACAAGGCGTTCACTACACACCGGGAGCAATAGAGGGGTAAACACCTTAGCTTCATGTTTGGAAAATGCCCAATCAGTTGACAGTCTTGTGGACAGTTAAAACCCAGTGCTCAAAACTACAATCGACATGATTGCACCACCTTTGTTAAACCCCCCCCCCCCCCCCAAAAAAAAAAAACACAGTTACCTTGGTTCAATGACTGCTTGCGTGACCTCAAGCATAAGGCTAGAGGTCTAGAACAGAAATGGCGTAGTTCAAAATTAGAAGTATTCCACCTTGTGATGCTATCTTGGACTATAAGCATGCACTACTGGCTACAAAGCGGGCCTATTACTCTGATTTGATCAACAAAAACAAGCATAACTCAAAGTTCTTGTTTGACATGGTGACAACACTTATACATGGACAACCACCTGTAAATTGCTCTCCTTTTACAGCTCAAGATTTCCTGGATTACTTCGAGAAGAAAATAGAAGACATTAGGTTAAACATATCCCAGCATGCCTTATCCCAGCCACTACACTCTGCTATTGAGGTGAGTGCCATTACTAAGGCATTACCAAGATTTACAGATTTTGATAGTATCTCACTAGGCGTCCTGACAAAACTTGTAACGTCGACAGAAAGCACAACCTGCTTATTTGATCCTGTACCAACAAAACTGTTTAAGGACCAGTGGCCCACTTTTGGGCCAACTGTGCTGGAAATGATTAATCTTTCTTTAATTTCTGGATCTGTTCTGACATGTTCCAAATCTGCACTGATTAAACCATTACTTAAGAAATCTAATCTTGACGCTAGTGTATTGAAAAACTATTGGCCAATATGAAATCTATCATTTTGCTCTAAAATTCTGGAAAAAGTGGTTTCACAGCAGCTTGTGGACTATCTTACTGAGAATAATGTTTTTGAGCCAAAGCAGTCTGCTTTTAGAAAATATAATTCCACAGAGACAGCTCTCACTAAAGCTCACTTGCAATGGATTAGGACACCACTACGGTTTCTGGTGCTGTTAGATCTCAGTGCTGCGTTTGATACTGTGGATCATCATATTCTACTCGATAGGCTGGAGAATTTTTTTGGGATTACTGGGAGTGCCCTTGCATGGTTGATGTCATACCTGACCAGTCCTTCTCACTGTGTTTTGTACAATAACACTACCTCTGACCTTAGTGACATGAAATTTGGGGCTCCACAGGGTCTGTCTTAGGCCTCCTGCTTTTCTCCCTTCATATAGCACCCCTTGGGCACATATTGCAGCGTTTTGGGGTTACCTTTCACTGCTCTGCTGATGATACTCAGTTATACATGCTGATAACTGCTGGTAATCTCATCCACATAAAATCCTTAGAAGATTGCCTTGCATCAGTGAGAAGCTGTCGAGCAGCTTCCTACTTTTAAACTCTGATAAGACTGAAATGATGGTTCTTGGTCCAGTGAGACATCTACATCAATTTGACCAGTTAACGCTTCGCCTAGGCTCGTGTGTCTTAAATCACACTGACAAAGTGAGGAACCTTGGGGTAATTTTTGATCCTACATTGTCCTTTGATCTCCACATTAGAGATATTACGAGGACTGCTTTTTTCCACCTGCGAAATATAGCGAAGATTTATCTGTCTATCGCTAATGCTGAGACCCTGATTCATGCGTTTGTCTCTTCTAGATTGAAGTACTGTAATATTCTATTTTCTGGTTTACCGCAGTCCAGCATTAGGGGTCTCCAATTGGTTCAAAATGCTGCTGCCAGAGTTTTGACATGAAGCAGAAAGTTTGACCACATTACACCCATTTTGCATCTCTTCAATGGCTTCCTGTCCCAGTGAGATCAGATTTTAAGGTTCTGCTACAAGTCTATAAAATTGTTCACCGACCTAGCTGACCTAATTAAACCTTACATACCGGCCCGGGCTTTGCGTTCTCAGGGTGCAGGACTACTTTGTGTCCCTAGGGTGAATAAGAAGTGTGCGAGTCATAGAGCTTTCTCTTATCATGCATGTTTTGTGGAATGATCTCCCTGCATCAATAAAACAGTGAGATTCTGTGGAGACTTTCAAGTCCAGACTTAAAACACACTTATTGTCCCTTTCGTATGGCTAGCATACTGGCATAATATAGTTTTACTCTACTATTTTAATTCATTTTATTAGGAAACGGAGCATGCCGCGGCCTCAACTTTACCTCAATTCTGGGTCTTTTAGTGAAGCTTAGGGCTAGTGGCCGGCGATCACCTTAGTATTTCCTGTGTTTCTTGTTGTTTAATGCTGACAAATTATACTGTATTTCTTGTCTTTCTGATGCCTGATTCTGTTTTTTCTCTCTGTTTAAGGTGCAGCTCCATCCAGAGATGGGTGTGGCATTTGTGCTAGAGACCCTCCTCTCCTGTGCACCAACATCTGTAATTTATGTCTGTAGCATGGCCCAAGTAGAGGGTCACCCCTTTGAGTCTCGTCTGCTTGAGGTTTCTTCCTCAGAGGGAGTTTTTCCTTACCACTGCTGCTCTGGTGGTTAGTAAGGTTACACCTTACTTGTGTGAAGAGCCTTGAGGCAACTCTGTTGTGATTTGGTGCTATATAAATTGAAAATCATCAGTGGATCATTGATTGTGGACAGACAAATGAAAGAATGAAGCAACACAAATGTGATAATGAATATCGAATGTTTACTGACCGTCATGTGGAACTCTTACAATTTGGAAGTATGAAAAGAAAATAATGACTTTGTTTACATATGGTCTGGTTCCATGTGGAACCAGAGCAGTGGAGAAGTAAAATATGTTGATCAGCAAAATACAAGAATTTGACTAGAATCTCATATTAGACCCATATTACACTTTTATACAAAATCAACCCGGAAATGGTTCAAAATGTCTGTGGATCTGCCTTGTTTTTTCAGACGTGCTGTGTCTTATTTTATTTGTATCGACAATATCAGGCCCTGCACAAATTAAAAACTTGGAAGAAACGATTTAGAATCTGGCATACACACACTCAAATATATATATGTAATAACCTGATTTTTAGTAAATCAGTTTATTTTATTTTTTTTCTTCAAGGTTTATTTTATTACAAAAAAAATGAGTACTAGGTGGTTAATGTTTTCTCTTTATAAAATAACTTACATTATTTCATGGTTTAATGATAAAATATTCACTTTGGTTCATGTTGAAAAACATTGATAAATATTAAGGAATTCTTAAAAAAAATTCATAGTTCAGTTGTAAGAAAAAAAGGTTGAACTCCAGATCCATTTAATTTCTTTATTAATCTTTTTGGTTGTTATGCTTTGAGTGCCTTACGTTACACCGGAAGGGGAAAGAGAAAAAAAGCGGGACTTGCGATGCGGAGGAGGACGGAAGGTGTCGTGCAGGTGCAAGCAGGAGACATGCGTTTTGAAGAGACTGAAAGTAATTAAAACTACAGAACTACCTTGAGCTTGGGTACCAGTTCCTCACATCCGTGGACTGCAGAGGAGTTTTCTGAACGACCCGCACCAAAAAAGGAGTGAGTTTGAGCTGCAGTTCAGGACAGAGCTGAGCAGGCTAGACTAAGCTAACACTGAAGCTAACGCTGCTGCTTTGAAGTTTTACCTCGTTAAGAGTCGGGAGAAGAGACGGTGTTGTTCCCAGTGCACAGCTGAAGTAATTACCTCGTTAAGAGCCGAATGGGAGGAGAGACGGTGTTGCCAGTGAAACCACCCTCACCTGCGTGGAGGATCAGGGAAAGGTGTTTCTGCATGCACATAGTCACTCTGGGTCTTGAGGATGAGGATTTGCTCCAGACTGGTAGGATTATTGTTTTCGAAAGGGTTCTTCAGTAGATATGTGCTCTAACGCGCGCCAACAGTCCTAATTCGCAAGCTTGCATAAAACACTCAGAGTGCACTCTTAAGACTAAGACTTCATTTTAATAGTGTCAAACCATTATTTCATATTTCAATTTAAATGTGTGTTTACCCTATTCTTTCATTTAATTAATACAAAAAGACAATCCTAAAACTGCATTTATTGTGTGTGTTTATTATTCCTTTGGTTTCAGCAGTACATTCTAGAAATACTATTCCTGAGTTACCTGGTAAGTTACTTTATTCAATTACTTATTCACTGATTTATTATTTCTGGGAGAACCCCTTATTATTAGTTGTGTAAGTGAGAGTCATAATTAACCCTAGACAAAAGTTATTTATACATCGGAATGTCTCTTTTACCATAGAAGTCAAGGAAAAGGGGTGTACAATAAGAAATTACTCCCTTACCATAATGAGCCGGGTGGTAAAAGGGTTACATTTTTGGGGGCTCATCCGGGATGTTTTGTTGATGTATGTTTTGTTGATGTATGTTTTGTTGATGTGTTTATTAAGCTGCTTGTGATATTGTTGAATCTTTTTTTGACTTTGCTGTGAAATTTTAATTTTGAATTTTTTTTTTCTGCTGGTTGACAGAATGGAGGAAGTAGAGATAAAAGCTTGGTGTAAGACACATCAGTTAGACCCTGCTAATGTTATCGTCTTAAGCGGTGTTAATGTCTCAGATGATGTCCTCCGTGAAGTTCTTAGCTCAGTTAAAATTCTTGGAAGACTAAAATAGTTGACAAACGTCCAGACTTGACTTCCAAGACTGATTTTGTACTAGTCCGAACTTTAGCTAATGTGACTGAACAGACCTTACCTGACCAAGTTGGCGTTTCGGGTGAAGTTGGTCCCTGGCCTGTCCACTTCATTCTATCAGCGACTGAAGAGCAAGAGGATTTTCAAGCAAAGTTCCTGTCATTCCTTGAGCATGAGGGCAAGAGTATGTCTGATGTTGAAGGACTGTTAAACCCCTCCTCCCTTGACATAAATGCTGCTCTCATCAATGCCATTAGTTCACTTGTTGACAAATGCAATACCACGCCTGGTGATATTCAAAGTTATAGGAAGCTCAGAATGTTTTCTGGTGTGCATCCAACCCCTAGTGGTGAAGAGGAGTATGATGCATGGGCAGAACAAACTATGCATATGTTGGAAGAATGGCAATGCAGTGACAGTGTAAAGAAACAAAGAGTTGTCGAGAGTCTTAAAGGTCCAGCTGCTGACATAATAAGATTCCTCAGAGCACAAAATCCCAATGCTACTGCAAATGACTATATGCAAGCACTTGAAACAGCTTTTGGGATTACTGAAACATCATCTGATCTTCTCGTCAAGTTTCGACACACATTTCAGAGTGAAGGTGAAAAACTGTCCACATACCTGCTGAGGCTTGACAAACTGCTGCATTGTATCTTCAGGAAAGGAGGATTGCATTTGTCAGACATGAATAGCCTCCGCACTGAACAAATTGTACGAGGTGCATTACCACATGATATGATTGCAATGCGCATACGAATGACCCACAAATTAAGACCACCGTCCTCCTTCAATGATTTGTTAAAAGATGTCAGAGAGGAAGAGGACATGTTACAAGGCAGAACTGACGCGAAAAGTATGGTCATGTCAAAACCAGTCGCATCAGTCTCCAAACCGCACTGTCCCTGATCAATACACAGTGCCTAAGATTGAGGACGCCCTGACATGTCTGAATGGAAGCAAGTGGTTTAGTGTCCTAGATCTCAGAAGTGGATACTACCAGGTGCCCATGAGTGAATCAGATAAAGAAAAGACCGCCTTTATATGTCCTCTTGGGTTTTATGAGTTCGACAGAATGCCACAAGGTGTGTCAGGCGCTCCTGCAACTTTCCAGCGACTCATGGAAAAAACTGTTGGAGACATGAATTTGTTGGAAGTGCTAGTCTATCTAGATGATCTCATCGTCTTTGGTACAACACTCGAAGAGCACGAAAAACAACTGCTGAAAGTACTTGACCGCCTGCAAGAGGAGGGGCTCAAGCTGTCGTTAGACAAATGTCAGTTTTGTCAGCCATCAGTGTCATATATTGGTCATATCGTGTCACTAGAAGGAGTGTCTACAGATCCAAAGAAAACAGAAGCAGTCACTACATGGCCCAGACCAACCACTGTAACTGCATTGAGATCTTTCCTTGGATTCTGCGGGTATTACAGGTGCTTTGTCAGAGATTATGCCAAAGTCGCATTCCCCCTGACCCAACTTTTGTCTGGTTACCCACCACATGCAAAAAGATCCAGGAGAAAGCAAGAACAGGTCTATTTCAACCCGTCAGAGCCATTTGGTCCACGGTGGGATGAAAAATGTGAGAGTGCTTTCGAGGAGCTAAAGCAAAGACTCACCAGTGCTCCAGTACTAGCCTTTGCAAACCCACAGTTACCCTATGTGCTACATGTTAATGCATGCAGTGAAGGACTTGGTGGAGTTTTATACCAAGACCAAGGTGAAGGGCTAAGACCAGTCGCTTTCATCAGTCGCAGCCTAACTCCATCCGAACGTCACTATCCTGCTCACAAGTTGGAGTATCTTGCATTAAAGTGGGCCATAGTTGACAAACTACATGACTATCTGTATGGGGCAAAGTTTGAAGTCAGAACAGACAACAACCCTTTGACCTATGTGTTGATGTCAGCCAAGTTAGACGCAACGGGCCACCGTTGGCTTGCTGCCCTGTCAACATACAATTTCAGTCTCAAATACAGATCCAGAGTCCAAAACATTGATGCAGACGCCCTTTCAAGGCGCCCCCACACTGACCAAAGTCAAGAAAAACGATGGACAGATATCTCTGCAGATGGTGTCAGAGCTATGTGTCAAGTATCCAAAGTGACCCAGAAAAATGCTTGTCATGAAACAGCAATTGATCACTTAGGATTGTCCATGCACGCCATACCCAAAGCGTACTGTAACCTCTCCACACTCAGTCTCAAGGGGATTCCAGTCCTAAGTCTCTTTGAAATCTCAAAAGTACAACAAGAGGATCCAGCACTAAATGAAATTTGGAGAACACTAAAGCAGAGTGATACAAATCAAGTCAAGTCGAGAAACCTTACAAGCTCATTGCTACTAAGAGAGTTTGAAAGACTGAAGCTACAAGAGGATGTCATGTATCACGTCACATTTCCCCCTGGTCAGAACCGCCGTTCGCAGCTAGTTTTGCCAGAAAAATTCCAAACAACAGTCATGCAATCCCTTCATGATGACTCTGGTCATTTAGGCATTGAAAAGACTTATGGACTCATCAAAGAAAGGTTCTATTGGCCCAAGATGAAATCAGATGTTGAAGAACACTGCAAAAACTGTGCAAGGTGCATAAAGAGAAAAACACTTCCTAAAAGAGTAGCTCCCCTGTTTCACATGCAAAGTGATGGCCCAATGGATCTAGTATGTATGGATTTTTTGTCGATCGAGCCAGATCATGGTCACACAGAGAACGTCTTGGTCATTACTGATCACTACACCCGATATGCACAAGCCTTTCCTACAAGAGAGCTGAAAGCTGCAACCGTAGCCAAAGTTCTACTCGAGAAATACTTTGTCCATTATGGTTTGCCAAGGCGCATGCATAGTGACCAGGGGAGAGACTTTGAAAGTCGTCTCATTCACGAGATGCTGAGTTCCCTTGGTGTAGAAAAGTCAAGAACTACTCCATAACATCCTCAGGGAGATCTGCAGCCTGAAAGGTTTAGTTGAACCCTGTTGGACATGCTTGGAACCCTTGAGCCCAATGAGAAAAGGAATTGGAGTAAGGACATCGCACATTTAGTCCATGCTTACAATTGCACACCAAATGAAGCGACAGGTTTCTCCCCATATTATCTTATGTTTGGGCGTAACGCAAGGATGCCTGTGGACTTGTGTTTTGGAACATCAAGTGACAACATGTGCAAAGAAACTTACCTGAAGTATGTGACAGACATGAGAAAACGACTGAAAGCTGCTTACGATCTCGCAGAATCTGCTGCGGCTAAACAGAACAAAGGAAACAAACGAAAATATGATGAGAAAGTCAAGTTCACACAACTCCTACCTGGAGATCGAGTTCTCATCCGTAACCTTGGACTGCAAGGAAAACATAAGCTGGCCGACCGCTGGGTTTCGACCCCTTATGTTGTTGAAAGTCAACTGTCAAACTTACCTGTGTTGGATGGAAATGGGCCTGTCAAAGTCTTTCACCGTAATCATATTCTGCCTCTGGGACAGAAAGTGTGTTTGGAACCAGCGCAAAACCCAGACATTGTCCCAAAGAGACGATTGAGAAGGAAAAAACACCAAACCAAAGTTGATGAAAAAGGCACAGTCAAAGTCCCTGAAGTGTCGGGACAAGAGGACAGGAATGATGAATACACAGATTCAGAGGATGGAACATTTTACATGCCATTCACAGTGCAACATACCAGGAAATCTGATGAAACACCAGAACCATTCAGTCTAGATCTCGATTTGCAACCTGAAGATCACGCTGAAGATTTGCAAGCTGGTCACGAAGCGCAAAATGCTGACAGAGAGGTTAGACCTGACCTGATTGAACAGTCTGACTACCAAGAGACTTGCACTACAGAGACAGAGACTCAAGACACAATACCTCTTTGTCCAGAGACTGACTCAGGAGAAGACCTGGAGACTGACAGTGAGACCATAAGATCTCAAAGACTTAGGAAAGCTCCATCCAGAATTACTTACGACACACTGGGTAATCCTAGTGTTTGCCCAGTGAAATTTGTTTCTTGTTTTTACAAATGGATAAGCAACCCTTTCATACCTTAGTTGGGTTTCTCTTGCCTTGTTCCTTACCAAGCCATGAGGGCATGACTTTTTTTTGGTGAGGGGAGTGTGTAATAACCTGATTTTTAGTAAATCAGTTTTTTTTTTTCTTCAAGGTTTATTTTATTACAAAAAAAAAAATGAGTACTAGCTGTTTTTTTTTTTTCTCTTTGTAAAATAACTTACATTATTTCATGGTTTAATGATAAAATATTCACTTTGGTTCATGTTGAAAAACATTGATAAATATTAAAGAATTCTTAAAAAAATTCATAGTTCTTTATTAATCTTTTTGGTTGTTATGCTTTGAGTGCCTTACGTTAGACCGGAAGGGGAAAGAGAAAAAAAGCGGGACTTGCGATGCGGAGGAGGACGGAAGGTGTCGTGCAGGTGCAAGCAGGAGACATGCGTTTTGAAGAGACTGAAAGTAATTAAAACTACAGAACTACCTTGAGCTTGGGTACCAGTTCCTCACATCCGTGGACTGCAGAGGAGTTTTCTGAACGACCCGCACCAAAAAAGGAGTGAGTTTGAGCTGCAGTTCAGGACAGAGCTGAGCAGGCTAGACTAAGCTAACACTGAAGCTAACGCTGCTGCTTTGAAGTTTTACCTCGTTAAGAGTCGGGAGAAGAGACGGTGTTGTTCCCAGTGCACAGATGAAGTAATTACCTCGTTAAGAGCCGAATGGGAGGAGAGACGGTGTTGTTGCCAGTGAAACCACCCTCACCTGCGTGGAGGATCAGGGAAAGGAGTTTCTGCATGCACATAGTCACTCTGGGTCTTGAGGACGAGGATTTGCTCCAGACTGGTAGGATTATTGTTTTCCAAAGGGTTCTTCAGTGGATATGTGCTCCAACGCATGCCAACAGTCCTAATTCGCAAGCTTGCATAAAACACTCAGAGTGCACTCTTAAGACTAAGACTTCATTTTAATAGCATCAAACCATTATTTCATATTTCAATTTAAATGTGTGTGTTTACCCTGTTCTTTCATTTAATTAATACAAAAAGAATCCTAAAACTGCATTTATTGTGTGTGTTTATTATTCCTTTGGTTTCAGCAGTACATTCTAGAGATACTATTCCTGAGTTACCTGGTAAGTTACTGTTTTCAATTACTTATTCACTGATTTATTATTTCTGGGAGAACCCCTTATTATTAGTTGTGTAAGTGAGAGTCATAATTAACCCTAGACAAAAGTTATTTATACATCGGAATGTCTCTTTTACCATAGAAGTCAAGGAAAAGGGGTGTACAATAAGAAATTACTCCCTTACCATAACGAGCCGGGTGGTAAAAGGGTTACATATATATATATATATATATATATATATATTATATATATATATATTATATATATATATATATATATATATATTAGTGTTGACTGGACTGAGACATACTTTTGAGCTTCAGGGTCTACATCAGGTGAACAAATGAGATGGCGGTTGCCAGAGAAACCAGACGTACAGTATGGACATGTGAAGAATCAAGTTTGGTACTCACAAAGGATGGTCTGGTCCACAGCGCAGCAGAGCCACTACAGGCTGGATGACAGAAAGGATCAGAACTAGGCAGCCTAACACAGGATGAGCACCCTGTAACCAAAATAATGACTGTGGTCATTTTAGCTCAACAGACATCTGCCACATTATGGATAAAAAGACAAATTTGTCCCATTCCCATTACTTCTTAAATTTTATTTTATTTTTGCAAGCTCAACCATGAACATCAGAATTCAGTGAGAGGTGAAGGTGCTGAGACAATGCAGTTTTACACCCAACATGTCACATTTTGATGCAAAAGAGCTGTTTTCACCGAATGTCAACGTGGAGAATTTTGGTAGTCCCTTTGCGTCACAATGTGATGCATGGGGAAACATTAACCCTAATGTTAAACTTCATCATGACACAACCATAACCAAAACATAGATGAATATTGCCTGAAGTGAAGTATAGAAAAATGTGCTGTCAAAACAAACAAAACAAGATTTTGAGAGAAACAAAACAAAAATGTTTTCCCACACATCACTAATACCCCCGTCACACTAGAGCAGGAATGAGCCCGAGTCTGTAAGAATGAGGATTCGACCAACAGTCATGCAAATTCGAGCTGCACTCAAATACCTCATACAGCATTCAGGACATTCGTGTGGCCAGAGCACAGGCACTCCACTTGTGTTGTGTCTGTGTTGGAAAACATTTGAACAGCGGTCGAGTAGCAGTCATACAGAATGCGATAGGACATTTGTATGCAATTCAAACCATTTCACCTATGTTCGAGGGGCTGTATGAATTCAACTCTCCTCTTCGTCACACTGGAGCATGAATGAGCATGAATGCCATACGAATAGACATTCAAAGGACATTCGTGCAATTCGAGCTGCATTTCAATTCCTTGTACAGCATTCAGACTCAGACTGACTCACTTTTTGTCACTCGACCCTTACAGGCAGAGCGAAATGCAGTTTCTAGAGGTCTCGGTGTAGTTAACTGTGACAGTTTTTTTTTACCTAACCTATTGTATAAACTTTTGCAATATAAATTTCTGCATTGTACAATATGCGCACCCCTGTGGCCACAGAATATATATACAAGGCACAGGGTTGGCAGCAGTGTTACAGTATTAAGAAGGTGACAATATGCATGTAGTGCAATGATCACAGTTTGGTGGTGGATGTTGAACTGTTCAACAGTCTGACAGCATTCGGGTAGAAGCTGTTTTTCAGTCTGGACGTTTTGTTCCCGGATGCTGCACAGCTTCCTTCCAGAGGGAAGGGGTGTGAACAGACTGTGCGCAGGGTGGGTGTAGACTCAGAGGATCCAGGTGGCTTTGTCTCTACATCTGGAGATGTAGATGTCCCCAGTGAGTGGTAAGGAGCATCCAATGGTCCTTCCTGTGGCACTTAACAAAATCCACCAAATTTGCATGGCCAGCACAAATGCAGAGAACATGTACACCACTGTCATGGTGCCTTCGAACTGGAGAATATTCGAAAGGTGGTTGAAGGGCAGTTGTACATTCGGAGCATTATGATCACGTTTGAGGGAACCTCAAAATGGATCAGGCACGGCAAATCCTGCTGGCACGTCCAGATTGTGCCGGACCCCCCTCCTGTTCGGGGCATGCAAAGGAAATATTACAATGCGCAAAGTCTATGGCACGCAATCATTATGTGCACAAGACATTGCACAATCACACCAAATACACCATGTGTCACAACGAGTCAGCGCATCTCGGTGATGCACTGATGTGCAGTGTGACCATCTGGACGGGGTCTAACAGCCATGATAACATGATAATACAGATACATCCTCTGACATGAGATGGACTGAAAATGGATCTATAATATCATGATATTATGGGTGTAAGTAGCGCACCACACAGAGGCTTTGACTTGCCGTGGGGCAGGGCATCACGCAGCTGCATGTGATATTACAACTAATAAGCTAGCTGATGATCATAATTCATATACATTGTGTAAGCCATGAGAGAGCATGACCATGTATCTGTAACAGCCTGGTCAGGTGAGCTGCGCAGCGAGTCAGTGCGTCTCGGAGCCATGGTGCACTGCGCACAGCTGAATGGGCTGTCACTGTGATGGTGAGCATCATGTGTCGTGTCATGTGTCCCCACTGAGGAAGAGGAAACTGTGGATTAGTTATTTTATTTGAAATTTTCCTGGAGAAGCACTGCGTGAAAGCAGTGTTGGGTTTTGGATTCGAGAGTGCAAAGAGAGCCACGTTTGATTGCTTTGTAGTGGTTGGTGGTGATGCTTCCAAAGTCCATCCATTCATCCATTTTCTTCCGCTTTATCCTGAGTCGGGTCGTGGGGCAGCAGCTCAAGCAAAGCCGCCCAGACCTCCCGATCCACACACACCTCCCCCAGCTCCTCCGGGGGAACCCCAAGGTGTTCCCAAGCCAGCCGAGAGATGTAATCCCTCCAGCGTGTCCTGGGTCTTCCCCGGGGCCTCCTCCCAGTGGGACGTGCCCGGAACACCTTTCCAGCGAGGCGTCCAGGGGGCATCCGGAAAAGATGCCCGAGCTACCTCAACTGACTCCTTTCGACGTGGAGGAGCAGCGGCTCGACTCCAAGCTCCTCCCGAGTGACCGAGCTCCTCACCCTATCTCTAAGGGAGCGCCCAGCCACCCAGTGGAGGAAACTCATCTCGGCCACTTGTACTCGTGATCTCGTTCTTTCGGTCATGAGCCAAATCTCATGACCATAGGTGAGGATCGGAACGTAGATCGATCGGTAAATCGAGAGCTTTGCCCCCCTACTCAGCTCTCTCTTCACCATGACAGTCCGATACAGCGACTGCATCACTGCAGATGCTGCACCGATCCGTCTATCGATCTCATGCTCCATCCGTCCCTCACTCGAGAACAAGACCCCGAGATACTTAGACTCCTCCACTTGAGGCAAGGACACTCCACCGACCTGAAGAGGGCAAAGCACCTTTTTCCGGTCGAGAACCATGGCCTCGGATTTGGAGGTGCTGATTTTCATCCCGGACGCTTCACACTCGGCTGCAAACCGCCCCAGTGCACGCTGAAGGTCCTGATTTGATGAAGCCAACAGAACCACATCGTCCGCAAACAGCAGAGACGAGATTCTGTGGTTCCCAAACCAGATCCCCTCTACACCCTGGCTGCGCCTAGAAATTCTGTCTATAAAAATAATGAACAGAACCAGTGACAAAGGGCAGCCCTGGCGGAGGCCAACGTGCACTGGAAACAGGTTTGACTTACTACCGGCAATGCGAACCAAGCTCCTGCTGCGGTCGTACAGGGACCGGATACCCCTTAGCAAAGGACCCCGGACCCCGTACTCCCGGAGCACTCCCCACAGGGCGCCCCGAGGGACACGGTCGAACGCCTTCTCCAGATCCATAAAACACATGTGGACTGGTTGGGCAAACTCCCATGAACCCTCGAGCACCCGATGAAGCATGTAGAGCTGGTCCAGTGTGCTGCGACCAGGACGAAAACCACACTGCTCCTCCTGAATCCGAGGTTCAACCATCGGTCGAATTCTCCTCTCCAGTACTCTGGAATAGACCTTACCTGGGAGGCTGAGGAGTGTGAACCCCTTTAGTTGGAATACACCCTCCGGTCCCCCTTCTTAAACAGAGGGATCACCACCCCAGTCTGCCAATCCAGAGGCACTGTCCCTGATCGCCACGCGGTGTTGCAGAGGCGTGTCAGCCAAGACAGCCCCACAACATCCAGAGACTTAAGGTACTCAGGACGGATTTCATCCACCCCAGGGTCCTTGCCAACGAGAAGCTTTCTAACCACCTCGGTGACTTCGGCCTGGGTAATGGATGAGTCCGCCTCTGCTTCCTCTTCGGAAGACGTGACGATGCGATTGAGGAGATCCTCGAAGTACTCCTTCCACCTTCCGACAACATCGCCAGTCAGGATCAACAGCTCCCCACCCGCACCGTAAACAGTGCTGGTGGAGAGCTGCTTCCACCTCCTGAGGCATCGGACGGTTTGCCAGAATCTCTTCGAAACCGACCGATAGTCCTCCTCCATAGCCTCCCCGAACTCCTCCCAGACCCAAGTTTTTGCCTCTGCGACCGCACGGGCTGTGGCACACTTGGCCTGCCGGTACCTGTCAGCTGCCTCTGGGGTCCCACCTACCAACAAAGATAAGTAGGACTCCTTCTTCAGCTTGACGGCATCCCTTACTTCCGGTGTCCACCACCGGGTTCGGTGATTGCCGCCGCGACAGGCACCAGAGACCTTGCGACCACAGCTACGAGCAGCCGCATCGACAATAGAGGTGGAGAACATGGTCCACTCGGATTCCATGTCTCCAACCTCCCCCGGGATCTGGGAGAAGCTCTCCTGGAGGTGGGAGTTGAAGGCCTCGCTGACAGAGGGTTCCGCCAGTCGTTCCCAGCAGACCCTCACGATACGGTCTGACCGGCTTCCTACCCTCCCAGCGGATCCAACTCACCACCAGGTGGTGATCAGTCGACAGCTCTGCCCCTCTCTTCACTCGAGTGTCCAAGAAACATGGCCGAAGGTCAGATGATACGACTACAAAGTTGATCATCGACCTCCGGCTCAGGGTGTCCTGGTGTCACGTGCACTTATGGACACCCTTGTGCTCGAACATGGTGTTCGTGATGGACAAACTGTGACTAGCACAGAATTCCAACAACTGAACACCACTTCAGATCGGGGAGGCCGTGCTTCCCGATCACCCCTCTCCAGGTCTCACTGTCGCCACCCACGTGGGCGTTGAAATCCCCCAGGAGAACAATGGAGTCCCCAGTCAGAGCGCTATCTAGTACCCCTCCCAGGGACTCCAGGAAGGTCGGGTACTCTGCACTGCCGCTCGGCCCATAGGCCGAGACAATGGTGAGAGACCTGTCCCCGACCCGAAGGCGTAGGGACGCGACCCTCTCGTTCACCAGAGTGAACTCCAACACTTGGCGACTGAGCTGGGGAGCAATAAGCAATGTGACCCCAGCTCTCCGCCTCTCCCCGTGGGCGACGCCAGAAAAATGAAGTGTCCAGCCCCTCTCCAGGAGTTGGGTACCAGAGCCCAAGCTGTGCGTGGAGGTGAGCCGGACTATCTCTAGTCGGTATCTCTCAACCTCCCGCACAAGCTCAGGCTCCTTCCCCCCTAGCGAGGTGACATTCCATGTCCCAACAGCAAGGGGCTGTGAGCATGGACCGGGCCACCCGCCCTCGACCGCCACCCAATCCTCTCTGCACCCGACCCCCATGGCCCTCTCTGCAGGTGGTGAACCCACAGGATGGCAGGCCCACGTCACTCTTTCAGGCTGAGCCCGGCCGGGCCCCATGGGCTAAGGCCCAACCACCAGGTGCTCGGGCCCCATGGGCTAAGGCCCAACCACCAGGTGCTCGGGCCACATGGGCTAAGGCCCAAACACCAGGTGCTCGGGCCCCATGGGCTAAGGCCCAACCACCAGGTGCTCGCGCGCGAGCCCCAACCCCAGACCTGGCTCCAGGGTGGGTCCCCGGCTCCGCCATACCGGGCGACGTCTCGGTCCTTGATCTTTTACTGGTCATGGAGGTTCTGAACTGCCTCCCCCTCTAGCTGCCACGTTATTGTGGTGGGGGAGTTTGCGTACCCGGATGATCCTAGGAGCTATGTTGTCGGGGGCTTTGTGCTCCCTGTAGGATCTCCCAAGGCAAACAGGTCCTTGGTGACGGGTCAGACTAAGGGCAGTGCTTCCAAAGTTGTTTATTTTTTTCCTTTAAATCTGGCACAAACTTGTAGCTATAAATGACTGTTCTCCACCCTTCCCTGTTGGGAAGTCGGATATCTGTGCCAAATTACACCAGCAGTTTTACCACCTCCAGGTTCCCGTCAATGATGGACTAGTGGAATGCCGTCTGTCCTTCTGGGCTGATGGAGTTTATGTTGAACTTGCAGTTTGTCATGTTCTGTAGCAACAAGTGCAGCTCCTTGGTGTTGCCTTTCCTCACCGCTTCTCGGAAAACCCTCTGCAGCACAAAACTAGTCGACATGTCTGCTTGGCACATGATTGCAGCTTGGCTGGAAGGTGCTGGACAAAGTAATCTTACTTGCGCCCTAAAGCTGATAATAATCATCGTCCCCTACCCTGTCAAGCATCTTTGCTCAGTGCCACAGGTGGGTTAAGAGCAGTTTTTCATATCTTCAATATGCACAGTTTCTGCAAGAATCTAATCTGACTTTCACCCCTTCTGGTAATAATGGCTGTGGGTGTGCACCTTGGTGATCCAATCACACATGTACTCCACTGATGTAATGGTTAGGGGACCTTGGTTTACATGCAATTTCGTCCATGGATTGGATGTCATTTGACACCCAGCAGACCTGTCTTGTCACAACAAGACAGGTCTTCAAAAGATCAGACCATAGTGCTGCCCTGCCCCACCGCCGCCTTCCACCCACTCTGGATAGTCAACCTGGATTTGGGAGCTGCTGCTCTCCCGATGTGCGCGAATCATTCTAGAGGGCTTTGAACCACATTCTGGGTATTCCAACGGCATTCATTCACAGCTGTTCAAATGTTTGTCCTGTATGAATGCAGCTCAAATTCTGCTTGTTTTTGGAATTTGCGTGGTTTGTGTGGCATTCCTGCTCTAGTGTGATGGGGCCCTATATGATGTGAAGCAGCTACAGTTGTATGTAAAAGTTTGGGTGCCCCGATGATTTCCATGATTTCCTTTATAAATCATTGGTTGTTTGGATCAGCAATTTCAGTTAAATGTATCATACAATCCATCCATCCATTTTCTTCCGCTTTATCCGGAGTCGGGTCGCGGGGGCAGCAGCTCAAGCAAAGCCGCCCAGACCTTCTGATCCACACACACCTCCCCCAGCTCCTCCGGGGGAACCCCAAGGCAACAACCCCTGGCAAAAATTATGGAATCACCGGCCTCGGAGGATGTTCATTCAGTTGTTTAATTTTGTAGAAAAAAAGCAGATCACAGACATGACACAAAACTAAAGTCATTTCAAATGGCAACTTTCTGGCTTTAAGAAACACTATAAGAAATCAGGAAAAAAATAATTGTGGCAGTCAGTAACGGTTACTTTTTTAGACCAAGCAGAAGGAAAAAAAATGGACTCACTCAATTCTGAGGAATAAATTATGGAATCACCCTGTAAATTTTCATCCCCAAAACTAACACCTGCATCAAATCAGATCTGCTCGTTAGTCTGCATCTAAAAAGGAGTGATCACACCTTGGAGAGCTGTTGCACCAAGTGGACTGACATGAATCATGGCTCCAACACAAGAGATGTCAATTGAAACAAAGGAGAGGATTATCAAACTCTTAAAAGAGGGTAAATCATCACACAATGTTGCAGAAGATGTTGGTTGTTCACAGTCAGCTGTGTCTAAACTCTGGACAAAATACAAACAACATGGGAAGGTTGTTAAAGGCAAACATACTGGTAGACCAAGGAAGACATCAAACCGTCAAGACAGAAAACTTAAAGCAATATGTCTCAAAAATCCAAAATGCACAACAAAACAAATGAGGAACGAATGGGAGGAAACTGGAGTCAACTTCTGTGACCGAACTGTAAGAAACCGCCTAAAGGAAATGGGATTTACATACAGAAAAGCTGAACGACAGCCATCATTAACACCTAAACAGAAAAAAACAAGGTTACAATGGGCTAAGGAAAAGCAATCATGGACTGTGGATGACTGGATGAAAGTCATATTCAGTGATGAATCTCGAATCTGCATTGGGCAAGGTGATGATGCTGTAACTTTTGTTTGGTGCCGTTCCAATGAGATTTATAAAGATGACTGCCTGAAGAGAACATGTAAATTTCCACAGTCATTGATGATATGGGGCTGCATGTCAGGTAAAGGCACTGGGGAGATGGCTGTCATTACATCATCAATAAATGCACAAGTTTACGTTGATATTTTGGACACTTTTCTTATCCCATCAATTGAAAGGATGTTTGGGGATGATGAAATCATTTCTCAAGATGATAATGCATCTTGCCATAGAGCAAAAACTGTGAAAACATTCCTTGCAAAAAGACACATAGGGTCAATGTCATGGCCTGCAAATAGTCCGGATCTTAATCCAAATGAAAATCTTTGGTGGAAGTTGAAGAAAATGGTGACAAGGCTCCAACCTGCAAAGCTGATAATGTTTCTTAAAGCCAGAAAGTTGCCATTTGAAATGACTTTAGTTTTGTGTCATGTCTGTGATCTGCTTTTTTTCTACAAAATTAAACAACTGAATGAACATCCTCCGAGGCCAGTGATTCCATAATTTTTGCCAGGGGTTGTATAGCAGACAAACACAGTGATATTTGAGAAGTAAAGTGAAGTTTATAGGATTTACAGAAAGTGTGCAATAATGCTTTAAACAAAATTAGGCAGGTGCATAAATTTGGGCACCACAACAGAAAAAAAATCAATATTTAGTAGCTCCTCCTTTTGCAGAAATAACAGCCTCTAAACATTTCCTATAGCTTCGAATGAGAGTCTGGATTCTGGTTGAAGGTATTTTGGACCATTCTTCTTTACAAAACATCTCAGGTTTGTTGGTTTCCAAGCACGGACAGACCGCTTAAAATCACACCACAGATTTTCAATAATATTCAGGATGCCCATTCCAGAACATTATACTTTTTCCTCTGCATGAATGCCTTCATCGATTTTGAGCAGTGTTTAGGGTCATTGTCTTGTTGAAAGATCCAGCCCTGGCGCATCTTCAACTTTGTCACTGTTTCATGGACATTGTTCTCAAGAGACTGCTGATATTTACTGGAATCCATGTGACCCTGAACTTTAACAAGATTCCCAGTACCTGCACTGGCCACACAGCCCCACAGCATGATGGAACCACTTCCAAATTTTACTGAAGGAAGCAAGCATTTTTCTTGGAATGGTGTGTTCTTTTTCAGCCATGCATACTGCCCCCTTGTTATGTCCAAATAACTCAATTTTAGTTTCATCAGTCCACAGCACCTTATTCCAAAATGAAGCTGGCTTGTCAAAATGTGCTTTAGCATACCTCAAGCGACTCGGTTTGTAGTGTGTACGCAGAATAGGCTTGCTCAGCATTACAGCATCATACAGCATGTCTTTGTGAAAAGTGCACTGTATAGTTGAATGATGCACAGACACACTATCTGCAGCAAAATCATGTTGTAGGTCTTTGGAGCAGGTCTGTGGGTTGACTACTGTTCTCACCATCCTTCACTTCAGCTTATCTGAGATTTTTCTTGACCTGCCACTTTGGGCCTTAAGTAAATGGACTGCATTTATATAGCGCTTTTCCATCTGCATCAGACACTCAAAGCGCTTTACAATTATGTCTCACATTCACCCCGATGTCAGGGTGCTGCCATACAAGGCGCTCACTACACACCGGGAGCAATAGTGGATTAAAGGCCTTGCCCAGGGGCCCTTAGTGATTTTCCAGTCAGGCAGGGATTTTAACCCATGATCTTCTGGACTCTAGCCCAACACCTTAACCACTAGACCATCACCTCCCCAAGTAGTATTGTGCCTGTGGTCTTCCATTTCCTCACTATGTTCCTCACAGTGGAAACTGACAGCTGAAATCTCTGACATAGCTTTTTGTATCTTTCCCCTAAACCATGATGTTTAACCATCTTTGTTTTCAGGTCATTTGAGAGGTGTTTAGAGGCTCCCATGTTGCCACTCATTAGAAGAGATGCAAAGAGGGGAAACGTTTGCAAATGGCCACCTTAAATACCCCTTTCTCATGATTGGATTCACCTGTGTAAGGAGGTCAAGGGCCAGTGAGCTTACCAAACCAATTTTGTGTTCCAATAATTAGTGCTAAATGTATTCAAACAGAGTGGCATCCTGTCCTGGGTGTACCCCGCCTCGTGCTCTATGACCCCTGGTATAGGCTCCAGCCCCCCTTAATTGGACTATGCGGTTGGAGATGAGTGTGTGAGTGTATTCAAATAAATAAAATGACAATGGTGCCAAAATTTATGCACCTGCCTAATTTTGTTTAAAGAATTATTGCAAACTTTCTGTAAATACTAGACATTTCATTTCACTTCTCAAATATCTGTGTTTGTCTGCTATATGATATATTTAACTGAAATTTCTCATCCAGACAACCAATGATTTATAAAGGAAAATCATGAAAATTATCAGGCTGTCCAAACTTTTGCATACAACTATACCTACTGTATATCCACTTATTCTAATCAAGGTTCATGGAGGGACTGGACCCTATGTCAGCAATCATAGGATGAGAAGCAGGATACACCCTGGACAGGACACCAGTCTAATGTAGGGTCACATGCAGACAGGCAAACTCATTCACACATCAATGGTCAACTTAAATTGCAACATTTCCGCATGTAGAGAGCTCACATCTGATGGTCGTAGCTCAACTGAAGATCTCAATGACACTAGACTTAGGCAGCAGTGTGTGCATCAAGGCTGTCCTATTTAGGGATAGCACAGCCTGCTCTGGTGCCGAGATACCCCTTGAAAAGGTCAGGTGAAATACCACGGCAACACGACAATTCTCTCCAACCACCTACTAAGAGCCATCTTATTTCACACAACGCTGGACAAGTAGCAATAATGACGGATGGCTGGACATCATGCTTAAATCAAGGGTATGTGACAATGACCTCTCATCACATTGATCTGGAGTGGAAAATGAAGACCTTTTTTCTGCAAACCAGAGTTTTAAATGAAGCCAATACTGGTAAAAAAAAAAAAAAAAATATTGGCACCTTACTGCGAACTCCAGTTCAGTCCACTGATTCATCCCCTCATTACCCCATCCCCGTAGAGACGGTGCCTGCTCCCAGACTACCAATAACCAGCGAAAATCTATTTAAGCATAAAAATTCAAAAAGAAAAAATAATATAGCACCTTCAACTGCACCACAGACTAAAACAGTTAAATGTGGTCTATTAAACATTAGGTCTCTCTCTTCTAAGTCCCTGTTGGTAAATGATATAATAATTGATCAACATATTGATTTATTCTGCCTTACAGAAACCTGGTTACAGCAGGATGAATATGTTAGTTTAAATGAGTCAACACCCCCGAGTCACACTAACTGTCAGAATGCTCGTAGCACGGGCCGGGGCGGAGGATTAGCAGCAATCTTCCATTCCAGCTTATTAATTAATCAAAAACCCAGACAGAGCTTTAATTCATTTGAAAGCTTGACTCTTAGTCTTGTCCATCCAAATTGGAAGTCCCAAAAACCAGTTTTATTTGTTATTATCTATCGTCCACCTGGTCATTACTGTGAGTTTCTCTGTGAATTTTCAGACCTTTTGTCTGACTTAGTGCTTAGCTCAGATAAGATAATTATAGTGGGCGATTTTAACATCCACACAGATGCTGAGAATGACAGCCTCAACACTGCATTTAATCTATTATTAGACTCTATTGGCTTTGCTCAAAAAGTAAATGAGTCCACCCACCACTTTAATCATATCTTAGATCTTGTTCTGACTTATGGTATGGAAATAGAAGACTTAACAGTATTCCCTGAAAACTCCCTTCTGTCTGATCATTTCTTAATAACATTTACATTTACTCTGATGGACTACCCAGCAGTGGGGAATAAGTTTCATTACACTAGAAGTCTTTCAGAAAGCGCTGTAACTAGGTTTAAGGATATGATTCCTTCTTTATGTTCTCTAATGCCATATACCAACACAGTGCAGAGTAGCTACCTAAACTCTGTAAGTGAGATAGAGTATCTCGTCAATAGTTTTACATCCTCATTGAAGACAACTTTGGATGCTGTAGCTCCTCTAAAAAAGAGAGCTTTAAATCAGAAGTGCCTGACTCCGTGGTATAACTCACAAACTCATAGCTTAAAGCAGATAACCCGTAAGTTGGAGAGGAAATGGCGTCTCACTAATTTAGAAGATCTTCACTTAGCCTGGAAAAAGAGTCTGTTGCTCTATAAAAAAGCCCTCCGTAAAGCTAGGACATCTTTCTACTCATCACTAATTGAAGAAAATAAGAAGACAAAGAGTCAGAGCTCTATTGAGCTGAGTATTCCATTAACTTTAACTAGTAATGACTTCATGACTTTCTTTGCTAACAAAATTTTAACTATTAGAGAAAAAATTACTCATAACCATCCTAAAGACGTATCGTTATCTTTGGCTGCTTTCAGTGATGCCGGTATTTGGTTAGACTCTTTCTCTCCGATTGTTCTGTCTGAGTTATTTTCATTAGTTACTTCATCCAAACCATCAACATGTTTATTAGACCCCATTCCTACCAGGCTGCTCAAGGAAGCCCTACCATTATTTAATGCTTCGATCTTAAATATGATCAATCTATCTTTGTTAGTTGGCTATGTACCACAGGCTTTTAAGGTGGCAGTAATTAAACCATTACTTAAAAAGCCATCACTTGACCCAGCTATCTTAGCTAATTATAGGCCAATCTCCAACCTTCCTTTTCTCTCAAAAATTCTTGAAAGGGTAGTTGTAAAACAGCTAACTGATCATCTGCAGAGGAATGGTCTATTTGAAGAGTTTCAGTCAGGTTTTAGAATTCATCATAGTACAGAAACAGCATTAGTGAAGGTTACAAATGATCTTCTTATGGCCTCGGACAGTGGACTCATCTCTGTGCTTGTTCTGTTAGACCTCAGTGCTGCTTTTGATACTGTTGACCATAAAATTTTATTACAGAGATTAGAGCATGCCTTACGTATTAAAGGCACTGCGCTGCGGTGGTTTGAATCATATTTGTCTAATAGATTACAATTTGTTCATGTAAATGGCGAATCTTCTTCACAGACTAAAGTTAATTATGGAGTTCCACAAGGTTCTGTGCTAGGACCAATTTTATTCACTTTATACATGCTTCCCTTAGGTAGTATTATTAGACGGTATTGCTTAAATTTTCATTGTTACGCAGATGATACCCAGCTTTATCTATCCATGAAGCCAGAGGACACACACCAATTAGCTAAACTGCAGGATTGTCTTACAGACATAAAGACATGGATGACCTCTAATTTCCTGCTTTTAAACTCAGATAAAACTGAAGTTATTGTACTTGGCCCCACAAATCTTAGAAACATGGTGTCTAACCAGATCCTTACTCTGGATGGCATTACCCTGACCTCTAGTAATACTGTGAGAAATGTTGGAGTCATTTTTGATCAGAATATGTCATTCAAAGCGCATATTAAACAAATATGTAGGACTGCTTTTTTGCATTTACGCAATATCTCTAAAATCAGAAAGGTCTTGTCTCAGAGTGATGCTGAAAAACTAATTCATGCATTTATTTCCTCTAGGCTGGACTATTGTAATTCATTATTATCAGGTTGTCCTAAAAGTTCCCTAAAAAGCCTTCAGTTAATTCAAAATGCTGCAGCTAGAGTACTGACGGGGACTAGAAGGAGAGAGCATATCTCACCCATATTGGCCTCTCTTCATTGGCTTCCTGTTAATTCTAGAATAGAATTTAAAATTCTTCTTCTTACTTATAAGGTTTTGAATAATCAGGTCCCATCTTATCTTAGGGACCTCATAGTACCATATCACCCCAATAGAGCGCTTCGCTCTCAGACTGCAGGCTTACTTGTAGTTCCTAGGGTTTGTAAGAGTAGAATGGGAGGCAGAGCCTTCAGCTTTCAGGCTCCTCTCCTGTGGAACCAGCTCCCAATTCAGATCAGGGAGACAGACACCCTCTCTACTTTTAAGATTAGGCTTAAAACTTTCCTTTTTGCTAAAGCTTATAGTTAGGGCTGGATCAGGTGACCCTGAACCATCCCTTAGTTATGCTGCTATAGACGTAGACTGCTGGGGGGTTCCCATGATGCACTGTTTCTTTCTGTTTTTGCTCTGTATGCACCACTCTGCATTTAATCATTAGTGATCGATCTCTGCTCCCCTCCACAGCATGTCTTTTTCCTGGTTCTCTCCCTCAGCCCCAACCAGTCCCAGCTGAAGACTGCCCCTCCCTGAGCCTGGTTCTGCTGGAGGTTTCTTCCTGTTAAAAGGGAGTTCTTCCTTCCCCACTGTAGCCAAGTGCTTGCTCACAGGGGGTCGTTTTGACCGTTGGGGTTTTACATAATTATTGTATGGCCTTGCCTTACAATATAAAGCGCCTTGGGGCAACTGTTTGTTGTGATTTGGCGCTATATAAAAAAATTGATTGATTGATTGATTACCCGCTTCACACAACTATCCAGGTATTTATTTCATAGTCAGAGTGGTTGAATTTTTGGCTAAAAATTTACAGAATCGATTTCAAGTCACTGAATCATGTCGGATTGTATCACTGTTTAGGGGGTTTACTGACAGGGGTTTACAGAAAACCAACTCACACTGACCAATATCTGCTCTTTGGCTCAAACCACCCCCTTGAACACAAGCTCGGGGTGATCAGGACGCTTCAACACAGAGCCCTACAGATGCCCACAACTGCAGAGGGAAGGGCTAAAGAACAACAACTTGTCTGGAAAGCCCTCACAGTATGTGGGTACCCACGATGGTCCCTGGACAAAGTGCGGAAGTCCCAGAGAACAAAGAGACCAGATAGACAGGAGACGGAGACAAGAAGAAGAGTGTCTCTCCCTTATTTAGCAGGAGTAGGGGAAAAACTACAGAGGATCTTCAGACAGCACAAAATCCCAGTTTACTTTAAACCGGTTAACACCTTGAGACAGAAATGAGTTCACCCTAAGGACAGGATCCCTAGTTACAAACAGAGCAATGTAGTGTATTCTATCAGATGTCAGGAAAACTGTAACGAACACTACATAGGTGAGACTAAGCAACCTTTACACAAAAGGCTATACCAGCACTGCAGAGAGGGCGCCAGTGGACCTCAGTCTGCAGTTCATCTCAACCTTAAAGACACTAACCACACGTTTGAGGACAAGGAAGTTAAAATATTAGCCAGAGAGAAGAAATGGTTTGAGAGAGGGGTCAAGGAGGCATTCTTTGTGAAACATTTGAAACCCAGCCTTAACCGGGGAGGGGGTCTGAGACACGCTTTGTCCCCTGTTTACAATGGGGTACTCAGGTCAAAGCAGTTTCAGTCTTTTGTTCATGGTAATGAGTCATTCACGTCATCAGCAGAGTCGTCAAGGGAGCCATCAGGAGAGGGACAGCTGCCCTGTCATTAGGAGGGTGCTAACTAGAGCACAATAGGTGCTAATTAGAGCTATTGTTTAGTCACCAGCCCATAGCAGTCTGCCTCTCGGTAGGAGGGGTCTGGTTAGGTTCAAAACTCCAGCTTTTGTGACTTCTTGATTATTCTTCTCTACAAGCGTCAAGACAGAAGTCAGACCACCAGAGCAAGAATTTTAGCTGAGGAAGCTTCTGTGATTTGAAGCGAAACATCCTCGCATCAAGCAACCCAGTCCAGTTGAAGATTCAAGCTTCTCTACTATGGAAACCACCTGGACAACTGAGAGCCTACACAGAAACTGTAAATGAACCAACATCAACTTTGAATCGTACTGTCAACCATGAATCGTGATGTGAATTGAATCATTACACCCCTACACGCTACCATACAGGCCTGAATGGTGGATTGCTGCAGAGATGGTTGTCCTTCTGGAAGGTTCTCCTCTCTTCACAGAGGAATACTGGATCTCTGACATTGTGACCATCAGGTTCTTGGTCACTTCCCAGACTCAGGCCCTACTCCCTTGGTCGCTCAGTTTAGATGGGCGGCCAGCTCTCAGCAGAGTCCTGGTGGATCCACAGGTCTTCCATTTATGGATGATGGAGGCCACTGTGCTCACTGGGACCTTCAAAGCAGCACAAATGTTTCTCTACTCTTCCCCAGATTTGTGTCTCAAGAAAATCATGTCTCGGAGGTCTACAGACAATTCCTTTAACTTCATGTTTGGTTTGTGCTCTGACATGCACTGTCAACTGTGGGACCTTATATGTAGACAGGTGTGTGCTTTTCCAAATCATGTCCAATCAACTGAATTCACCCCAGGTGGACTCCAATTAAGCTGTAGAAACATTTTAAGGAAAATTAGTAGAAACATATTTCCCCTGAGCTCAGTTTTGAGCTTTGTGACACGTGAATACTTATGTGCTGTGATTTCTTCTTCTTTTTTTTTATCAATTTGCTAAAATCTCAAAAAAAACTTTTATTACATTGCGTTATAGGATATTGTGCGTAGAATTTAGAGAAAAAAATGAATTTCATCCAATTTCAAATAAGGCTCTAACATAAAATGTGGAAAAAGTGAAGCGCTGTGAATACTTTCTGGACGCACTGCATACTAGTGAGGCTTCAGGGTGTTTCAGTGAGGTACTGGATGGGACCATCAGTGTATGAGCTGAGACCTGATCGGGCTGAATAATAGAATGACGGCCGACAGATCATTTTTCAACAATATGTGTGCCATGCTGGAGGGATTATATTTCCCAGATGGCTTGGAAATGCCTCAGGATCTACCAGTAACACTTGAAGGACATGGCCATGGATAGGACAGTGCAGGATGAGTTGCTGGGTCAACTGCCACTGCAACCCGTACCAGGATAAGCCTCAGAAAATGAATGAAATTAATTAATTTTTCGCTCTTACTGGGTTGTTGCCAGCACAGAACTATTGTTCACAGTGTTAAGATCACACACCAAGAGGTTCCAGCACAAACAATGTGAATATAATGGCAATGACCCAAAGAAGTATTTGTGTACTGACCCCAGACCAATCTTTGGCATATGAAAAAGACAGGATGAATCCGATGATAGTTGCTGCTACTGTCACACTCATAACCACAACGTGCACCTGGAGGAAAACAAATAGCACAGTTGTGTTACTGTCCTGTCTGTTGATGATGGAAAAACAAAAAGTCATTTATGAACATCATCTTGTGGGAGTCGTGCAGCATCCAAAAGAGTATGAATGCCATGTTTCATTGGGTTTTTGGTGGCAGGCTCATCACAAAGTGGTTGATTACAAATCACACAATTATTTGCTTTGGTTCTCCTCTTTGCTGGTTCGTATTCATCTTCCATCTTTCTGTGTTGTCTGAAGAATGAGCTAATTTCTTAAATGTGCACTGTTTGCAGTGCCACCTAATATCCTATGGGTTGTTCACACCTAAATAATGAATCATACGACGAAAAACATATGGAACTATGCACTGTGAACCACAAAGGTGTGAAGGACACTATCAATTGATAAAATTATGAAATGTGCATAATAGCAGTATTGTGTTTAGTACAGGCTTAAAAACAACATTATTTGCAGCACTAAAGTTTTATGTTTTCAGATGGTAGACACAAAGCTATTTTGATGATTATACATTGAAGTTGTTTTGCCTCTTTACAGGTAATCCAGATGGAGATTTTGAGAAATCTTAAAAAAAAAAAAAAAAACAGCTAAAATTTCCTTTTTGGGGGGTGGTAGACCCCACTGATAATGGTGTAGATTGAATGCTGATAAAACTGTAGATTATTTCTACATGTAGTTCCCAACAAGAAAACACCAGTATATGGGACTTAATTATCCAGGCTCCTCTTTGACAAATAACTGCAGCAACACGAACATTGAAATTTTCGATGACTCGTCTAATCATGTCAACATAAGAAGAGAAATCAGGCACACACCAGCTGACATGATTGGACGAGTCATCGAAAATTTCAACGTTCGTGTTGCTGCAGTTATTCATCAAAGAGGAACCTGGATAGAACATATTATCAACTATTAAGGACAGTCCACCAAAAATGTTTCAATTTCTATCAGATTTGAAGGACATAATCTCCCATCATTCTGCTAATGTTTGGTGAAAGAATTTTCAAAATATCTCATCTGAGTAAAAAATGAGATCAAAAAGAAAATAGGGTGGGTTTTTTTGGACCACCCTGTATTATGCAAAAGCTAGCAAGAAATAAACACTTGTAAAACTGAAAACGGTGTTTTTGTAACCCGATAATGCCTCTGGAGTGATTTACAAGACATCTCGTGGACATTAATGTGCATGTGCAGCACACAAGGTCAAAGGTAACTTCCAGTCTTTTCAAAAGCGCATATATGCGCACACGTGCGCCCTTCTTCAGACACTGTTAAGGGTCCCTTCACACAACACAACATAACATAACATGACTGAAGCCGACTGGCATATGAAGGAGGAATCACATGCCACTTGTGAAAAATCAGAGCCGCCTTGAGCCACAACCATTCACGAAAACGAGCAGCCGAAAGACAGCGAGTGTCCTGTGAGTGCCCATTCGATTCCCTCTCGGCAGGTGTCGGCCACAGTCCAGGTGCCACTCACGAACATCCAACACCACTCGTGGGGCACTTAGTAAAGACCGGGCTATTTGTGGAACTGGCATGACAGTAGAGTGCAGGTGCCACACATTTGAGCTGCTCTATGCAAATGTCTAAGTGCCCCACGAGTGTGCCGTTAACAAGCAACACATATGTCATAGTGTGCCCCAACACATGTGGCATGCGAGTACGTCGTCACCCCGCAAAAAATGTGGCATGTGAGTGTGTCCCTTCCCTCGCAACATGTGGCATGTGGGGGGGTACACTTGCATGACATGCTGATAATTATGTACAGACAAGATCACATGGGGACTGGTAGCCACGGCTGCGCGCGCATGACAAGGTGCCTCTCAGCTGATCGCTGGCCACCCACTCACTGACAGCTGGAAATGATGGCTCAGTGCACATGATTTGTTAAAATAACACAGAGAACACAACCAGGACAAGTATATAAATAAATACTACAATACATAATTACATAACAAATACATAAAACAAATAATCACTGTGTGTCAATCGAAAACATGGGTGTGTCCCCAAACAGCAGCAGCTGCTGGGATCCGTGGACCTGCACGTCACAGCTGGAGAACACGTACCGTGTTATGATGGACATGACTTTACAACTCTCCACCATGAGGCGCATGCGTGTGCATGCTGTCCTCATGTGGAAATACATAAAAAAACATATCACCTTTGCAATGAGCTGGATCGACCACACAGCGCGCACATCAGCAGGCTGCGCCAGGTGAAAAGGACTGTCTGATCATGTGCACACTCAGCTGGCAATCTGAATGTCACGTGACCCGTCAGCTATGGTCCACATGATGCGTTGTCCTTGAACACCTGTCGCTACAACTATTCATGCACACCAGTGGCCGAAAGACAGAAAGTGCTCTGTGTGAGCCCATTCGATCGCTCTCACGGCAGGTGTTGGCCAAATTCCAGGTGACACACACGAACATCCAACACCTCTCGCTGGACACTTGGAAAATGTGTGGCCATTTGCACTGTTAGCAAGAAAATAGCGAATAGACGATCATTTTCAAGCTGGATGTGAAATCCCAATCCCAAATGGGACTCAGTTAAAATGAATGGTTGCAGTATTTCACAAAAATATGTATTTCTAACCTACCATTTGGTCACTTTTTAAATAATTAATAACCAAGCAGTATGTTACAGCTGTCTAATTTTGTGTTTCTATTAATAATTGTGTATTGTGCCTGAAATTTAATGTCAAAATGACAAGGTATTTGAGGTGTTTCCATTAGCGTATTTTACAATCTTTATAAATTTTTCAGTACTTTTATATATCAGTTATATTTACCAACATAACTGAATTTTACTTGAAGTTTTTATATTGTAAATGACATCTAATATAATTAAGTGCCTAATATATTGTTTGTTTAGACACAAAAGAGAGTGTTTCAGCTAAACTTGGTTCAGACTTCATCAGCCTTCCAGAAAACAAAAGAGTGAATTGTTCAACTGTGGATGGGTGTAGAAATGGAATTAGAATCTTACCACAAACCAAATTTTGTTGCTGCAAACTTTGTGTCCCTTGGCCAGTCCTTTCAGGTATCGAGCAACCATCATTCCCAGTGATCCTGTTGTCATCCAGGCGATCAACATCAACGCTCCTGTAACCAAACCAAATGTTATAATGCTACCCTGTTATCCACACAAATATTCTCTCAACAAAATAACTATTTTTAAAATTCCAGGTCTTTCTCCTCATTTCTCAAAAGCAGGGACTATGTGTGTTTTTTGTCACTGTAGTCGTGTCAGGAACAGCATCCAGTGTAAAACCCAAATTATCTCTCAATTTACTCTCAGAGTACAGCTCTTCGAAACTTTGTACAGTTCTTGGTACTAGTTCTTGGAAATAGTTCTTGAATACAGTTCTTGGTCATGCACAGTCACAAACAGGCACAGCGTGAGAACCAGATCTCACAGACGTGCAGGACCTTAGCTGCATGCTGGCAGAGCTGTGTGCTCTGAGGCTTAGAGCAGATGAGTTTGAATGCGATGTTGTGCAGAAGGTGGCGTGGGAGCCAGGAGCATGCAGTATGGAAGCCACGCAGGAGGAATTAGAGGTGGCCAGGATACTTTGAGGTGACCTGTGGGAAGCTCAGACGTCAGCGCGCATGGAAGCATCAGACAGGGTCATAGATTTCTCATGGAAGGCTCACACAGCATCATGGAAAGTCACAGAGAGTCACTGAAGACTCTCTCGGGTCAGGGTCACTGAGAGTGTGGCAAAGACTGAGCTCAGAGCTGGGGTTTAAGTACCCAGCTCCTGATCACGAGCTCATGATGTCATGATGGGGGCTTGTTTGTAGTGTCTTTTTGTTTCTTTATTTTGTTGCTGCCATTCTTTGTCACTGTCATGTTTGGTGGAGGGATCTTTCTGCTCTGTTGTCTTCTGCTTGGTGTTGGGCGTTTCCCTGTGATCCACTCTCCAGCTTGCCGCACCTCTTTCCAGATCCTTCCACACACACCTGTCCTGTGTTTCATGCTAACCACTTCCTCTATTTTAGTCACACCTGTCACCCTGTCTGGTTGCGAGACTGTTGAGCCTTGAGCCACATTGCATGAGCTTTAATGTGGGAATTTGAGCAGTGTCTTTTGTGACTTGTGTTTTAGCAAGGCAAAATGTGTTTAGAGTTATGAGAAAAAAGGATGGGTTTTGTGAATGTGATTATGGTTTTGGCAAGTGGGGGCTAGTTTTATTAAATGTCTTTAGGGGACTGGTCATTTGGTTTAGAGAATTGGGTTTTGTGATTTTGCAACTGTAAAAAAACAATAACTGTAAATAGAATTAGCCTGGTTTCTGCAAAATGTTCACACATTCAAAAGCAGCATGCTTGGGGGCCCACAGAAAATATTAAGGGTCATGAGATGACTTGACTCAGGAACTAACCATGTGCTTTGATGATATGAGGCCACCGAGCTTCGCTGACAAGTTGAGGTCTGGAAATATCAATCTTTTCACTGCTGATGAAAGTATCTGTGTGGAACTGGATTTGTCCTGCAAGAGACACACATTAAATAAAAAAGACATTTTATTTCCAAGTCATAGTCAAACTCATTGCTGTTATCCTTACTCATGTACTGTATGTAAAAGCTGAGAAATGCAAGTTCCACACAAAGTCCAGTCAATTCTTCGGCTACACCTTTGAGAGTGTCCAGATGAGGACTAACGCAGACAGCGGAATGGCCTATGCCATCCTCACTTCAACAACTTCAGTGCTTGTTTAGTTTTGTTACTACTTCATAAAGACCTGCAGCGGAATCAGCGTCCCTGTCATACAACTCATCTGTATCTCCAAGCATTTCTCCGGTAACCCAGAGGCCAACTGTAGATTTGTAGAGTTTAAGTGCGGCTTCACCTCAGCTTCAGTGCTGCATCAGGCAGCTCCAGCCAGCTCCTTCAGACACTGGATCTGGTGCTGTTTTGTCTCAATGACTCATATCAAAAGCTATGTGCCTTTTGTAATGATTTAGACATACCAGAAGAACAGACCAAATAGCCAAACATCTGGACACTGGACAAGATTGCTGGTTTTTGTTTTGTTTTTGTTTCTTTGGCCAAATCTTCTTTACAATTGCATATCGCCCTAGCTTTAAGAAAAATAATGATGTATTCTCCTGCAAGAATTTCAAGGAAGAGAGTTCATTTCACACAGATGTTATCCTCCTCCCCCTTGTTCTGGCAGGTGTTTCTGGGAAATAGAATCAGTGGTGGGACAGGCTCATTAAAACCACACAGATCAAGGCAATGGACTGTCAAATTGTCTTTCTGACCCAGATCAAGCCTGTTCTCAGGATGTCCAATGGGCTCATACCTCCAGATTTGCTTGCTGTCCAGGAATTAGCTGAATTCTGTCCCTAGTGATGCTTTTAGTGGCCCACCATAGAGACAGATATTTGTCCCTGTGTCTCCATTTGTATGGTTTGTGCTATATTCTCTCACCAACCCCCTACTAGCTTACTTCATCTGCTACCAATTCCAAGTGACACTTGACCCAATGTCACTTGGGACTTTCTCAGTGGTTTGCCTGCTTCAATAATAATGATATTTCATTGTACATACAGTGAAATTTGTCCTGTGCATCTAACCCATCCTAATTACAGTTTGACACAATCCATCCACTAGAAAGGGTGGGAAGCGACCCCCCAACCTTCTTGCTGTGAGGCATCAATGCTAACCACCACAGAAACACATTCATCTGCTAGAGGTAAAAAGGCATCTTACTAGTTACATATATTCCACGTTCATGGTATTCTTGCAGATATTGTGCCCATATGAATGGAGGACTGTGGTCCTCAATTCATGTATGTGTCAGGTACAGTACCCATCAAAAGTTTGGACCACAAATAAAAACTGCTGTGAATTCTGCATGGTTCACCCGGATTGGATGTAAACACCCTTCAGTAAAGGTTAGCAGTGTTAACTATGAGCTCATCTTCATTATTTATATTTAAATATGAATATACTGTGATACCTAAAATACCTAAAACATTGTGAATGCCCAGAGCTATATGGACAAAACTATCTAAAATGTAAATGCTTGAAGAAGACTCTTCAGTACCACTGGTGGTAGGTCCATGGGCAAACATAAGGTAGTAGGTCTTGTTGAAGCCAGAGGTCCTTTGAGTAGAAATTGGATTCGTAGAGGAAAATGAACAGCTGATCACCTTGTCATGTACTGAGGTTTTTACATCTGAAATGTTCCCCTGGTGGACAGAGAGAAATAAATGCTATTTCACTTTGAACACATGATGGTTTGACAAGTAACAATACTGTTTGTTTTAAGACACAACAGACTCTACAGGTTATCTACAGTGGCGGCATAATAATAATAATAATAATTCATACCAGAGGAAGAATTTCTGGTGACTTTCGTCCTGTTGAATAGGCGTGTTGCACGTGCACCAAACCATTTCTCCCAAAGCCACAAATATAAATGTCATCATTTCCCTACCAAAAACAAAAATATGTATTTTTTTATATGGGTAACTGTTGTGTTGGATACAATGTTGAAATAATTGTCCCAAAGAGTTCAAACTGAATTATATGAAAGAGTTTTAGCCTGAGCAGCACAGTGGGTGGCCTGGTGGTTAGCACTGCTCCCTCACAGTGAGAAGGACCCAGCTTTGCTTTTGACCTGGTCCTTTTTGTGTGGAGTTTGCGTGTTCTCTCCATGTTTGCATGAGTTCCCTCTGGGTGCTTCGGCTTCCTCCTACTTCCAAAGCAGCCCAGTCTCACGTTTTTTTTGTTGTTGTTGTTGTTGTTGTTTGTTTGTTTTGAGCTCCCGTGATGAAATGAGTCAAATTTTTGTGAGTTTTTTTTTTTTAACTCACTATTACTAACGCTACTCCTACCCCTTCCCCTAACCATAACCACCCCGACCCCCACCACCCACTTCACTTTTAATTTTGTGCATCCATCACGGAATGAGTTAGAATGAATTTGTGCTGCTGTGACGAAAAATAAGGTGCTTTTCGTCACAATATCATGAACCAATAGATTAATGTGTATTTCGTACTGCTGAATCATGACTTGCCGTGAGACCAGGTTGTCCAAAGACATGCAGGATAGGTGAAGTGGTAACTCTAATTTGACCGTAGGTATGAGTGAGAGTGTGATTCACTCATACCTACCCACCTACTCATGGTACACTGTGTCCCAGCAAGTAGAGTTGTAAAAAGGTAAATAGTTTGCATCATTTGTCATGCTTAGCTATCATATTACAGTTATCTTACTATTATACGAGGTCTGTTAGAAAAGTAACGGACCTTTTTATTTTTTGCAAAAACCATATGGATTTGAATCATGTGTGATTGCATCAGCCAAGCTTGAACCTTCGTGTGCATGCGTGAGTTTTGTCACGCCTGTCGGTTGCGTCATTCGCCTGTGAGCACGGTTTGTGGGAGGAGTGGTCCAGCTATCTCGGCGGATTTTCATTGTCAGGAAAATGGCTGAGCGACTGCGGCTTTGCTCCATCAAAATTTTTTCAGAAACTGTGAGAGATAGCCAGGTGGGCACCATTCGGAAAATTCAGATGGCTTTCAGGGACGATTTTCTGGGTATCACACAGATTAAGGAGTGTTACAGCCGGTTTAAAGACGGCGCACAATGGCGGAGGGTGCGCCGCGCTTCGAGCGGCCATCGACAAGCTGAAACGACCAGATCATTTCCAAAGTGAAGGCTGTGTTGATCCGGGACGTCGTCTGACTACCAGAGGAAATGGCAAGAGAGGTGGACATAGCACTTTTCCGGCACATTCCACTGTTAAAGGAGATTTTGTAATGAAAGACGTGCAGCGGAAGTCGCGTGTCAGGATGGAGCCGCGTAATGGCGCACAACAAAAAGCACCTCCGTGTTGGAAGTCTCACAGGACATGCCCAGCTTTTCCACCATTCGGAAGATTCAGACGGCTTTGGGTGGCTTTTCAGTCGAGTGAGTATCCGAGAAATTGTCGAATGTCCTGTGAGACCAACACGGAGGTGCTTTCGTTCCGCGCCATTAGCAGCTCCATGGCGAATTCCTCCGCTCCTGTTTTCATGACAAAATCTCTATTAACAGTGGAATGTGCCGGAAACGTGCTATGTCCACCTCTTGCCATTTCCTCTGGTAGTCAGACGACGTCCCGGATCAACACAGCCTTCACTTTGGAAATGATCTGGTCGTTTCAGCCTGCCGATCGCTGCTCAGAACGCAGCGCGCCCTCCGCCATTGTGCGCCGTCTTTAAACCGGCTGTAATACTCCTTAATCTGTGTGATACCCAGAAAATCGTCCATGAAAGCCATCTGAATTTTCCGAATGGTGTCCACCTGGCTGTCTCTCACAGTTTCTGGAAAAATTTGATGCATTGTTGCTCCAGCTGTTCAGACATTTTCCTCACAATAAAAATCTGACGAGGGGGGAGGACCAGTGCTTACTCAAAGCCTGCTCACAGGCGAATGACACAACCGACAGGTGTGAAAAAACTCACGCATGTGCACGAAGGTTCAAGCTTGGCTGATGCAATCACACATGATTCAAATCCATAAGGTTATTGCAAAAAATAAAAAGGTCTGTTACTTTTCTAACAGACTTTGTATGTTATATGCCATTGAATCCAATGAATGTTGACATTGTTTGACCTTTATTGCGGACACCAACCATTCAGCACGGTCAACACTATTCTATTTATTAATCCTATTACGCAATCAATAATTTGCATCACTTTTTTACCAAAATTGGAGTAACTTTAAATTTTGACCTCTGTACAAACTGAAACTGACCTTTGTCACCATCTTTGCTATTTTTACCTCATAACGCCAGAGAATTCAGTCATAGATAGGGATGGGTATTGATAAGATTTTATCTATCGATACCATTATCGATTCCGCTTATCGTTCCGATTTATTATCGAGTCCCTTATCAATACCTCGTGTGAACTTTCTCTGTAATAAAAGTAGGCTTTACAGGTTTTCTATGTCAACAGCATTTTATTGAGTCTTGGTCACTGGATCCTTGATCTCTGGATATAAATAGAAATAAACAAAATCTGTAGTTTTTGTCAAAAGCATTTCCTTTCAGACATTAATGGCATGAAAGTCTCTCCATACATTTGAGCAGAGCTCAGCTGGCTGCTGGAGTCTGCAGGTCTGCATCCATACAGTCTTGGGCTGCTGCACATCAGTATAGGATGTCTCATTTTGGGAGGAAAAAAATGTTTTGATTGATTGCAGTTTATTGTTTGTATTACAGTATTTGGATAGAGGTGTCATTTGATTTAAACAGTGATTCACTTTAAAGATATTAATTCAGAGCGGCACAGCATTTGGAGCCATGGAATGGAGAATGATTCTTGTTTCTTTCTCACAACAAGCATCACTTTAATCCGCACAAAAGTGACTCACGAATTACATATTTCAATGGCTTTGAGAGGGGTTAAGAAGCCGAGTTGACGCTTCTGAAGAGGAGCGAAGCAAAGATCCAAAGAAGCAGTGGATCGGAACATTGCTTCATTGGTTCAAGGTTCAAAGCAGAGCCGCGCTGCAGAAATGGTTGATTACAGACCTGCTGCAGGGTCTGCAATCAACGTAGAGGAATGATCATTTTCCCGACAAGCACCCTCAAAAACAACAGCCGCTCTGAAGGACCGATAAGGGAATCGTTAAGCAAAAAGCCTATTGATGTTCAAAGATTCAAGGATTCAAAGGATTCAAAGAAATTTTATTGTCATATGCACAGAAGAACATGTTCCCTGCACAATGAAATGTGTCTACTGCATTTAACCCATCCTAATTGCCAGTAGGAGCAGAAGTCGCCATTAGGCACCCGGGGACCAGCTCCAGATGTACATCCTGCCTTGGTCAACAGCAGGGCTGAGCACTGGCAAAAAACGGATTGTTGGTGGATTGAATAATTTCTTAACGATACCCGTAAAGAACCGCTTCTCAATACCCAACCCTAACCATAGACAGTTCAAACTATACCCTTTTGGAATTTTTATGATCACACAAATAATGTGGAATAGCTTTTAATATGATTAAGTAGTCCTTGGTCTGAAATAGTTTGAGAAACACTGCTCTTATGCTGCTTTCACACCGGGCACGACGTGAGCGACAGCAGCAACAGGTTGCCATGTAATCCCTATGGAACGACCGTTTTGGTGCCAAGTCACACAGTGCAACGCGATGGACGCGAGTGAAGCGATGCGAGTGAAGCGATTTTGAGCGATTGGCGCGTTTGTGGCGCGATATTGCGTTGCATCACGTCGCGTTGCCCTCCTCCCCAAGTTGAAAAATCTGAACTTTTTCGTCTCGTCGCGCCGCAGTGACCAATCAGGGACTGAATATGTAGTGACGTGGAGATGTCTGGAGTTTGACTGAAGATGTGAACATGTCCTGTATCTGGTAGCCAGCCTGTGAGCAGGACTTACGAGGGTAGGCTGAAAAGTTCTAAGGCTCACTATAATGCAGTTAATGCATTACTCCTTCATGGGGAGCCTTAGAACTTTTCAGCCTACCCTCGTATGTCTCTTTATTTCACAATTATGACAGAGTTTTTGGAGCGAACAGCAGCACCACAGCAGCAGGAGCAGAGTTTCTTTTTCTCTTTATTTTAAGTGCGTGCGCGAGCGAATTGTCCGTGGAGATTATTTTACTTAACTACACAGATGTATAATAAAACAAATGGTGACTGGTTTCTAAACACAATTATGACAGAGTTTTTTGGGAAAGAGCGAGGAGCAGCCCTGCAGCAAGCAGCGGAGTTTCTTTCTTTTTTTTTTTACGTTTGCGCGTGAGCGAATCGTCTGTGGAGAATATTTTAATTAACTACACATATGTATAATAAAACAAATGGTGACTGATTTCTAAACACAATTATGACAGAGTTTTTCGGGGGGAAGAGCGAGCTGCAGCAAGCAGCGGAGTTTCTTTTTTTTTGTTTGTTTTATTGTTTCCATGTGCGCATGTGAACGGGACAGAAGGCCCTCAAACTGGGTCCCGCAGAGGCGGAAGGACCGCTGAAAGCAGCCGTCATCCAGACAGGTCCTGCAGCAAATAATGATACTCCCTGTATTGGGAGCTTTCCACAACAACTCGCTCCGTGTGATCAAGGTCCGTCATGTTAACTTGACTTAACAACCGGAGCCGGCGAGCGGAATGGAAGCTCCTCCTATTTGATGACGCACCGGGGTGAATTTTCGCAGCAAAAGCAGAGCGACACACCAGGCGAAGGAGATGCGTCCGTCGCCACGCGACCCCCCGCGAATTTGTAGCGTCTGATCGCGCCCGGTGTGAACGCGGCTTAAATGACACAAGTCTATTTTCTTTGTCACACACTCAGTAACTGTCTGTCGAGCTGCAAAAGTTGCATGGAGACTGACATCAACAGCAGTGATAGATACAGGTAGAAGTTGCTATGTTACCCTATGTTCTTTACAGAAAGGGAGGGTTACATTTTTAAATTACCACAGACAGGGAATTGAGAATTGGCTGGCAACACTTGACACACACCAAACAGACATGTGCCCTCTGTGCATCTCATTTTTTTGTTTCTGCCATCTTAACACTTTTGTACAGAGACAAAAATGTTCAGTTTGGTTCTCAGTGTGACAATATTGTGTTCATGGTCACGTGTGGTGTTAAGCCTCTGACAGTTATTAGATTTATTGCAGATCAGAAAACATTACAAGCAGTTTGTCACCAACATACCATAATTTGATCATCTGAGAATCCAAAAGAGATGTAGCCATCGGAGGAGCCAGTCAGCTCATAGTGGAAGGCTACATCACTGCGGGAGGACATCATGGCTGACATGAAGTAACAGTTCTCGCTGACTGCAGGGTCACAATCTGAAGGCTGACTGAAGCAAACCTTACTGACCCCACAGTTAGCTCTGGAGATACTCTGCTGGAGAGAAGATGGTCAAACTGATAATGTTTCCTTTAAAAAAGAAGAAAAATGGAAGCAGACAATGTGAGGATGTTCATGGGAGTATTTTGGATGTGACTATATTATGTTCGAAGCAGTGTATTGGGTTTTTGGGCAGCATGGTAGCTAAGTGGTCAGTGCACCTGCTTCCAAAACAGAAGATTCCTGTTTCAAGACCACCTGCAAGTAATGTGGATTTGCATCGGGAAGAGCAGCTGGTGTAAAATGTGTCTAATAAATGCTAAGATCCCCTGAGGTGATTCTGGATGTGAGAAGGGAGATACCGATAAGTAGGTTCTTTCAGAGTTAACAAAAATATCCAATAAAAAAGTAATTGTAAATTGCAATTTTATTTGTTGTTGTTAATAAAAATATTTTTCAAATAAACAAAACAAAATATCCAATCATGATTCTTCACATCAAAATGACAGTGGGGGTCATTAAATTACATGAACATAAAAACACCTGAATGGATATTTATGATTCTGTTGCAGCAAACCTTTAAAACATGGGGCAGTTTTAAGACATGGGGCAAAACAAATTTAGCACTGAAAATAACTGCTTTTTTGGGAAGCAGCATATGAAATAAAGAAGTAAAATTAATTTTCAACATCTTTCATTGAATATATTCATGATGTTAGCAGTTTAAATCTGGACAGTAAAGAGTTCATACATTTTTCAATAAGACAGTCAAATACTCAAGAAGACACAGGTTCATATCTTTTCTATGCATATATTCTAAAAAGCTGGTATCAACATATGTACATCAAGATTACAGTGGCATTTTATTGTTCAGGATTTTAATATCAGGTAAAAATCAACAGCAGAGCTCTTAGGAATTTTTGGAAATGAAGATCTTACTCTAAACCAGAGCTGCACAGTCTTTGTCCACAGTACTACACATTTTCCATTTGTCACTGACCATATTACAGCAGATTAGCTCAGGCAGGTATGTCTCTAATCAACAGCTGACAATGGAACAACAGCAATGGAACACACCTGATATAGGTGGTGTGCTGATTAATTCAAGGACAAATGGAAAATGTGCAGTACTTTGGATCCCAAGAATCAGGATTGGGAAACAGTAGTCTCAACTAAGTTGTTTAGGCTCGTCATGTTTCAGTTACGCTTGCCAAAATAATTTGATCTGGCATATGTTTTATGCCAGATTCCCTTTTAACTCCAGGTGTGCAAGGAGACTTGGCATGGCGGGCTTCAAACCCTGGACCTTCTTGTTAGCAAGAGTGCCAACCACTGCAGCATTGTGCTAATTAAAGCACCTTCTCACATTCATGGATATGCATTCTAGGATCTCCCAGTTTGAAACCTTATCTTAAACTTGTCCTAGACCCTCAAAGATTTATTTATTTTTTTTTGCCTGGTAGGGTGTCTGTGGTGCACAATGATAGGGCCTTGTTTCAACTGTGGCTGCATTTTCAAGATGTTCAAAAAGCCCCTCCCATTGTGACCTTTCAGATATTTTGGTAATCCCTCCCATTTCCATGGAGCCTGTAACATTGTTGCACATGTGTAGGTTTAGCTTTAGATTTAAGGAAAGCCCACAGTTGTGCTAAAGTTATTCTAAGGGCGTACTATAAGGCTTTTGCATACATTCTATGGTACAATCCCAGTGAAATGGACTAAGCACACTAGATCACATTCATGGGCAACTGTGATCTTCACAAACGGTGTCCTTTCATGATGTATATACATTAAAGTAAATATAATGCAATTCTAAAATACCTTCGGTCATAGTAGCATAAAAATAGGAAACAGAATGTGACCTTTTGACCTCTTAAAATAGGTCAAGGTTAGACATCTCTGAACTTGTCCAAGGTTTGTGTGCTAAGAATGGTCCCTGTGAATTTAAAGACCCTGGCAGTAACAGGAATGGACTTATGCTGAGCACAGACAGGCAAACAGATGCAAAGTCTTCGCAATACCCAATGGCCATATTTTGGCCTCTGGTAAAAATGGGACTTAAGATCTTAATCAGCTGGTCCTAACCTACGAAACACATCAAACAGCTAAACACCTCCCTGGAATGTGATTTTGCATTGGTTTGGGTTTGTATTTAAACAGCTTGTTTCTTAATTATGAGCCACACTTACAACAGGTGGTGCACCAGTGGGTGTCATCATTGCTGTCGTCATACTGGGGGAGCTGGTGAATCCGACAGTGCTGTCATTAAACTGAAGGATCGGACTTTTCACATCAGTCCAAAATATCTGGTAATTCTTCACAAAGGACGCACTGCAGAGACAAAACAAAAGTACAATTTTCACCTTTCAGAAGTACAACAGTGAATATTTCAATTCAAATCTGTTTCATTGAAACACTAGATTTCGATTCAAAGTTTGGTTATACAAGTTGTTAACCCTATAATGCCTGAACCATGACATGTATGTATTAAATATGATATGTATGGCATTTTAGGGTTAATAATGTACAGCAGTGTTCAGAATAATAGTAGTGCTATGTGACTAAAAAGATTAATCCAGGTTTTGAGTATATTTCTTATTGTTACATGGGAAACAAGGTACCAGTAGATTCAGTAGATTCTCACAAATCCAACAAGACCAAGCATTCATGATATGCACACTCTTAAGGCTATGAAATTGGGCTATTAGTAAAAAAAGTAGAAAAGGGGGTGTTCACAATAATAGTAGCATCTGCTGTTGATGCTACAAACTCAAAACTATTATGTTCAAACTGCTTTTTTTTTTAGCAATCCTGTGAATCACTAAACTAGTATTTAGTTGTATAACCACAGTTTCTCATGATTTCTTCACATCTGCGAGGCATTAATTTTGTTGGCTTGGAACCAAGATTTTGCTGGTTTACTAGTGTGCTTGGGGTCATTGTCTTGTAGAAACACCCATTTCAAGGGCATGTCCTCTTCAGCATAAGGCAACATGACCTCTTCGAGTATTCTGACATATCCAAACTAATCCATGATACCTGGTATGCGATATATAGGCCCAACACCATAGTAGGAGAAACATGCCCATATCATGCTTGCACCACCATGCTTCACTGTGAACTGTGGCTTGAATTCACAAACTGTCTGTGACCCTTGGACCCAAAAAGAACAATTTTACTCTCATCAGTCCACAAAATATTCCTCCATTTCTCTTTAGGCCAGTTGATGTGTTCTTTGGCAAATTGTAACCTCTTCTACACGTCTTTTATTTAAGAGGGACTTTGCGGGGGAGTCTTGCAAATAATTTAGCTTCACACAGGTGTCTTCTAACTGTCACAGCAATTACAGGTAACTCCAGACTGTCTTTGATCATCCTGGAGCTGATCAATGGGTGAGCCTTTGCCATTCTGGTTATTCTTCTATCCATTTTGATGGTTGTTTTCCCTTTTCTTCCATGCGTCTCTGTTTTTTTTTTTTCCATTTTTAAAGCATTGGAGATCATTGTAGATGAACAGCCTATAATTTTTTGCACCTGCGTATACGTTTTCCCCTCTCCAATCAACTTTTTAATCAAACTACGCTGTTCTTCTGAACAATGTCTTGAACGTCCCATTTTCCTCAGGCTTTCAAAGAGAAATGCATGTTCAACAGGTGCTGGCTTCATCCTTACATAGGGGACACCTGATTCACACCTGTTTGTTCCACAGAATTGACGAACTCACTGACCAAATGCCACACTACTATTATTGTGAACACCCCCTTTTCTACTTTTGTTTTTTACTAATAGCCCAATTTCATAGCCTTAAGAGTGTGCATATCATGAATGCTTGGTCTTGTTGGATTTGTGAGAATCTACTGAATCTACTGGTACCTTGTTTCCCATGTAACAATAAGAAATATACTCAAAACCTGGATTAATCTTTTTAGTCACATAGCACTACTATTATTCTGAACACTACTGTATTTTGACACATTGTCAAATCTTTAGATTTATAAATTATTAATTTTTCACTGCTAAATTTTATTTGTACATAATAGTTTTAGTGCCTGTTTATGATGTTATAATGCTGGCTAATAACAGCGCAGTCTGCCTTTTTTTTTTTTTTTTGTGCTCAAGTCACAAAATGAGTCAAATTTAGTGTCGGGTTTTTTTTTAACTCACTATTACTATCACTACTCCTACCCCCCAACCCTAACCTTAACCATAACCTAACCCTCTCCTTCCCCCACCCTAACCATAACCACCCCTGACCCCCCCCCCCCCCCCGCTTCACCTTTAATTTCGTGCAGCCATTATGCAAAGAATTAGAATGAATTTGTGCTGCCTTGACGAAAATGAGGCACTTTTTGTCACAATATCATGAACCAATAGATTAATGTATATTTTGTGCTCCTGAATCACGACTTGCTGTGAGACCAGGTTGCCAATAAAGTCAAAGTCAAGGCACATATACATTACTAATGGCCCCTTTACACATAACACATTTGAGGCAGAATGGCGCACAAAGGAGTCGAATGTTACTTGTGGAGCCGCACTCGAATGCCTTGTACAGCACTCACCACATCCATTCGGCACGGCACATGCACTCTATATTCACGTGCTGCTCGTGCCAGAAACCTATTCGAACGGCGGGCAAGATGAAGTCGCCATCTGATCGTGTTTGCAGCAGTCGTACGGCATGTTGTACGTAGGTCAGTCATATTATGCTGCGGTCAAGTTGCTGCACGAAATCCTTGGCCATGTCGAACTGTGGCCGAATGGCGTGATCGAAGCAGCCTTCACCCCAGCAGCCGAAAGTCTGCGAATACTGTGTGAGTGCCCATTGGACCCATTTTCGGTTGGATTTGGCCGGAGTCCAGGTACCACCCATGAACATCCAACACCTGTCACTGGGCACTTAGAAAAGGCGGGGCCATTTACGCTCCACATTTTCTAAGTGGCCCACAAGTGTGTTACCGGGCAACACAAAGAGCGTGTGAGGGTGTCGCCCCCCCCCCCCCAACTTCAACACAGATGGCACGTGAGTGTGTCATTCCCCCGCACCCCCCCCCCCCCCCCCACACACACACACATACTCATATACCACAAGCCTATAGTTGAGGTGTGGATGGTGGCTGCAGTGCAGTGTGATCGCAGGCAACAAAGCATGGACAGCTGGATGGCTATCATGTCCATGATGGCACAGCTGACAGCTGTGGAACACCATGGCATATTACAAACCTACACCACCACAACAGATACGAAAATATGAACCCAGCCCACCTGCTTGTCACAGCGCCAGCACGCCAACTGACCAGACAGGCATGTCACGTGACACGTGATCAAAAAGTCCACATAGTCTGTCCGTCATGTCACAGCCTAACTGACAGCCTCACAGAGAAATCAGCATGGCCAGCTCAATAGGGCAGTGCAGTCTCGTTTGAACCCTGTGTGTTATCGTGGGATTTAACCACAGTCACTCCCATTGCGCAATATACGCACCGCATAACGTCACATGGGAAAATGGTGTACTGTTTTGTTTTTGGCTGCAATCACCAAAGCAGTTGCTAAAAGTGCAGTTTTTTGGTTCCCAGTGGAGAAGGGAAGACAAGGCAAATGTGAGAGGTCGTGTTGGTAAGTGTTAGACCTATCCAGAGTACCTGCAGTCTCTAGCTTGCACAACCGCTTCAACCGTTTGAGCTCCGGGTCATAAACAAACCGCAACACAAGTCCACTTTCCACTGCATTGTCACTTTTTCTTTGCATTATCACATTGTTTGCGTGTAATTTGCTCAAAACTCTGAGAAAGTGCTGTGTTTCTGTCCCAGGAAGTAGAGACATTACATATTTATTATGCATGATATTTAACCCCTTTAGTGGCCACCTTCAAACGAGACTGCGCTATCCAATTGCCCCACGGGCTGGAGCCATGAGCCCATCTATGTGAGCATGTTGCTGCAATGGGAAGGTGGGCGTGTCATGTGTCAATTATGTATTGATGGGGGGACACATATTGTGACATTCAATTCAATTCAATTTATTTCAATTATATAGTGCCAAATCACAACAAATGTGCCTCAGTGCACTTCGCACAAGTAAGGTCTAACCTTACCAACCCCTAGAGCAAGCACACAGGCAACAGTGGTAAGGAAAAACTCCCTCTGATGATTTGAGGAAGAAACCTCAAGCAGACCAGACTCAAAGGGGAGACCCTTTGCTTGGGCCATGCTACCGACACACTTGACAGTACCTTTATAAAGGCAAGCTATAATTTTTCACAATAATAGCTCTCACAGTTTTTGCATGTGCTAACAGTCTGCAGTTAGGTTCCAAATGAACCCATTTTTGGCAACAGGCCAAAAGTGGTAAACCCTGAAAAATTCTAGCCACTGTCGGGAGGGACAGACGGTCGGACAGTCGTGTACCGATGCCGTACGACCCTGCGGCGATGGTTTTGTGCATGCTCGTGTGCATGGGCAGAAACAGTGTGACCACGTGAGAGGTGTGATACTACATCGCGCTCACACAGCAGCAGAAGCAAATAAATGTTTTACAAATGTACATAAATCAAGGAAATTGTGTAAGGACAACATAATGACAGAGCACAGAACATTATAAGAACAATGAATGGACTGTTTAAATGTAAGACAATCATGTTACTGGTATTGATGTAATAATTGATACTTGAAGACTTGACAGTCTGTCTTGGAAATGAGGAAACAAATGATTTCATTTTGTCTGTTAAAATATTTAATTCCTGGTACAAGGAGATGCAATATAATATATTGCATAATGTTTATATTTCTCCTTATATCTACAGCAAGTTCACCCCTGGAACATCCCCAAATTGTCCTAAATGTAAACTAATAGGAACTAGATTTCATTGTTTATGGGAGTGTAATATAATACAGTCATTCTGGAAGGCGGTGTGCACGCAGATTAGCACTGTAGTGGGGCAGAAATTGTCTCCCAGCCCTCTGCTATGTCTTCTGGGACTGATACCTGTAGGCCTTAAAGCTCACAAAGACATCTTACAATTCCTCCTGATGCTGGCTAGAAAGACCGTAATGTCCAAATGGGTCAGTGGTGATGCCCCTTCCATTCAAATGTGGAAAAATTTAATTTCTGAGATAGTGACTTTGGAACGTTTAAGATATCGTCTTAATGGTAAAGCCAACCTGTTTAAAAAATGGGAGCATGCTTTGGACTGTCTGCAAATCAAAAGATTAGTGATTTGAAATTGCCAATAAATTTGTACTTATTTTTATTTATTTTGCGGTAATTGCTGTAAACATCCTCAGACTACTGGCTACCAGCCAGTTGCTTGTATACATGTACTGTGCTGTTCTGTTTTTTGTTTTATTTGTTTTCATTGGTGTGTTTGTAATAAGGAAAAATGTTTAATAAAAATAATATAAAACTATATATATATATATATATATATATATATATATATATATATATATATATATATATATATATATATATATATATTTAATTCCTGTTATAAAGAGCAGACAATACAAGGCTTATCGTCCTTCTGTTCCTTTATGTTCATGAACTATGGCCATGGATGTAAACAAGGAATTAATAAACTGAAATGAATGAATTCATGCACTCACATTATGACCACATCAGCTGGCTCTGCGCGTCCAGCTGTCTCTGACCAATCACCACGCTGCCGGATAATGTGGACTTTAACTCATGTGGTGGATGTGACATTTGCCTCGCCAGCTGGCTGTTCACATGATCAGACAAATATTTTCACATGGGGCAGCCTGGCTGATGGTGTCTGCAGTGCACACTGAGGCACAGCTGAACGCATTCCAAAGGTGATCTGTGTTTTTCTTTTTCACCATGTCATGAGAGCTTGCCGACACATGTGCATTGCGGTGGCATGTTGAGAGGTGATATTCTTCATGGCACAATATGTGTTCTCCAGCTATAACACAGCCGTGGTCAGCTCCCTTCCTGCTTGATTTCAAATTACATCAACCCATGACATGATTACATGCCAAGTACGGTCCCCTTGCAAACACATAACTGTAGTGGATGTGATCACGCATGATCATGTCAATATGTACATCACATCACCGATGAGCGACACGTTCCCCTCTCTGGAGCAGCAAAGCACTCACATGAATGGGCTCACATCTCCAGGGTGTGGGGCAAATGAGCTGCACACACTGGTCTGTCAGTCAGGCTGTCACATGACGGACGGACCGTGTGGACGTTGCACTCGTATGTCACGAGGTGCAGTGGGATGGTAAGCTGTTTTTATTTTCATGAGACCCTGCCGACACGTGCATCGCAGTGGCATGTTGACAGGTGATGTTCTTCATGGCACGAAGAGCCTGCTTGTGTTCTCCAAGTTTGAGTAGCAATGACACAGTGGTCAGGTGCCTCATGATGATCGCATTGGTGAAAGCACATGTGAGCATCTGACGGTTCAGTGCGCCTGCATGCATTGGCATCATCTGATTGCCTCGGTAGGCGTGCCTTGGCCGTGATCATCAGCGGTTGCGTGTCACATGATGTGGCTGTCCCGTTGGATGGCAGGCTGGTGCTGTGACATACAGCTGGAGCAGCTGGATTTTTCTTTTATCTCTGTTGTGATGGTGTGGGCATGCTGCTGGCTGGTGATTCCACCTCCAATGGGACATGCTGGATATGCCATGATGGGTGTTCCACACCCATCAGCTGTTCCATCATGGACATGAAAGCTGTCCAGATATGCACACTGTGCTGGACAGCAATTGCACTCCGGCCACCATTCGAGCCTTTGCCACCTCAGCTGCACCTAGACAATGTAGGATCATGGTGTGTGTGTGTGGCAGGGGGAGGGCACCACACTCACACGCCATTCGTGTTACTGGGGGAAAGACATGACACACTTGCATGCCATTTGTGTTGCTTGGGAGCGGACACGACACACTAACCACCCTTGAGCTTTTCCCACCTGGACTGCAGTGGAGTCGAAAGTGGTGTCCTGCACTCTGCATTTGTGCTGACCACGCGAATGGCCCCGCATTTTCTGAGTGCACCATGAGTGGTGTTGGATGTTCGTGGGTGGCACCTGGGCTCCGACCGAGAGTGGATCAAATGGGTACTTGCCCGCCATTCACCCTCATTTGGCCACTGGTGAGAAGGCTGGCTCGATCGTGCCATTTGGCCAAGGTTTGATGTGGCCAATGATTTTATGCAGCCCCTCGGCTGCATTCCGATTTGTCCGAACTGTGTACAACATGCTGTGTGAATGTTGCAACCACAATCAGTGCGACCTTATCTTGGCCGCCATTCGAATGGGTTTCTGGTATGAGCAACATGCAAATGTAGAGTGCATGTGCTGTGGCTGAGTGGCTGTGGCGAGTGCTGTACGGGGTATTTGAGGGGACTCTGAATTTTCACGAGTGCCATTCGAATCTGCCTTCATGTGCGACTCGGCCTCATTCATGTTATGTGTGAAGGGGCCATAAATGAGGTATTCCTATTGAGTACAGCTTGAAACTTGTTTGATCATACAAAATCTGGGTAAAAATTTGAAGCTGAAGCAGACTTTGTTGCTGTTTTGTTCAAAGTTTAACAGCTCGATCATGTCAGACTGAGGGTGAAGCATCTTAACTTTTGTTTTTGGGCAGGTTGCCAGGTCTGCACTTTATAAGCCAGCCAGATGCCAGGTCTGCAGTTAGAATAGAAGTGGGCCTTTGTTGTCATCGTATATATATAAGTTCATACAACTAAATTTGTCCTCTGCATTTAACCTATCCTAATTACAGTTATACACAATCCAACCACTAGGAGCAGTGGGCAGAAAGTCTGGCGCTCAGGGACCAACTCCAGATATAGAAACATTGCCTTGGTCAGGGGCAGAGAAAGGAGCAGACCCTAAATATGCATGTGTTTGATTGTGGGAGGAAACTGGAGTGTTTGGCGGAAACCCATGCAGACACAAGGAGAACATGCAAACTCCACACAGAAAGCACGGGAAGCGATCCCATGATCTTTTTTTTTAGATCAAGGTCAAAGATGATGCAGTCATCATATTTCTATCACCCTATCTTGATGATCTATGACATATAGGCCAAAGTGTATAGCACAAGTGTATTTAGGGCGTGTCCAACTCTACTTTGCTATTTATGCTGTGCATAATGAAATAAACCAGGGCATCACTTGTCATTGCGTTTAAGAGAAAGATGCCCCAGCAACTCACACAGTGCTCTTTAGATGACAAAGGCAGAAGTGAGAAGTCTTCTGGAGAGGAAATGTTTCTATTTGCAAAGGGTTAAAGCAGAGTGAGAGCAGCAACCACCCACCACAACTCCATCCATCCATCCATTTTCTTCCGCTTTATCCGAAGTCAGGTCGCGGGGGCAGCAGCTCAAGCAAAGCCGCCCAGACCTCCCAATCCACACACACCTCCCCCAGCTCCTCCGGGGGAACCCCAAGGCGTTCCCAAGCCAGCCAAGAGATGTAGTCCCTCCAGCGTGTCCTGGGTCTTCCCCGGGGCCTCAGTTAAAATATTACAGTGCCTCCTGCTACACCTCCTCCTCCTTTGACCACTCAGTCTCTTACATATCCAACCAGGTGTCGATAGACCCCCTGCTGTATCTGCCCTATTCTGTGGACAGCCCTTTCATCACTGTTAAAATATAGTGCAAAGCAAACTCTGCTTTTACAAACTTTTACATTCATTTTTACTGTTATTTCACTTTCAGTTTGTTTTTACATTTCAATTTTAATGCAGCACTGAGCGACCCTGGGTGTACAACCAGTATGTACATGCATTATGAAACCACTTATGCAAGTTGTATCTGAAAAATACACCAAAGTGGAGGAAGGTGCACATGGGTGGACTGTTCTTTGTATTAGATGCAACCTAAAAGAAATTGGAGACTGTATGGTGGTGGCATTGAAGAGTGTAGTTAGACAGCATCAGATGGTGTTTTGCAGGATGATTCTTGAGGTGAAAGAAAATAAACTAGCTCCTATACTGCTGAATGTCTGCATGGATTGGTTGTTAGGTATGGTTGTGGAAACCAGTGACATGGGTGCTTTTGTTGACACAGAAAGGTTGACAGACCTTGACTTTGAGAATGATAGTGATCTTTGCAGAGTCAACAGATGCTCTGATTGCAGCACTTGAGAAGCTGAGTAATGAGTTAGAGTGTCTGGGTTTGAGATTGTCTTGGATCAAGCCCAAGATTCAGGCTTTAAACAACTTCCTGGACCCAGCCATCAGAAGGGTGTCTGTATGTGGTGAAAAAGCTGAACTTGTAGAGACATTCACTTATCTTGGCAATGACGTGATTCTTAGACTACGGGCACTTATTATGTCCTTTGATCATATTGTATGAAAAACAGAAAAAAGGGGAAATTTCACACTTTTATAGTTATCTTTACAATGAAAGTGTGTTAAGAAATTTGTTCTAGTAGTCTATGATGACTTTTTCACCTTTTTTCAGCATCATTATATGAAAATATTGCCGTTTTGTGCTTGTCCCACACCCAGACTTTTGATCTTCAATGATAAAAATGAATGGTAAAGAAACGTTTTTTTCTAATGTTTTAAAATATCTCTGAATAAAATATCAGTGAAATAATCAAAACATAATTGGTCATACAACTGTTGTGATTTTTTTGAAACAAAATGTAGTTGTTCCACACTATTGCCGTAATTTCCACCACAACACTGTAATGTCCCTTTAAACAGTTTGTATGAAAGATTGTTTGGGTAGTTTCTATGGAGATAAACAGTGACATCAGAGTACATGTATATAGCGCCAAATCACAACAAACAGTTGCCCCAAGGCGCTTTATATTGTAAGGCAATGGTGTGGTGGAAATTACATTTACAAGGCCAATAGTGCCCGTAGTTAAAGAATCACCCATGTGTCTCTGGGTCCTTTGCCACTGAGATTGAGAGGCACCTGGGAAGAGTTTATAGAGTCATGAGGTCACTGGACAGAGGTGTTTCGCGATGCCAATGCTTTTGCAGGCCAACAAAGGCCCTCGTCTTTAGGGTCCTGGTGCGGCCTGTCTTCCAACATGGTTGTAAGTGAGACTTGGCTGCTAACCAGTGACCTAAGGCAACGACTGGATGTCTTTGGTACTAAGTGACTTCGAAGGATCCTTGGTTACCACTGGAATGACTTTGTCTCAAATAAGCGGTTACAGAGAGAGACTAAGATGAGGAGTATCACTTGCATTGTGAGGGAGCATCAGCTGCAACATTTTGGCCATGTGGCGCGTTTCTCTCTGTGCGTGATCCAGCACGCAGGTGCCTTAATGGTAAATGCACTGCATTTATACAGCGCTTTTCCATCTGCATCAGATGCTCAAAGTGCTTTACAATAATGCCTCACATTCACCCTGATGTCAGGGTGCTGCCATACAAGGTACTCAGTACACACCGGGAGCAACTAGGGGATTAAGGACCTTGTCCAAGGGCCCTTAGTGATTTTCCGGTCAGGCTGGGATTTGAATCAAGGATCTTCTGGTCCAAGCCCAATGCTTAACCACTGAGAGCTGAGAATCCCAGTGTCTAAAGAAGGTGAAGGGGATGTCCACATTACACCTGGCTGTGGCAGAGAGATGGTTATTTTAGAGATGTGGGAATGGACTGGTTGTCTGCCTGGGTGTTTGCTAGCCAGGACCCCGGGTGGTTCCGGGGTGTTGTGGATGCAGCAGAGTGCAGCACCAATGCATGCTCTCAGACTTGAGGTGAAGAAGAGGAAGACAGTGAGAGCTGAACAAAGGATCAGGACATTGAAGAAGAAGGAAGATCGTCGTGTGAAATTCAGGGAGGAGGTGATGGAGGTGAGACAGGCACTGAATGGAGGTGAAGTGCTTTGGGAGAACTGGAAAAGTACTGCAGATTTGGTGAGGGAGACAGGGTACGTGGAGTACAGGTGGTGAAGGTAGATGACTTTAAATACTTGCGGTCAACTATCCAGAGTAATGTGTGTGGAAGAGAGGTGAAGAAGAGAGTACAGGCAGGGTGGAGTGAGTAGCGAAAGGTGGCAGGAGTGATTTGTGACAGAAGGATATCAGCAAGAGTGTAGGGGAATGGCTTAGAGACGTGGCACTAACAAAAAGACAGGAGGTAGAAACTGGAGGGAGAAGAATGCTGAAGATGGAGCCAAAAGGCAGGAAAATAATAGGGAAGCCAAAGAGAAAGTTTAGAGATGTGCTAAGGGAGGACATGCAGAAGGTTGGTGTGACAACATCTCTACATCTGCTGTGGTGACCTTTAACGGGAGCAGTCAAAATAAAGCGATAAATATCAGAAAAACTGTGCATTCAAATTCAATCCAGCTTTATTTTGATCTGTGATTTTTTTTTTCTTTATGATTCTTCATGGTAGTAATATACCAGCACTGCACCTGGCCACACACCATTTTAAGACCATCACCCCTGTGGACACACAGATGAACGCTAGACCATGACATGGACACTAGGTATGTAAACGATAACTGTGGTGGGTACAAGTTAGCAAAGACCCATGCTATGTGCTGCTTCATGCTGGTCATAAGATAGTGTGTCTAGTATTTAAATCAAGTTCAAATAAATATTTGAGAAAAAACAGGCAAATGGAACATAATGAGAGAATAAAGTAGTCTGATTTAACATTACTGGAATTGAATGGGTTTTGCTTGTCCTGATGCTCCTGATGACCATGTCACCTGAATGGATGTCTTAGCAGAATCTGATGTGTGTGAGACAGCTGAGTTCTGGAAAAACAAACAAAAATGCACAGATAATTGTATTTTTATTCAAATTTCATTGAAAAACATACAATGGAACACAAAATTAAATCTGTACGAGTCAGCATTATGACTACAAGAATAGCTTACTTCTTATGACAGCAAATAAGAGCAAAAAGTGTGTGTGTGTGTGTGTGTGTGTGTGTGTGTGTGTGTGTGTGTGTGTGTGTGTGTGTGCGTGTGTGAATGATGCTCATAGAAATTTAGATTTTTGATCCGATCTGCACCAAATTTGGTGTGCTGATAGTTTGAGTCACTATGTTCTTTATGGGTTTATTTATTATTATTATTCGCCCAGGGAGAGCTGGGTACCTCTGATCATACCTATACCAAAATGAAACCAGCAACTTTACCAGCGAAGCTTGTATAAAGTTGCTGGCTTGCTCGACATTTTTACCAAAATTGGAGTAACTTTAAATTTTGACCCCTGTACAAACTGTGAAACTGACCTTTGTCACCATTCTTGCTCCTTTACCTCATAACATTCAGTCACAGATTGTCCAAACTATACCTTTTTGAAATCTTTGTGATCAGGCAAATAATATGGTGTAGTTTTCTATATGACTGGCGCATCTTTTAATTTTGACCCCTGTGTAATTCTTCAATTGACCCCTACCTGGCTACCTATTGAAAATTCAAGTGGCCAATCAGGTTTTTTTTTTTTTTTTTAAAGAGTTAATGTCTGTGGATTATTTGTGCCACATTTGATAGTTGTATCACCATTTGCAGGATTCCGCTCTAAATATTCTCTTATCTGCTGCACTATATATGAGATGTAAGATGTTGCTCCTCAGTGTTTCTCAGTTGCCCTCAAAAGTATTGGAACACTTGTTATTTCACACATTTTAATTTGTTTATTCCATTTAAAATACAATTTTTTTTCTTCTAAAATTATCTTCCTTAAACTCAAATTGAAAGCAAATCTCTACAACTTGATAGAAATTAATTAAAAATATAAAATCCAGCTTTCTGATGAAGTGGTGTAGAGGAGGATTTTCTTAAAAAGAAGACATGAAAGTTCAGCTACAATTTGACAGAAAGTACATTTGAGATGAAAGCTTAGATTTAATGTTTTGGTCAAAGAAACCTTTGTATTTCTTCATAATTGATGTAAAATAAAGTCCAAGACATATTCAGTGACTTGGAAATTGTTATGTGTGGGACGCGGCTCTAGACGGCGAACTTATCCGCCCCGGGCTTGATGGAACCGTAGCTGCAGCCGCAGGAAGCGGAACAGCCTGCGCTACAAGCTCCGTCACTCGGGCGTCTGTCTGCTTAATTTGGATTGAAAGGTGCTGTACTTGCTCCCAAATCATCTCCAGGTGTTTCTGGACTCTCTCCTGAAATGGAGCTGCTTCTGCCGCTGGGTCCATACTGGTGTGGCCGGAGAATTCTGTTATGTGTGGGACGCGGCTCAAGGAGCGGTCCAGCATCTGACTGAACCCAGCGCTAAATAACCAGAAGCAGCTTCGGTACTGTACAAGAAATACAAATTAAATAATACTGGTGGGGTGAAGAGGCTGCGCGCTCTCTCAGCGCCTCAACGGACCGGAGCCCGAATGTTCTGGACTCAGGTTTTCCGCCGACTCCCCCCAGGTGGCTTTTCCCAGAACTGTACTCTGTGGAGGGGGAACAGAGGTGAGATTATTCGATACTATTACCAGAAAGCTATTAAAGGCACACTTATCAGCAACACGTTCAGTTCAGGTTTCAGAGTTAATTCAGATGAACAGCTGCTCACGGCTTATGTAGGTTTATTATTCCGCACACCACAGCCGCGAGGAGCAAACAAGACAATTTCTTCAATGTTCAAATTTAGCTGTGCAAAAAACACCACATTATATTCACAAATAAGCCTTTAAAGATAATCACCTCTGACGTGTGCTGACAGCTTTTGCCTCTCACCCTAGTCCTCCTTCACAGACGTAACGTCAAACTCTGGAGCGGCCCTCAGCGTCCCCAACGGTCGATACAAGGTCGTAACAAGGTTGTATTCTCTGGCAAACAGCCCTCATCACTGCTGGCTTAAATGCAACTCCTCATTTCTTCATTGACGCCAGCTGAGAGTCCTTAGTCTGCACGTGAATGTCACAGGTGTTGCAGATCATCCTGATAAAGAGCCGCACGAGGATGCAACAGGTGCAACCAATCATCACAGAGGTGAGAGACTCTTCTGCAGCACAATTTTCCCAGAGGTCAGTCCCAGACCACCTAGGAAGGAAAACAAACACAAACCCAACAAAACAGTGTCCAGCCAAGCCCCCCAACACACAACAGAAATGTTCATGTTTCCATCCCGTGACTTGTCTGACAAAAAAACTGGCAATAAAACTAATTATTATTTACAGGTATTATCAAGTTTTAGAGATTTGCTTTCAGTTTGAGCTTGAGGAAGATAATTTTTGAATTTTTTATTCTTTATATTTTTTGTATTCCTTGTATTTGAAATGGCATAAACAAATTAAAATGTGTGAAATACCGTTTTCCAGTACTTTTGGAGGGCACAGTATCCTAACCTTATGATGAGTGCAAAATGAGTGTGGTATTATTGCTGTTTTGTTTAACAATGTTTAATTTTCACTGTTGCTGCACTTTGTGTCAAATCATATTCATATTGTACTAATATGACAATATTGACATACGATAATTTCACTATGTTTTACAGCCCTACTGTCAACTAGCTGAAAACTTTGAATATTAATTTACATCTACATTTAAAAAATGTTTAAAGTGGCAGGGGGTTAAGAGGGCTGGAACTAGGGGGGGTCAGCTGAAAGGCAAAAAAAAGAAAAATGCGTAAAAAGGCGGGGGGTCTGGGGGGCAGAGCCCCCCCCCCCCCAAAAAGCTGAAAGGCAAAAAAAGGAAAATGTTTAAAAAGACGGAGAGTCTTTTTAAGCATTTTAAGAAGCTGAAAGATTTTAAGCCATGCTCATGCTCCCAAGAACCAGTTTACTGAAAAAAAAAAGTCTGAAGGACCTAAATGACATGGTTAGATGGTGAGGAGCTTCTAGGCATGTGAGAGGCAAATAAAGAAAAATGCTTTAAAAGGTGGGGGGTCTGGGGGGGTTAACTCAGTGTTTCCCCGTGTGATCCCAAGGCTTCAGTTGGCTGGCTTTACCGACAGGATGGCTGCTTGCAGTCAGGTTTGAAATCAACTCCGTCGTCAGCTGCTGGACCACAGCGGTCATGGAAGGCATTTGTTGAAAATGGTTCCTGGTAGCTTTTAAAAAGTTTGTTGGAGCCAGATTAAAAATATTTGTGAATTTAGAAAAAAGTAAAACTTCAGAAGCATCGGAAAATTACAAAAAAAGGAAAAGTTGCTTTTCTGTAAATTCGCTATTATTGTGAAAAGTTCAGCTCGGAAGTTCTCTTAAAAATTCAAAAGACTTGCCGCACCTTAAAGCATCAGGTTAAACTTTAAGTTTGTCAAAAGTAAAGGATGAATGAATGCTACATGGTAGCTTAGCTTAGCTTAGCAATGGGGCCTTGGCCCAAAAATAAAAATTAAACCTTAAGAGAAGCAAAGAGAGTTGCAGAGCGCTCCAAGAGAGGAGCTGCCGGTGGAAGAGAGTGGCAAGACTCTGTTCTAACTTTTTAAAGGGGGACTGATGTCACCAAACTCCACCCATTTAGGGTGTGTAACTTTACAGAAACTTCATATCTTCACAGGGCAGACCCAAATGATTCAGCTATTTAAACACATTAACTATTGTGGTGTGTTATTTGTTCTCAGACACTCAAATGGACACACAGTATTAATAGACACTTAAACATTCCATTTGGTTAAAACAGAATATTTCACCATCAACATTTTCGTAATGTAAAAATATTCACTTACACACATCAGTTGCAAGGAGCACATATCAATAAAATGGAATGATTATATGCAAAGCATTTTGTTTGAATAATCAACACAAACACCCTTAGAAGTTTTTATACGTGAATCAAAGAATACTGATGTGATTCTTTTATTTTAAAAGAATGTCCCTCTTCACTTAGACCTAAAAATAATAGCTGCTATCAAGACAAAGTTTTATGGCCCTGTATTGTGGAAGGGATATCGTCTTGCAGTGTTGAGAGGGTCTGGCCTTAGCGTGAGGTCATAAAATTTGGGTTCTCCTGGCCTGGAGAAACTCAGATTCTGATGTAAAGCCATTATAATGTCATGTAAGTCATAATGACTGAAAATTCACTGCTAAAAAGGCAAGGGCCGTGTGTGCACTGCAGCTCCCAGATGTTCCACTGCTACAACCCCTGGCAAAAAGTATGGAATCACCGACCTCGGAGAATGTTCATTCAGTTGTTTAATTTTGTAGAAAAAAAGCAGATCACAGACATGACAGAAAACTAAAGTCATTTCAAATGGCAACTTTCTGGCTTTAAGAAACACTATAAGAAATCAGGAAAAAAAACTTGTGGCAGTCAGTAACGGTTGCTTTTTTAGACCAAGCAGAGGGAAAAAAATATGGACTCACTCAATTCTGAGGAAAAAATTATGGAATCATGAAAAACAAAAGAACGCTCCAACATATCACTAGTATTTTGTTGCACCACTTCTGGCTTTTATAACAGCTTGCACTCTCTGAGGCATGGACTTAATGAGTGACAAACAGTACTCTTCATCAGTCTAGCTCTAACTTTCTCTGATTGCTGTTGCCAGATCAGCTTTGCAGGTTGGAGCCTTGTCATGGACCATTTTCTTCAACTTCCACCAAAGATTTTCAATTGGATTAAGATCCGGACTATTTGCAGGCCATGACATTGACCCTATGTGTCTTTTTGCAAGGAATGTTTTCACAGTTTTTGCTCTATGGCAAGATGCATTATCATCTTGAAAAATGATTTCATCATCCCCAAACATCCTTTCAATTGATGGGATAAGAAAAGTGTCCAAAATATCAACGTAAACTTGTGCATTTATTGATGATGTAATGACAGCCATCTCCCCAGTGCCTTTACCTGACATGCAGCCCCACATCATCAATGACTGTGGAAATTTACATGTTCTCTTCAGGCAGTCATCTTTATAAATCTCATTGGAACGGCACCAAACAAAACTTCCAGCATCATCACTTTGCCCAATGCAGATTCGAGATTCATCACTGAATATGACTTTCATCCAGTCATCCACAGTCCACGATTGCTTTTCCTCAGCCCATTGTAACCTTGTTTTTTTCTGTTTAGGTGTTAATGATGGCTTTCGTTTAGCTTTTCTGTATGTAAATCCCATTTCCTTTAGGCGGTTTCTTACAGTTCAGTCACAGACATTGACTCCAGTTTCCTCCCATTCGTTCCTCATTTGTTTTGTTGTGCATTTTCGATTTTTGAGACATATTGGTTTAAGTTTTCTGTCTTGACGCTTTGATGTCTTCCTTGGTCTACCAGTATGTTTGCCTTTAACAACCTTCCCATGTTGTTTGTATTTTGTCCAGAGTTTAGACACAGCTGACTGTGAACAACCAACATCTTTTGCAACATTGCGTGATGATTTACCCTCTTTTTAGATAATCCTCTCCTTTGTTTCAATTGACATCTCTCGTGTTGGAGCCATGATTCATGTCAGTCCACTTGGTGCAACAGCTCTCCAAGGTGTGATCACTCCTTTTTAGATGCAGACTAGTGAGCAGATGTGATTTGATACAGGTGTTAGTTTTGGGGATGAAAATTTACAGGGTGATTCCATAATTTATTCCTCAGAATTGAGTGAGTCCATATTTTTTTCCCTCTGCTTGGTCTAAAAAGTAACCGTTACTGACTGCCACAATTTTTTTTTCCTGATTTGTTATAGTGTTTCTTAAAGCCAGAAAGTTGCCATTTGAAATGACTTTATTTTTGTGTCATGTCTGTGATCTGCTTTTTTTCTATAAAATTAAACAACTGAATGAACATCCTCCGAGGCCGGTGATTCCATAATTATTGCCAGGGGTTGAACAAGTGGGCCCTGTCTTAGCACAGCAGCCCGTCTAACCAGTGCAGTATTGTTCACTTGTTGATTGTAAATAAATCTCTTTTTGTTCACAACCAGTTCTGTTCCTTGCTCCCAGCATTTAAGTCCATCACCTGTAATGGTCCGGTCCGGACCCCTAACCATAACAACTTCATCTTGCACTTTCACGTTTTCTTACAGAGTTTCTAATCTGTTTTGCAACCACGACCATCCATCTTACTTCTTTTTTGCAAGTTTTCATGCAATGTACACTCAAGGTTGGGTAGGATTACTTTGAAATGTAATCCAAAAGTAATCAGATTACAAGTAATCCAAATGTATTCTTTCAAAGTAATCCTACCCAACCTTGTGTACACTGCTCACACAGTATTGCTGTAATAAAACCTATAATGCCAAAATAGTATTTAAAACAAGTGAATAGGAGATACTTTTGTAAGGTGGGGTGGCATCTCGACAGCGGGACATCAAACGCCATGTGGAACATGATTGAGTACCTTTTAATATGCACACTGATTTTCAAAAGGCGTCTAAAAAATATTTTTTCTCCTCCATGTCCTATTATTAACTTAAAACTCTAACAGTTTCAAAGTAAAGAACTTCCCTGACAAAAAAATGTGTGTAAAAACAAACTGATTGGCAAATCAAGGAACTCACAAGTGTCTGGTTGCAAGTGAGGAGCTGAGCAGCCCCTGTTATCAGCATGAAGAATCCCAAAGGAGCCACAGCCCCTACCTCCCTGGCCTGCAATAGGAAACCAGTGAAGGGTGTGGATGCTGGTGCCTGGAGATGCACTAAAACCACAAAATTCAGTCAGGAGACATCAACTAGCAAAAATTAGAGGAGACTTACAATGTTTTTTTAACATTTCATTTTCAACCTCAAGGTTATCTTTTCACCTATGTCTGTTTATTTTTGTGAGCAGAAATATGGAACCCAGCCACACCAGCCATTCATCTTTCCCTAAAGCACCTTTTGCTGTACATGCATCACATGTCTCTCTTTTTGCTTGGTGGTGGACGGTGCACACTGTTTCAGCAACACCCGATTCCGGAGCTTTCCACACACCTGTTTCTAATCTGTAGCTCATCACCAGCTACCCTGAAAACGATCTTAAAAACCAAAGCTGCTTTGTTGAGTCCTGCATTTGTGTCCAGACATCTCTGTCCCCCCAGCCTGATATGGACAGGATTAGTAATGAACATATCACAGGGACAGCTCAGATTGGACGTTTGGAGAAAAACAACCTTCTGTCCCAAGTGAGGTCTCTCCCGTGGGACTCATGATTACACCCTGATATGGTGACCCAAATCTCAGGTTGTCCAGGTTGATCTCTTTGCCTCAGCAGAAGTGGGCTATTACATGCAGTGGAACTCTCTAAGTCCACAGGATAGCAGTTTGGGCCTGGATGTTCTGTCTGTCTCACAAATGGCCGACAAGCATGTTGTACACTTTATTTCCTCTCTCTCTCTGGTTTTTTCAGGTCTTCCACAGGATCAGGGAAGGCTGCTGCATATTCAGCCCATTCAAACATCCCCTTCATTGCACTGGTATGCAAGGATTAATCTGTTCAAATAGCTTCTTAAATGAAAATCAACATGCAAAGCATGAACACAAACACTTGCTGAATATTTTAGGTCTTTGGGCTTTCTTGACTAGAGCTGTGACTATATCCTTGGCTGTGCAGAGGGGCGTACCTTTGAAAGACCTATATGTGGCAACTTCACAGTCTTTATCATGCACATTTGTCAGATTGTATAGAATCAATGTACCTAGTGCAGCATCACTGAGCACTGCTGCCCAGATGTCAGTTGCCCAACAAGGTTCAATACTTGAATTGTGCCATTCAACGTGGCCTCTTTCTTATTCATCATGATGATCATCAGAGTGAAGTTGAAACACATCACTAGTTATGCATATGACTGTGGATCTTTTGTCACATGGCATATACGTATACCTAACTAACAACACACCTCACAAAAGTAGGCTGATGACAAACATACATCATAATGACAAACATAATTGATTGATGATGAGCACATGTATGTGCTCATCATCAATCAATTTTTCAATTTTCAGCTGTGTTGAGATCGGGTGGACACAAATGGAGGAAGAGGTGTTTTCAAATACATGACTCTCAACTGCTTTACCTCAGGGAACTGAGGTGGATGTCTCTTGGTCCAGCCCAGTTTCACGTTTTTTGTTTTGTTTTGTTTTGTTTTTTTCGTGCTCCTGTCACGAAATGAGTTGAATTTTCGTGACGGGGCTGTTTTTAACTCACTATTACTAACCCTACTCCTACTCCCAATCCTAACCATAACCACCCCTGACCCCCTCCCCCCACTTCACTTTTAATTTCATGCAGCATCACGGAATGAATTAGAATGAATTTGTGCTGCCATGACGAAAATGAGGCGCTTTTCGTCACAATATCACGAGCCAATAGATGAATATTTTGTGCTGCTGAATCGCGACTTGACGTGAGACTGGGTTGGTTGGTCCCATAAGTTCTTGCATGATTAGCTACTTTGTGCACAGATTTGTTTCCTCTCAATTCTCTTTCATCTAATCAGCTATGCTATAGGCTCCGATGGATCCAGCAAATTAAAGGTAAAGGCGGATGACAATCTGTTTTTTTTTTATGTTATGACCAAAACACACCCATGATTAATTAAGACAGCCCTCTTTATGCCCTGTACCATACTTTGTTGTCAGAAAACTTAACAATATTTTTGTTATTGACTAATCAAGAAAATAATTGAATGATTAGCTGATTAGTTGTTTGGTCGATAAAATGTCAGAAAATGGTGAAAATTTTCTATCAGTGTTTTCCACAGCCCAAAGATATTCAGTTTACTGCCAGGGAAGCAAAGGAAAATAATATCAGTTATCAAGTTGTTCACCAATGAATATGGCTTTATACACCCTGAAGAAAACCATACACCCTGAGGCCAAAGGCCAGGTGTATTGTTTTCCGCCGTACAATTCTTTCCGCCTCGCTGAGGAAACAGCGCTTGGAACTTGAGGTGGATGGATGATGAAAGAAGCAAAACACCTTCGCAATTTACGTCGATATTTTGATGAATTTTTGATGATTTCTTCATTTACAGCAGCTTCATTAAACAAATGTACTCTAATGATTCAGCACGACGGCGAGCTTACAGGCTAACCTCTGCTAACACTAGAAGACAGTTGCCAGTTATGGCTTCTGAAACAAGGGAAAAAAAAAAAGAAGAAAAATCCTGTATGAAAAATATTACCCGTCTGCGAAAAGGGTGTATTGCTATTTATTCTTTAGTGTTTTATCCAATCATATTGGCGTATCATTTCTAGGTATATGATAACAGAATATATTACATAGTGTTGTAAATATGCAGCCATTTTTCATGTCCAGTCAAACTGATGTTTTGGGTTACCTGTGACCTTGTCTTGATGGTTGTAGCTGCTGCGGTCTGTGGTAATGACAAAGGGTGCAGAGTTGGTCTGAGGGCTGTGCCCAGAGTGGTTGGGCTGCAGGTTCTTACAGCTGTCCATCACTTGACCAGAACTGTAGCACTGTGCCACCGGAGCAACCCAGATCACCAGCAGCACCACATGTTCCATTACAGCCGCCCTACTCACAAATACGCACAGTACTCATAAATACATACAACACATACCCGAGCAGAAAAATATGTTTCTCACAAATACATAAAGTACTTACAAATATATGAATTGTTTGTGATGAAGAGAAAGGATGGCTTACAACCACTATCAGACTACAAGGAGTTCAGTTGGAATAAGAGTGGGATAAATGTGGATAGAGCAGTGTACTGAGAGGTGGGAGGAGTTCACAGGTACACCTGCAGCATTGTGGAGGTTACTCATATTTCCCTTTAAAATCGCTGAGGTCATCTGAGAAAACGTTTTTTTGTACGTGTCATCGTCCGCTGTGAGCTCCGACAAAAGCTCTGTTCAATGTGTTGCAGAGGGAGGGTGTGGCGACTGAAAGTGGGCGGGGAGGAGCACAAAACGATGATTACTCCATGACACAGCAACATTTTCAAAAGCTTCATGCCATAGCAACACAAACAATGAGAGTTTTGTTTCCATTCTCATGTTGCTTTTAAACAAGTGAACCTCTTTTGGCAGAATGCATAAAGAGAAAAATGCACAAATGGCTGAAATTAAGATCAAGTCATGAGAAACAGACAAAATAAATACAAGATTCTGTCACATAAAGTACCAAACACCTGTTTGATGTTCAACATATGCTAGTTTAAATTCACAATACACACACTCACAAAAAACAAAAAACTTTATTTTAAGGTTCTAACAATGAGCATTGGTTAATGGATATAATGTCCTAATAAGGTATTACTGTATATGTTTATTAACATTTTTTATGTGTTAACAAAACTATGTGAATACAAATAACAGGATCATTAACATGTTTATTAGAAGATAAAAATATGTTCAAAATCACCTTTAAAAAAAGATTATAATCACCATACAAAAGGGAACACAAAACCAGTGGGCAAGGAACCTGTCTGACAGGGAATTCACTGAAACAGAGAAGGATGTGAGAGAGAAGACTAAACCACCTTATGTCAAAATTTGATGGATGACTCTGACAGCCAATCAGAATCGACTACGTCACTAAGCCCCACCCCTAATAACGCCCCCTACGACATCACAGTCAATCAGAATCGACCACATCACTGTCCCGCCCCTACCCCCTCCCCTAGTCCCGCCCCCTATGATGTCACAGCCAATCAGAACCAGCTACGTCACTAAGCCCCACCTTCAAGCCCTGCCCAAAGCCCCGCCTCCAACCCCCACCACGCCCTCCCACCCGGGTCTAATATTTTAATGTCCTTCTATTTCTTGAATTAAAGAACGATTAAAAAAATACCTATACCTTTTTTAATGTATTAATTAAAGAATTAACTAATTCTAAAATAATTAAACATAAATAAAACAGTGTCTAATATTTAATACCCCTTTACTATTTTTTTAATTTTTTAAGTGTCCTTTTATGGTTTTTTAATTCCTCAATTAAAGAACTTTAAAAAAAATACCCGTATCTTTTACACAATTATGGGAGGTTTTCTTCATTTTAGTGATTAAACGTGAATATTTTAATGCCCCTTTAATATTTTTAATTCTTAAGGATTTCTCTACAGAAATATTGAGTTATGATATAATTAAACATGAATAAGACAGACTCTAATATTTTAATACCCCCTTTAATAATTTTTAATTCTTAAATTAAAGAAGGATTAAAAATAGCCGTCTCTCCGCTGTAACGGCAGGAGGATTAAGTCTTTTTGCAGCAAGAGGCGAGCCGGGTGAATATCCACAAAAGCTCCTCAGCGGAACATGACCCCAGCGGTTGTAATACCTGTGTGTGTGTGTGTGTGTGTGTGTGTGTGTGTGTGTGTGTGTGTGTGTGTGTGTGTGTGTGTGTGTGTGTGTGTGTGTGTGTGTGTGGGTGGCCTGGCTGGGGTGTCAGGCCAGATGGTGTTTTTTTTTTAAAGAGCAAAAGATTACCTTATCGGCAACCGCAGCGAGTCCGTTAGCTCATCTGCTAGATGCCGGTGGGTGCTGTTTGTTGAAGGCAAACTTTCTTCTTAGTCACGCCAGATGGTGTTTTTAGAACAAAAGATTACCTCGTCGATGAGTGCGATAAGGTTTTCTCACACAACATGGTGTTTTTTTTAGAACTAAAGATTACCTCGTCGATGAGTGCGATAAGGTTTTCTCACGCGAGATGGTGTTTTTTTAGAACTAAAGATTACCTTGTTGATGAGTGCGGGGGGTCCGTTAGCTCATCGGCTAGATGCCGATGGGGGCTGTTCTCCGTCATGCCCCCATGAGAAGGAGTCTTCTCTCATTTTCAGCATGACGATTGAGGAGAGAAGACGTCAGGAGTCCGCGATGGGTATAATATAGAATTAATTTGCGGTAAAAATTCCCTGGTCGTGAAAAAACCACGTTGTTTAATTAAGTTTTCTTGTCTTCGAACAGAGTGCGAAAACCAGATCAGCTTTCAGGGTAAGTGATTTAAGTAATCTTTTTTGATAGAAATGCGTGTTTTTTTAAATGATGATCACGGTCTGAAACATTGTCTTTTTTTTAGACAAAGCCACGCAGATGCTCCAGAGTGCATTTGGACCCGGCCTCGGTAATATATTTGAAATATTACAGAATATTACTAGTTGGGAGACCGCTGCTTTTTTTTTTTTTTTTTTTATAATAATTGATCAACATATTGATTTATTCTGCCTTACAGAAACCTGGTTACAGCAGGATGAATATGTTAGTTTAAATGAGTCAACACCCCCGAGTCACACTAACTGCCAGAATGCTCCTAGCATGGGCCGAGGCGGAGGATTAGCAGCAATCTTCCATTCCAGCTTATTAATTAATCAAAAACGCAGACAGAGCTTTGACTCTTAGTCTTGTCCATCCAAATTGGAAGTCCCAAAAACCGGTTTTATTTGTTATTATCTATCGTCCACCTGGTCGTTACTGTGAGTTTCTCTGTGAATTTTCAGACCTTTTGTCTGACTTAGTGCTTAGCTCAGATAAGATAATTATAGTGGGCGATTTTAACATCCACATAGATGTTGAGAATGACAGCCTCAACACTGCATTTAATCTATTATTAGACTCAATTGGCTTTGCTCAAAATGTAAATGAGTCCACCCACCACTTTAATCATACCTTAGATCTTGTTCTGACTTATGGTATGGAAATTGAAGACTTAACAGTATTCCCTGAAAACTCCCTTCTGTCTGATCATTTCTTAATAACATTTACATTTACTCTGATGGACTACCCAGCAGTGGGGAATAAGTTTCATTACACTAGAAGTCTTTCAGAAAGCGCTGTAACTAGGTTTAAGGATATGATTCCTTCTTTATGTTCTCTAATGCCATATACCAACACAGTGCAGAGTAGCTACCTAAACTGTTAGTGAGATAGAGTATTTCGTCAATAGTTTTACATCCTCATTGAAGACAACTTTGGATGCCGTAGCTCCTCTGGAAAAGAGAGCTTTAAATCAGAAGTGCCTGACTCCGTGGTATAACTCACAAACTCGCAGCTTAAAGCAGATAACCCGTAAGTTGGAGAGGAAATGGCATCTCACTAATTTAGAAGATCTTCACTTAGCCTGGAAAAAGAGTCTGTTGCTCTATAAAAAAGCCCTCCGTAAAGCTAGGACATCTTACTACTCATCACTAATTGAAGAAAATAAGAACAACCCCAGGTTTCTTTTCAGCACTGTAGCCAGGCTGACAAAGAGTCAGAGCTCTATTGAGCCGAGTATTCCTTTAACTTTAACTAGTAATGACTTCATGACTTTCTTTGCTAATAAAATTTTAACTATTAGAGAAAAAATTACTCATAACCATCCCAAAGACGTATCGTTATCTTTGGCTGCTTTCAGTGATGCCAGTATTTGGTTAGACTCTTTCTCTCCGATTGTTCTGTCTGAGTTATTTTCATTAGTTACTTCCTCCAAACCATCAACATGTCTATTAGACCCCATTCCTACCAGGCTGCTCAAGGAAGCCCTACCATTAATTAATGCTTCGATCTTAAATATGATCAATCTATCTTTATTAGTTGGCTATGTACCACAGGCTTTTAAGGTGGCAGTAATTAAACCATTACTTAAAAAGCCATCACTTGACCCAGCTAGCTTACCTAATTATAGGCCAATCTCCAACCTTCCTTTTCTCTCAAAAATTCTTGAAAGGGTAGTTGTAAAACAGCCAACTGATTATCTGCAGAGGAATGGTCTATTTGAAGAGTTTCAGTCAGGTTTTAGAATTCATCATAGTACAGAAACAGCATTAGTGAAGGTTACAAATGATCTTCTTATGACCTCAGACAGGGGACTCATCTCTGCTGGGGGGTTCCCATGATGCACTGAGTGTTTCTTTCTCTTTTTGCTCTGTATGCACCACTCTGCATTTAATCATTAGTGATTGATCTCTGCTCCCCTCCACAGCATGTCTTCTTCCTGGTTCTCTCCCTCAGCCCCAACCAGTCCCAGCAGAAGACTGCCCCTCCCTGAGCCTGGTTCTGCTGGAGGTTTCTTCCTGTTAAAAGGGAGTTTTTCCTTCCCACTGTTGCCAAGTGCTTGCTCACAGGGGGTTGTTTTGACCGTTGGGGTTTTTCCGTAATTATTGTATGGCCTTGCCTTACAATATAAAGCGCCTTGGGGCAACTGTTTGTTGTGATTTGGTGCTATATAAATAAAATTGATTTGATTTTTTATTTTTTTTATTTTTTAATTCTAGAAATCAAGTCAGAGCCCCCTGAAGAAGTTCGAAGCCTGGAAGCCTCGACTTCATCTCACAGATGTAAGTACACTGACCGAAAATTAATTTACATTTAAAACTCTGGAATAATAACCCGAATTTTTTCTGTTACAGCCCATGGAGAAGCGGGTCAGCATCAGAGGACTGTAACACGATCCTCAGATTTACACGGTAAGGAGTCGGAGTTTATTTATTTTAAATATTTAATAACTAACGTTTTTTCTCTTTTTTTTTTCAGCTCGCGCTGGCAGGAGACCATCTATTTTCCACCGACACGCCAAGCTCGAAGATATTCTGAGCTGGAATTAATTTCATCTCGCAACTTGTTGGAAAATGTGTATTCTGTTTTTTTTTTTTTTTCTTATCCCGATGGAACGGAAGAATTCATTTCGAAGAGGTATATTAATCAATTTTTTTTTTTTTAGGTAGATTCATCTCGGCACGGCTTTTTAAAGATGGAAGGAGAGAATTCAGGCCGGGAAAATAACTTCGGACGGGTATTAGATTTAAACCCTTCAATAATCGACTCAGCGGGTAGCACTCCTGGAACAGATGGCCCATTACCTGAGGCATTAAATTCGCCACCTCGAAATAACAGTGAGTCCGGAGAGAGACTTTTCAGGCAAGTTTGTTTAACACCGCTAAATGATGCTCTTAACAATTTGGCGGCTGAACGGGAATCGGAAGAAATTAACCCCTACATCATTTCTGCGATTAACGCGTTAAATTCGTTGCTCCAGTCTGTGAGTGAAGGTTTCTGAATCCTGAATCGCCACACACTCCGCCTCGACACGAGTCCGGAGACAGGGTGTTGAACCAGGTACGCCTGACTCCTTTAAATGACGCCGTAAACCTCCTCGCGTGTGAAGTTAATCCTCACGTCCAATCCGCGGTGGATGAATTAAACCAAATGCCTAACGACGCATGCGTTTTTTCACCTTTAAGAAGCTCCTCCCCGCGCAATGCGTGCAGAGAAGATATTTTAAACAGAATGCGTTTAACTCCGATAAACACTGCAATCTCTGTTTTGATGGAAAGCATCGATAATGCACGACCAGGGTCCAGCCGGCATTCTCCCATGACGGGCGGTGGGGCTGCTAACGTCATCAGGAGACCGGCTTTTAACAATATTGAAATCAGGCAACCTCTAATTTTCCACCACGTCGACGAAATTCCCGACTATGCTGAATTTTATCGTAACGTCGTTGGGACTCTGCAAAACTCGGTCGAAAAGGCTTTAACACACGCCAGGGCCGGGGACTTTATCCAGATGGAAATTCGTGGGGACCGCTTTGATCAGCTCATATAAAGACGGGGCCAATGTGACGGGCTTCCAAAATTTGCTAGAACAATTGATACAATTGAATTCCAACATTTTATCCGACGAGTCTCTGGAATTAGTGGTCCAAGTCATCCGCAACCAGAACGGCGCAGGGAAATGCGGAATAGATGACCTCCTCCATCACGAGGTTCTGAGGAAAAAATCCAAATGCCTTAATATTGTGTATAATCCTGAGAACAGTTTATGTTTTGCGATAAACCTCGTTCAATTATTGAATCCTCATCTGACTATGCAGGAGGCGGAGCAGCGCGGACAGGCGTTACAAATTAGTTTCGGATTAACGGCTGCTACAGCGGTATCTTTAGAGCAGGTGGGAAAATTTGAAAACGCTCTGAGCTGTAAAATTGTGGTGTTTTTCAGACCTGAAGGGGAGAGAAAGCTGACAAAATTCCAAACAGGAATGCCGATGCAGCAGAAAACTCTTTTTGTTTTTCTGTTTAAAAATCATTTTTACGGAATCACCGATTTAAAGAGATTTTTGGGAGTGAAATATGTATGTGAGTTTTGCTTTGAGGGGTACAACAGCGCTGCTTCCCATAATTGTCCGTCATATTATAAAATTTGTGAATCCACGCAGTGTTATCAGAAAAATAACCCGGTATTCTGCAGCGAATGTAACAAGCTCGCCCGTCTGTTACAGCCTGCATAAACAGCCGAAGTATCGTCCTTCCGCCAGTAAGTTCGTTAATGTGTGCGATAACAGAAAAATATGCCCTCGATGTAAACACGAGTATTACATAGCATTTTCTAAAAACAGTGCTCTGCACGTCTGTAAGCAGAAAAGGTGTCATATATGCAGCGAAGTGCTCCAGGAGCCGAGCGAGAGTCACCTCTGCTATATGACCCCGCTCAAAGCTGATGAGGCGCATTCAGAGAAATACGTTTTTTATGTCAATAATGACGGGGAACACGTGCCGTTTTAACACGGGTGATTTTTGGAGCGCGTGGGGGACAGACTGCGTAGCCCGGTTCTTTTTAGAACGAGAAAATTCAAAGAATACGCGTTCATCGCTCACAACTCAAAAGGTTTTGACGGCTATCTGCTTCTAAAGTATCTAGTCAAGCAGGGTGTAACCCCCGCTGTGAACTATTACTCATGACAGACGTCGCCTTTAAACAGAAATATATAGACTCATTATCTTTCCTTACAATGCGCTTGGCTCAAATGCCTAAAGCCATGGGAATTCGGCTGAAAGACGAAATCGCACGCAAAGGTTACTTTCCGCACCTGTTCAGTTCAGAAAAAAATCTGAACTATGTCGGCCCATACCCTGACTCTGCGGCTTACGGGGTCGCAAATATGTCAGAGGGAGAAAGAGAGGAAATTAACGCGTGGTACGTGACCAAAAAAACGCGCAATTTTCGATTTTAAAGCCGAGGCCGTTATGTATTGTGATAACGACACAAAAATCCTGGCTGCAGCCTGCTCCAAGTTTATGTCAGAATTCATCACTGAAATACGCGTGGACCCTTTTACCTGCGTCACAATTGCCTCGGCGTGTATGAAAGTCTTCCAAACTAACTTTCTCACACCAAAAACGCTGGTGATCCTCTCCGCCGACAATTATAGAACAATGCATAAAAAATATTCGGATGTTGCCGTGCAGTGGTTAGAATGGGTTGCTGAGACGCAAAACATAGCCATCGATCACGCTCTCAACAGGGGTGAGAAAAAAATAGGGGGTTATTATGTTGGTGGGTATGCTCAGATTGACGGGCGGATTAAAGTGTGGGAGTTTCTGGGGTGTTTTTACCACGGGTGTCCAACATGTTTTACACAGCACGAAATAAACCCTCTCACAAACACCTCATTTGGAGAACTCCACGCAGCGTGTCAGGAAAAAATAGCCTTTCTGCGGGCTATGCCGGGCCTCACCCTCAGCGTAATTTGGGAACATCAGTGGCTTGAAATGAGGGTGAGGGATGAGAGCGTTCGGCGTTTCCTCAGCCGCAGGGGGTTACCGGCACCCCTCGAACCTCGCGACGCTTTATATGGAGGTCGGACTTGCGCGTCCCGTCTGAGGTACATGGCTAAGCAAGATGAGAGGGTCTACTACGTCGACGTGACCTCGCTGTATCCTTACGTTAACGTGAATTTCACATATCCCACGGGGCATCCGGAAATTATCGACAGAAATTTACGAGACCCCAGGACTTATTTCGGCCTCATCAAAGCCATCGTGTAGCCGCCCTGGGGGCTAAAATTCCCCGTCCTCCCACACAGAACTCCTCGCGGTAAACTGGTGTTTACTCTGTGTCGCACCTGCGCTGATGAAAATAATCAAGCTGGAGCGTGTACACACAGTCAGCACCAGAGAGCTCTGTCTAGGACTTGGACGACCCCGGAATTCCACAAAGCTCTGGATACAGGCTACATTGTAGCTAAGATTTTTGACGTCTGGCATTTTGAGGAAAAAAGTGATAAAATCTTTGAGGGGTACATAAACACCTTCTTAAAACACAAGCAGGAAGCCTCCGGTTTCCCTCCTGAATTTGATCAAGACCCCGAGAGCAGAAAAAAATATATCATGGACTACTGGCTGAATCAAAACATTTGTTTAGACCCAGAAAAAATCAGTCACAATCCTGCAAAATGACAGATGGCCAAGATCTGACTCAACTCCTTCTGGGGGAAATTCGCCCAGAGGTCAAATCTGACACAGACCGCGCTCGTTATAAATGCTGATGAGCTGTTCAGGTATCTGTTTTCTGAAGAGTACGAGGTCACTTATCTAACATTCCTCAGCAGTCAGGTGGCTATGGTTCAATGGAGGTACACCCCACGGTACGTCACCCGACCAGGTAAAGCCGTCAATATTTTCATCACCGCGTTTACAACAGCGTACGCGCGTTTGACCTTGTACGGTTTTATGGAGGCTGTGGCAAATCCTGACAGTATTCTGTATTATGATACCGATAGCCTGATTTACGTATGTAGGCAGGATGAAACCCCGCTGCCTACCGGTAATTATCTGGGTCAGCTCACCGATGAGTTGAGTGGTGACGTCATCACAGAGTTTGCAGCAGCAGGGCCTAAAAGTTACGCTTATAAAACTGCACGAGGTAAAACAGTCATGCGAGTGAAGGGTATCACTCAAACCTATGAGAGCTGTCAGAAAATAAACTTTGACAGCGTCAAAGATCTGGTCGAGGGTTATATAAAAGACCCCGCCCTCGCAGCATCTATCAAAACGCCGCAGCAGGGAATTAAACGTCATAAAAGCAGTTTCAGTTTGACAAATGCGTCATTTCAAAAATCCTTCAGGGTGATGTATGACAAATGGCGTCTTTTAAAGGACGGGGAAACCAAACCGTTCGGATTTTGAAACATGTCTCACTCCGGAAATACGGTGGAGTTTGACCCCAGACTTCAGCCCCCATTCTCCTGTCTCATCGTTGGATCGAGTGGCTCGGGAAAGACTGTGTTTGTGAAAACATTGCTGGAAAATTGTAGCCACGCTATGAGGTATGTACCTGACAACATTGTATGGCTGTATACGTCTGAACAACCTCTGTATTCTGAACTGAAGGTGAAGAATAAAAATATTAAATTTGTAAGAGGTCTCCCTGAATCATTTGAAGACGAGAACCTTTTCCCTGAAGGTCAGAGCCATCTGGTTATTTTGGACGATATCATCTTTCAAGCAACGGATCATCCTGAAGTTGTAAGAATTTTCACCCAGTACAGACATCATCGGAATATGAGCATTATCATGGTCACACAGAATGTATTTCATAAAGGGAAATACAGTCGAACCATCAGCTTGAATTGTAATTATATGGTGCTGTTTAAAAACCCCAGAGACAAGTTACAGATGAACATTCTGGCTCAGCAAAAAACAGCAGCAGAAAACAATTCTTTTTGGAGGCTCTTGACGATGCTACAAGTGTACCTTACGGGTATTTATTAGTGGATTGCAGATCAGTTCAGACTGAGATCGGGATTACTCCCGCACGAGTGGCCCGCGGTTTATTTACAGAAAGATAAACGGATATGAGCTCTCTTTTAAAAAGGAACGCCCCCACTCTTAAAGCGCTAATCAGAGCCGGGGCGAGGGAGCGTCACCACAGCCTGAAGACCTGCAGGCCGGAGCTTCTGAAAACTTTATCCGAGATTGCTTTGAATATATTAAAGGGGAATATCGCCTTGAGCGACTCTCAATTCCGTATCTTAAAAAAACGAAAGAGAGTTTTACGTCTTCTGGCAGACAGAAAAACCAGTTACAAAAAGAAGCGGGGAGCGCTTAGGGTTGCCAACCGTCCCTTGAAAAACGGAATCGTCCCTTATTTGGAAATAAAAGTGTGCGTTCCGTATTGACCTGAAACGGGACGCAGTTTGTCCCGTATTTCTGTGAGAATCAAAAAGTCTGTAAAATGTCAATGGAATTGACTGGCGCTTTATATGGAAACTTACGGTAATTTTGATCCCAACCTCTCTCCTGCTCTTCACCAATGAGCTGACAGACACGAGCTGACATACAGAATCACTCTTATCTCATTGGTTGAGGGACATCTGCTCGCCAGAAGATCCCGGACGAGAATCATGAGCCGACGACGGTCGTCGGACGACCTTAGCAGCATGGCTGATACTGGCACTGCAGATATGCCTACGAACAGCAATGTCTGTAACGTCATTACTCCTCCTCGAAAAAAACAAAACAAAAAAGAAAGCAAAAATACATGGGCAAATGGGAAAAGGAAAATGGCTGGGTGGAAAAGGTGCGCGACAACATTTATAAGTATTGTAAGTATTGTTTACTTTTTCAGACTTTCGCTGTTACATTGTTTTGGATGATTTTTTTTTTTGTTAATTTATACACTTTTAAGTTAAGCAATAACACGACAGAGAGATTTATTTTTAAAGATTTTTTTTTATGTTTTGAAGCAGGACAGGATGGTCATATTGAAATTGTGAGTGAAAATTTATTTTGCACTAAAAATAAATTGCTAAATAATAATTTGTTTTCCGCATGTTCATATCATAACAAATGTATGTGTGCATCTACTTAAATTCAGGGTCAAGTCAATAGTCAAATGGTTAAAAATCGTTTCACACACACGCTGGGGAAGGGTGAAGGCAAAGGTCAGTTGGCCGGTCCATGGAAATAGAGACTGGAATGGACGTCACGTGACTAGCGGTGTGCCCCACGGCGGCCGTTACTGAGGGTGGAGAGAGACCTTGATCCTGTTAAACAGAAGCGATATGAGGAGAAAAAAGGCAGCCAGTGCTTCATCATCAACTGCATGAACCACAAAAACAAATTCTCCAATACTAAAATGAACTGTACAAGAGCCTTAATGTAATTATGTAAAACAAATGTCTATTTTAAAGTCGTTATGCCGCAATTTAATGTCAGTATACTGAGACTATAACTCAACGCCATAAGTTCTTTTCATTAAGCTGCGTTCACATGCTGAAACAAAAATGTTTAAATATATTTATGTCTATACATATACTTGCAGCTGTTGTTTAATATGATATGTACATGGTGGTCACAGGAGGCATTTAAATTTGAACAATGTGGTTGGAGGTGATGGAGGAGGTACTTTTTACCCTGACTGAGGGTCAGGTCATCAATTCTGAATGGCTTTATATCTACTTGTAATAAAATGTTAGTAAAAATCATAAAAAACTGTGATAGAGGCTTGCCTCTACTGGTGGTTGGCTCTCACTGCGGTATTGTATCACTTCCTGTTCCGGAGCACAGCGGTGTTTTTCTGTATCTGTTAGCTGTTTAATCTGCGCAGTTAGATTGATCTAGTTATCTAGATTACGATTTGTTTCCCAGTGTAATCTTTACGTGCCTTAACTAAAGCACTCCTTCTGCTGAATCACCTCTAAATTATTTACACATTATTCACTTTGCGTGTTTTTAGGAATCCGCTAGCTTAGCGTAGCTACTAGCTCTTAGCCGATTTAGCATGGCGGCTTCTCCTGTCTCTCCCGCACTTTTCTGCTCTGGGTGTGAAATGTTTAGTTATTCCTTGGCCTCCTTTAGCAGTAACGGTACTTGTAATAAGTGTAGCTTATTCGTAGCTTTGGAGGCCAGGCTGGGCGAATTGGAGACTCGGCTCCGCACCGTGGAAAATTCTACAGCTAGCCAGGCCCCTGTAGTCGGTGCGGACCAAGGTAGCAGGATTAGCAGCAATCTTCCATTCCAGCTTATTAATTAATCAAAAACCCAGACAGAGCTTTAATTCATTTGAAAGCTTGACTCTTAGTCTTGTCCATCCAAATTGGAAGTCCCAAAAACCAGTTTTATTTGTTATTATCTATCGTCCACCTGGTCGTTACTGTGAGTTTCTCTGTGAATTTTCAGACCTTTTGTCTGACTTAGTGCTTAGCTCAGATAAGATAATTATAGTGGGCGATTTTAACATCCACACAGATGCTGAGAATGACAGCCTCAACACTGCATTTAATCTATTATTAGACTCTATTGGCTTTGCTCAAAAAGTAAATGAGTCCACCCACCACTTTAATCATATCTTAGATCTTGTTCTGACTTATGGTATGGAAATAGAAGACTTAACAGTATTCCCTGAAAACTCCCTTCTGTCTGATCATTTCTTAATAACATTTACATTTACTCTGATGGACTACCCAGCAGTGGGGAATAAGTTTCATTACACTAGAAGTCTTTCAGAAAGCGCTGTAACTAGGTTTAAGGATATGATTCCTTCTTTATGTTCTCTAATGCCATATACCAACACAGTGCAGAGTAGCTACCTAAACTGTGTAAGTGAGATAGAGTATCTCGTCAATAGTTTTACATCCTCATTGAAGACAACTTTGGATGCTGTAGCTCCTCTAAAAAAGAGAGCTTTAAATCAGAAGTGCCTGACTCTGTGGTATAACTCACAAACTCGTAGCTTAAAGCAGATAACCCGTAAGTTGGAGAGGAAATGGCGTCTCACTAATTTAGAAGATCTTCACTTAGCCTGGAAAAAGAGTCTGTTGCTCTATAAAAAAGCCCTCCGTAAAGCTAGGACATCTTTCTACTCATCACTAATTGAAGAAAATAAGAACAACCCCAGGTTTCTTTTCAGCACTGTAGCCAGGCTGACAAAGAGTCAGAGCTCTATTGAGCTGAGTATTCCATTAACTTAACTAGTAATGACTTCATGACTTTCTTTGCTAACAAAATTTTAACTATTAGAGAAAAAATTACTCATAACCATCCCAAAGACGTATCGTTATCTTTGGCTGCTTTCAGTGATGCCGGTATTTGGTTAGACTCTTTCTCTCCGATTGTTCTGTCTGAGTTATTTTCATTAGTTACTTCATCCAAACCATCAACATGTTTATTAGACCCCATTCCTACCAGGCTGCTCAAGGAAGCCCTACCATTATTTAATGCTTCGATCTTAAATATGATCAATCTATCTTTGTTAGTTGGCTATGTACCACAGGCTTTTAAGGTGGCAGTAATTAAACCATTACTTAAAAAGCCATCACTTGACCCAGCTATCTTAGCTAATTATAGGCCAATCTCCAACCTTCCTTTTCTCTCAAAAATTCTTGAAAGGGTAGTTGTAAAACAGCTAACTGATCATCTGCAGAGGAATGGTCTATTTGAAGAGTTTCAGTCAGGTTTTAGAATTCATCATAGTACAGAAACAGCATTAGTGAAGGTTACAAATTATCTTCTTATGGCCTCGGACAGTGGACTCATCTCTGTGCTTGTTCTGTTAGACCTCAGTGCTGCTTTTGATACTGTTGACCATAAAATTTTATTACAGAGATTAGAGCATGCCATAGGTATTAAAGGCACTGCGCTGCGGTGGTTTGAATCATATTTGTCTAATAGATTACAATTTGTTCATGTAAATGGCGAATCTTCTTCACAGACTAAAGTTAATTATGGAGTTCCACAAGGTTCTGTGTTAGGACCAATTTTATTCACTTTATACATGCTTCCCTTAGGCAGTATTATTAGACGGTATTGCTTAAATTTTCATTGTTACGCAGATGATACCCAGCTTTATCTATCCATGAAGCCAGAGGACACACACCAATTAGCTAAACTGCAGGATTGTCTTACAGACATAAAGACATGGATGACCTCTAATTTCCTGCTTTTAAACTCAGATAAAACTGAAGTTATTGTACTTGGCCCCACAAATCTTAGAAACATGGTGTCTAACCAGATCCTTACTCTGGATGGCATTACCCTGACCTCTAGTAATACTGTGAGAAATCTTGGAGTCATTTTTGATCAGGATATGTCATTCAAAGCGCATATTAAACAAATATGTAGGACTGCGTTTTTGCATTTACGCAATATCTCTAAAATCAGAAAGGTCTTGTCTCAGAGTGATGCTGAAAAACTAATTCATGCATTTATTTCCTCTAGGCTGGACAATTGTAATTCATTATTATCAGGTTGTCCTAAAAGTTCCTTAAAAAGCCTTCAGTTAATTCAAAATGCTGCAGCTAGAGTACTGACGGGGACTAGAAGGAGAGAGCATATCTCACCCATATTGGCCTCTCTTCATTGGCTTCCTGTTAATTCTAGAATAGAATTTAAAATTCTTCTTCTTACTTATAAGGTTTTGAATAATCAGGTCCCATCTTATCTTAGGGACCTCGTAGTACCATATCACCCCAATAGAGCGCTTCGCTCTCAGACTGCAGGCTTACTTGTAGTTCCTAGGGTTTGTAAGAGTAGAATGGGAGGCAGAGCCTTCAGCTTTCAGGCTCCTCTCCTGTGGAACCAGCTCCCAATTCAGATCAGGGAGACAGACACCCTCTCTACTTTTAAGATTAGGCTTAAAACTTTCCTTTTTGCTAAAGCTTATAGTTAGGGCTGGATCAGGTGACCCTGAACCATCCCTTAGTTATGCTGCTATAGACGTAGACTGCTGGGGGGTTCCCATGATGCACTGTTTCTTTCTCTTTTTGCTCTGTATGCACCACTCTGCATTTAATCATTAGTGATCGATCTCTGCTCCCCTCCACAGCATGTCTTTTTCCTGGTTCTCTCCCTCAGCCCCAACCAGTCCCAGCAGAAGACTGCCCCTCCCTGAGCCTGGTTCTGCTGGAGGTTTCTTCCTGTTAAAAGGGAGTTTTTCCTTCCCACTGTAGCCAAGTGCTTGCTCACAGGGGGTCGTTTTGACCGTTGGGGTTTTACATAATTATTGTATGGCCTTGCCTTACAATATAAAGCGCCTTGGGGCAACTGTTTGTTGTGATTTGGCGCTATATAAAAAAATTGATTGATTGATTGATTGATTGTCATTAAAAGACTAGCAGTAATATTACAGTGGAAAAAGCAGCAAGGTAAATGAGCACAATGGCAAGGCATACTTCAGATTAATATTTTAATACATAAGGATTTTTTTTTATCCAGACATGTATGGGTTCGTTAGACCTTTTAATTAGCATCAATACAACTTACAAGCGTCATTTATAAAAATCCATCGAGAATTATGATGACAGGAAAAAAAAAATCACAGTAAATGAACAGAATGGAATATTTTCCACAAATTTCCACACTTTACATAAAACACTTTTTTCTACCTAGACATGTATGGGTTCATTAGAAAGAGCAATTAAAGGGCTTTAAAACAAGCCTACCTTTATTAAAATCCGTTAAGAAATAGTGACGCTAGTGCAAAAAAAGCGGTCAGTTTATTATTGATGAGCTGCACATTTCCACCCTTAGTAATGGCGCCTTCCTGTCCTGAGTGACGCTAATAGATAGAGGCGCGCATTTCCATGGGCCGGTCAGCCCTGCCAGTGAGGTGTCCCTTATTTATTTTTCAGAGAGTTGGCAACCCTAGGAGCACTGATTCAGACGGGCGGCTTTCTCCTGCCTCTGCTCGCCGCGGCCCTGCCCGTTATAATGAGTCTAATAGTACCCAGAGGATAATGGCGTTCAAAGCGGCGCAAAAGATGTTTTTACTGACTCCTCAACAGATGCATCAACTCGGACATTCCGTTCCGCCGAGCGGAAATAACGTCAGACAAATGGCAGAAAATGATTTAGACTCGCGAATGCGGGCCGTGCTGGAGGAACGTACTCACTCCCCTTATGAAAAAATGAAAAAGTATGAGGCTCTGCTGCAGCGCTATTTAAGTCTGATCAAACAGGGGGAACTCGAGTCGCGCGTTTCAGCCCCGCAAGAGACTCGCGTCACTAAGAGGAGGAGGAGGAGGAGGTGTGGGATGAGACTGTCACAGAGGTCCTGAAGAATATCCCCTCCAGAGAGCGTAGAAACGCTGAATATATTATGAGGAAATTGTCGATGGGTGATACGCGCTGGAGTCCGTCGGGGGAATTTATTTACAAGGGGAAAGTCGTGAGGGGGTCTCACGCCATAGATCTTATGAAACATCTCGGATCCTCGTTCAAGAAATCGAGCCCACCTACAGGTTGGGAGAAGTTCCTCAATATTTTACAGGAGCAGAACATTCCAGTGGCGTGCTTATCAAACCCGCAAGCCCGCGAGCAGTTTCTAAAAAAGGCCGGAGCAGCTTGCCGGATGAAACCCTTCTTTTAACCAAGTCGCCGGCCAGGAAGAAACTTAAGAAAAAAAAAAGACTTCCAACGCTGGGAAGGTTTCTTGCCATAAAAGGAGGTCGAGGGTGTCAAATTAAAAAACTGACTGGATATTATGATCAAGATTTTTTTTTTAAATACATTGCCGTCAGACATGTTTTTTTTTACCTTGTTACTAATAAAACACCGAGTGAAACTCATCTCCGGTCTTCATCACTTTTATTCAGCATATGGTTTAAAAACAACTTTCAGCACTTCTCTACTTAATAACAACGTATTAAATTATGCAAAAACGGAAAAACTTTAAAGGTATGATCGGGAGAGCATTTTCTACACATCTGGAACGTGTTTTCACAAAAAACACATAAAAAAAATCAAAGGTCAACGCTTCTTTCTACGCTTAATAATGGCGTTTTAAAGCGTGCAAACGTGATAAAACTTTAAAGGTATGATCGGGAGGTCGCTCTCACACATCCGACTCGTTTTCAGGCGGAAAAACAACAACAAAAATTTAGGATCAAAGATTAACACGTGCCACGGTAATTTTTAAACGCGTGCAAATGCGGTGAAACTTTAAAGGTATGACCGGGAGAGCATTCTCAACACATCCGGAGCATTTCTTCGCAAAAAAACACATTAAAAAAATCAAAGGTCAACGCTTCTTTCTACGCTTAATAATGGCGTTTTAAAGCGTGCAAAGGCGATAAAACTTTAAAGGTATGCTCAGGAGAGCGTTCTAAGACGGGTTACATTTTCACACAAAAAAAAACATAAAAAAAAAATAGGATCGAAGGTTAACACAGGCCGTGACAATATTTAAATGCGTGCAAAGGCCCTGCTAGCTGGTTACAGGAGGTATTGCACCTTAAGGCAAAAACAATATCTTTTCACAAAATCAGAAACTAAATCATCGTTCGCGATAGTATTTTTGGTGTATAAAGACAGCACGTCTTGGTACGACTTCCCGGCGGCTCTGTTATACAGATAATACATGCAGTGTTGTCCGCATATGTCCGATAACTCATGCTGAAGCTGTTTGTTGTGATACAGAATGTTTTTAATCCCGGGGAGATTCTCCAGATATCGCAGGATGCTTTTAGGGTAGTATTCAAAGTCGGGGGTGAGGCCGAACGAGTCAAAAAATGTGGCTCGACCATTTTTTTCAACGGTGAGCGCTAACCAGTGTTCCCCCGGTAAATGTCTAGGTGGGTGGGTGTTCACAATGAAATATACGGGAGGGTCCAGCTTGATCCGGAATAACTCCTCAGATGCGAAAACACCGGTGAACAGGTCTCCTATTAAGCCCCTCATAACAGCATCCAATTCCAGGGTGTTCATCAGTAAAAATCCACGAGGACCTGTCGCTTGGAATTAATCTCCAGGAGAGAATCGTAACACGCGTACACTATCAGCGTGGTGGTATGCAGAGTTGCGACTCTGAATCTCATCTCAAGTCGCAGGGTCCCTGTGGAGACGGGACTCAGAGCGCCGCTGTCCTCCTCCGGGTTTAAATTGAAGATGTACAGGGCGTAACTGTGTGCAAAATCCTCCCGGTCTATACAGAGAGGTAGGTCCTTGAGATGTCTCCCCATTGCCGTGTAGAGATTGTAAAACTCCCTCACAGAGAATCTGTTGTTAAATTCAGGTTGGAAAGCTTTAGCCGGCAGCTGTCTCCCGTTTTGACTGAGTGCGAGGTACTCCAGGTCATAGTGTGCAAAATCAAACGGGGACAGATCTCTTCTGCCACTGAATGCATTGTGATTCACCATACCCAGAACCACATATTTGGGCATGGTTACTAAAAACAGGTTCTCCTGGTTGCATATCCTGGAATGGCTGGGGATCACGTAAGTCTTAACGTTCGTGATAACGGGTACACGGTGTTCCCTTTCATGAGAGCTGCGGAGTGACCCAATCTCACTGCAGGGGATACGGAGACTTTCTTAACGAATAGGGACGCCCCCAGAATTTTCAGCTTGAAAGTGGAGACCGCCAGCCCCATCAGGCAGAAAGCGTTGCTGGCTCGAATTAATTTAACTCTTAGATCAACATTATTCAGAAGAAGCCTCTCGCAGAAAAATATGTCTGCGTGCAGCGGGCCCTGAACTTGAAATTCACGCGATTCGGCGCTAAAGCGCGCTCTGGTCACGAGGCCTTTATTCGGGTCCACGACCCGGGGTGTCTTTGTAAAACAATCCGGCCGTGAACTGTGATTTCAATGAAGCGGGCGAAAAGTTCAGCAGCATATCAATCATAGCCCTGTACGGGTGTGTCGCGCTGGACTGGGAAATTAGCCAGTCACCCAGAGTCACGTCGACTTGCGAGAAAATCGTATTGAGAGGGTAATTTATTACCCCCATGCGGGCATCATTAGCCAGGTCAGTCCCGTCGGCGTTTGTAATTTTCAATCGCAGATAAAGCAGCGTATTATTGAGGTCTAAATACCTCTCACCGTCTCCAGGGATAAAAAACTCGATAGGGCCCATGTCCGTCAGGGCTGATAATGGGCTGACCTCGATGTATTGGCTTTGCTAGATGGACAGCTGGGTCCTGGGGACGGCGAATAAATCCAATTCGCTCATGGTGCATTCGGGGGAATTATATCGCAAAAGAGACATTGTTTAAGAGAAAATATCTCCGGACAACCTCCTCTTCTTATGCTTCCTTCGAACTGTTCTGCTTTTACTGGGGGTCTTTCGCTTTTTAACCGTTTTGACCCGTTTCCCCGGGGGGCAGTTCCGGGGCCTTCTTGAGAGCACCATGATCCCGGACCCCCGCTGCTGGTCGGGTTCCTGACTCCGACCGACCCTCTCAACAACTCGACTCATTAAGTCAGAAGCGATGCTTCGAGCGGCGTTTTTCAGGTGAGGTTTGGCGATCGTGTATCCTTGTTTAATCAGCGGCGACACAAATTTGAACAGTTTCGAAAATATGTTCCCTCGCCCTTGCCCATACATAACAGGAGCGCCGTGGAAGCCGTGAAGGCCGTTCCCGACTTGATTTTCATAGTAAGGCACAAATCTATAAATGTCGGCTTTCTGCGCTGCCGCGGACATTTTTTATCCCGCCGGTTTAAAATGTAATGTCACAACCACTTTACCGTATATGAAATTCACCGGTCGATCTTGATCGCTTTTGATTTCGATGCATATCTTCTCAATATGTCTTTTGGAGACCGGAATGTAATAAGCTGGGTTGAATTTCTTTGTAATTATTTCCCCGAAACGACCTTCAATTTCGAACCCTCGGAGGAGAGGAGCAAAAGTGTCGCCCAGCGCCTGAGGCTGTACAACGTCTGTGTAGCAGAACACATGATACATGCCCGCTTTAATATCAGGGAAGTGGGGAGAGCTCGTGACCCCGGGCCTGCATCTCAGCCATTGATTAGGTTGTATCCCCAGCATGTACGCCGTTGGGGCTTCAAAATATACCTGGCAGGTGCCGTCTCCTTCCCACAGAAACTTTTTTGGATATTGTCATATTTTAAAGTCAACTTTGGATCTATAGTCTTCAAACGAGAGTTTATCCGCGTTGCAATAAGCTCACAGTTATCGTAATATCCCATGTCAAAAAAAGTCGAGTGAACAGCGATTTTGTTCTTGGGCGGTAAGCCCGTAATTTTCTTCACCTGAAACGTACAGCAAGGCTTTTCTGGGATATTTAACCAGGTGTGAGGATAAGAAATTTACGTCAGCGCCACATCCCACTCTCCCTCTAGATCCAGGTGTCGAGCCAAGTCCACCTGGTAGCATGAAATTGTGTTGTCCGGGAATACTTTTAGGCTGGCGTTTGAAGGCAGAGTCATAAAAAACCTGTGTTTCAGATCCCGATCCATTTTTCATATGTCGGTTGAAGATAGATGTTGTCATATTTATATGGCCATCAGCTGGTCCGCAGGAACCCAGGAGTTAAATTTCTCGGGCCAATTTTTCCATCTGACAAATACAAATTTCTTCCCCTTGGTAAAACATTCACGAATAATTTCTTGAACCTGATACGGCCTGTCTTTTGATATTTTAACCTTCTGCAATTCTGGTTCATAGAATGAATTTTTTCATTAAATCTTTGAATGGTTTGTTAAAAAAAACCCTTCCCCGCATCAGTCTGCAGCTTCAGAGGCACCCCGCTGTGTTTTAAGAGCGAGGCAAAGGCCTGTGAGACTTCGCGCCCTTGTTTTGACTTCAGGGCTCTGGCATACGCTTTTTTTGAGAAGATATTGATAACCGTCAGCAGGTACTTGTACCCGTCGTTAAAATCTGATAACCCCTGCATGTCGCATAAATCCGCCTGAAATTGGTTAAGCGGGTTTGTGACAAATACTCTATTTCTTGGAAAATGCGTCCTGGCAGGTTTGTGTCATGTGTATGCGTCTTTGCCCGACAGGAAATCTCTGATATGTTTCATATGAATTTCAGATCCAAGTTGATCATGCAGAGCCCTGCGTAAACGCTCCGGTCTTCCAAAACTCCCCGGATTTGACGGACTATAATACATTTCCCTCATTAAATTCTCATCACCCATCTTTTAAGGCAGATCTCTTTAGAATGATGAAACGGATAGTCCTTTTTCATTTTTATATGTTTTAGCGATCATAAATATTCATCTTTTGTTTTAAATAGACTCTCTTGGAAACGTAATACTTTTAAATTGAACTCCGATTCAGCACCACGGACAGCGCTCACAGATGAGCGCAGGCCTTTAATATAGCCGCTCTTGGAAACGTTAAATTGAACTCCGATTCAGAACCGCGGACAGCGCTCATAGATCTGCACCGGCCTTTTAATAAGACCGTGTTAAAGCGCCGCATAATTCATATGAGAACCTCTTTTCCATCAAAACCTCGTTTGAAAACATTTCACCCTTCTCAACAATATTATAGGAAAGAACACAGGCTGTATAAGTTTTAGAATATATGGTTTATTACATTCACACACAGAGAAAAAAAAAGAAGCAATTGTTCATGTTTATTAAACTTAGGTACATGAAGGAAAAAAGTACGTTTATTAAACTCAGGTACATGAAGGAAAAAAGTATATGTTCATGTTTATTAAACAGAGCATGCATGAAGGAAAAAAAGTATATGTTCATGTTTATTAAACACAGCATATATGAAGGGAAAAAGTATACGTTCATGTTTATTAAACACAGCATACATGAAGGAAAAGAAAGTATACTTTCACGTACAAAACTGGAAAACTCTGGGTAATACATCTCCCCCGCATTTACGGTTTATTTCAGTATTCAGCTGTAAAAGTGTAGGAAAAATCTCACGTCTCGACAGTTCCAGCTGTTTCACCCGGCACTCCATCACATCCACAAACCGAGCGTATAATGTAAGGACGTGCAGCGGATTACACCGCGTAAAATCATCGGTGATCAAAACAGAGATTTTCAGTAATACATTGTACAGAGATTTTTCAGATGAATGGTGAGCTGCATTGTAGATATGCTCTGTCCAGACTCCGGGCCCAAGACCCGTTCCGTAACGCACGAAGGCGGGCAGATGAATAACGCGGCGATCTCGGCCACGGCTGCCCCAGGGTTGGGTGGTCTCTCCCGCATGCGAAGGGACAGTCGCAAGTGATGTTGTCGTCCAGTGCGATGGGAGAGGATGAGGAGCTCATGCTGCTGGTCCGCCGTCCGATGCTTAAATGAGTTCTGACCTGCTGCTTTTTTTATAGAAATGTCAGTGCATGCAGGGGGAGGAGCTACGGCTGAGTTTTTTTTTAAGTAAAAAGAGGCGCTAAGTTTTTTTGGACTTCGATCACGTCTCTCCAGGCCAGACACCTTGTAAAAAGACTGGTAATCTTTTCGGTGCAGGTGTTGAACAACTCGTTCCAGCTCTCAGCCGAAGCAGTGACGGATCTGACACGTCCGGCGGCACTAATTCTCTCCAATTTAATTTCACCCTCAGATCCGGCGTCAGGAGCTCCCCGCTGAAATATCACCCTATAGGTCGGCCCCTGGTGGCTGAGCCAGGTGATTTGGAAATGGCGTTTCTTCTTTTCCGACGTTCGATCTCCTGGGGGCTCAGGGTTGACCGTGTCACGAATCATCGTCCCTGCAGCCGCGGAAAACACTCCCCAGTCGGTGGAAGTAAGCGCCACCCTCGGGGTTCCTCAAGTTGCAGTTTCGCCCTCAGCCAGGCAGAAAAAACTTACGGCGAAATAATACGGATCGAACTTGTAACTCAAACGTTCGGGCCCCTCCAGGCTGTACGTCAAATCTTCCTCAGGTAGAGGCTGGCTCAAGTGGCTGACGTACATCCTCGCTCTTTTTGGAGCGAGGGCCTCCTCGGAGGTTGAGGTGACGTTCACGGGTGTCTCACAGAGGTATCGAAGGATCAGAGTTCGTCCAGCCATGCTGAATGCTTCATGTCAGTCGGTTATCGAAAAGGGGATTTTTAAACCCTGTCTTCGGACAGAGGGGGGTTAATTTACCACCTTGGATGAACCCGCCGCACTCATCAACGAGGTAATTTTTAGTTCTAAAAAAACACTATCTCGCGTGAGAAAACCTTATCGCACTCATCGACGAGGTAAGCTTTAGTTCTAAAAAAAACACCATCTTGCGTGAGAAAACCTTATCGCACTCATCGACGATGTAATCTTTTGTTCTAAAAAACACCATCTGGCCTGAATGAGAAGAAAGTTTGCCTTCAACAAACAGCACCCACCGGCATCTAGCCGATGAGCTAACAGACCCGCCGCGGTCACTGATAAGGTAATCTTTTGCTCTTTAAAAAAGACACCATCTGGCCTGACACCCCAGCCAGGCCACACACACACACACACAGCCACAGGTATTACAACCACTGGGGTCATGTTTCGCTGAAGAGCTTCTGTGGATATTCGCCCGGCTCACCTCTTGCTGCAAAAAGACTTAATCCTCCTGCCGTTACAGCGGAGAGACGGCTATTTTTAATCCTTCTTTAATTTAAGAATTAAAAATTATTAAAGGGGGTATTAAAATATTAGAGTGTGTCTTAAATATTCACGTTTAATTATATCATAACTCAATATTTCTGTAATTAGAGAAATCCTTAAGAATTAAAAATATTAAAGAAGCATTAAAATATTCACGTTTAATCACTAAAATGAAGAAAACCTCCCATAATTGTGTAAAAGATACGGGTATTTTTTAAATGTTCTTTAATTGAGGAATTAAAAAACCATAAAAGGACACGCTTTAAGAATTTAAAAAATATTAAAGGGGTATTAAATATTAGACACTGTTTTATTTATGTTTAATTATTTCAGAATTAGTTCATTCTTTAATTAATACATTAAAAAAGGTATAGGTATTTTTTAATCGTTCTTTAATTCAAGAAATAGAAGGACATTAAAATATTAGACCCGGGTGGGAGGGGGCGGTGGGGGTTGGAGGCGGGGCTTGGAGGCAGGGCTTTGGGTGGGGCTTGGAGGCGGGGCTGGGGGGCTTAGTGACGTAGCCGATTGTGATTGGCTGTGATGTCATAGGGGGGCAGGACTAGGGTAGGGGGTGGGGGGGATACATAGTGACGTAGTCGATTCTGATTGGCTGTGATGTCATGGGGGCGGGATTAGGGGTGGGGCTTAGAGACGTAGTCGATTCTGATTGGCTGTCAGAGTCATCCATCAAATTTTGACATAAGGTCGTTTAGTCTTCTCTCTGATGTGCTTTCCAAAGGACTAAGCTTCACAGTCACACTAGAACAACTTCCAATAGTGGACCGTATCACTCCAACAGAAAAAAGCAAGTCCCTTCTGCTGCTCCCTTGTCTGTAAAACTTGGTGACCTTTTTCACTCAGGGTCAGCAAGTTTTATGCAACAGAATCAGCAAAAAAGAGGGATGCTCCAACAAACTGTGGCAAAGCCATAGATATCTATTTACTCACTAGGGATGTCTATTTGCTCACTGTTGCTTTGGCAACAGTGAGTAAATAGATATCAGCTGTCAGCTGGTATCTATTTACTCACTGTTGCTCTGGCAACCCCACCATCTGTTTCTGCATCCATCCCTTTGTGATGTGTGCAGAATGTAGTTTTGCATTGCCTTGTTGAGAAATACTTGGATGTCCCTGGAAAAGATGTAATCTTGAAAGCAAAATATGTTGCTTTAAAATCTCAGTGTACTTTTTTGCATTCATTCTGCCAACACAGAAGCTTAAATTACCTTTGCCAAGAGCACTGAAACAACCCTGGACCATGACAGGCCCTGGTTTTTGGACTTGTTGCTGATGACAGTCTGACTGGTCATTTTTCATTTGGAATATTGATTCACCTGACCACAGTACACTTTTTCACCGTGTGATGGTCCAACCCAAATGCCTCTGAGCCCAAAGAATTTGCCACCACTTATGTATGGACAAGGTCAATATGAGTCTTTTTTTGGAAGACATTGAAACAAATATAGAAGTTTTGGAAGTAGCGTCATTTATTAATTTATTAATTATTAATTAATTAATTCTGCCAATTACACTGGTTAAAAAAAAATCTTGGATGGAATTTGAGAACTGATTTGGGGTACTTTTTGGGTGCTGAATCCACATCTGAGCTCAAATTTCTTCTATCACATCACATTTATTTATTTTTTTTGCAATCTGCATGTTCCATATTGATGAATTATGCAAAAGTTGTTCATTCACTCATGAGTTTGATGGCACTAATCATGCACAAAGGTAGCTTCAAAAGCATAGTTTTTAAGCCAGGTTCACAAAATGTGTACAGAGAGCCATAATATTGTTTATGGCAACGAAGAGGTGTGTGAGACTGCAGCTTTTGCTTCAGTGCTTGATATGAGAAGTAGCCACAAAATTTGAAAAATAGCTGTTTTCCAGACAATGTAGTAAGGTTAAAAAAGTTGTCATTTTTAGACATATGTTTGATTGGAACAGCATTAGTTTCTTAACAGGAATGGTTGTGATTGTGTGACAGGTTCAGCAGTTTCCAGTTTAGCGAAGAGTTTGTTCAGACTTTGCTGTGATTCTTCCTTACGCTGAATTAGTTAACATGTCTATGACTTACAAGTGAAGGAAGTGTTGCAATGACCCATATATTGCTATATTTGTAGTTGCTTCACTGTAACACCTCAAAGACGTAGTATCACTAATTTTTTCAAAAGAGTGTACCTTGCTTATTTTGCAGTAGGACTTGGTGACCAGGACAAAAATTGGGTGCCTCACCAAGTTTGCACAACTTGTGTCAAAACACTGAGATCCTGGTCTCCAGGAAAGAATGCTAAGCTCAAATTTGGTATGCCAATGGTTTGAGAGAACCGAAAAACCACTCAGATGACTGCTACTTCTGCCTTGTAAACGTCAGTGTACCATCTGCTGTACAACCGGTTCTCCACAGTGATGAAATACCCGTACCCATTTTCACCAAGCTCCCAGACACTGATGAGGATGAGTTTACTTCTTCCACATCTTCATCCACTTATGATGATGAGGCATGGGATGTAGCTCGAGTTTCTCTGTACAGCCTGTCCTACTACTGATCATTGTAAAGTAAGTGTTACCTTTTCGTGTATTTTTTGCATGCTTTTGTTTTAAAGCAGCAAATTTAATTCTGTGAGAAAGATACAAAACTAAGAAAAAAATATCTTTTCACCTGGAAATGCCTTGTATGTCCCCACTGCCACAGATTCCAATTGCTAGCTCTTCGATCACTGGGGCAAAAAGCAAAGGACTTAAAGGACAGCCCTGCCTCATCCCATGGTAAAGCCTAAAATAGAATAGCGACAGTTAGTTAAACTGAAGACAAAAGTCTGGTATAAAGAAGTTTAACCCAGGAACAAAATACAACCCCAATTCCAGTGAAGTTGTGATGTTGTGTAAAATGTAAATAAAACAGAATACAATGATTTGCAAATCCTCTTCAACCTACAGTCAATTGAATACACCACAAAGACAAGATATTTAGTGTTAAAACTGATAAACTTCATTGTTTTTGTGCAAATATTTGCTCATTTTGAAATGGATGCCTACAACATGTTTCAAAAAAGCTGGGATAGTAGTATGTTTACCACTGTATTACATCAGTTACAGTCCTGTACCTGCACTCTTTTACTACGAAGCCACACTGTTGTAACACGTGCAGAATGTGGCTTGGCATTGACTTGCTGAAATAAGCAGGGACGTCCCTGAAAAAGACGTTGCTTGGATGGTAGCATGTGTTGCTCCAAAACCTGGATGTACCTTTCAGCATTGATGGCACCATCACAGATGTGTAAGTTGCCCATGCCATGGGCACTAACACACCCCCATACCATCACAGATGATGGCTTTTGAACTTTGCACTGGTAACAATCTGGATGGATTTTTCCCTCTTTTGTCCAGAGGACACAATGTCCATGATTTCCAAAAACAATTAGAAGTGTGGACTCATCAGACCACAGCACACTTTTCCACTTTGCATCTGTCCATTTCAAATAAGCTTGGGCCCAGAGAAGGCGGCGCCGTTTCTGAATGTTGTTGATGTATGGCTTTTGCTTTGCATGGTAGAGTTTTAACGTGCACTTGTAGATGTAGCGACAAACTGTCTTAACTGACAATGGTTTTCTGAAGTGTTCCTGAGCCCACGCGGTAAGATCCTTTACACAATGATGTCGGTTTTTAATGCAGTGCCACCTGAGGGATCGAAGGTCACAGGCATTCAATGTTAATTTTTAGAATTGCCGCTTACGTGTAGAAAGTTCTCCAGATTCTCTGAATCTTTTGATTATATTATTGACTGTAGATGATGGAATCCCTAAATTCCTTGCAATTAAATGTTGAGAAACATTGTTGTTAAACTGTTGGGCTATTTCTTCATGCAGTTGTTCACAAAGTGGTGATTCTTTCCCCATATTTGCTTGTGAACAGCTGAGCCTTTTGGGGATGCTCCTTTTACACCCAAACTATTGTCTCATGTCCCAACTTCATTGGAATTGGGGTTGTATAATGAGCCTAGAATATATAAAATTTTCACTTTCTGAAATACCTGAAAAACATTTAAAATTGTCACAATATGCACATTTTTTGAGATGCACTTGTATTTGGACTTGATAAAGTGTTTTATTTTTAAAAAGAAAACACTGAAAATTTATGAGATTATATTAACTTTTATTTTTGGAAAATGTTTCAGTCATGTGACTTTTTTCAGTACAGCTATTTCATATACATGTTAAACATCAAACTGAAACATGAAGCACCTCCACATCAAGGAACAGATTTGGAAAGGTTACACGCAACAGAAATTGAATTGTATATCAGATGGAGTATCACTGGAACAAGTGGAGACAATATTTGTGTTTCCATTTTCAACTAGCCATGAGATCTGTCAAGTATCACATGGATCAATGTTGTGCATGTTTTGTCACCTTGTTATGGGAGCAGGTGTTTGTGAGGACCTTCATCCACCTGTCATTTAGGCCATCATGCAGAGGTGTATGAGGTCTGTTAGAAAAGTATCCGACCTTTTTATTTTTTGCAAAAACCATATGGATTTGAATCAAATGTGATTGCATCAGCCAGGGGCGGTCCTGGAGGCGGGGAGACCGGGCAGCTTCTTATCACTGGTAACGACGCGGCTTTCCCCTCACTCATTCCCGCAGCTTCACAGTGCTTTAAACAGTCCACAGAGTTCAATAGCAACACAAAGCATGCAGCGAAACGAGACGAGTCATTGGCTAAATGCTGGGCTTTGTCCCGCCCATCGGACGCTCAGCGTGTCTGGGGGTCTATGGGGCAGTGGGCTGGCCTCGGCTGGCCCGGACGCTCAGCTTCTGCATGATGATTGGATGATCTGTCTGAGGCTGAATCCCTTTTTGATTGACAGCGAAATGAGCGAATCAGCGATCTTTTGGTGTAAACATCCGTGGGAGCATTTTTTAATTTTCATTCTGTTCTGAGTTGAACCGGAGACTTTCCTAATCCTCTTAGCGGCATTTTCTTTGTTAAAAACGACTAGCGACAAATCGAGCTTCTATTTCTGGTGTTTTTTGTAGCGTTTGGAGACTGACTTCTATCACTCTTTCTGACTTCTATCGCAGTTTCTGTCCCGACCGAGCAGCGGGTGCTGCTGAGCTCCTCCACCGTCACAAAGCACTCACAGGCGGACAAACTTCACACTAGCCTCACGTCAGTCCCAGCTAGTGAGCTAGCTAGGTAGCAAGCTGCACATAATGGCAGACAATTTGAATGTTGTGGACCGGATTTTGGCAAAGCCATTTGATAGTCTTCCTTATGAAGAAGCCATGGCTGCTGTCATGGCTTCAGCTCTCAATGGTTTGCAGGCCAAAGTTAAAGCAATAGCCCCCAGTGTAATGTTTGTGCATTGCTATGCACACAGACTGAATCTGGTTCTGTCTCAGGGGGCTAAATGCTTATCTGAGTGCAGAATATTTTTTGCATCACTCTCTGGGTTTGCCACATTTTTCTCAAAATCCACAAAGAGGATGTCTTTTCTTGAGTCTGCAGGCTGCTCAAGGTTGCCCAGAAATGCTCCTACTCGATGGAATTTCACATCACGGATAGTGAGCACTGTGGCAAACAATTATGATGCCCTCCTGCTAACTTTTGAGATGATCACTGCAGATAAGTCCATGGATGATGACACATTAGACTGTGCCAATTTCTTTGTGTTTGTTATTGCAGTAGTCATTAAAACCGGAAATTTGTTCTTGAAAATAGCTGTTGTGAGTTAATTTGTGGGATTGTGGGTGTTCTGGACGAAGTTAGTGTTTTCATGGGTGGTGGGGCGGAGGTGGTGGCAATGTTAGTGTGCGTGGGGGGGGGGGGGGGGGCACGCAGGGGGTTTCACCCGGGGAGTAAATCACTCTCGGACCGCCACTGGCATCAGCCAAGCTTGAACCTTCCTGCACATGTGTGAGTTTTTTCACGCCTGTCGGTTGCGTCATTCGCCTGTGAGCACGCTTTGTGGGAGGAGTGGTCCAGCCCCCTCGGCGGATTTTTATTGTCAGGAAAATGGCTGAGCGACTGCCGCTTTGCTGCATCAAAATTTTTTCAGAAACTGTGAGAGACAGCCAGGTGGAAACCATTCGGAAAATTCAGATGGCTTTCGGTGAAGATCTTATGGGCATCACACAGATTAAGGAGCATTACAACCGGATTAAAGATGGCCCACAGCGGCTGAGGGTGCGCCGCGCTTCGAGCGGCCATCGGCAAGCTGAAACGACCAGATCATTTCCAAAGTGAAGGCTGTGTTGATCCGGGACGTCGTCTGACTACCAGAGAAATGGCAAGAGAGGTGGACATAGCACTTTTTCGGCACATTACACTGTTACAGGAGATTATGTAATGAAAGGCGTGTGGCAGAATTCGCACGTCAGGATGGAGCCGCAAAATGGCGCAGAACAAAAAGCACCTCCATGTTGGAAGTCTCACGGGACATACCCAGCTCTTCCACCATTCGGAAGATTCAGACGGCTTTGGGTGGCTTTTCAGTCGAGTGAGTATCCGAGAAATTGTCGAAGATCTGGGCATGTCACATGTCCTGTGAGACCAACACGGAGGTGCTTTCGTTCCACGCCATTACCGGCTCCGTGGCGAATTCCTCCGCTCCTGTTTTCATGACAAAATCTCCTTTAACAGTGGAATGTGCTGGAAAAGTGCTGATGTCCACCTTTTTCTCTGGTAGTCAGACGACGTTCCGGATCAACACAGCATTCAGTTTGGAAATGATCTGGTCGTTTCAGCCTGTCGATCGCCGCTCGGAGCGCGGCGCGCCCTCCGCCATTGTGCGCTGTCTTTAAACCGGCTGTAACACTCCTTAATCTGTGTGATGCCCATAAAATCGTCCCTGAAAGCCATCTGAATTTTCCGAATGGTGTCCACCTGGCTGTCTCTCACAGTTTCTGGAAAAATTTGATGCAGTGCTGCTCCAGCCATTCAGACATTTCCCTCACAATGAAAATCCAACGAGGGGGAGGACCAGTGCTCACTCAAAGCCTGCTCACAGGCGAATGACGCAACCGACAGGCGTGAAAAAACTCACGCATGCGCACGAAGGTTCAAGCTTGGCTGATGCAATCACACGTGATTCAAATCCATAAGGTTTTTGCAAAAAATAAAAAGGTCGGACACTTTTCTAACAGACCTCGACACCATTTTGCATGTGCCAGAAATGCAACACAAAACAAAGAAAAAAAAAACCTTAATGCCTCACTCCCTGTGATGGCTGGGATAGGCTCCAGCCCCCTATGACACTTCATTGGAGGAAACAGGTATCGAAAATGAATAAATGAGTTAATAGATCAAAACAAAATACTAATTTATTTTACATTTTATGTGTTATCCAGCATTAACAAGTCCAGTGTGAAAAAGTAATTGTCCCCAGAGATACGCAGTTTCCAAGTAATCAACTTTAACTGATTCTTGGGCCAAGGTAACAGTGACACACAGGTTGGATTACCATGATGCTTTGCACTGGGTGTTAAATGAAGCCTATTAACATATATGCATGTATACTTGGAAATAATCGCAGACCATCCAAACTATTGTCTCATATATATACAGTAGTGTTCAGAATAATAGTAGTGCTATGTGACTAAAAAGATTAATCCAGGTTTTGAGTATATTTCTTATTGTTACATGGGAAACAAGGTACCAGTAGATTCTCACAAATCCAACAAGACCAAGCATTCATGATATGCACACTCTTAAGGCTATGAAATTGGGCTATTAGTAAAAAAAAAAAGTAGAAAAGGGGGTGTTCACAATAATAGTAGTGTGGCGTTCAGTCAGTGAGTTTGTCAGTTTTGTGGAACAAACAGGTGTGAATCAGGTGTCCCCTATTTAAGGATGAAGCCAGCACCTGTTGAACATGCTTTTCTCTTTGAAAGCCTAAGGAAAATGGGACGTTCAAGACATTGTTCAGAAGAACAGCGTAGTTTGAATAAAAAGTTGATTGGAGAGGGGAAAACATACGCAGGTGCCAAAAATTATAGGCTGTTCATCTACAATGATCGCCAATGCTTTAAAATGGACACAAAAACCAGAGACGCGTGGAAGAAAATGGAAAACAACCATCAAAATGGATAGAGGAATAACCAGAATGGCAAAGGCTCACCCATTGATCAGCTCCCGGATGATCAAAGACAGTCTGGAGTTACCTGTAAGTGCTGTGACAGTTAGAAGACACCTGTGTGAAGCTAATTTATTTGTAAGAATCCCCCGCAAAGTCCCTCTGTTAAATAAAAGACATTTGCAGAAGAGGTTACAATTTGCCAAAGAACACATCAACTGGCCTAAAGAGAAATGGAGGAATATTTTGTGGACTGATGAGAGTAAAATTGTTCTTTTTGGGTCCAAGGGCCGCAGACAGTTTGTGAGACGACCCGCAAACTCTGAATTCAAGCCACAGTTCTCAATGAAGCTAGTGAAGCATGGTGGTGCAAGCATCATGATATGGGCATGTTTCTCCTACTATGGTGTTGGGCCTGTATATCGCATACCATGGATCAGTTTGGATATGTCAAAATACTTGAAGAGGACATGCCCTTGAAATGGGTGTTTCTACAAGACAATGACCCCAAGCACACTAGTAAACCAGCAAAATCTTGGTTCCAAGCCAACAAAATTAATGCCTCACAGATGTGAAGAAATCATGAAAAACTGTGGTTATACAACTAAATACTAGTTTAGTGATTCACAGGATTGCTAAAAAAGCAGTTTGAACATAATAGTTCTGAGTTTGTAGCGTCAACAGCAGATGCTACTATTATTGTGAACACCCCCTTTTCTACTTTTTTTACTAGTAGCCCAATTTCATAGCCTTAACAGTGTGCATATCATGAATGCTTGGTCTTGTTGGATTTGTGAGAATCTACTGAATCTAATGGTACCTTGTTTCCCATGTAACAATAAGAAATATACTCAAAACCTGGATTAATCTTTTTAGTCACACAGCACTATTATTCTGAACACTACTATATATATATATATATATATATATATATATATATATATATATATATATATATATATATATATATATATATATATATATATATATATATATAGGCGGTGGGGGGACAGTTCTTACAATTTTTGAGTAAGATTAATTTGAATTAATTTGTATCCCCACAGAAACATGAAGCAGCATCAATTAAAATCACAATACTGATTCATCACAAGAAAACAGAATGCCATTTCAGTGCTTCCAATCAAACATGCCATATTTATTACACTTGGATTAGTGGCTCCTGTGTTCCACCACAAGAGGACAGTATTACAGTACTACATATTACTACAGTCGGTTTATCTTGTTCACTGAGATATAATGCTGCATTCATGACATCTCGGCAAGTAGGAAATTATTAACTCCAATTCAGACAAAATGATGTGAATATGTAATCAGGTTGGGTTTGTTGCTTAGAAACGCTTCCGGAAAATTAATGCTTCAATTTATTTGACTTGACAACACTTAACTCCAGTCATGGTGTTCTGGCTTTGATGAACTTACTGGGGAAAAAAAGCATTCAAACTGAATTATATGAAATGCATTTTAGCCAGGGTAGCATTGTGGTGTAAATGTGAGTAGCTCTATTGCTTCAAGTGAGAAGGTCCCAGGTTTGTTTTGACCTGGTCATTTCTGTGTGGAATTTGCATGTTCTCCCCATGTTCACGTGGGTTCCCTCTAGGTGCCCCGGATTTCTCCCACTTCTTAAGCTCTGCAGTTTAGGTGAACTGGTGACTCTAAGTTGAATGTGTGAGTGAGTGTGTGAATGTGTTTGTCTTTCTACATGTGCCAGCCCTGTGACACATCCTGTCCAGAGTGTTCCCCCTCTTGACCATTCACTGTTGGGATAGGCTCCACTAATCACCCCCACCACCACCCCCCGGCTTCCACCACATGAAAATGAAAGAATAAATTCCTTTAAATAAATCATTTACTTCTGTATGTGCTTTGTTTTCGCACTCTTTTCTGTTTTAGTGAAGTTGCTAGCATACGTTTTTACAAAGATGTCCGCAATAGCTGACATTAACTACAAATACTAGAAATACACTCATCTGAAACATTTGCTCATACGTTACTGCAGGCAGCCATATTATTTTCTGAGGTGATTAAGTAAGCACCCACTTTTTAGCTCACATTGAGGGTTTTCTGACTTCACTACTGTCTTTAATGCTGCATATACCACATGTTGCTGAGAGGAGCTTAGCAGCTAAACACAATGACTTCTTGGGATAAAAAATTTATCATGAAAATGTCCATGTGACTGTCCCATCTGAGCTACCGTTTCTATCTTTTACTGTTAGTTGATGAAAGAGGCATTGCGTGTCGCCAGGTGGAGGGTCAGTAGTCTTGGTGCTGTAGGGGATCATACAGGTCATACAGGACTTCCAGGACTGTAGCAGCGGATGATGCATGGCTCTCACAGCTAAAGGGACAGTACTGGCCATTCTTGTTGGTCAGTTCAGGGAGACCCTTCCATTGTGACCTGAAAGATGACATCATTGAGAATAATGGTGCCATTTCACACAAAATGATCATTTCAAGCAACATACACTGAACAAAAATATAAATGCAACACTTTTATTTTTGCTCCCATTTTTCATGATCTGAACTCAAAGATATAAAACATTTTCTATAAACACAAAAGACTTATTTCACTCAAATATTGTTCACAAATCTGTCTAAATCTGTGATAGTGAGCAGTTCTCCTTTACCGAGATAATCTTTCCCACCTCACAGGTGTGGCATATCAAGATGCTGATGAGACAGCATGATTACTGCACAGGTGTGCCTTAGGCTGGCCGCAATAAAATGTCACTCTGACACACACAATTCAATTTATTTATTTTATACCCTGCCAAAAGCTGCATCACACAAGTAAGGACTAACCTTACCAACCCCTAGAGCAAGCACACAGCAAACACATGTATGCATGTATACCTGGAAATAATCGCAGACCATCCAAACTATTGAAGACCATTCAGATGAAGGACAACACCCTAGTTTAGCATGAATCATTTTATTAGCATAGGGGTTGGATATGTACAGTAGTGTTCAGAATAATAGTAGCGCTATGTGACTAAAAAGATTAATCCAGGTTTTGAGTATATTTCCTATTCTTACATGGGAAACAAGGTACCATTAGATTCAGTAGATTCTCACAAATCCAACAAGACCAAGCATTCATGATATGCACACTCTTAAGGCTATGAAATTGGGCTATTAGTAAAAAAAAGTAGAAAAGGGGGTGTTCACAATAATAGTAGCATCTGCTGTTGATGCTACAAACTCAAAAGTATTATGTTCAAACTGCTTTGTTAGCGATCCTGTGAATCACTAAACTAGTATTTAGTTGTATAACCACAGTTTTTCATGATTTCTTCACATCTGTGAGGCATTAATTTTGTTGGTTTGGAACCAAGATTTTGCACATTTACTAGTGTGCTTGGGGTCATTGTCTTGTTGAAACACCCATTTCACCCATGTCCTCTTCAGCATAAGGCAACATGACCTCTTCAAGTATTTTGACATATCCAAACTGATCCATGATACCTGGTATGCGATATATAGGCCCAACACCATAGTAGGAGAAACACGCCCATATCATGATGCTTGCACCACCATGCTTCACTGTCTTCACTGTGAACTGTGGCTTGAATTCAGAGTTTGTGGGTCGTCTCACAAACTGTCTGTGGCCCTTGGACCCAAAAAGAACAATTTTACTCTCATCAGTCCACAAAATATTCCTCCATTTCTCTTTAGGGCAGTTGATGTGTTCTTTGGTAAATTGTAACCTCTTCTGCACATGTCTTTTATTTAACAGAGGGACTTTGCGGGAGATTCTTACAAATAAATTAGATTCACACAGGCATCTTCTAACTGTCACAGCACTTACAGGTAATTCCAGACTGTCTTTGATAATCCTGGAGCTGATCAATGGGTGAGCCTTTGCCATTCTGGTTATTCTTCTATCCATTTTGATGGTTGTTTTCCATTTTCTTCCACGTGTCTGTTTTTTTTGTCCATTTTAAAGCATTGGAGATCATTGTAGATGAACAGCTATAATTTTTTGCACCTGCATATAAGTTTTCCCCTCTCCAATCAACTTTTTAATCAAACTACGCTGTTCTTCTGAACAATGTCTTGAACGTCCCATTTTCCTCAGGCTTTCAAAGAGAAAAGCAGGTGCTGGCTTCATCCTTAAATAGGGGACACCTGATTCACACCTGTTTGTTCCACAAAACTGACGAACTCACTGACTGAATGCCACACTACTATTAGCCTTAAGAGTGTGCATATCATGATTTGTGAGAATCTACTGAATCTACTAGTACCTTGTTTCCCATGTAACAATAGGAAATATACTCAAAACCTGGATTAATCTTTTTAGTCACATAGCACTACTATTATTCTGAACAGTACTGTATAAAGGAGGTCCCCGGCCATTGCTCAAGGTTCCTCGTTGCTGTCAGCTTGCTGGAATACCAAACTGCTGGTTGGAAGCTCTCAGCTCCTGGGACCCTCAGAACTTCTGGGTATGATAAAATTCATCCTACTCATTCCGTTATATTCAACTTCTATTACATTTGGTTACATTTAAATTCTGTTTAATAAATCTCTGTGTGGTGGTCTAGCCACTGGCGTAATTGTGTTCAATTTTAAATAACTAGTCAAATCCTTCTTTCAAATCAAATGGATGCACGGGATAAGAGTGACGGGGGTAGGGCAAGGTCACTGGAGACATTTCAGCCGCTCGTACCCGCGATCTAGTTCTTTTGGTCATGACCCCAACCCCCATGACCATAGGTGAGAGTAGGAATGAAGATTGACCAGTAGATTGAGAGCAGTGTTGGATCTGGGGGTATGCATCTTTCCCCCACCACACCAGACAAAAAGAAAAAATAAAACATGCTAAGAAAAAATATGAATAAAATAAAATAAAACAAGAGCAAGTTTTTAAGTTTGATAACCTAATGTTTGCAACAATTTCTTAGTCACTATTTTAAAAAAAAACAACTGAACATATCTCACTGTGTTCAACAATATGAAATATTTTTTTACACCGTATCATCTGTCCATAGAAGTAGGATAAACTTCTATGATCTGCATGATACGATTATAGATTAAAGTTTTTTGTTGTTTTTTTTTTGGGGGGGGGGGGGGGGGGTTGGAGATACCTGGCCAATCTGTCAAACAACCCAAATTAAAGGAGAAATGCTGCTTTTAACAACCGAGACCTCATTTCTGACATAAAACACGGTTATTTGCTCACCAGTATAACTTTGGTGTCATTATTAGTCCATGGTTCAAACGACGTGTTCAGTTCAAATCTGAGGCAAACATTTTTCTTGGATAATTGGTGGATTAGAACTTTTGACATTTCCTGTTTCACTGTGGACTCAAAATTTGGAACTTTCTGTTTCAGTGTAAACTTGCCACTGAGTCCTCACAAGATTCTATGGGATCTCGTCTGTCAATCCAAGTGTTGGCATTTGACATTTTCTGTTTCACTGTGGACTCAAAATTTGGCACTTCCTATTTGGGACTCCCTGTACCATGAGCAAGCTTTGTGCTGCTGCGCGGTGCTTTGCTCGTATTATGCTGTCATTCCTTGAATGAGTGGACTCTGCTCAGTGGATTGTCTAGTGGCAATGAATCAGAAGCTCCCCACCAAAAATGTCTGGATCTACCCCTGCACTGAGGCACATGCTTGCTGGATCACGTGTAAAGAAACATGCCCCATGAACAAAATGTAGGTGATGTTTCACATCTGAGGCGCCCTAAGTAACCACTTGTTTGCCACAAAGTAGTTCCAGCGGTACACAAGGATCCTCTAAACAGACATGAGGCATCTTGTTGTTGATTTAGGTTACTGGTTATCATCCAACTATTACAACCACAGAGTAAGACAAGAAGCACTAGCACCCTGCAGATGAGGACTGTTCTTCTGCAAAGAGATTAATTGCAAACATCTTCTGCCAACCGTTTGTCATATCTGTCAGTCAATGTACATAGAGCTTGGTGAGTAACACTTCTTACCTCTCCAAGTGGACAGAGTGACGAGATAGGATGGTTTTCACCTGACAAACTGTTTCGTCATATGGCTCCTTTCCCAACTGCTTGGCAAAATAGAGTTTGGCACGTAGGAAATACCCTAAAGGCCACAACCATTCCTAAAAAAAAACCCAAAAACAAAGCAGAATTACCACATGGTGGTAGAAAGAAGAAGCACTGTTTAAAGGGGCACAGGTTTGCTAACTGGGCCTTGGTGATAGTTGAAGCCTTTGGCTTGATTGAAGTTTGTGTTATCCAGGCTGTTGTCATAGATACCAGAGTACACCATGTCGCTGCAGGAGAACAACATATTAAAACAATTAGTGCAGTGCCTGTAGGAAGTTTGTATTCCTATAGAAAACAACTGGGAGCTTAAGTTGATTTCTCATGGATGGTCATATAAGGCTGTGTTTGAAGGTGGGATGTACAAAGAGGTGTACTTATGGTATATTATATTATTATTTGAATATAGTATTTCATATTGTTTTAAAAATAAAAAAATAGTTTTATTATCAATTATATGAAAATAAAATGATTCCCATTAAACAGATTAGAAGAGAGTCAGATAAAGTTAAACATAAAGTTAGACATTTAGAATATTTGAAACAGCAAATCAGTATCCCACTTCCTGAACACAGTTTATTAAACTTGAACTCACAGCAAATTTTATTTTAGTCAGCTTATGTACTTCATGAAACGTTATAGAAATTGTGGGAAAATATAAGGGCCCCTTCACACATAGTGCGAATTTTGGGCGAAGTACGCACTTAGTGCACATGACGCAGGAATAAGTAAATAAGTAAACCGTGTAATGTCGTCCCTGCTTCCAATGCCTCGTACACCTGTTGCCACAACTATTTGCGCACACCAGTGGCTGAAAGACAAAGTGTGCGCTGTGCGAACCCATCACACCCTCTCGCGGCAGGTGTCGGCCAGGTTCCAGGTGACACACACGAACATCTAACACCACTCACATGGCACTTAGAAAATGTGTGGCCAGTCGCATTCTTCACACGAGAGCAGACTGCAGGCGGCCAATGTTGTACTGCTGTGAAATTTGTCTAAGTTCCACAAAAGTGAGGCTTTGGTGTGTGAGCTGAGAACTGACAGAAGCAGCTGTGGTGATCTGTCATTCTGGACATCCCAGCAAGGCAACACCTACTGTGTTTGGACGGACATGAACTAAAACCTGTCTACTGCGTGTGTCTGATTGCTGTACTTAAGTGGATATAAATAAAAACATATATCACCGTGGCAACAAGCTGCAGCGAGCGAGCACGTGCACAGAGCGGACAATGACAGCCTGCCAGGTTGAAACCGCCATCAGATCAGAACACACAGCAGGCGATCTGACCATCACGTCACCCACGTGAGCTCTGTTCCACATGATGCAGTGTCTGTGCTGCGGCGTGCCATCCACAAGACACACGTGTGGGGCAGAACACGAGCGGCCAACTGTACGCACCAGACCAGTAGTTGTGGACATCAGCACACACTGCTTCTCATTCATGTCATTTCATGACTGTATGTCTGTGACCATGAGTCATCACCAGAGGAACAGACGGATCATATTTGTATTGTTCGCTCGATAAATGCGGTGGTTTTACATGGTGTGTGATTTAATTTATTTTTTTGTGTGTGATACTTCCATGTCCTTCCTGATATTAGTCTGTGTCCCGTGGGTGGTATGTTTTTTCTTTTTTTATTCCACATGAGCGGCGTGATGTGGTCCTACAGGTACCGGCTGGTTTTATTTTTTATTTATTCCACATGAGCGGCGTGATCATGTGGTGCACCTTGCATTGTTCCTGCTTGACAGACACCATGGCGTGCACGAACTGTCGCACCGAGCTCGTGCACACCTGCCTGCCAGCACAATGTTTTGAACCGTTTCACGCTGTTTTGCTGTTTTCGACCAGATGTCGACCAAACTTCACACTATGTGTGAAGGGCCCCTTAGATTTTATTCAGCTTATGTACTTACTGAAACGTACAAATAGTGGAAAATGTGTTGGTGTTATTTTATCTAACGTCTCATCATTGTTGTCAAATTACACTCAGTCGCAAGGAACACTGACAGCATGCCTTTCACAGGAAAAGTAGTTGCTGAGATGTTGGCATTAAATGTTTTATTGTAAAACGGTGCGAGCACCACAAACTATCTGATGTTGTTTAACTTTGCTACCAGTTACAACAGTGAGCCACACCATCTTGGAAGTATGAATGTTAATCAAAATAAAGGTTTCAAAATAAAAGTTTTGAAAATTAATCCCAAAAAGTTTCATAATAAAGGATGCACATCATCGTGCCATGCAAAAACTAAGGTCGATCTGACAAACAGCCAGAGCGATATGCAAGCCACATACCCACACACAGATGTTGCTTGCTTTATAAATAGATTAACAGGATGCTCTATTTCAAGCCTCTGAGGTCAAGGGGTATTTGCTAGATTTTATAATACTTTACAATACTTTGATGTTTTAAGTATAATGCCCATGTGTTGCACATCAAAATGTTCAAAACAACCCCAGTTTTCAAAGGATGTGTCACATATTTGTCAAGAACACTACATGTTGAAATATTTTAGCTCTAAATCTGAATAAATGAAATGACTTTTTAGAAATTCTTCAAATATTTATTGTGAATACACCCTTATTCATGTTTTGGTGCTAGGAATGGGTTCACCAAAGTCTCACAAAAGTAGTGTACAGTCCATCTAGAAAGTATTCACAGCACTTCGCTTTTTCCAGATTTCGTTATGTTGCAGCCTTATTCCAAACTGTAGTAAATTCATTTTTCCTCAAAATTGTACTTACAACACCCCATAATGACATGAAAAAAAACATTTTTAAATTTTTGCAGATTTATTAAAAATAAAAAAACTAAAATTACATGTACATAAGTAATCACACCCTTTGCAAAATACTTTGTTGATGCACCTTTGGCAGCAATTACAGCCTCAAGTCTTCTTGAATATGATGGCACAAGCTTAGAGCATCTGTCTTTTGCCCATTCCTCTTTGCAGCACTTCTCAAACTCACATGATGCTGCCACCACCATCCTTCACTGTAGAGATGGTGCCTGGTTTCCCCCAAACATGACGCCTGGCTTTCATTCCAAAGAGGTATATCTTTGTATCATCAGACCAGAGAATTTTGTCTCTCGTGGTCTGAGAATCCTTCAGGTGCCTTTTTGCAAACTCCAGGTGGGCTGCCATGTGCCTTTTACTAAGGAGTGGCTTCCATCTGGCCACTCTACCATACAGGCCTGATATGCTATAGCAGTGGTATATAAGTGTAATAAAGGTTTACAATCAGAAATAAGAAAGGAAAAAGTAAAGTGAAAAATAATTTTCCACACACATTTATTCAAAACACACAGCAAACTACAATAAACAACTGTTTTGACACTTTATAAAGGTAATTTGAGGTCTTGTGTGAAAGACTGTACAACAAAAAGGTTGCCTTCTTGCTCTCGGTCAAGACAGTCGCATTTTTCCTCCCTCCTCCCTCCTTATCTTTCCTGCTTCTGTAGCGTGTTGTCTGTGAGGCTGCCAGCTCTGCTCTTCTGGAAAATGGCAAAATGGATCTGATCAAGTGGTCTCTGAGTGCAATTGACACTATTTTTTCTACAAGACACTCGGGAGCGGAGGACCCGACCTGTCCTGCCGGGACACATGTGGCTGGGTACGTGATGGATAGTTGGAAGAGGTGGCAAGTCATGTGCCTGTACACGTTGTCTGTGGAGGACGTTGAAAATGTCTACTTATTTGGAGCTGTGGTGACCGGGTTTCTGCTGTGTGGAGCGGCCATAGCACTTGTTTACCAGAAAATTAAGAAGGTGGAAGCGGCACTAATTGGCCCGTCCAGGCTGCCCCACATGATTGATGACTGATTCAATTGGAAGGGCAGTGTCAGCTCAGTCGGCGAGTGTTAACCGCACGTTGGAATCCATCTCGGGGAGAATGGCTGCACTGGAAAACTGCTTTGATCAGTAATGGTCAGTAATGACCACATCTCCTCTTCTCTATTCAGATGTATTGGAAGCCACTCTGTTTCAGACTGTGGAATCTTTCAGGCGTCTGCTAATCTAGATATCTATTTGGTTCCCAAACACCAGCTGCTCTTCAAGGCCGCTGGGATAAAATCCTCCTCCGAAGAACACTTTTGATGCCTCACTTCCTTGTCTTCCCCGCCTCTTTGTCTTATCCCAGTCCTGAGATGTTGACTGTGGGACCTTGAGGACTGATTCAGGACTGGGAGCCCCCCTCCCCCCCAGGATGGACAGATAAGGCTGTTGATGGTGCCAAGGGCGGCCTTCCGGGCTGTCTGTCTGAACACATTCAAGTCTCGGCTGTCGTCTGTTTTTGTGTGATTGTCACTGTTATCTGTGCGATGGGTTTTTTTTTCTTCAGGGCTGCTGCGTGGTTCAACGCAGCAGCACTGGAGGTTTTTCTTCCCAATTTTTACCTTGTGTGTGCTTTTGTGTTCATGTACCGGGCTGGCTTATGTGTGTTGTGTGTGTTATGTGTGTGTTGTCTGTTTGTCATGAGGCTGGTCAAGGTTTGCTCAGCCCTGCTCATGACCTAAGGCAGGGATGTACATCTGGAGCTGTTCCCCGGGCGCCAAAAAGGCGACCTCTGCTCCTAACTGGCAATTAGGATGGGTAAAATGCAGTAAACACATTTCATTGTGCAGGGAACATGTTCCTATGTGCATATGACAATAAAATTCTTTTGAATCCTTTTTTTAAAATCCAAACAATAAACACAAATGCACATTTTGAACAATATATACAAAATGGTCTATGCGTTTTGTTTGTCTTCATCTCAAAGCAGTTTCTGTTTCCTATTACACAAAGGTCACATCACAAACTTGTACTTCTATGAAGTTGACTGTGTGTTTGTTCTCTCCTGCTCTGAAAGCAACTTTCACAGTTTGGGGCCCATTTACACTCTGAGGAGCAGCCCCTCCTCCTCACTCCATTGATATGGTAAACAGTGCTTTATGCTGAAGCAAGAGAGCTTGCCACAGGCTTATCCAATAACATTCACAGGCAAACTAGTGGAGCAATCCTGATACTCACACACTCTTTGTTTGAGCACATGAGATCGTCATCAGAGGCCCTCCGTCTTCTCACTTTCACTGATCGCTGTGCGCAATGGCGCAGGGCGCATTGGAGCCAGCAGTCAGGGGGCTATTCAAACAGGCCAACTAGTAACACATCACTCCTAAAAACAATCTTTGGTTTATCACGTGAGGAAAATCTGCCCTACGATTGGATTTTGGAAACCATGTGACGGTGAACCAATTACATGTCATCACACAGCTTCTATGAGGAGTACAAAGATGGTGGATGGCTGGCTCGAAAGTCCACAGAGTTAACTTTTCAGCAAAAGAAAAAAAATAAGTACATTTCTATCTCATATCATTAAAAAGTTATTTATAATTTAGTAAAACTTGGTCTCAGCCGTCGTATACGACGGCGTCGGCCCCAGACGATTAAGAAGCCCTCCTATTCTGCACTCTACCTGTATTAATTGCACCTATTTGAACTTGTTACCTGTATAAAAGACACCTGTCCACACACTGAATCAATCACACTCCAACCTTTCCACTATGGACAAGACCAAAGACCTGTCTGAGGACACCAGGGACAAAATTGTAGACCTGCACAGGACTGGGATGGGCTACAGGACGACAGGCAAGCAGCTTGGTGAAAAGGCAACAACTGTTGGCGTAGTGATTAGAAAACGAAATAAACACAAGATGACTGTCAGTCTTCCTCTGTCTGGGGCTCCATGCAAGATCTTGCCTCATGGGGTAAGGATGATTTTGAGAAAGCCCAGAACTACATGGGAGGACCTGGTGAATGACCCATAGAGAGCTGGGACCACAGTTACATTAGTAACACACTACGCCGTCATGGTTTAAAATCCTGCAGGGCACAAGGGCTCAAGCCAGAATATGTCCAGGCCTGTTTGAAGTTCATCAGTGACCATCTGGATGATCCCCAGAGGAGGTGTGGGAGAAGGTTATGTGGTCAGATGAGACCAAAATAGAGCTTTTTGGCATTGTTCAAATGACCATTCGTATGGCATTCATGCCATCCATGCTCTTGTGTGACAAGGGTATAATATTTGGCATTTCATCTTAAATTTAGAATGTGAGTGACATATCAAATTGACAGAACAGAGCTGAGGAGTGAACTGGGAAATATTTTTAAAACTGGGTAATTTGACATGGAATGCAGAGACATCCTGGATGAAAACCTGGTCAGAGCGCTGTTCACCTCAGACTGGGGCATCTGTTCATCTTTCACTAGGACAAAGACCATAAGCACACAGCCAAGATATCAACATAGTGGCTTCAGGACAACTCTGTGAATGTCCTTGAGTGACCCAGCCAGAGACCAGACCTAAATCCAATTGAACATCTCTGGAGAGATCTGAAAATGGCTGTGCACCACCGCTCCTCATCCAACCCGATGGAGCTCGAGAGGTGCTGCAAAGAGGAATGGACAAAACTGCCCATAGATAGGTGCACCAAGCTTGTGGCATCATATTCAAGAAGACTTGAGGCTGTAATTGCTGCCAAATGTGCATCAACAAAGTATTGAGCAAAGGGTGTAAATACTTATGTAAATGTGATTTCTTAATTATTTAGTTAAAAAAATACAAAAAATTCAAAAAACGTTTTTCATGTTGTCATTATGAGGTGCTGTGAATAGAATTTTGAGGGGAAAAAATGTAATTACTTCCATTCTGGAATAAGGCTATAGCATCACAAAATGTGGAAAAAGTGCAGCACTGTGAATACTTATCGGATGCACCGTAAGCCTATAGAAGATTTGTTTCCAAGCTTTTATTTCCCAAACACCTTTCCCCCAGAACACTATGTGTACTGCTGTTCTGCTAAAGAAAATAGATCAATCTGTCTGTCAGACAGACACCTGCATTCAAACAAAAAACTTACTCAGGGTCTAAAGTCTTCATCCCCAGAGGCCCAAGGAGCTTCTTCTCAACTACCTCCAGAGCCACCCATGCTCTCTGTATGGTGAACAGCTCTGGAGCCTACACACACAATTATATTTGTTGTTTCAATATTGTCACACAGTGTTTTAATCATTTGTTACTTCAGGCTGGCACATCAATGTTGTTGAAGCTTGTTCGACATTAACATCTTTTCCATTATGTTTTCTCTCTCTCTCTCATATATATATATATATATACACACACACAACCACTAATCCGCAAACTGAAAAGTTAACTTTTATAATGCTAAACCAATAAACCACTAATTTTTTAGAGGAAGTTACAGCTAATCGCTAACCGCTAACTTTTAGTATTGACTCGGTACACTGTTGGCTACTGATAAGCCAGTGTTGAGTTTAAGTACTGCAAGAGCTTCTGAGTAAACTCAAAGGCGACCACAAACCCAAAATAAACAATGAGCCAGAGCTTTTGTTTTTATGCACCCTGCCCGCTGCTGCAAAGTAGTCTCACTTTCTTTTCACAAACAACAATGCAGACAGTGGCAGAGGAGATCAAACGTAAGGCACTTTTCACTCATGGTTTCATTTATAAACAAAACTAATTCCAGACAGTTTGCAGGGTTGCCAACTCTCATGCATCTGGCATGACACTCATGCTTTCAGCATCAATCTCACGCTGTCACGCACAAGCACAAAATGTCACGACAAAATAAACATTTCTCCCGTTAATTTTCTGTTGATGACTAGATTAGCGTAGACCAGACCACAGTGCATTGTTTCTTAATGAAAGTAGAGGGGTTTAAGGCGCACACCCGAAACAACTGTTAACATCTGCTTACAACATTCTCACTGCAGTATTCTGATTGTTGATTCACTGAAAACCTGTCACCTGATACGTGAGCTGCGTGTGAAGAGTTCAGAGAGAGTTTGAGCATAGCTTTGAAGCTTATGGTTCTGAGTCAGCCACTGATGCTTGATAGAAAATTTTGGATGATAAGGTAAGCCGATAAATAGCCTAACAAATTGAATAATCTATTGCCTAACAAAATGGGGGCCCCTGTCACTACAGACATAGCCTAATCAGTCTAATTGTGTGTTGAGACAGTAGACTAATTTAAAGGGTATGTGTCCTAGTTTGCAAATATTCATGGTTGTAAGTCTATCCCTGCACATGCACAAAAAAATTGTCGTCGCTGGTGTATTTTATTGCTAATTATTAGTGATGGAGAAACAGGCATAATTTGAACCACTGAATCAATATGAAGCAACTGTGTTGAAATTGTTGCTTCGAAGCATTTGATAAATGAAATATGGCCACATCTGCTGGCCATTCTTTAACATAGCACTTCCACGGAACAATGAAACAGGCATTGTTATGTATGTTAAATAATAAGGGTTCTATGTGCACCTTGAAATTTTGCATGATATAATCATTTAAAGACATTAATAATATATATATTGTGATATTCATGGACACAATATCAAGGCGTAGCTGTGGGGAGGAGGATTTCCGGTTTGGTGGGCTCAGGGTCTCATCACTGCTTTTTGCAGAGGATGTGGTCCTGTTGGCTTCATCGCCCGGTGACCTCCAACACTCACTGGATTGGTTCGCAGATGAGTGTGAAGCGGCTGGGATGAGGATCAGCACCTCTAAATCTGAGGCCGTGGTTCTCAGCAGGAAACCGATGGATTGCCTACTCCGGGTAGCGGCCTTGCCCCAAGTGCAGGAGTTCAAGTACCTTGGGGTCTTGTTCATGAGTGAGGGGACAATGGAGTGTGAGACTGGCCGGAGAATCGGCGTAGCAGGGGGCGGTACTGTATTCGCTCTACCCTACAGTTGTGACGAAAAGGGAGCTGACCCAAAAGGCAAAGCTCTCGATCTACTGGTCAATCTTTGTTCCTACTCTCACCTATGGTCATGACCGAAAGAACTAGATCGCGGGTACAAGTGGCCAAAATGGGCTTGCTCAGGAGGGTGGCTGGTGTCTCCCTTAGAGATAGGGTGAGAAGTTCTGTCATCCGTGGGGAGCTCAGATTAGACTCGCTGCTCTTTTGCATTGAAAGGAGCCAGCTGAAGTGGTTCGGACATCTGGTAAGGATGCCTCCTGGATGCCTCCCTAGGGAGGTATTCCAGGCACGTCCATCTGGGAGGAGACCCCGGGGAAGATGCAGGACTAGGTGGAGAGATGATATCTCCACACTGGCCTGGGAATGCCTTGGGATCCCCCAGTCAGAGGTGGTCAATGTGGCATGGGAAAGGGAAGTCTGGGGTCCCCTGCTGGAGCTGTTGCCCCTGTGACCTGAACCCGGAAAAATGAAGATGAGTGATGAGTGAGAGTGAATAATAGAAATAATATTTTTATGATTGTGCCATCAACTAGGGACTATTATGACCATAACTGAACAAAATGAAGGGGATTTGGGAGCTTCTCAGGTTTTTATTTAAAAACAAGATCATTTCAGCGGTGTTAGGCTGGAGTCTGTTCCTCTTCTCTCCAGAAGTTGCTGACATATGAAGACAGATTTTGTCCAGCTTCTAAAGAGTTGGATAAACAGCTGCCTTCATCCTTCCTATCTCTCCTTGCAAATTCACTGCAGAAAATGGTTCTGGGGAGCATTAGCTTGGCTAAATCCCTTCGTCCTCCATACTCCCCAACCAGGGCCCTCTTGAACCCCAGCCATTTTTCTTTGTTTGACTTCAGCAAGGTGAGCTTGCTGAAATATTTGTAAACAAAGACTGTTTTTTTTTTTTTTTTTTTTTTAATTAGGGTCAGGGTTACCAAAAAACTTTGACAAGCTCACAATGCTGGCGCAGAGTCTCACTCCAGCTGAAGTTCCAAAGTTGGCATATATATATATATATATATATATATATATATATATATATATATATATATATATATATATATATATATATATATATATATATATATAGGAACAGGAATGCGTAGACAATTCAAGTCTGATTGTCTGTTGAATCAAAAGTGACGGGAGCAGAATAATTTTATTTACATTACCTATTGTGACTATGTCATCTAACAAAAAAAAAAACCACCACAGGTTTAGATACGTACCACCACCATGGCGATGGGGAAGTTAGGTCTCAGCTGGTAGTCACACCAGGAGCTGGAAGCACCCACGCTGTCTTTGTAGATGCTCCTCTTGTGCACCAGCTCTGGATGGTTATCTTCAGGGTCTTGAGGATCGTGGAAAATGTAGAATTTCTTCTCAAAATTCTCCTGGATCTTTTGATCCCATTCAACATATGATACAGAATGAGTGTTCCCTGAAATAACAATAATTTAAAAAATTATATATATATATATATATATATATATATATATATATATATATATATATATATATATATACAGTAAATTATTCACATATGTACGCAAACTCTGACCCATGTGTAGAAGAAGATGAGGGTTTAAATGTGAGTGGCAGCATTCCGCATATAATGATGCCATATGCTAGTGTGTCGTAACTCAGAAATTCAATTCCGCTTAATAGCACAGGTCATGTATACATTCATATACTGTAGCATTTTAACAAAAAAAAAAAAACTGGCATTGTAAATTGTGATACTAAGCCACAAGTATTCCAGACTGAGTGTTCAGTTGTTAAATATATAAGCTGACCCAGATCATATGTGAATCCACATGTTTCATATGATATCAGCATACCACGGCTGCTGAAATCTATATTACAATAGCCAAGTGGCCTGTGTATGTGCATGTGTATGGCTTCAATCATGCAAAACCCGGAAAGAGATGACATTTTCCGTTTGGTATGCTTATGTATTTTGGGTCAAGGATGAACGTTGCAAAAATTAAAAGTTGATAGGACAAATATTTTTGGGGAAATTAGCCCAAAACCAATAAACAATGGATGCTTTGCTGCAATGCATCATGGGAGTTCAGGGTTTTGAGGTTTTAAATGTTGTTATTGTGGTTTATGTTAGTTTAACAGTGTTGATAGTGTTTTTGTAGGTCAATTGGTTTTCTCAGTTTAGATAAGTCTCATTTTGTTATTACCATGTTTTACTTAAGTTTCGTGTTGGTACACAGTGAAATCATCAGTGTAAAACTAACACTGACAGTGCTAAATTAACACTGTCAGTGTACATATGGTCCCACTCTGGCCAGAGTGGGACCATATGTTCACTGTCAGTGTCCATTTAACACTGGTGATTTTACTGTGTACCATGAGTGAAATGTTCAGTGCGTGCATGTGTGCAACTTCGATCAGGGACAAAAGGAACACTGATAGGACTAATAGTTTTGAAGAAGCTATAAATATAAACTAACATTGATAATTACATTTTGGACTCACGCCTTTCCAGCAGGGGGCAGTAAATCATCTTTATACTAAAAGCATGAGTGTAAGTGCATATAATTGTAAATACTTTAAAAATACATGGATGACACAAGAATGTGAAAACACTTATTTCCATTGTGGTCCATTTAAAAATCATATGACAAAATATAAGTAATAATCAAATAAAAATAATATTGATAAAAATAATAACAAGCGCAAACACAGATTTCTGACATCTACCAATCCAGATGTGGATCATCTCCAAAATTCACTGGAGTCCTCCATTCCCTAATATCTATTTGTGGTGGAAATTTGCAGAGAATCTCTGAAGTAGTTTTGACGTCATCTTTCAAAGACCATAAAAAGTGAAATCTTGATCCAGAATCCATAATCCAGATCCCCTCCCAAATTCAGTGTAGTCTTCCATGGCCCACTATGTATCTGTGCTGCAAATTAGGTGAGGATCCGTGAAGTAGTTTGGATGTAACCCTTCAAAGCCTATATAAAGTGCAACTTGATCCAGAATCCAGATCCTGATCACCTCCAAAATTAATTTGCAGGGCATGTCAAATGCAGGTCGGGCATATCGCGACGCAGTCGAGGCACAGAATCATTGGCCACGTTGAACCCTGGCTGAATGGCGCAATCGAAGCAGCCTTCGCACAACTGGCCAGATGACGCCAATTGGTTTGTGAGTGCCCATTTGACCACTCTTGGCCAGAGTCGGCCAGAGTCCAGGTGCCACCCACGAACACCCAACACCACTCGCGGGCAGTTAGAAAATGTGGGGCCATTCACGCAGCCAGCACAAAAGTAGACTGCAGGCGACCACTTTTGAGCTGGCTGTGCGAATGGCCCCACATTTCCTAAGCACTCTGTGAGTGTGCCATTACTGAGCAACACAAATGGCATGTGAGTGTGCCATTGCCCCCCATCCGAGCAACACAAATGGTGTGCAAGTCTGTGTGTGCTCCCCCAGAACAAATTACTTGCGAGTGTGTGCTGTGTGCCCCCCCAACATAAATTACGTGTGAGTGTGCGGTGTGCTCCCCCCAGCAACACAGATGGCATGTGAGTGTGTTGTTCCCCCGTCACTACCCCACACCACAAGCCTATAGTCGAGGAGCAGCTGAGATAATGAAGGCTCGAACGGTGGCTGCAGTGCAGTGAGATCACTGTCAGCGCAACACGCACAGCTTGATGGATCTTATGTCCATGATGGAACAACTGTCAGCTATGGAACACCATGTCATATCCAGCATGTCCCGCTGGAGGTGGATTCACCAGCCAGCAGCAATCTCACACCACCACAACAGAGATAAAAATAAAAGTATGGCCTCTTCACACCTCACAAACCCTAAGATGAAGCTCATACGTCACAGCAGTTAAGACAAACACCCCTCAGAGTTTGGTTAGTAGAACCTTTGACCAGTTATACAGCTTCATGGTGGTGTGGCACAGAGAAGGTTTTTCTTAAACAGAAGACATCTTTTTATATGAAAATCCTTCTTCATGTGCATTTGATATGAGAGGAACTGTCCATGGTAAAGCAACTGCCTGGCCCGTGTGGATCAATTTAATGGGACTTTGTGAGTCAGCTGTCCTTGTTCATGTTGTGCAAAAGCGATTGTTTGATAACTGTGGAAGGAGAAGATAATGCAAGTGACAGCCAAAGGAGATCAGCCAACAAAGATCTCTGTAGTTCACCATTTTATTGTACCATTGCATAAGCTCCAAAAATAATATTTGGCAGGCTATAATCAGAGGTGGGTAATCCCAGCTTTAGTGAGTAAAAGTCTGGCCGTGTATTGTCTCTACCTGTGCACCTTAAACAGGTGATTTCACTAATTAGCTTATCTACCTGCCTGAAGAGTTGAACTAATTAGGCTCAGCTGGTTTAATGGGTGGATGGAACAAATATGTGGTTGGCCTTTTAATCACTGAGGCTAGGGTTTTCCACTTCTGGCATGAATGTTTGTTTTTGAGACAAACTACTGACTGTACCTTTGTGGCATATGGTGACTTCTGCATAGGGAAAGTGACCATCCTTATGGAGGTTGACTAACCAACGCAGAGTTGACTTACAGAGGCCCACTATCTCCACAGCAGAGCCATCCCTGGATCACAACCACAAAATTAGACTAAATTAGACAGGTCATGTAGAAATGATTGCTCATGTATGACAATGTACATATTATTAATATGTATATGTCGCGGAAGCTCTTCAGCATCTCACCATGTCATTTAGGTCCTTCAGACTTTTTTTTTTGAGTAAATGCTTCAGGGGAGCATTAGCATGGCTAAAACATTTCAGACCCCTGCCTTTTTAAACATTTTTCTTTATTTGCCTCACATGCCTGGAAGCTCCTCACCATCTTACCATGTCATTTAGGTCCTTCAGACTTTTTTCAGTAAAATAGTTCTTGGGAGCATGAGCATGACTAAAACCTTTCAGCTTCTGGGACCCTCCGCCTTTTTAAACATTTTTCTTTTTTTGCCTTCAGCTTCTGGGGGAGCTCCACCCCACAGACACCCCTAATTACAGCCCTCTTACCCCCTTGCCACTTTAAGCATTGTTTTAATGTAGATGTAAATTAATATTCAAAGTTTTCAGCTATTTGACAGTAGGGCTGTACAATATGGCCAAATTATCGTATCTCAATATTGTCATATCAATATGATATACGATATGCCTATGATTTCACACAATGTGCAACAACACTGAAAATTAAACATTCTTAAACAAAACAGTAATAATAATACCACACTCATTCTGCACGCATCACAAGGTTAGGATCCAGTGCCCTCCAGAAGTATTGGAACCACTATTGGGAGTACTGTCATCATTTTTATTGCCACTTTTTTTAGACAACTCAGGGGATGGAAGCATGAACATTTCCAAGTCACTGAATATGTCTTGGACTTGATTTGAAGTTTCTTTCACCAAAACATCAAATCTGGATTGCATCTCAGATGTACTTTCTGGCAAATTGTACCTGAATGTTCAGGTCTTCTTTTTAAGAACATCCTCCTCTACACCACTTCATCAGGAAGCTGGATTTTATATTTTTAATTCATGTATATCAAGTTGTAGGCATTTACTTTCAGTTTGTTTAAGGAAGATAACTTTAGATTTATTTATTTAATTGTATTTGAAACTGCATAAACAAATTAAAATGTGTGAAATGCCAAGTGTTCCAATACTTTTGAGTACAGTTGAGAAACACTATGTGGCATGTGTATTTTTCACTATTTGTCACTCAGAGAGGAAAATTAAGAGGTTATTTAAGTCCTCCAGACAGCAAAACTAAGAGGTTATTTAATCAACAGCTGCCTGCTCATTTAAAAATCACTGGAGACACACAAATATATAAGACAACCCGAATTAAAGGAGAAATGCCACTTTTAACAACATGGACCTCATTTCTGGCATAAAATATGACCATGTACTCAACAATATAACTTTGGTGTCATCATTAGTGGTTCTGCACAAATGATGCTTGCTTGCCTCTACTGGTGGTTGGCTCTCACTGTGGTATTGTATCACTTCCTGTTCCGGAGCACAGCGGTGTTTTTCTGTATCTGTTAGCTGTTTAATCTGCGCAGTTAGATTGATCTAGTTATCTAGATTACGATTTGTTTCACAGTGTAATCTTTACGTGCCTTAACTAAAGCACTCCCTCTGCCGAATCACCTCTAAATTATTTACACATTATTCACTTTGCGTGTTTTTAGGAATCCGCTAGCTTAGCGTAGCTACTAGCTCTTAGCCGATTTAGCATGGCGGCTTCTCCTGTCTCTCCCGCACTTTTCTGCTCTGGGTGTGAAATGTTTAGTTATTCCTCGGCCTCCTTTAGCAGTAACGGTACTTGTAATAAGTGTAGCTTATTCGTAGCTTTGGAGGCCAGGCTGGGCAAATTGGAGACTCGGCTCTACACCGTGGAAAATTCTACAGCTAGCCAGGCCCCTGTAGTCGGTGCGGACCAAGGTAACTTAGCCGCCGTTAGTTACCCCCTGGCAGATCCCGAGCAGCCGGGAAAGCAGGCTGATTGGGTGACTGTGAGGAGGAAGCGTAGCCCTAAACAGAAGCCCCGTGTACACCGCCAACCCGTTCACATCTCTAACCGTTTTTCCCCACTCGACGACACACCCGCCGAGGATCAAACTCTGGTTATTGGCGACTCTGTTTTGCGAAATGTGAAGTTAGCGACACCAGCAACCATAGTCAATTGTCTTCAGGGGGCCAGAGCAGGCGACATTGAAGGAAATTTGAAACTGCTGGCTAAGGCTAAGCGTAAATTTGGTAAGACTGTAATTCACGTCGGCAGTAATGACACCCGGTTACGCCAATCGGAGGTCACTAAAATTAACATTAAATCGGTGTGTAACTTTGCAAAAACAATGTCGGACTCTGTAGTTTTCTCTGGGCCCCTCCCCAATCAGACCGGGAGTGACATGTTTAGCCGCATGTTCTCCTTGAATTGCTGGCTGTCTGAGTGGTGTCCAAAAAATGAGGTGGGCGTCATAGATAATTGGCAAAGCTTCTGGGGAAAACCTGGTCTTGTTAGGAGAGACGGCATCCATCCCACTTTGGATGGAGCAGCTCTCATTTCTAGAAATCTGGCCAATTTTCTTAAATCCTCCAAACCGTGACTATCCAGGGTTGGGACCAGGAAGCAGAGTTGTAGTCTTACACACCTCTCTGCAGCTTCTCTCCCCCTGCCATCCCCTCATTACCCCATCCCCATAGAGACGGTGCCTGCTCCCAGACTACCAATAACCAGCAAAAATCTATTTAAGCATAAAAATTAAAAAAGAAAAAATAATATAGCACCTTCAACTGCACCACAGACTAAAACAGTTAAATGTGGTCTATTAAACATTAGGTCTCTCTCTTCTAAGTCCCTGTTGGTAAATGATATAATAATTGATCAACATATTGATTTATTCTGCCTTACAGAAACCTGGTTACAGCAGGATGAATATGTTAGTTTAAATGAGTCAACACCCCTGAGTCACACTAACTGTCAGAATGCTCGTAGCACGGGCCGGGGCGGAGGATTAGCAGCAATCTTCCATTCCAGCTTATTAATTAATCAAAAACCCAGACAGAGCTTTAATTCATTTGAAAGCTTGACTCTTAGTCTTGTCCATCCAAATTGGAAGTCCCAAAAACCAGTTTTATTTGTTATTATCTATCGTCCACCTGGTCGTTACTGTGAGTTTCTCTGTGAATTTTCAGACCTTTTGTCTGACTTAGTGCTTAGCTCAGATAAGATAATTATAGTGGGCGATTTTAACATCCACACAGATGCTGAGAATGACAGCCTTAACACTGCATTTAATCTATTATTAGACTCTATTGGCTTTGCTCAAAAAGTAAATGAGTCCACCCACCACTTTAATCATATCTTAGATCTTGTTCTGACTTATGGTATGGAAATAGAAGACTTAACAGTATTCCCTGAAAACTCCCTTCTGTCTGATCATTTCTTAATAACATTTACATTTACTCTGATGGACTACCCAGCAGTGGGGAATAAGTTTCATTACACTAGAAGTCTTTCAGAAAGCACTGTAACTAGGTTTAAGGATATGATTCCTTCTTTATGTTCTCTAATGCCATATACCAACACAGTGCAGAGTAGCTACCTAAACTCTGTAAGTGAGATAGAGTATCTCGTCAATAGTTTTACATCCTCATTGAAGACAACTTTGGATGCTGTAGCTCCTCTAAAAAAGAGAGCTTTAAATCAGAAGTGCCTGACTCCGTGGTATAACTCACAAACTCGTAGCTTAAAGCAGATAACCCGTAAGTTGGAGAGGATTATGGCGTCTCACTAATTTAGAAGATCTTCACTTAGCCTGGAAAAAGAGTCTGTTGCTCTATAAAAAAGCCCTCCGTAAAGCTAGGACATCTTTCTACTCATCACTAATTGAAGAAAATAAGAACAACCCCAGGTTTCTTTTCAGCACTGTAGCCAGGCTGACAAAGAGTCAAAGCTCTATTGAGCTGAGTATTCCATTAACTTTAACTAGTAATGACTTCATGACTTTCTTTGCTAACAAAATTTTAACTATTAGAGAAAAAATTACTCATAACCATCCCAAAGACGTATCGTTATCTTTGGCTGCTTTCAGTGATGCCGGTATTTGGTTAGACTCTTTCTCTCCGATTGTTTTGTCTGAGTTATTTTCATTAGTTACTTCATCCAAACCATCAACATGTTTATTAGACCCCATTCCTACCAGGCTGCTCAAGGAAGCCCTACCATTATTTAATGCTTTGATCTTAAATATGATCAATCTATCTTTGTTAGTTGGCTATGTACCACAGGCTTTTAAGGTGGCAGTAATTAAACCATTACTTAAAAAGCCATCACTTGACCCAGCTATCTTAGCTAATTATAGGCCAATCTCCAACCTTCCTTTTCTCTCAAAAATTCTTGAAAGGGTAGTTGTAAAACAGCTAACTGATCATCTGCAGAGGAATGGTCTATTTGAAGAGTTTCAGTCAGGTTTTAGAATTCATCATAGTACAGAAACAGCATTAGTGAAGGTTACAAATGATGTTCTTATGGCCTCGGACAGTGGACTCATCTCTGTGCTTGTTCTGTTAGACCTCAGTGCTGCTTTTGATACTGTTGACCATAAAATTTTATTACAGAGATTAGAGCATGCCATAGGTATTAAAGGCACTGCGCTGCGGTGGTTTGAATCATATTTGTCTAATAGATTACAATTTGTTCATGTAAATGGGGAATCTTCTTCACAGACTAAAGTTAATTATGGAGTTCCACAAGGTTCTGTGCTAGGACCAATTTTATTCACTTTATACATGCTTCCCTTAGGCAGTATTATTAGACGGTATTGCTTAAATTTTCATTGTTACGCAGATGATACCCAGCTTTATCTATCCATGAAGCCAGAGGACACACACCAATTAGCTAAACTGCAGGATTGTCTTACAGACATAAAGACATGGATGACCTCTAATTTCCTGCTTTTAAACTCAGATAAAACTGAAGTTATTGTACTTGGCCCCACAAATCTTAGAAACATGGTGTCTAACCAGATCCTTACTCTGGATGGCATTACCCTGACCTCTAGTAATACTGTGAGAAATCTTGGAGTCATTTTTGATCAGGATATGTCATTCAAAGCGCATATTAAAGAAATATGTAGGACTGCTTTTTTGCATTTACGCAATATCTCTAAAATCAGAAAGGTCTTGTCTCAGAGTGATGCTGAAAAACTAATTCATGCATTTATTTCCTCTAGGCTGGACTATTGTAATTCATTATTATCAGGTTGTCCTAAAAGTTCCCTAAAAAGCCTTCAGTTAATTCAAAATGCTGCAGCTAGAGTACTGACGGGGACTAGAAGGAGAGAGCATATCTCACCCATATTGGCCTCTCTTCATTGGCTTCCTGTTAATTCTAGAATAGAATTTAAAATTCTTCTTCTTACTTATAAGGTTTTGAATAATCAGGTCCCATCTTATCTTAGGGACCTCGTAGTACCATATCACCCCAATAGAGCACTTCGCTCTCAGACTGCAGGCTTACTTGTAGTTCCTAGGGTTTGTAAGAGTAGAATGGGAGGCAGAGCCTTCAGCTTTCAGGCTCCTCTCCTGTGGAACCAGCTCCCAATTCAGATCAGGGAGACAGACACCCTCTCTACTTTTAAGATTAGGCTTAAAACTTTCCTTTTTGCTAAAGCTTATAGTTAGGGCTGGATCAGGTGACCCTGAACCATCCCTTAGTTATGCTGCTATAGACGTAGACTGCTGGGGGGTTCCCATGATGCACTGTTTCTTTCTGTTTTGCTCTGTATGCACCACTCTGCATTTAATCATTAGTGATCGATCTCTGCTCCCCTCCACAGCATGTCTTTTTCCTGGTTCTCTCCCTCAGCCCCAACCAATCCCAGCAGAAGACTGCCCCTCCCTGAGCCTGGTTCTGCTGGAGGTTTCTTCCTGTTAAAAGGGAGTTTTTCCTTCCCACTGTAGCCAAGTGCTTGCTCACAGGGGGTCGTTTTGACCGTTGGGGTTTTACATAATTATTGTATGGCCTTGCCTTACAATATAAAGCGCCTTGGGGCAACTGTTTGTTGTGATTTGGCGCTATATAAAAAAAAATTGATTGATTGATTGATTAGTCCATGGTTCAAATGACGTGTTCAGTACAAATATGAGGCAAACATTTTTCTTCTTCTACTAAGGTGGATTAGAACTTTTTGTGGCACACAGCACCAACTACTGGACAGGAGCAACCAGCAGTCAAAATGACTCGCTAATTTCAAAATGCGGCTCTTTTAAACCAGAGGTACGGTGCCGTACCATGTCAATCATCTGTGTCCAATCAGATTTCAGGGGAGTCCAGTGCAACCCTTACCTCCACCCATGCCAGGAAGTGTTCAACATTTGACATTTCCTGTTTCACTGTTGACTCAAAATTTGGCAGTTCCTGTTTCAGTGTGAACCACACCAGCCCAGGACCTCCACATCCAGCATGTTCACCTCCAAGATCGTCTGAGACCAGCCACTCGGACAGCTGCTGAAACAATTGGTTTGCATAACCAAAGAATTTCTGCACAAACTGTCAGAAACCGTCTCAGGGAAGCTCATCTGCATGCTCGTCATCCTCATCGGGGTCTTGACCTGACTCCAGTTCATCGTCATAACCGACTTGAGTGGGCAAATGCTCACATTCACTGGTGTTTGGCATGTTGGAGAGGTGTTCTCTTCACGGATGATGCAAAGGAGATGTGTTGCACTGCATGAGGCAAATGGTGGTCACACCAGATACTGACTGGTATCCCCCCCCCCCAATAAAACAAAACTGCACCTTTCAGAGTGGCCTTTTATTGTGGGCAGTCTAAGGCACACCTGTGCACTAATCATGGTGTCTAATCAGCATCTTGGTATGGCACACCTGTGAGGTGGGATGGATTATCTCAGCAAAGGAGAAGTGCTCACTATCACAGATTTTGACTGGTTTGTGAACAATATTTGAGGGAAATAGTGATATTGTGTATGTGGAAAAAGTTTTAGATCTTTGAGTTCATCTCATACAAAATGGGAGCAAAACCAAAAGTGTTGCGTTTATATTTTTGTTGAGTATATATATATATATATATATTATATATATATATATATATATATATATATATATATATATATATATATATATATATATATATATATATATATAAACACCAAATAATGAATGTTTTTCCATTCTTTCAATGGAACGAATATTTCACGAGGTGAAAGCTGGAACAAACCATTCAATGAGCTCATTGAATGGTATGTTCCAGCTTTCACTTCATGAAATATTCATACCATTGAGCTCATAAACACCCAGTATTTGTATACTATAACCTGGTATTCACATGTTGGCATTATAGCAGAATTATTGTGATCTGCAGTAGCAGATGGTTGATAATGATGTAGGACACTGCAATTTAGCAAAGTCAGCAAGCCAGAAAATTTACTCAGTTGAAAAGTGCAATGGTGTTTGGCATAATGAACACCAGCTTTAGTTCTTGTTGATTCATCCTCCAACTTTTTTGGGACATTGCAGCTTAATTTCTTTCTATAATGACATGCAAGATTTTACTAGGTGTCTGCACAACGGTATATCACTTGCTTTTGGCTGCTCTCATTGGAGTTCACCACGGCAGCTCGTCCATCTCTATCTCACCCTGTCCTTTGCATCTTCTTCAGTCACACCAACCACATCCCTCAACATATCCATGAACCTCCTCTTTGACATAACTTTTCTCTTTCTGCTGGCTCCATCCTCAACATCCTTCTCCCTATATAATCTGGTTCCATTGTACATGTCAAACCTCGTGATGGCCATGAGAGGAGGCATGAAGCATTGGATATTTTCATCTCAGCCCACTATATGGCAGTGTTTATCCAAAAAAACAAAGGTTTTAACACATTGCCCTTTTCCTGTTTTTTTGTTTTTTTAAAGAGACACTGCCATCTAGTGGGCTTAGAAAAATGCCAACTGTTTCACAAGGCCATCTCAATCTGGCCTGTCTGACTTTGTCTCCAAAATGTCCTCCATTTACTATCTCCCTGATATGCTTATTCCTAATCCTTTCCATCCACTTCACTTCCTAAGAAAGCTGTAGATGTTCAGCACCACCTCCAGCTATGCTGCCTACCTTTTTCCTTAGGCCATCGACTCTAAGCCATACAACATACAAAGTCTCACTATTGATCTGGTAAATGTTCCCTTTCACTCTTTCATGGAGATACCCTTCTATCACAGTCACTCTTTCACACAGTTACCCTTCAAGCAAGACCCACTACTACCACTCTTCTCCAGCTGCTTTACCCTGCCTGCACTCTTCTTCACTTCTCAACCACACTCACCATTACTTTGAACATATGACCCCAAGTATTAAAGTTATCTACAAGTCCTATTACAAGTCCTAGTAGAAGTCCTATTCTCCTTCCATATAGATCAACTTCTTGTACAGCTCGCTATATCAGAATCAGAATTGGAATCAGAATGCCTTTTATTGTCATTATACATTGGTACAACGAGATTAGGGCCATCCAGTTGCAGTGCAATAAAATAGAATAAAAATAGTGCAAAAAAAAAAAAGAGATAAAAATAGTGCAAGAGTATGTATCAAAAACAAGATATAAAAAAAAATTCAACAATGTAGGAAAAAAAATATATACAATTGACACTAGTGCAAGGTGCAGCTAAGATATAAATATATTGCACAGAAATGTATATTGTCCATGGGTGATTGGGTTATTGCACATGGTTAAGATTCCACGAGGAAGATCAGTGCATGATAGAGTTCAATGTGGTTATGGCTTTGGGGAAGAAACTGTTTTTCAGTTTGTTTGTTTTTGTCCTTGTGAGCCTGTAGCGCCTCCCTGAGGGCATCAGGTCAAACAGGGCAGAGCCAGGGTGAAAGCAGTTTTTGGAGATCGCTTTGGCTCTGCTGAGGCAGCGGGAGGTGTAAATGACCAACAAGGAGGGGAGAGGCCGGCCGATGATCTTCTGTGCTGCCTTAAAGTAGACCTGCATTGAAATAAATGCAGTCAGATCTTTGGACCAAAAAATGACTTACATTTACACATAAGATCCTTCTGAATGTAGTAAAGTAAATCTGGAAGCCCAGATCGGTCATTCAACGGAGAAATCTTCATTTAAAAATGACAAATTTACAGCTAACATTTAGCCCTCCGCAAAACTGTCCCTCTCATTATGGACGCTGCCATGGAGCTCTGGGGGCTGCGATTGCCGAGACGTGCGGTGCTGTGGATTTTGCCGCAAGAAGTCTGTCCTTGCAGCAACAGGTGTACCGGCCGCTTCGCATTAAAACAGCGAGCGTAATCTCAGGACTTGTGCCAAGTGTGCTGCAGCTCCATTCAGTAGACAGAGAGGTGATGCCGGTGTTGTGCACTGAAACTGGCACACCGGCTGCAAAGCAGACATGGGCGGTGTGAGTGGCCCGCGTCGGCAGTTAACAAGCTCGTTAACGAGCCCGCAGACTTAATAAGCGCAGCGGAGGCAGAGAGCGGGAGAGGAAGAACGGCGCCCGCTGTCGATGTCGTTGCTGATCTGAGCACACAGATCTGTATCTCACATTCATTGCAGCTTACTTTTGGACGTGTATAAGTAACATTACTAACAGATAAAATCAATTTCAATGCAGGATCGGACTGAAGGCGGGAGTGCGTCGTCTTGTCCCTGACGTCATGGAAATGATACGGCTGTACAAACTGTTTTCACAGAGGGCTAAATTTTAGCTGCAAATTTGTCATTTTTAAACAGAGATTTCTCCGTTGAATTACAAATCTGGGCTTACAGATTTACTTTACTGCATTCACAAGGGTCTTATAAATACATATCAGCTATTTCTTTCTGAAATCTGACCACTTTTATTTCAATGCAGGTCTACTTTAACAACCCTCTGCATTCTCTCCCTGTCAGCAGCTGTGGAGCTGCCAAACCATACTGTGATGCAGTATGTCAGCAGGCTCCCAATGGATGAGCGGTAGAAGGCCAGCAGCAGGTCGGTGTTGAGGTTGTACTTCCTGAGGACTCTCAGGAAGTGTAGCCACTGCTGAGCCTTCTTGAGGATAGAGGAGATGTTGGACCAGGAGATGCAGTCTGAGATGAGAACGCCGAGATACCTGAAGGTGTGGACCCTTTCCACATGGTCGCCGTTGATGAGAAGGGGGGTAGGGTCGGTGTGGTGTTTCCTGAAGTCAATGATGATTTCTCTGGTCTTCCTAGTGTTCAGAGTGAGGTTGTTCTCTGAGGACCAGGCTGCCAGCTGCCAGATCTCCTCTCTGTAGGCAGCCTCATCACCTCCGGAGATGAGACCGACCACTGTGGTATCGTCTGCAAACTTGACGATAAGGTTGTTCTTGTGGGCCGGTCTGCAGTCGTAGGTGTAGAGGCAGTAGAGGAGAGGGCTCAGCATGCAGCCCTGTGGAGAGCCGATGCTCATCGTGTGGGTGGAGGAGAGGTGAGGGCCGAGTCTCACAGTCTGAGGACCATTGGAAAGAAAGTCTTTAATCCAGGCGCATGTGAGAGGGTGGAAGCTAAGAGTGACCAGTTTTGTGGTAAATCTATCCGGGATTATTGTGTTGAAGGCAGAACTATAATCCACAAAGAGCATTCAGACGTAGCTCTGTGGCTGCTCCAGGTGGTTTAGAGCAGAGTGGAGAGCTACGGCGATGGTGTCCTCTGTGGATCTGTTTGCCCTGTATGCAAACTGGTGAGGGTCGAGGTCTGGGGGGAGGTGGTCCTTGATGTGCTGAAGAACCAGTCTCTCCAAGCACTTCATGATTACTGGAGTGAGGGCCACCGGGCGGTAATCATTCAGGCTGGTGATGGGAGACTTCTTCGGCACCGGGATTATGGTGGAGGTTTTCAGGCAGGACGGGATGACTGCTTGGTCCAGGGAGAGGTTGAAGATCCTGGTGAAGGTGGGGGCAAGCTGGTTGGCACACGCTCTGAGCACCTTGCCAGGTACTCCGTCTGGGCCAGCAGCTTTCCTGGGGTTCACTGTGAGGAGCACTCGCCTGACATCATGCTCTTTTACAGTGAGTGGAGTGGTGCGGGGGAACAGGTGGGGGTGGGGGGAGGGCAGGAGCAGATGAGTGCAGCTGGGAAGATCCGAACCGAGCAAAGAAGCCGTTTAGCTCCTCTGCCAGTGGTGCACTCAGGTCCGCTGATGGAGCATCACAACCCCGGAAGTTTGTGATGTCATGTATTCCCTGCCACATCCTCCGTGCATTGTTGCTAGACAGATGGGACTCTATCTGTATCCTGTGGTCTGCCTTTGCTCTTTTTACTCCTCTCTTCAGGTCAGCTCTGGCAGCACTATACAGAGCTCTGTCACCTGACCTGAAGGCAGTGTCGCAGGCCCTGAGGAGTGAGCGGACCTGGTTGGTCATCCAGGGTTTCTTATTTGGGAAAGCCCAGATGGTTTTTGTCACAGTCACATTCCCGATGCAGAACTGAATGTAGTCCAGAACCGTTCCCGTGTGTGTCTCCAGCTCATGATGTTCAAATAGGGCCAGTCTGTCTGTTGGAAGCAGTCTTGGAGTATGGGGAGTGCGTTGTCAGTCCACATTGTAACAGACTTTGTTGTGGGCTCAAGGCTGCGTATGACGGGGGTGTAGGCTGGCATGAGCAGGAGGGAAAGATGGTCTGACTGTCCGAGGTGGGGGAGGGGTATGGCTCTGTATGCAAGTTTGATGTTGGAGTAAACATGATCCAGTGTGTTCTCCCCTCTTGTAGCACATTTCATGTGCTGGTAGAAGTGAGGCAGTACAGTCTTTAAGTTGGCCTTGTTAAAATCCCCTGCTAAGATGTGTACTCCATCTGGGTGAGCCTGCTGCTGTTCGTTCACGGTGCTCAACAGGAGAGAGAGCACTGTGTTTACACTGGCGTCGGGTGGAATATACACAGCAGTGATGATAACAACAGTTAGCTCTCTCGGGAGGAAAAAAGGCCGGCACTTTACAGACATGTACTCTACATCTGGGGAGCAGTGACTGTCTATGATTGTCCCGTTGTTGCACCAGTTATCATACACATAAATACAGAGCCCCCCACCTCTCCTCTTTCTGGAGTCCTGTGTCCTGTCTCCGCGTAGCAGCGTGCGGCCAGCTAGCTGCACGCTAGCGTCGAGTATGTCCGGGTGCAGCCAGGTTTCGGTGATAATAAGCACACAGCAGTCACGAACACAGCGATTTCCAGGGAGTTGTAAAACCAGGTCGTCCGTTTTATGCACCAGGGATCTGGCATTGGAGAGAAACAGGCTCGGGAGGGGTGGCTTGTGTGGTTGTTTGTGTAGCCTTAGCATAACACCAGACCTGCAGCCTCGCTTCTGCTTCTTCTCCCTCCTCCATCTTCGTCGCCTCCCAGATCTGATAACAATCCACGGAGAGCCCGGCGGTCTCGTTATGTTGTCTGGGATGTTGTGTGTGTGGTGAAAGTCGCTCGAAAGAGATATCAGATGTAAATGTCTGATATCCAACAGCGACTGGCGGGTGTACTGCAAGCTCGCAGCACAGATAGTGTCCAAAAATAAATAAAACTGTAGAAAAATAAAAATAAACGAGCACTGAACAGAGAGCTGGAAAGCCGCTGCACCACCTAGGCGCACCGCCATATATGCCTTTTCCTTAGCTTTTGCCACTTCTTACTTCGCCTTACACCACATCTCTTTGTACTCCTGTCTACTTTCTTGATCACTCCAACTATCCCAATTTTTTTTTTTTTTGCCAATCTCTTTCTTCTTATGCTTTCCTGGACATCTTTATTCCACCACCAAGTCTTGTCTTCCTTCTGTGGTAATGTGGTCTTAATCCACTGTCCAGATGTCACACCCTTCCTCGCTGTCACCCTCACCACATCTGCAGATCTAAAATACAGATAATTACTTTAACTCCATGCTTGATGCTGACATACAACCCCAATTCCAATGAAGTTGGGATGTTGTGTAAAATGTAAATAAAAACAGAATACAATGATTTGCAAATCCTCTTCAACCTATAGTCAATTGAATACACCACAAAGACAAGATATTTAATGTTCAAACTGATAAACTTTGTTTTTGTGCAAATATTTGCTCATTTTGAAATGGATGCCTGCAACACGTTTCAAAAAAGCTGGGACAGCGATATGTTTACCGCTGTGTCACATCGCCTTTCCTTCTAACAACACTCAATATCATCCCAACTTCATTGGAACTGGGGTTGCAGTAATAGTAATAGTAATATAGGCTTTATTGTCATTGTGCTTTAAGACATAAAACAAAATTTGCCCTCTGCATTTAACCCATCCTAATTACATTTAGACACAATCCAACCACTAAGAGCAGTGGTCAGCCACAGTCCAGCAACTCCAGATGTAGAAACACTGCCTTGGTCAAGGGCAGAGAAAGGAACAGACCTTAAATAAATATGTTTTTGATTGTGGGATGAAGCAGAGTGTCTGGAGGAAACCCACACAGACACAGGGTGATGTTTGTGGTTGTGTGCTTGGCTGTCGTCTCTGGCTGTCTCAGGGTGTCTCTCTGTCTGTCTCTGGCTTGCGGTGTCACTTTTGTGGGTTGTGCTGGCGTTGATCTGCTGATCATGCAGGCACTGGTTTGCACTCCAAATTCCTGCCCTTTTATAGTGTTCGGTGATGCAGTCATTGCGTCCCGCCGACACCCATGTTGCATTGGGGCCATTCGGATGCCACGTGTTACACACGACACACTCACTGGCCATTTGTGTGACTCAGGGGGGCCACGCAACACACAATGTCCATTCGTGTTACTCGGGGGGCTCCACATGACACACTCTAGGCCATTCATGTTACTCGGGGGGAGCACAGGACACACTTGATGGCCCTTTGTGTTACTTGAGGGGTCACATGACACACTCGATGGCCATTTGTGTTACTTGGAGGAGCCACATGACACACTTGCTGGCCAAGTCACGTTACTCTGGGGAGCCACACGACACATTCGCTGGCAATTCCTGTTACTCTGGATGGGGGGTATGCGACACACTCGTTGGGCATGCATGTTGCACTCAGCCCCCGTTTGGGACAAAGACGGTTGTCATGCAGGTGCATTCCACCTCCTCCATGCCCACCCAGGCCATTCGGCTGCGGTCTGTGGTGGCCAGCCATTGCAGTATGTCGGCCGGACATGTCCAGACTGGTTCGACTGCTGTCAGGGTGTCTAGCTCCATCCCTTTGTCTGGCCAATCGGTACAAGTCCTTTTCTCCTTCCTTACTGTTTGACGTCTTGTACAGCTCACAATATGCCTTTTCCTTAGCTTTTGCCACTTCTAGTTTCGCTTTATGCCACATCTCTTTGTATTCCTGCCTATTTTCTTCACTCTCACCTCTGACTATCCCAATTTTTTTCCCCAACCTCAATTTACTTATGAATTAGTGAATTAATTTTTATTCGGTGCACATACACACATACTTAACAAAAAATCTCTCATACAACAAAAGAAAACAAAAACTCAAACAATTTCCCAGTTTTGTGCAGCCGAAAGGGTTCACCAGTTCCTATATACATATATATGTACACTCATAACAGTAAATACCAAAAAAGAAAAAAAGGACAAGAAAGACAAGCAGAGACAATATAGATTAATCGGTAAACTAAAATATCTGAACACAACAGAACAAAAAGCAGAACAAATAGCAATATAACGCATAGATAAAACAGAAGAACAGTACCAGAAAGTACCAGATAATTTAATACTATCAGAACAGTTATTCCAGATTTTAACACCTTTTACGGAGATGCAGTGACTTTTTACAGTAGTTCAAATCTTTAAGCTATCAAATACTAATGTTCCTCTCAGATGACAACAGGACTCCCTCATTTTAAACAGTTCCTGAACATGTTGAGGCAAGAGTTTATTGTTAACTTTATACATGGTCTGTATCGTAATATAATCAACCAAGTCCCAGAATTTCAAAATGTGTAAACAAGCAAACAGTGGGTTTGTTGGCTCACGATATGGTCTTTTACTTATAACTCTTATAGCTTTTTTGTAACAGAAATACTGGGTTTGTATTTGTTTTATTTTTGTTTCCCCAAACCTCAATGCAGTAGGTCATGTATGGGACAAGCAATGAATGATACAGCGTAACCAATGAATGCTGGGAGAAGTATTGTGCTTTATACAGAATTGTGATGACTTTTGAGATTTTAGATTTAACATAATTGATATGAGTTTTCTAACTTAATTTATCATAGATAAAAACTCCAAGGAACTTTGTTTCGTTTACTATTTCAATTTCAGCATCATTCAATATTAAGTTTCTACTTAAGTTCTTGGGCTTATTTCCAATTATAATACATTTTGTTTTACCCAAATGAAGTTATGAATCAAAACAGTATTTAAATTTTTGTAGTTCTCTCTCCATCATGTCCAGGGGCTGTCCCAAATGATCCCCACTACCAAACACAGTAATGTCATCAGCAAATGTCTAGGAAAGCACTTATGCTTTTCTAGACATCTTTGTTCCACCCCTAAGTCTCCTTGTCTTCATTCCACTGTCCAGATGTCATAACCAGTACCTTCCTAGCTATCTCCATCACCACATCTGCAGTACTTTTCCAGTTACTCAAAACTGCTTTGCCTCCATCCAGTGCTTCTCTCACTGAATTTCACACAACAGTCTTCCTTCTTCAGCTTCCACCATCTGATGCTTTGTTGCATTCTCACTGTCTTCTTTACATCTAAAGTCATCCTACAAGCCATCATCCTATGCTGTCGAGCTGCACTCTCTCCTGCCATCACCTTACAGTCGCCAGTTTCTTTTAGCTTACATCTCCTACAAAGAATGTAGTCCACCTGTGTGCACCTTACTCCACTCTTACATTTCACCCTGTGCTCCCCCCGTTCTTAAAGTATGTATTCACCACAGCCATTTCCATCCTGTTTTTTTTAATCAACTACCATCTGCCCCTCCACATTCCTGTCTTTGATACCATGTCTGCCCACTACATCCTCATCACCTCTGTTCCCTTCACCAACATGCCCATTGAAGTCCACAACTATCACCACTCTTTCACGCTTGGGCACACTCGTTACCACCTCATCGAACACACTCCAGAAATGTTCTTTCTCCTTTGTCTTGCAACCTACCTGTGGGGCATATGCACTGATGATATTCATCATCACCCCTTCAATCTCCAACTTCACACTCATCACCCTGTCAGACACTCGCTTAACCGCCAACACACTGTTAACATACTCTTCCTTTAAAATGACCCCAACACCATTTCTCTTCCTATCCTCACCATGATACAACAACTTGCACCCCCCAACCTATGCTCCTGCTCTTACTTCCCTTCCACTTGGTCTCTCTCTCACACACACACACACACACACACACACACACACACACACACACACACACACACACACACACACACACACACACACACACACACACACAATATTTCTACCTTTCTCCTCTCCATCATATCAGCCAGTTCACTCCTTTTACCATTCATCCTGCCAACATTCAAAGTCCCGTCTCTCACTCCCCCCCACTTCTAGTTTTCCTCTTCTCCTGCTGTCTGGCAACACGTTCTCCTCTTCTCCTTCTTCTTTGCCCAACAGTAGCCCAGTTTCGGCCGGCATCCTATTGGGCAACAGCACTGGTGGTGGTCTTTGTTAACCTGGGCCTTGACCGATCTGGTATGGAAATTCGATTTGTACTCTGCATCTTTATTTTGGCTTGTTTTATACCAGATGCCCTTCCTGATACAACCACACTCATTTATCTGGGCTTGGGACTGGCACTCAGAGTGTATTGACTGCACACCCCATGTGGCTGAGATTTGACAAACTTTAAGATTAACACCTTGGCTCCTTCTACCCTCCTCATGTATCTGAGCTTGGGACTGGCACTCAGAATGCACTGGGTACACAGCTCAAAATGCTTGAAAAAATATTTCAAGCATTTTTTTGATACATATGGCCTACAAATTAGAAAAATATAACTAAAAATGCAGAATAAATACCCCAAATCTCTGTCTGGTTCAATACACACAACCACAATGACAGGGAAGACTGTTAATTTGACAGTTGTCCAGAAGGCACTCATCGACACCCTCCACAAGGAGAGTAAGCCTCAGAAGGTCATTACTGAAAGGGCTGGCTGTTCGCAGATTGCTGCATCAAAGCAAATGCATGGAAAGTTGGCTGGAGAGAAAAGTGCATTAGGAAAAGATGCGCAAGCAACAAGGATGACTGCAGCCTTTGATGTAGGTTATTGATAAACAAAGCAGATGAATGAATTGCGGGAACTTCACAAGTAGTGGACTCAGTCTGGAATTAGTGCATGGCACCTCCATGCACAGACATATCCAGGAAATGCATCACATTCCCAGTGTCAAGAGACTCCTGAACAAGAGACAATGTCAGAAGCATTGGGGCTAATGAGAAAAAGAGCTGGACTGTTGCTCAATGTTCCAAAGTCTTCTTTTTAGAATAATAATACATAGAACTTTATTAATCCCGAAAGAAATTGTTTTGCCAGAGTGCCGAAACAGTAAACAGTGAGAACAGTGAGTACAGCATGTTTATGCAAAATGACTGAAGACACTTGCACAAGATGTTGACAGTATTGCACATAGCTCTGAGTAACTGAAAAACTCTGATCGTTATGCATTCCTTCTGCAGAAGTGGGAGGAGTTATACAGTCTGATTGCCACAGGTAGGAAGGACCTCGTGTGGTGTTCTGTGGAGCATCTTGTGGCCTCAGTCTTTTGCTGAAGGTGCTCTGACGGGACATCAGTATGGCATGTAGGAGGTGGAAGGTGTTGTCACGGATGGTGAGCAGTTTTCTCAGCGTCCTCCTCTCCAACACCTCCACCACAGACTCCAGCTCCACCCCCAGGACAGAGCCAGCTATCCCGATGAGCTTGTTGAGTTTGTTCATGTGAGCTGCCTTCAGCCTGCTGTTCCAGCACACTGCAGCATAGAAGATGATCCTGGAGACCACTGAGGGGTAAAACATCTGCAACATATTTCTGCAGACATTGAAAGATCTGAGCCTCCTGAGGAAGTACAGTCGACTCTGACCTTTGTACACAGCATCTGTATTTATAGTTCACTCCAGTTTGTCGTCTATGTGGACACCCAGGTACTTGTAGTAGTTCACAATGTCCACCTCAGTTCCATTAATGGTAACTGGGTTCAGATGAGTCTTTCATCTTCTGAAGTCCACCACCAGCTCCTTTGTCTTAGATATGTCAAGCTGCAGGTGGTTGAGGCCATTCTGAAGAATTTCTGATGAAAGTAAATTTTGAATTGGAAATCATGACCCGAGAGTCTGATGGAAAAAGGGAGACACCAAGAATTTGAGTTGGTCGAAGTCCAGTGTGAAATTTCCACAGTCATTGATGTTTTGAGGTGCCACATCATCTGCTGGTGTTAGTCCACTGTATTTTATCAAGGTCCAATATCAGTGCAGCTATCTACCAAGAGATTTTAGAGCATTTCATGCTTCCATCTGCTGACAAACTTTATGGAGATGCTGATTTCTTTATCCAGCAGGACTTGGCACCTGTCCACAGTGCAAACCTACTACTAACTGGTTTGCTGGCCATGGTATTACTGTACTTGATTGGCCACATCGACAATATTCCATAGATTCTCTTTGGAGTATTGGCTACAGAAAAATGAGAGACACCAGACCCAAGAACAGAAATGAAATGAAGGCTGCTATCAGAGCAACCTGTACTTCCATAACACATCAGTGGTGCTACAGGATGATTGCCTTCATACCACACAGCACTGATGCCCCAACAAAGTACTGAGTGGATAAATTAAAATACTTTGTCATTTTGTCAAGTTTGTCATTTCTGTATTCTCAATCCTTTTTTTGGACTGATTTTATAAATCCTATTATTTTGAGATACGCATTTTAATTTTTTTTTTTTTTTTTTTTTGGGGGGGGGGGGACTATTGAAAATAATTACTGACGTTAAAATTTTTAAAAAATGCTTGAACAATTTTCAATTATATGAGGTAAGTCTTTCTTTATAGAATTTTCATGTTCTGAAATATATTGAACTTTTTCAAAATGTTCAAATTTTTTGTTTTTTAAATGAACCTGTAATTGTGAGTGTGCTGTGTATGTAAACACTCCTAATGAATGGATGTAGCTGAAGAAAATGTACCTTGGTGTTGCAGGGATTCCCTTGTTGTGGGCAAATTCACTCTCACCCATTTTGTTCATCCAGGTTCCGCAGTTGAAACAATTTCCACCATAGACAAATCCAGTGTTCTGGTCAACTCCAGCCATCACATTGAACCCTGAGCGGATTGAGACATAAAGCTTCAAAAAATTATTAAACAATAAAACACACACACATACACACACATATACACACACACACACACATATATATATATATATATATATATATATATATATATATATATATATATATATATATATATATATACACACACATACACATATATACATACATACATATATATATATATATATATATATATATACATATATATATATATATATATATATATATATATATATATATATATATATATATACACACTCAACAAAAATATAAACGCAACATTTTTGGTTTTGCTCCCATTTTGTATGAGATGAACTCAAAGATCTAAAACTTTTTCCACATACCCAATATCATCATTTCCCTCAAATATTGTTCACAAACCAGTCTAAATCTGTGATAGTGAGCACTTCTTCTTTGCTGAGATAATCCATCCCACCTCACAGGTGTGCCATATCAAGATGCTGATTAGACACCATGATTAGTGCACAGGTGTGCCTTAGACTGCCCACAATAAAAGACCACTCTGAAAGGTGCAGTTTTATCACACAGCACAATGCCACAGATGTCGCAAGATTTGAGGGAGCGTGCAATTGGCATGCTGACAGCAGGAATGTCAAACAGAGCTGTTGCTCGTGTATTGAATGTTCATTTCTCTACCATAAGCCATCTCCAAAGACGTTTCAGAGAATTTGGCAGTACATCCAACCAGCCTCACAACCGCAGACCACGTGTAACCACACCAGCCCAGGACCTCCACATCCAGCATGTTCACCTCCAAGATCGTCTGAGACCAGCCACTCGGACAGCTGCTGAAACAATCGGTTTGCATAACCAAAGAATTTCTGCACAAACTGTCAGAAACCGTCTCAGGGAAGCTCATCTGCATGCTCGTCGTCCTCATCGGGGTCTCGACCTGACTCCAGTTCGTCATCGTAACCGACTTGAGTGGGCAAATGCTCACATTCGCTGGCGTTTGGCACGTTGGAGAGGTGTTCTCTTCACGGATGAATCCCGGTTCACACTGTCCAGGGCAGATGGCAGACAGCGTGTGTGGCGTTGTGTGGGTGAGCGGTTTTCTGATGTCAATTGTTGTGGATCGAGTGGCCCATGGTGGCGGTGGGGTTATGGTATGGGCAGGCATCTGTTATGGACGAAGAACACAGGTACATTTTATTGATGGCATTTTGAATGCACAGAGATACCGTGACGAGATCCTGAGGCCCATTGTTGTGCCATACATCCAAGAACATCACCTCATGTTGCAGCAGGATAATGCACGGCCCCATGTTGCAAGGATCTGTACACAATTCTTGGAAGCTGAAAACGTCCCAGTTCTTGCATGGCCGGCATACTCACCGGACATGTCACCCATTGAGCATGTTTGGGATGCTCTGGACCGGCGTATACGACAGCATGTACCAGTTCCTGCCAATATCCAGCAACTTCGCACAGCCATTGAAGAGGAGTGGACCAACATTCCACAGGCCACAATTGACAACCTGATCAACTCTATGTGAAGGAGATGTGTTGCACTGCATGAGGCAAATGGTGGTCACACCAGATACTGACTGGTATCCCCCCCAATAAAACAAAACTGCACCTTTCAGAGTGGCCTTTTATTGTGGGCAGTCTAAGGCACACCTGTGCACTAATCATGGTGTCTAATCAGCATCTTGATATGGCACACCTGTGAGGTGGGATGGATTATCTCAGCAAAGGAGAAGTGCTCACTATCACAGATTTAGACTGGTTTGTGAACAATATTTGAGGGAAATGGTGATATTGTGTATGTGGAAAAAGTTTTAGATCTTTGAGTTCATCTCATACAAAATGGGAGCAAAACCAAAAGTGTTGCATTTATATTTTTGTTGAGTGTATATGTATATATATATATATATATATATATATATATATATATATATATATATATATATATATAATTCAAAAATCAAAGTCAATTTTATTTATATAGCGCCAAATCACAACAAACAGTTGCCCCAAGGCGCTTTATATTGTAAGGCAAAGCCATACAATAATTACGGAAAAACCCCAACGGTCAAAACGACCCCCTGTGAGCAAGCACTTGGCGACAGTGGGAAGGAAAACTCCCTTTTAACAGGAAGAAACCTATATATATACACACATATACATATGTACACACACACACACATATATATATATATACACCACATATATACATATGCACACACACACACACACACACACACACACACACACACATATATATATATATATACACCACATATATACATATGCACACACACACACACACACACACACACACACATATATATATATATATATATATATATATATATATATATATATATATATATATATATATATATATACACACACACACACACACACAAGGTATGTCAGAAAAGTTCCAGGACTGGGGTCACAAAAGATCTATTTCATACCCAAACTACAAACTACTGGTTTTCCCCTTCAAACTATTCCCCCTGGAGTTTGTAACTGTGATATCCACTTTCTGCAGCCACTGAACTTTCTTCCACATGCTTTTACATACATATCCTCTGTTTCAGGTCATCAAGCAATGAGCACAAGACAACAAACAAACTTGAAGTTTGTGGTCCAGTTGGCGAAAACGCCAACAGAAGCACTGAGATTGCTGCAGCAAGTGTACAGAGATGAGACGATGTCATGCTCACATGTTTGAGTGGTGCAACAGGTGTAAAGAGGGACCCGAGGACGTGGAAGATGATCCCAGGAATGGAAGGCCTTCAACAACCAGGACTGAGGCTAACGTTGAGCGTGTCAGGCAGATGGTGCGTAGTGATCATTGGCTGACTGTTCGACTGATCGCAAATGAGCTGGGCATGAATAGAGACAGCGTCTGGAAGATTATCACTGAAGATTTGAACATGTGGAGAGTGCGCAAAGATGGTGCTGAAACTGATGAACGATGACCAGAAGGATCACTGCATGCAAGTGTGTCAGGACATCCTTGAGCGTCTTGAAACTGAATCAGACTTGTCAGGGAGAGTCATCTCCGGTGATGAGTCATGGATCTTCGAGTACGACCCAGAGACCAAACGCCAGAGTCTTCAATGGAAGAGCCCGAATTCGCCAAGGCCGAAGAAAACCAGGCAGTTGAAGTCCAAAGTCAAAGTCATGTTGATCGCATTCTTCAATGTGAGGGGCATCGTCCACTCGAGTTCTTGCCACAGGGCCAGACAATCAACCAGCATGTCTACAAAGACACTGCAGCGTTTGCTTCATTCATTGCGCAAGAGGAGGCAAAAGTTGTGGCAAGACAACTTGTGGGTGCTTCACCATGACAACGCACCTGCCCACAGTGCCCTGAGGACACGAGAGTTCCTGGCCCAAAAGAACATCACTGTGCTGGAGCAACCTCCCTACTCGCCCAACCTAGCTCCATGTGATTTTTTTCCTCTTCCTCAAGCTCAAGGGGCTCAAGGGAACCCGTTTTGAAGATGTGCACGACATCAAAAATGCAGTGAGGACAGAGCTACAGAGAATCCTGGAAGAATCCTTCCAGGAGTGCATGCAAGCGTGGCAGAGAAGGATGGGAAAGTTCATTAGACTCCAGGGGGATTACTTTGAAGGGGATAACTTGTAGTTTGTTGTTTGGATTTGAAAAAAATTTTTTGTGACACCAGCCCTGGAACTTTTCTGACATACCTCAATATATATATATATATATATATATATATATATATATATATATATATATATATATATATATATATATATATATATATATATATATATATATATATATAAACAGTAAGGAAAACAAGTATTTGAACACCCTACAATTTTGCATGTTCTCCCACTCAGAAATCATGGAGGGGTCTGAATTTTTCATCTTAGGTGCATGTCCACTGTGAGAGACATAATCTAAAAAAAAAAAAAAACATTCCGGAAATCACAATGTATGATTTTTTAAATAATTTATTTGTATGTTACTGCTGCAAATAAGTATTTGAACCCCTTCCAACCAGCAAGAATTCTGGCTCACAGACCTGTTAATTTTTCTCTTCAGGTCAATATATATATTTATACCACTGTCAGTGAGAATTCCATGTCTAACTGGCGTGCATTATTTTCGTGTATACACACACGCAGTTCGGCGAGTTAAATCACTGTAATAATCACTCCGCTCTGGTCGTCACCATAGCAACGCACCAAACAGTTGGCGCAGATCAGCTGTGTTTTGACAAGTGAATGACAGAAACGCGATAAAACATGGATTTCCAAGTGAATTTTAATATAGTTGGCCAAAATAAAATGTTTGAGGAATGGAAAGAGGAGAGCAAACGAGAAGAACAGCAAAAGCAACGGCGTAAAGATTTAACATCGGACGAACTGCACAAGAATGAAGGCGGGAAAGAAGGAGAGAACGGTTCTATCCTTGCGGGCGGCCAAGCGCTCCACATCAAAACAGCGAGCGGAGTTTCTGGACCTGTTTGACAGAGTTTGTCACAGCGCGATACAGCAGAGAGAAAGGAGGGGCGGTGTGAGCGGCCCGCTGCAGTGCGAGCCCACAGACTTGGTAAGTGCTCAGAGACAAAACATAAAATAGTCCCAAATACTCGCACATTTTTATCAAGTTCTGTTAACTTAAATAAATATTTGTGTGTTAGCTCACTGTGTGGGACCGTGGTATAAGCGGATTAAACTACTCAAAGCTGTGCATTACACGGTTTTAATGCCGCTTCGTGTCGTGGTGTTTCAGACTCCGCGTCGTGCATTAAAACCGTGTAATGCACTGATTCTCGTTGTTTAAACCTTACATACATACATACATATATATACATATACATACATATACATATACATACATATACGAGGTCTCTTAGATAATAAACCGACCCTTTTATTTTTTTTTTTAACTATATGGATTTGAATGACATGCGATTACACCAATCATGCTTGAACCCTCGTGCGCATGCGTGAGTTTTTTCACGCGTGTCGGTGACCTCATTTCCCTGTGGGCAGGCCTTGAGTGAGATGTGGTCCCGCCCTCTCGGCTGAATTCCTTTGTTTCACACGCTGCTCGAGACAGCGCGCGTTGCTTTATCAAAATTTTTTCTGGACCTGTGAGGAATATCCGAGTGGACACTATTCGAGAAATTAAGCTGGTTTTCTGTGAAAAGTTTAACGGCTGATGAGAGATTATGGGGTGTTTCTGTCGGTGTAAGGACTTCCCACGGAGCGGGACGTCCTGCAGCGCTTCCAGGCGCTGTCGTCGGCCTGTTTAGAGCTGAAAACATCCTAATTTAAGGCTTAATTCACCCAGGACATCGTGAGAGAACAGAGAAGATTCAGAAGAGGCCGGCATGAGGAATTTATGCGGACATTCCACTGTTTAAGGACATTTTTTTAATGAAAGACGTACGCGCATATTCGCCGAGTTGTTTCCGTGATGACTCGGCAAATCTGTGTGCGCCGCGACAGGAAAAACACCTCCGTGTTGAAAACCATTTGTAGAATTCAGGCGGCTTTTAATGGCTTTCAACAAGTGAGTAACTGAGAAATTGTTTAACAGCTTGGGCATGTTCCAACTTGCCCGTTAAGATTTCCAACAGAGGTGTTTTTCCTGCCGCGACCCCCCGCGGTCGGGTCCAGCCCGACATGCGACTCAGCCCGCACGTTCTTTCATTACAAAATGACCGTTAACAATGGAATGTCCGAATAAACTCCTCATGCTGACTTCTTCTGAAAGTTCTCTGTTCTCTGACGACTTACTGCGTCAACAGAGCCTGAAATGTGGAAGTTTTCAACTTGAAACGGCGAGACGCTGCCGCCTCGAAGCGCAGATCGCCGTCAGGTGCCGTGGACCGTCCTTAAAGCGACACTACCAGACCAAAATCTCTCATCAGCCGTTAAAATTTTTACCGAAAACCAGCTGAATTTATTGAATGGTGTCCACTCAGTTGTGCCTTACAGTTTTGAAAAAATTTTTATCAAACAAAGCAACAGTCTCTGAGCCATTCCTAAACAATGAAAAAAATCGATGAGCGGGTGGACGACTCCTCACTCAAAGACTGCCCACAGGCGAATGACGTAACCGACAGGCGTGAAAAAACTCTCGCATGCCCACGAGGGTTCAAGCATGTCTGATGTAATCACAGGTGATTCAAATCCATATGGTTTTTGAAAAAATAATAAGGTCGGATACTTTTCTAATAGACCTCGTACATACACATATATACATATACATATACGAGGTCTGTGAGAAAAGTATCCGACCTTATTATTTTTTTAAAAAACCATATGGATTTGAATCAGGTGTGATTACATCAGCCAAGCTTGAACCCTCGTGGGCATGAGAGAGTTTTTCACGCCTGTCGGTGACGTCATTCGCCTGTGAGCATGCCTTGTGGAAGGAGTGGTCCGGCCCCCTCATCGGAATTCCTTTGTCTGAGAAGTTGCTGAGAGACTGGTGCTGTGCTTGATCAAAATTTTTTCAAAGACTGTGAGGCACATCCGAGTGGACATCATTCGAGAAATTCAGCTGGTTTTCGGTGAAAATTTTAACGGCTGATGAGAGATTTTGGATTGCTTCTATCGCTGTAAGGACTTCCCACGGAGCGGGATGTCGCACAGCGCCCCAAGGCGAAGTCGTCATCCTGTTTCAAGCTGAAAACCTCCAAATTTAAGCCTCTGTTGACCCAGGACGTCGTGAGAGAACAGAGAACTTTCAGAAGAGGTCGGAATCAGCAGTTTATCCAGACATTCCACTGTTAAAGGAGATTTTTTTAATGAAAGATGTGCAGCCGGATTGGCGCGTCGGCAGGCAGCCAGCACGGCGCGCCTGCCACAGGAAAAACACCTCTGTTGGAAGCCTTAAGGACAAGTTGGAACATGCCCTGCTGTTAAACAATTTCTCAGATACTCACTCAACTGAAAGCCACCAAAAGCCGCCTGGATTTTACAAATGGTTATCAACACGGAGGTGTTTTTCCTGTGGTGGGCACGCATATATATATATGAGAAGAAAATTAATAACCCCCACCCCCTCATGGAATTTTTAACAGAGCAAGGAATTTTCAGCACAGCATTTCTAAACATCTTAGTTTTATTTTGAATGCTTACATTGTTTTACTTTGCACACAGAAATAAAAATAATTTCACAGAAAACAAAAACTAACTCAACATTGCACCCCGTGAGTGAAAACATCTCACATTCTCAATGGAACACCCAGTTTAACATCTGCCACATACAATCAACATATGAATTCAACACTGTACACATTTTGCAGGCAAGTGGATATGTGTTTATGGACAGACAGAGTGCAGGTGTAATGTGAACCTGCTACTAGGGGTGATTGAGAAGTTTTGAGCCTGACCCAGTAAAAGCGGGGTATGTTTCTATGTTGTGTTTTGTCCCTTGTCTGCGTCAGTGGTCAGTATCTATGGCCAGTCCTTTGTGTGTGTCTCTGTGTTAATTATCATTGTGTTCTACGTCCTTGTGTTAGTATTTTCTATGTTCTGTCTCCTGTCTGTGTCTGTCCTCCGTCTGCGGTCATCCTTGTGATCTAGCCTCGGTCTGGGTCTCTATGTATGTTGTCCATGTGTTTAGGTTCTGTGTTCTTCGGTTTATTATGTTATGTTTTCCTGTTTTCACTCTGTTCACTTTTGAGTTCCATGTTGGCTTGTTTTCTTTGTTTTCTTGGTTTTGTATTTGGTTATTTCGTGATTGCCTTTTTAGGTTGTGTATTATCTTGATGTTTTTGGTTTCACTCATCTGAGTTTTTAATCACCTTTGGTATGTTTGTTTCACCACGTCTTGTATCCCAGCTTTCTGTCACACCCACACCTGCCACTAGTTTGTTCATTTGTTCCATTGACTATTTTAGCCTGCACCTTTTCTGTTTAGTTGCCATTTTCTTGTTTTGTACCTCCCACAGTTTCTTTGTGTGTATGTTGATCATCTTTGTCACCTCCTGCTTGTAGCTGTGTCCAGCTTAATGTAACTAAGGCAATGTAATGTAACATAAATACTTGTTTTATTAAAAAAATAAAGTCAGTCTTTCTTGACCTCATATTTAACTGTTGACAGCACTGTAATGGTAAAACTTACAATTTCTAACCTACATTGTTTATAAATGGAACTATTAAATTCTTTCTAACATTTAAATTCTTTCTAAACATTTTAGTTGTTGAAATTATTTTTATAGGTAGTATGAAAAAATGTTTCCAAAAGTGGACCTTTAATCTCGGGGTGTTGTGGGATGGGGGCGTTCCACCTTCCCTTCAAGCCCCCATTCCACTGGATTCGCTCCTGGTTTGCCGTTTGATAATGTGTATTTATGCAGAAAACACGACCAGATAGATGGCTAAGAAAGTTGTATCTGCATTTTTTTACACCATGTCGTCCTCAGAAAGAGACTTTAGGTGCATTTAGGTGGGGGGGAAAAGCAGTTTGTATTTGTTTTTAATGCGTTGCGGGTCCTCAGCTGTTTTTAGCGAGGAGACACAAAGCGACTCAGAGTTTAAAAAGTGCTGGTGTGCTGCTGTCTTGTACAAAGCAGCAGATGAAACGATAAAAGGAGATGTTACAGCAGTGGATCCCCAGACCTCCCCCTGCCCAGCCAGTTTTAATGCTGCAATGCAGCTATAGATTCACAAAAATGAAACACACATACAATAAAGTTAACACAGCATATACGAGGTCTGTTAGAAAAGTATCTGACATTATTTTTTTCAAAAATTATTTTTTTTTTTTTTCGAAAAATTAATATTTTTCCTCTTTCCATGACAAAAACTCCTGTAACAGTGAAATGTGCCGTTCATTTCTAAACTGGACGCTGTCTTGATCCGGTATGTCCTCTGACTAGCACAGGAATTGTGAAAAGACGTGGACATCAGCACTTTTTCCGGCACATTAAGACAGACGTGCGGAGGAGTTCGGCGCGTCGTGGTGCAGCCAAAGAAACGCCGGGACATGTTGGGGCTTGTCCAGCTCAAGCTCAATTTCTCGGATATTCACACGACAGAAAAGCAACAGGAATCCGTCTGAAAGCTGTCCTGAGAGACCAACACCGAGGTGGTTTTGTGCCGCATCAAGAGCGGCACGGTGGCGCGTCCCTCGGCTTCTTTTTCCATGAAAAAAAAAACTCCTGTAACGGTGGAATGTGCCGGAAAAAGTACTGATGTCCCCGTCTTTTCACAATTCCTGTGCTAGTCAGAGGACATACCGGATCAAGACAGCGTCCAGTTTAGAAATGAACGGCACATTTCACTGTTACAGGAGTTGTTGTCATGGAAAGAGGAACAAAGGCGGAGGAATTCCGCGCGTTGCGGCGGAGCTGCATGGCGAAAAGAAACGCCGTGATGAAGCCTCACAGGACATGTTCTGGCATGTTCAGCTCATGCACAATCACAATCGGATATTCACACGACTGGAAAGCAACCGGAATCTGTCTGAAATCCACCTTTAAGCCGTCCTGTGAGACCAACACCGAGGTGGTTTTGTCCCGCGTAATGAATGGCTCCGTGGCGCGTCCCTCAGCTTCTTTTTCCATGAAAAAAAAACTCCTGTAATGGTGGAATGTGCCGGAAAAAGTGCTGACGTCCACATCTTCTGCCTTTTTGTGAAAGTCAGACGAGGTCCCGGATCAACAAAGCTTTCACGTTGGAAATGATCTGGTTGTTTGTGCGGGGTGTCAGCCTGTCCATCGGCGCTGGGAGCGCGCTGCGCTCTCAGCAGTTGTGGGCTGTCCTTAAAGGGGCAGTAACACCCCTTAATCTGTTTAATCGCCATAAAATCGTCCCTGAAAGCCATATTAATTTTTCAAACGGTGTCCACCTGGAGGTCTCTTACAGTTTCTGGAAAAAAATTGATGCAGCAAAGATCCAAATCATTCAGACATTTATTCGCAATAAAAAATAGACGAGAGGGGTGGACCACACCTCACTCAAAGCCTGCTCACAGGCGAATGAAGCAACCGACAGGCATGAAAAAACTCACGCATGCGCACGAGGGTTCAAGCTTGGCTGACGCAATCACATGTGATTCAAATCCATATGTTTTTTGAAATAAATAATAAGGTTGGATACTTTTCTAACAGACCTCATAAAAACAAAACATGTCACAGTACCACTAGGTATTAAAAGCCAGATTATTTTTTTCTTTGTTTGTTTGTTTGTTTTTGCTTAAATTTTTATTGTTTAGGTACTACTTTGAAATTAAAGACATGTTTTCCGTCGATCGCACATCTGGCGGTACTTTGTCTATAGGGTTTTAGCAACGTGCTTAGTAGCACTGATGAGTCCTTGTTTTCATTGCAGAGGTTGTTTTGATGCTTTCCCTTGCTTGCCTTGTAAATTCCAATGAACTTAAAAAAAAAATAGTAACACCAGCGACTGATCAACACGCAAGCAAACCGGAAGTGACGTCGCAGGTGTCAGGGTCCTCATGGTGGATAAAATGGATGGTATGGCACATCGTGCACATTCAAGTTTCCTGCTAAACAATGTGCATTGTTAGTGCATGCATGAAAATACCTTCATCAGTCATGTTCGGGTCTATCTGTGTTCCAGCAAGACTTTCTCTGAACTGGATTCCTTGCATGTGTCGATGCATGGCTTCATGGATAACATCATACAGGGGCTGATCCTGGAGGCAGACCAGAATTGAAATTCAGCACGAATGGGATTCCTGTTCATCAAAAAAAACAAAAAAACAAAAAAAACAAAACAGAAATCCTAATTTTTGTACTACTAGAGAATTTTTGTTATATTTATATTTGCCGCTGTGGTGATTCACAAGCTAAGTAGGTTCAGCAAATCAGGTATTTGTTCATTCATTAATGTTCTATACCCACTTACTCCTATTAACAATCATGGAGGGGCTGGAGTCTGTCCAAGCAGTCATAGGGCAAAAGGCGGGGTACACCCTGGACAGGACGCTAGTCTATCACAGGGCCACTTATAGACAGAAACACATTCACACATACACTCACACCTATGATCAATTCAGAGTCACCAAACCACCTAAATTGAGATGTGGGAGGAAGCCAGAGCACCCGGAGTGAATCCATGCAAATATGGGGAGAACATGCAAACTCCAAGATTCAAGATTCATTGAAGATTCAAAAAAATTTATTGATCTCTAAAAGGGCAAGTCATATCACACCCAAAAAGACAAAAATACAGCAATGAATCTACAATTATTACTAGTTGAACGTAATAATGGAACACATCAGAATTAAACAACCGCACATATACATTTGATTGTTTATGTATCTAAACTTTGAAACAGTCCATCTCCGAATTGAAGCAATGTGAGTGTGGGTTGCAGCAGCTTCATGCCGTGCAGCCACACTTGGGGGTTGGAGGTGGGAGGTTGCTGCAGCCGTGCCACGCTGTCTCCTGGAGGGGGAAGGAGTGGCAGAGTGGAGGCCAGGCTGGGGCAGGGGCGGGGACAGAAAAACAAAGGAGGGTGTTGTGAAAGTGTAGTGACACGGACCCACAACAGGGGGCGCAAATGAACGGTCAATAGATGAGCCAAAAAGTAACAATTTAATGTTGTGAAGGTGCACAACGAATATACAGACAATCTCAGAATCTGATAACAGTCAATCCACAAAGGTGACGTGTGGGCAGGCTCGAAGATAGAAGACGTCTGTCCTGAGAAGAGCCGGAACCACACGATTTCCACCGCCACCGAACCTGGTGAACACTGGAGCCGCCAAGTCCCGAATTCCCAGGTGATCACCGTCCCCGACTGTCGGATCTGGTACTGCTGGCGAAGAGCAAAGACAGTCAAGTGTGGGTGTGTGTACACCCCGTAACAACAACGGTGGGAATGCCACCTCCACCTCTAACACACACTCGTGCAGCGTCTGTGTAACCACTTATCTGAATCTGCAGGCTGAGAAGGTTACCTCCAGAAGTACGATATCTCGGCGATGAGGTGGAGCTGACGTCTGGGTTTTATGGAGTGAGATGATGAAGTATGAATGAGTGACAGCTGTCAGGAAATAATGAGTGACAGCTGTCACTCCCGGCTGTGTCCGTGGCGGCAGCGCCCTCTCGTGCCTGAAGCCCGCACTTCAGGCAGGGCGCCCTCTGGTGGTGGGCCAGCAGTACCTCCTCTTCTAGCGGCCCACACAACAGAGGGGAAGGGGTGGGGGTCATGTGTGCAGATGAGTTCATATCAGTCTGTGGGGGGGACATGTTATGTGCAGACGCAGGTTGAGGAGCAGACCAACGTCTGACCGATCCCAGCGCTAAATAACCAGAAAGCGGTTACAAAAACAAATTTATTTCCCTCTTGTGCAATACTTTGTGTACAACATAAATGTGCGGTTGTCTGGCGAGGTGAAGGACGGCGCGCTCTCCAGCGACCAAATGGCTCAAAGCTCGGCGCTTCTGGACCCAGACTCACCGCCGAACACCCCCAAGGTGGATACGACAAACTGACTCTGTGAAGGATGGAAAAGGTGAGGTAAGTCAACAGAGCTACAACAAATATCCTTCAGAGGCACACACTATCAGCAACACATTCAGGTCTGAATTTAAGCTTTATGTAAATGAGCAGCTTCTCACAACAGGTGGAGGATCATCATTCCATACGCTACGGCAGTGAGAAGCAAACTGCACAATTCTCATCACTGTTCAAATATACTGCGTAACAAAATACCAAATTACTGTTAACACTTATTCAGACAATCATCACCTCTGATGTGTGCTGACAGCATGTGTCCCTCACCCGTCCTCCTTCACAGGCACGATGTGTCAAACCCTGGCGCGGTCCTCAGCGTCTCACAAACGAACGTCACAAGGTCGAGTTCCCGGCAATTCTGCTCGAATCACTCATGGCTTAAATGCAGAACGCCAGCTCATTATCTGCTTCAGCTGAAAGTCTTTAAGTTTGCACGTGAGCATCATCCACAGGTGCTGCAAGTCATTAGGCCTGCACGTGAACATCCTCCACAAGTGCAGCCAATAATGCTGATGAGGGTGAAGGACTCTTCTGCCAGCACCTTCTCCACAGACAAAAACCAGTTTGCATACCACCTGGAGAGCAAAGAAAAGAAAACAATACCAAAATGTCCAGCCAAGCCCCCCAACATACAACAGGGCAGATGAAGAGGGAGCCAAATGCTTCACCAAGGCTGTTGAAATCCTTCTGGAGGAAAACAGCGGGGCATTTTGACCTTTGGTATCTGACAAGGCTGCCATGTTTGGGTTGGCAGAGAGACACAGAATTCCAATATGGCCTCTTTAACCATCCAGATCCAATTGTGAATATTCACTGGTCTCCAACATCAATTCCTTTGCAGGGCAGACAATTGCTCTGAGATGGTTTCCAACTTGTGTTTAAGTTCAAAAGTTAATGCAGTCTGAGATTATACCACCTTGCCCACCTCTTTAATCATGACAGACAGATGTGGGTTTGTGGCTTTGGTAGCAGCCGTCTTACCAATTTTCTGGTAGGTCAGGGCAGCGCATAATCCAAGCAGCAAAAGCCCTCATACCATCCAGATCCAATTGTGAATATTCACTGGTCTACAACATCAATTCCGTTGCAAGGCAGACAATTGCTCCGAGATAGTTTCCAACTTGTGTTTAAGTTCAAAAGTTAATGCAATCTGAGATTGTACCACCTTGCCCACCTCTTTAATCATGGCAGACAGATGTGGGGTTTACAGCATGACACGGGAGTGGATTTTCACTCCCGTCCCATCCCACTCCCAGAACAAAAAAATCCCATCCTGTCCAATCCCGGACTGGAGTAAAAAAATAAATCCCATCCCGTCCCACTCCTGTAAAGATGACTCCCAATCCCATCCCACTCCCACTCAAAATCAGTCCCACTCCCATCCCACTCCCGTTTGTCTTGTTTTTCCTCCCTTGTGATTGGCAAGGGATCTATTTGCATTTCAGCTGTTTCTTTGCCCTGAATAGCCATGTTACGCACAGAGAAGAGAAACTACAGTAAGGACTACTGTAACAAGTTAGCCAAATTTCGTCATGGTTTCCCAACAACTTGCGTCCTATCCAACATTTTGAACTGAAAGCACACCACATCGCAAAATTCAAAATCCTCTACCCACCATTTCCTCTACCAACTGGTGAAAGAACAGCTTGTGGCCACATAGGTTTATATTTTGTTTCATGCAACCTTTTAGTAAATGACACTGGTTGCCCCTGAAAATATCAAATTGTACAACCACCACAAAAAGTGAACTATAGGCATCTGGTTTACTATGTGTGCATGTGAAAAAAGTTACTTAATGCCATTATATTACTTGCATGGATTTTATTGAACAAAATGCAGTCTCAAATGTTTGCTACACCACAGTGGCAATTAAGGAGTTGAGTCAACCAGACAGAGACAATTACCCAAATGTATGAAATACCAACCAAGAGTTTTAACGTTTTAAGTTTTAATGTTATTCTACTAAAGAGGTCAAGTCAAGTTAGCTTTGTCATTTTTTTCATATATAAGTATTTAACAACGAACAGTATTTGTATTCACACAGAAAAACCACACCTCTTGTAATCACACACACAAAAAATCTTTCAGTGTTTGAAGTGGAGGCTTGCTCAGTGGCAATGGAATAGAAGTCCAAAAGTCTCTTCAAGCATCACTGTGTGTGTGTGTGTGTGTGTGTGTGTGTGTGTGTGTGTGTGTGTGTGTGTGTGTGTGTGTGTGTGTGTGTATATATATATATATATATATATATATATATATATATATATATATATATATACGAGGTCTGTCAATAAAGTATAGGTCCTTTTTATTTTTTTCAAAAACTATATGGATTTCATTCATATGTTTTTACGTCAGACATGCTTGAACCCTCGTGCGCATGCGTGAGTTTTTCCACGCCTGTCGGTGACCTCATTCGCCTGTGAGCACTCCTTGTGGGAGGAGTCGTCCAGCCCCTCGTCGGAATTCCTTTGTCTGAGAAGTTGCTGAGAGACTGGCGCTTTGTTTGATCAAAATTTTTTCTAAACCTGTGAGGCACATCGAAGTGGACACGGTTTGAAAAATTCAGCTGGTTTTCAGTGAAAATTTTAACGGCTGATGAAAGATTTTGAGGTGATACTGTCGCTTTAAGGACATCCCACGGAGCGGGCCGTCACGCAGCGCTCCCAGATGCCATCATCAGCCTGTTTCAAGCTGAAAACCTCCACATTTCAGGCTCTATTGATCCAGGACGTCGTGAGAGAACAGAGAAGTTTCAGAAGAAGTCGGTTTCAGCATTTTATCCAGATATTCCACTGTTAAAGGAGATTTTTTTAATGAAAGACGTGCGGACGGATTGCAGCGTCGACTCGCAGCCGCCGCGACGCTCTGCCACTGGAAAAACACCTCTGTTGGAAGCCTTAAGGACAAGTTGGAACATGCCCAGCTGTTAAACAATTTCTCAGATCCTCACTCCACTGAAAGCCATCAAAAGCCGCCTGGATTTTACAAATGGTTATCAACACGGAGGTGTTTTTCCTGTGGCGGAGCGTCGCGGCGGCTGCGAGCCGACGCTGCAATCCGTCTGCACGTCTTTCATTAAAAAAATCTCCTTTAACAGTGGAATATCCGGATAAAATGCTGAAACCGACTTCTTCTGAAACTTCTCTGTTCTCTCACGACATCCTGGATCAATAGAGCCTGAAATGTGGAGGTTTTCAGCTTGAAACAGGCTGACGACGGCGCCTGGGAGCGCTGCGCGACGTTCCGCTCCGTGGGAAGTCCTTAAAGCGACAGTATCACCTCAACATCTCTCATCAGCCGTTAAAATTTTCACCGAAAACCAGCTTAATTTTTCAAACCGTGTCCACTTCGATGTGCCTCACAGGTTTAGAAAAAATTTTGATCAAACAAAACGCCAGTCTCTCAGCAACTTCTCAGACAAAGGAATTCTGACGAGGGGCTGGACGACTCCTCGTATATATATATATATATATATATATATATATATATATATATATATATATATATATATATATATATATATATATATATATATATATATATATATATATACGAGGTCTGTTAGAAAAGTATCCGACCTTTTTATTTTTTTCAAAAACCATATGGATTTGAATCACATGTGATTGCATCAGCCAAGCTTGAACCTTCGTGCGCATGCGTGAGTTTTTTCACACCTGTCGGTTGCGTCATTCGCCTGTGAGCAGGCTTTGAGTGAGGAGTGGTCCACCCCTCTCGTCTTTTTTTTCATTGTTTAGGAATGGCTCAGAGACTGCCACTTTGCTTGATCAAACTTTTTTCAGAAACTGTGAGGCACATCCAAGTGGACACCATTCAAGAAATTCAGATGGTTTTCAGTGAAAATTTTATGGGCTTCAGAGAGATTAAGGAGTGTTACTATTGCTTTAAGGCAGGCCCACAGCAGCTGATGGCGTGCCGCGCTCCGAGCCGCGATCGACAGGCTGAACGACCATTTCATTTCTAAACGGATGGCTGTATGGATCCGTGACCATCGTGTGCAATTTCTCTGGTTATCACAAAAGCTGGACATCAACCATTTTCCGGCAGATTTCACTTTTCACAAGAGATTTTGTCATGGAAAGCAGCGCGGAGGCTTCGCGCGTCAAGACGGATTCGCTGATGGAGCGAAACAAAACCACCTCAATTTTGGTCTCACAGGACGGCTTTGAGATGGCGTTCAGACAGTCGGTGGTTTTTCAGTCGTGTGATTATCCGAGAAATTGTGGATGAGCCTGGACATGCCAGAACATGTCCTGTGAGGCCTCATCACGGCGTTGCTTTGCGCCATGTGGCACCGCCGCGACGCGCAAAGCCTCTGCTCCTCTTTCCATGACAAAAACTCCTGTAACAGTGGAATGTGCCGTTCATTTCCAAACTGGACGCTGTGTTTTATCCGGGATGTCGTCTGACTAGCACAGGAATTGTGAAAAAAAAGTGGACATCAGCACTTTTTCGGCACATTGAGACAGACGTGCGGAGGAATTCCGCGCGTCGCGGCAGTGCCGCATGGCGCAAAACAACGCCGTGATGAAGCCTCACAGGACATGTTCTGGCATGTCCAGACTCATCCACAATTTCTCGGATAATCACACGACTGAAAAACCGCCAACAGCTGTCTGAACGCCATCTCAAAGCCATCCTGTGAGACGAAAACGGAGGTGGTTTTGTCTCGCTCCATCAGCAAATCCTCCGCGCGGCTTTCCATGACAAAATCTCTTGTTAAAAGTGAAATCTGCCAGAAAATGGTTGATGTCCAGCTTTTGTGATAACCAGAGAAATTGCACACGATGGTCATGGATCCATACAGCCATCCGTTTAGAAATGAAACGGTCGTTCAGCCTGTCGATCGCGGCTCGGAGCACGGCGCACCATCACCCGCTGTGGGCCATCCTTAAAGCGACAGTAACACTCCTTATTCTCTCTGAAGCCCATAAAATTTTCACCGAAAACTATCTGAATTTCTCGAATGGTGTCCACTTAGATGTGCCTCACAGTTTCTGAAAAAATTTTGATCAAGCAATGCGGCAGTCTCTGAGCCATTCCTAAACAATGAAAAAAAAGACGAGAGGGGTGGACCACTCCTCACTCAAAGCCTGCTCACAGGCGAATGACGCAACCGACAGGCGTGAAAAAACTCACGCATGCGCACGAAGGTTCAAGCTTGGCTGATGCAATCACGTGATTCAAATCCATATGGTTTTTGAAAAAAATAAAAAGGTTGGATACTTTTCTAACAGACCTCGTGTATATATATATATATATATATATATATATATATATATATATATATATATATATATATGAGTGGACAGGTGAAGTGGAGGCTTGCTCAGTGGCAATGGAATATCAGTCCAAAAGTCTCTCCAAGCATCACTGTGTGTGTGTGTGTGTGTGTGTGTTTTAAATGTTGCTGTGAAGAAATAAAAGTGAATTAACATTTTCTGGGTCAAGGGAGGTACGCCTCTCCTCAATCAGTCTCCCAGCAACACTGAATGAACATTCAGAGGGAGTACTTGTTGCTGGGATTGCCAGCAGCTTCTTGGCAACCGGCACTAGCCCACCTGACATCTCCTGCCAGACAGCAAGAAGAGACTGACCGCGGGTGTTGATGTTCTGCAGCATGTACTGCAGCACCAAATCTCAGCCCGAAGCCAATTCCCCTTTGACACAGTCCTCCCTCTCCTCCTCTTCTACACAACTTGCGTAGAAGTTGTGAACCTCTGTGGTCTCTGCACTCAGTGGTGTATCTGAGGAAAGAAGACATTATTATAGAACAATGCTGTTTGAGAGAGAGAGAGAGAGAGAGAGAGAGAGAGACATACACACACAGAGAGAGAGAGAGAGACAGTGAGTAACATTTTGTAATGATGTAAATAATGTTCATTGGGTGCTGCTTTACTAGTGCTATTCACCCTCTTTCTCCTCCTCCTCCTCACGGACCCTGTCTCCCTGTTCTGGCACTGTTGTCATGAGTTCTGTAAGGGTGTTGATGACCTCCTCATACTCCTGAGCGTTGAGAGTCTTTCTCAGGAAACTCCTCAGGGAAGGAGAGAGCGCTGTGGCTACCTTGTGGTACAGGTGGATTTAGAATTTCAAATCCACTGCCTGGGCTAACTTTCCTTTCAGCTAGGGGGGTGGAGTGGATAAATACATTGGAGTTAATATTTGCAACATAAACATTATCAGGGCATATACATTCTCAAGCAGACAGGTATGTTGCACTTTGTGATTTTTAAGATGCTTTCCTGGTTATAATGGGCAATCATTCTGTTTCCGATCTGCTCAGCAGCCTGGAAACTATGCCTGAAATTAGTGATTTAGGCTGGGGATAGCCAGGCTGGGTTAAGCCCTGTTATTAGGTAGGACTAGGCTACCTGTGACTTGAATTACCTCCAACTACAGTAAAAACCAGCACTGTACTAATTTAAATATTACCTCTTTCACAATTGGGCTGTCCTCATCCTGGATCATTAGCCCCCTCAGCAGTGTTGTCTTGGTTGGCAGGACAAGGTGAAGGGCAGGCGAGTCGTCCTTGGAGAGGTGCCTGGTGGCCTCATCAAAAGGAGTAAGGAGTTGGATGAGGTCCTCCAGAAGGTAAGAATCAATGTTGTGGAGGAAGCGGAGCTCTCTGCGTTGGAGGAGGATATTGTGTAGCTTCCCAGCCTTCAAAGCAGCGTTAATGGACTGTAGCATCAGAAGTCTCGAGTTCCACCTGGTCTCGATTGCCTGCTTCAGCGTCTGATCCAGCTCCTTCTGTAATCTGAAGAACATTTGAAGACAGTCCACAAGAAACATAAGGCTAAAGTTATTGCAAATACCACCGTCTGAAATAACGATTCAACAAAGCAATATACAGTTGTGAAAAAAAAACTCAATTGCAAAAATTCATTTTTTTAATATTATTTATGTATTATTATTTATATATTTACATTATAATTACGCTTTATCCATCTTTAAAAGAACCATAAGAGGCAAGCCAAGCATGACAGGATATCATCTGATCTTACCCTGCTTTTTTGAAGTGGGACACAAGGATCTTGCACTCCTTCATCAGCTTGGTGACTTTGTGGTCCTCTTCCAGCTGGTCGAATGCATATTTGAGGGCCAAATTTAAATTATGGCCGGCACAGGACAACCGGACATAATCCTTAAATGCTGCAACCACATTGGACCCATTGTCTGTGACAAACACGTTGTTTTTGCTCTGGATGCCAAATTCCTATGATGGGTCAAAGAAAAGAGGGATGAGGGGAAAGAAAGACAAATACACACGTTTTTAGCAAATGATAGCCCTGACAATGATATTAAAACATAATAATCATAATTTAATACTAATACTAATTTCACTTTCAAACCACATTGCAAAGCTTAATAGCACATAAAATATACCAAAGATGACAATACAATGCTACACATACAGCATGCTTTGCTGAGCACATATATGAACACAATATAATAGCAAGATGTACCATAAGGATTTCTTCGACGATGGCTCGGATGTGGTCCCCAGACTTCACTCCTATCACTTCCTTCGTGGCTAGGATGCAGTCTGACATCTCCCAATTGTGGATGTAGTGCACAGTGACCGTTATGTAATTCATGTTGGTTCTCTCTTCTAACCACAGATCTGTGGTAAACGCATGGTCTCTGCTCTAAATATAGAAGATAAAATGTATTTTATTGTCAGTATTCACATGTACACTTTACACTATTCACATTAGTAGTAGTACTTTATTTGTCACTATACAAGTACAGTGAGATGTCATTTGGAAACAACCCACAGATGCCCACAAAAGTAAAGGTAAGTTAAACAATACAGCTACTGTACATCAATATTTAAAATATATAAAACTATAAAAATCCACAATAAAAATATACAATCAAGTAATGATTTGTGAAGATTAAGAAAAATAATAAATAGGTGCAGGGTTCAAGTATTCACTGACCAAGTTAGCAGTGCATTAGAGGTAGATTAACAGTACGGGGCACACACGTACACACACACACACACACACACACACACACACACACACACACACACACACACACACACACACACACACACACACACACACACACACACACACACACACACAGACCAACTGCAGAGATGGCAGCATGGTGAATTCACAATGACATTGAAACTTGAAAACACTCACTTCGGTGCAGACATTAAAGGGATATACTGTTCAAGCCTACACACCTTTTTGAGCTCCTCCAGAACGGTGGCCTTCACTTTTTCGTATTCAGCGTCTACGTGTCTGGAGACGGTCCTCGCTGAGGGCAGGAGGTCTTCTGCTAAGATGGCACCTCCGTGTGTAGATCCGATATCAAGTAACTCCTGAGCCACCGACAGAAACCCTCGCCCCTCCACGATGGCAAAGGGGCGCAGGTCGAGGCTGCACATATGAGCTATTTTTTCAGTGATTCAGACCTTCACGCCGGCAGGTAATTTTCGTTTAAGAAATGAATCCATTTTGGGCTGGGTGCATTCCTTTATATTACAGGTGTGTCTTTGAAGCCCACTTTTTCCGACTCCGTGGAGTACTTAACACAGATCAGGCAGATTCTGCACGCTGCATACACGGTTTCATTTCCATCAACTTCGACACGATAAAATTTTTGCAGTACAGCTGACCTACCCTTTAGGTCTACGAGTCTTACAGCACTGTCTTTGTTTCTAACTTTCCGTTGTATTTTTTCTTTTTCTCCTTTCTCCATGATGTCGTCTGCGTGTGGCTGTGTTAGCTTGGTTTTCGCAGAAAGAATTTGGGCTTGCAGGTGCGCTGTATTTAAGTTCCGGCCCGAAAATACGGATGCTGCTGGCGCGGAGTGGAAGTCAAAGCAGTGTTGGATATGTAGTTCTTTACTGAAAAACGACTGTAACAATGGACAGGTGTAATTTTGGTTGTTTTAAATAGATGAAAATCATCATCTATTTTTGGCATTCCTTCTCCTGCCCACTCCCGTTCATTTTTATTCCCGTCCCATCCCAATCACGTGATTGATGAAATTTTGACTCCCATCCCGCGGGAATCCCGCAGGAATCAGGTGACCCACGGGAATTCCCGAAAAATGTCATCCTCTAGTGGGGTTGTGGTTTTGGTAGCAGCCATCTTGCCAATTTTCTGGTAGGTCAGGGCAGTGCATAATCCAAGCAGCAAAAGACCTCCTAGCATAAAGGCAAATATGAATAAATCCTCAACTTCTCAGAACAAGACTTTAGACATGGTTTTTGGTGGTCTAAGGTGCTTTCTGGTGAAAGACAATACCAATGCACTACTCTGAGGTCAGCAACACCTCATTTTTAGACCAGCATGTCCACACAAGCAGAACTGTTTTTTGTGATTGGGTGGAAATTTGCAATGACACTTGTGCTGCTTTATGCCAGGTGTAAGACAGAGCCCTCTGTGGGACATACCCACACAATTTTTGGGAGGAAGACAGATCTGTCCTCCCTGAATGGAGACCGGACATGACAAGATCCAGTTCCACTGCATTTAATGCAACTAGCAACATGCAGAGCAGGGAGCTCAATGGGATAAGGAGTTGGACTACGAATATTATACCTGGGTTTCATCCCCATTCAACCTATTGTTTTGTGTCGTTGGATGAGACTTCATTTGCATTGTCCCAGTCCACCTAACTATAAAGATCACTGGGAAATGAACCTGCACTGAAGTGAATGAGCCTCTCATACACTTCACACTGTGAATTCTGGGGATAAGCGTCAGACAGCACTCACTAAAGTGGTGAATAATCTTCTACTTGTGATGGATACCACGATAGTGCTGCTATTGTTAGATTAGGAGAAGTGCCATCTGTAATGGTGTGAAGACCTTTGAAAAGATGAGGCGATTGGTTGAAGAAGAGAGATGTACTAGGCGAAAGGCTGCTGAGGCACTAAAACTAGAACAGCCTCATGGGTTTATGGAGACATGTGAACCACCATGCTCTTGTTGAGTGGCAAGGATAATAAGAACTGGCAAAGTTTTCTCATGACTGACATCTACTCACTATCATTGTGTCTTGTATTGAGCCCTCTCCTATGCTCTCGCTATAAACCACCTCTTGGTCAGGTATTGTAAAGCTAGGGAATGGCTCTGTGACTGTTGGTGAAGCAAAGGGCAACAGCATCCTGTCAGTCTGTTACTTTGCTTCTGAGAACTGGGGCCTCATGTATAAAGGTTGCGTACGCACAAAAATGTGACATACATCCGTCAATGACCGTGGAAATGTGCTGTGCTCGATGCCAAGTTCATGGCTGGTGTACACAAATTTCTACTGCTATTGTTCCTCTGGCAACACTTACAGGTGCAGCAGGGAAACTGTTAATATTGTGAAAACAAGAAGTCATCAGAGCAATGTGCACATCAGTGAGGAAATAGTTTATTTGTTTAATTGTCCTGAATGAAAACCAGCATGGGCACATTTGGGCATGTGCGCTTTCAAAAATGCTTATTTATTTGTTTATTTGTTTTATGTTTTGCAGGTGAAACTAGAGCTGCAGAACGAACCCCAACACAGATCAAGATAGGCGGTACAATGAACTCCATTCCCACATTCAGACAATAGTGGAGGGGGCAAATGGGACACGGCCAGTTGGGTGGATATCAATATCTGGTGTGGAGACACCGGCTCTGCTGGTGAAACTACGAGTAAAAAAAATACAGCTATGTGTATTGTGAGCAGCCTATTGTAAGACCAGTATAATGACAACATTTATGAGTTCAGTACGGGATGATCCATGTCATCTTCAGGGGTTTCCACCACTCTGGTGAGATTCACCCCCTTTTTGTCAAAGGGGGTGAATTCCTCTGTCCCCTCCTTTGCAATCTACCATCTGACCTTTTTTTTTTCTTATTTCAGTGTGTGTGCTGCTCTGAGCCTCAGCATTTATATAGCCTCATACATGCACACACTCATGTCTTTTTTGTTTCACATTGCGGTCAGCTGCGTGAGACAAGGAAGACCAAGGCACAGCTTTTGTCTTTTCTGCACTCTGCCTCTACAAGTAATTTAATTTTTTACACATGACAACACAGAGATGATGGCGGATGTCATCAAACAGTACACTTCACACTTATGGTACTGCCAACATGACACAACCAAACTATTTAAAGAAATTTGCATATTCAGATGGAGGCGTAGACAGGGAGAACTTTAATGGTTCTTCATGGGTGCTCAATTCCACGTTGATTGGGATGTACAAAAGGAACGTGCTTGGATCCATGCATACACACAATCTGATAAATCTGAAGGTTTTTGTGCGAGTTTCTGGATTTTGATGTATGCCATGTTTCAGTCGCAAAACCTCGTTAGTTTTTAAGACCAGTTAGCCGATTAACCACTACCGCTTAGTGGCTAATGACGACCCGTTCTGAACCCATGGTTAGCTATCAGTTAGCAACTAATGGCGGCGCAATTACTCGCAAATCGACACCACCGCCTAACCGAAAATTACTTTAACATTTCGCAACGAATGAACCAGCACTCCTCGTCTAATACTGCCATACCAATTCCTCAAAACAAATTAATTAATTATGAATGAATGAATTTATTCGGCACACAGAACAACAACACAAACAATAACACACTCATAAAAAGAACAACGTACAATAAATCTGTAGCCGAAAGGGTGAAGGCAGAAGCAAAGCTTATAGATACCCTCCCCTTATACCATAAAAAATAAATAAAGTAAAGGATGTATACATATGAGGAATTTTATGGTTTTGATGATACTGGATTTTTCATCTGAACTCCCCACATATAAACATATATACTCATAACAACAATCCAAAAGAAATGTGCGCAAACAAAACAACTCAGTGCACCAGAATTTTAAAATGTAACCAAACGAGCAACAGTACATAAACCCAAGCACAACAACAAAATGATAAACCTAATTTTCCAAACTATAACGAGTAAGTATATTATTTTTGTAAAGTCTTGTAAAGCTGACTAAGGTACCAAGTAACTTAATATTATCAGGACACTTATTCCAAATATCAACACCCTTAACAGAAACACAATGAGTTTTTGCAGTAGTTCTGATCCTTAGTTTCTCAAATACTAAACAGATCCTGGACATGTTTAGGCAAGAGTTTATTTTTTACTTTATACATAATTTGTATTGTGATATAATCAACAAAATCCCAGAATTTTAAAATTTGCAAACCAACAAATAACAGATTTGTTGGCTCCCAATATGGCTTGCTTCTAATAATTCTTATAGCTTTCTTTTGCAATAGAAATATTGGATTAGTATTGGTTCTATATGTTTTTCCTCAAACCTCAACACAGTACGTCATATATGGAACAAGCATGATACAAAATAGCCAAAGAATGTTGGGAGAGGAAGTCTTGTACTTTATGCAGAATTGCAATGACTTTTAACATTTTAGATTTAACATAGTTAATATGCGTTTTCCAGCTTAGTTTATCATCAATATAAACACCAAGAAATTTTGTACTTGTTACAATTTCAGTTTCAGTATCATGTAATAATAAATTTCTATTTACATTCCTGGGCTTACTACCAAATATGATACACTTAGTTTTACCATAATGGAGCGATAATTGATCATTTGTTTGAATCGAACCACAGTTTAAATTTATGTAATTCATTCTCAAGAAATACTAAGGTGATCGCCGGCCACTAGCCCTAAGCTTCACTAAAAGACCCAGAATTTAGGTAAAGTTGAGGCCACGGCACGCTCCATTTATTAATAAATGAATTAAAAGAGTAAAAAGCGTAAAACAAAACTATACCAGTATGCTAGCCATACCAAAGGGAAAATAAGTGCATCTTAAGTCTGGACATGAAAGTCTCCACAGAATCTGACTGTTTTATTTACGCAGGGAAATCATTCCACAGAACAGGAGCACAATAAGAGAAAGCTCTATGACCTGCAGACTTCTTATTCACCCTAGGGACACAAAGTAGTCCTGCACCTGAGAGCACAAAGCCCAGGCCAGTAAGTATGTTTAATTAGGTCAGCTAAGTAGGGAGGCACTAGTCTGTGAACAATTTTATAGACTAGTAGCAAAACCTTAAAATCTGATCTCACTGGGACAGGAAGCCAGTGAAGGGATGCCAAAATGGGTGTAATGTGGTCAAACTTTCTTCGTCATGTCAAAAGTCTGGCTGCAGCATTTTGAACCAATTGGAGAGCCCTAATGCTAGACTGCGGTAAACCAGAAAATAGAACATTGCAGTAGTCCAATTGAGAAGAGATAAATGTATGGATCGGGGTCTCAGCATCAGCCAAAGACAGGATGGGACGAATCTTCGCTATATTTCACAGGTGGAAAAAAGCAGTCCTCGTAATATTTCTAATGTGGAGGTCAAAGGACAATGCAGGATCAAAAATTACCCCAAGGTTCCTCAATTTGTCAGTGTGATGTATAACACAGGAGTGCAGGCTAAGCGTTAACTGGTCAAATTGATGCTGACGTCTCACTGGACCAAGAACCATCATTTCAGTCTTATCATAGTTTAAATGTAGGAGGTTTCTAGACATCCAGCTTCTCACTGATGCAAGGCAATCTTCTAAGGATTTTATATGAACGAGATTACCAGCAGTTATCGGCATGTATAACTGAGTATCATCAGCATAGCAGTGAAAGGTAATCCCAAAATGCCATAATATGTGCCCAAGGGGTGCTATATAAAGGGAGAAAAGCAGGAGGCCTAAGACAGACCCCTGTGGAACCCCAAATTTCATGTCACTAAGGTTAGAGGTAGTGCTACTGTACAAAACATAGTGAGAACGACTGGTAAAGTATGATATCAGCCATGCAAGGGCACTCCCAGTAATGCCAAAATTATTTTGCAGCCTATCAAGTAGAATATAATGATCCACGGTATCAAATGCAGCACTGAGATCTAACAGCACCATAACCATAGTGGTGTCCGAATCCATTGTAAGCAGAAGATCATTCATCACTTTAGTGATAGCTGTCTTTGTGGAATGATATTTTCTAAAAGCAGACAGCAGTGGCTCAAAGAGATTATTCTCAGTAAGATAGTCCACAATCTGCCATGACACCACTTTTTCCAGAATTTCCAGACAGTTTTTCAATACACTATGGTCAAGATTAGGTTTCTTAAGTAATAGTTTAATCACTGCAGATTTGAAACATTAAGGAACAGATACAGAAGTTAAAGAAATATTAATAGCACAGTTGGCCCAAGAGTGGGCCACAGATCCTTAAACAGTTTTGTTGGTATAGGATCAAATAATCAGGTTGTGCTTTTTGTTGACATTACGAGTTTCGTCAGCATGCCTAGTGAGATACTATCAAATTCTGTAAATCTAGGTAATACCTCAATAATGGTGCCTACCTCAATAGCAGGGTGTAGTGGCTGGGTTAAGGCATGCTGGGATATGTTTAAACTAATGTCTTCTATTTTCTTCTCAAAGTAATCCAGGAAATCTTGTGCTGTATAAGGAGACCAAACTACAGGTGGTTGTCCATGAATAAGTGTTGCCACCGTGTCGAACAAGAACTTTGAGTTATGCTTGTTTTTGTTGATCAAATCAGAGTAATAGGTCTGCTTTGTAGCCAATAATGCATGCTTATACAACCCCTGGCAAAAATTATGGAATCACCGGCCTCAGAGGATGTTCATTCAGTTGTTTAATTTTGTAGAAAAAAAAGCAGATCACAGACATGACACAAAACTAAAGTCATTTCAAATGGCAACTTTCTGGCTTTAAGAAACACTATAAGAAATCAAGAAAAAAAGATTGTGGCAGTCAGTAACGGTTACTTTTTTAGACCAAGCAGAGGAAAAAAATATGGAATCATTCAATTCTGAGGAAAAAATTATGGAATCACCCTGTAAATTTTCATCCCCCAAATTAACACCTGCATCAAATCAGATCTGCTCATTGACATTGACCCTATGCCATGACATTGACCCTATGTGTCTTTTTGCAAGGAATGTTTTTGCAGTTTTTGCTCTATGGCAAGATGCATTATCATCTTGAAAAATGATTTCATCATCCCCAAACATCCTTTCAATTGTCCAAAATATCAACATAAACTTGTGCATTTATTGATGATGTAATGACAGCCATCTCCCCAGTGCCTTTACCTGACATGCAGCCCCATATCATCAATGACTGTGGAAATTTACATGTTTTCTTCAGGCAGTCATCTTTATAAATCTCATTGGAAAGGCACCAAACAAAAGTTCCAGCATCATCACCTTGCCCAATGCAGATTTGAGATTCATCACTGAATATGACTTTCATCCAGTCATCCACAGTCCACAATTGCTTTTCCTTAGCCCATTGTAACCTTGTTTTTTTCTGTTTAGGTGTTAATGATGCCTTTCGTTTAGCTTTTCTGTATGTAAATCCCATTTCCTTTAGGCGGTTTCTTACAGTTCGGTCACAGACGTTGACTCCAGTTTCCTCCCATTCGTTCCTCATTTGTTTTGTTGTACATTTTTCGATTTTTGAGACATATTGCTTTACGTTTTCTGTCTTGACGCTTTGATGTCTTCCTTGGTCTACCAGTATGTTTGCCTTTAACAACCTTCCCATGTTGTTTGTATTTGGTCCAGAGTTTAGACACAGCTGACTGTGAACAACCAACATCTTTTGCAACATTGCGTGATGATTTACTCTCTTTTAAGAGTTTGATAATCCTCTCCTTTGTTTCAATTGACATCTCTCGTGTTGGAGCCATGATTCATGTCAGTCCACTTGGTGCAACAGCTCTCCAAGGTGTGTTCACTCCTTTTTAGATGCAGACTAACGAGCAGATCTGATATGATGCAGGTGTTAGTTTTGGGGATGAAAATTTACAGGGTGATTCCATAATTTTTTCCTCAGAATTGAGTGATTCCATATTTTTTTCCTCTGCTTGGTCTAAAAAAGTAACCGTTACTGACTGCCACAGTCTTTTTTTCTTGATTTCTTATAGTGTTTCTTAAAGCCAGAAAGGTGCCATTTGAAATGACTTTAGTTTTGTGTCATGTCTGTGATCTGCTTTTTTTCTACAAAATTAAACAACTGAATGAACATCCTCCGAGGCCGGTGATTCCATAATTTTTGCCAGGGGTTGTAGTCTAAGATAGCATCATGCCATGCAAAGAGGAATACTTCTCATTTTGAACTACGCCATTTCCGTTCTAGACCTCTTGCCTTATGCTTGAGGTCACGCAGGTAATCACTGAACCAAGGTGACTGTGATTTTGGGGGAACGCGGTTTTAACACAGGTGGCACAATCATGTCGAGTGTAGTTTTGAGCACTGAGTTTAAACTTTCCACAAGTATGTCTACTGATTGAGTATTTTCCAAATGTGAAGCTAAGACATCAGGCAGTCTAGCTTCGAGTTCAGTCTTAGTTGAGGAGTTGATGCATTGCCGTAGTGATATATAAGGTTGTTGTTCCACTAAACACGGCAGCGAAACTGTAAACTTAATAAGTGAGTGATCAGAGACCACTGATGTAAGAGGTATGATGTCAATATTCGAGACAGCAATACCACGTGCAAGAACCAGATCCAGGGCATTTCCACTAATGTGCGTCGAGTCCCGAATGCATTGCCAAAATCCTAATGCATCCACAATTTCCATAAATGATTTGCAGAGGGGATCAGAAGGCTTATTTATATGAACATTAAAGTCACCAATGATCAGAATGTTATCTGCACTAATTGACAAGTTAGAAATGAATGCACCAAATTCATCTAAGAATTCAGAATATGGGCCAGGAGGCCTATATACAGTGACAAAGTAATACGGCTGATTTTTATTCTTCTGACTTTGGCAATGCGTAATATCCTGAGCAGAGCGGAGAATCAGATGCTCAAACGAGTTATATTTGTGACCCCCAACAGCTAAACCTAGATTTATAAATAAGAGCAACACCCCCGCCTTGCTTTGCATCACGAGGGACGCTGACTAAATGTATATGGTGGTGGGCAGGCCTCATTGACGGGGAAAACAGCTGTAGATTTAAGCCACATAACCCACTCATATCTAAGTGATGATCAATAATTAGATCCTTAATCAACAATGATTTTGAAGACAGTGATCCTATGTTAATGAGACCCAGACTAAGGACCTCAGTGTGGTTGAGAGTTGAACTGTTTGGATTTAGGGGTGGTTCCAGAGTAGCATATATAAGGCCATCCTCAATTTCAACATCATCCAATGTAGTACTGGGTATTAAGTTTGCAAAGCATACACCTCTATAATTTTTATGGACACGTCTATGGAAGCAGGCCACAGTCCCAACTTGTTGAATTTCCATCACTGGCAGATAAACTGCACTATCACCATAGTGGATTTTTTGCACTAATTTCCCCGCAAAGCTAATGGATTCCACACGAACATTTGTCAAAAGCCTTGCAGGGTCTCTAATCACCTGCTCCGTGACCTGCTGTAAATTCTTAATGTTACCCTTCCTGTAGAGCTCTATCTATGTTCGCAGACAAGATGGTGGCACCTTCCCCAGTAGGGTGGAGGCCGTCCGGCATCAGCAAGCCACAGCGGCCCCAGAATGAAGGCCAGTTATCAATAAAGCTAAAGCCTTGTTGTCTACAAAATTGCACCAGCCACCTATTTAATGATGTCAGCCTGCTAAACGCCTCATCAGTACCACGGGAGGCGAGGGGACCAGAGACTACCAGAGACTATTAATCGATGTCGACACATCTTTCTGGCAAGGTCACAAGTCCTCTCTATGTCCATTTTTGTGACCTATGAGTGCTTCATCCTGACATCATTGGTGCCGACGTGAATAACTATGTGACTATATCTCATGTCATGTTCCTCAGTCTGTCTTCCCTTCTGCAGCATCTGCACCCTAAGATGGGATGCAATGTCAGGAGCTCTGGCCCCAGGAATACATTTAACATCAGCTGGCATCTGTAACTGGACTTTGCAGATGATAGAATCCCCTATCACTAAAGTCCGGTGTTTCAGCCTGGAGACAGAAGTGGAAGTCACTTGTGGGCTCAGACAACTCACATCAGGCAATTCCAAGGGGGACAACCGATTCACAGTTCACAGTGGCGAGTGTGATCGGGGTACCACAACTGGGCACCAAGCCCTATGGGGCTTCCTCCGCCTAGCCACAGTCCTAAAGCTGTCATCCACAGCCGGTATTTCTAGTCTGATGCTAATGGGCTCGCTAGCTGGCCCAACACTAACCTCATCTGGAGTTCCCATAACATCTAACTCCACTGAGCTAAGACTGCTCTAACTTAGGGACATGGCTCTCTAAGAGAGCCACCCTATCTTAAGTAAAGTAGGTAAAATAGTGTACTTTGTGCACTAAGAAATTCAAGAGTAGAGCCAAGCAAGCACGAGCTAACCAATAAAGGATAAGCTAACCATCCCTAAAGCTGACACAGACGAAAATAAATGAATTAAAATTCACAGCAGTTACACCTAAAAAGTAGCAGAAGTATTAGACTTGTAGGAATGGTAACAGTAAAAAGAAACAGTAAAAAAAAAAACTCCTACAAGTAAACAACTCCTAAGATTAACACAAGAGTACAAGAGTGAACTACTAAGCTAAAATTCACAACAGTTACACTAAAAATCTAACAGAAGTATTTAAAAAATGGGGGGGGGGGGGGGGGGGGGGGGTCGAACGAGCTAACGCAAGCTAACTGCTAGCGAAAATGCTAGCCGCTCCCAAGATTTACACAGGAGTAAAATAATGAACTAAAAGTCACAGCAATTACAATGAAAAACTAACAGAAGTTTTAGACAGGTAAAAAAAGAAACAGCTATAAAAGTAATGGCGGGGGAGGGGGAAGTCGACCTAGCTAGCGAATGCTAACCACTAGCAAATGCCAACCACTAGCGATTCCCACCAGGACTGTAGTTACATAAGGTTCAGAGTAGATACACTTGGTATACACTGGTGATACACACCAAAAGAGTGCTAAACAGAAATAAAATAAATGTATACAACCGTATAAAGTTCAGAAGAGCATCACAATATCAAATATCCCGGTTGCCCACATCATAATTGTGCTCAGCAGGAGTCAGATGCCAGGAAAAGAATGCACATGGGTGGAGATGTTGGTCACCCTCAGTCTGCTGGGACAGGATGGCCCCGATCCCGATGTTAGAGGCAATGACCTCCATGATGAACTGCTGGTCAGGGTCTGGCTGGATGAGAATGGGTGCTGTGGAAAACGGTGTTTGAGTGTTTGAAATGCGTGATCAGCATCAGTGGACCAGAGGTGAGGTGAATTTTGTGGGTTTAGCAGAGACCTGACTAAAATTGCGAATAAATTGGCAGTAAAAGTTGGCAAAATCTAAAAATGGCTGAAGTTGTTTGACCTTTTTAATTTAACCTTTATTTAACCGAGTTAGTCCCATTGAAACCAAAATCTCTTTCATGAGGGAGACCTGGACAATTATAAAGTTTCCAATTCACCTAACATGCATCTCTTTAAATGTGGGAGGAAACCGGAGCACCCAGAGAAAACCCATGCAAACACGGGAAGAACATGCAAATTCCACACAGAAAGACACAGGTGGGAATTGATCCCATGACCTTCTTGTTGTGAGGCAACAGTGCTAAGCACTAAGTCACAGTGCTGCCGACACTCATGTTGGTGGGCATAGGCCGTTCGGTGACTGCACTGACTTTAAACAGATCGAGTTTGATCTCATTGTTTTCAAAACTGAAACCGAGAAAGGAGATGGAGTCTTTGTGGTAAGCACACTTTTCAGCTTTGACATACAGGTGGTTGTCAAGCAGGCATTGAGGGACTAAACCCAACTCCTACCCCCAACCCTAACCTTAACCATAACCTAGCCCTACTCCTTCCCCCAACCCTAATCATAACCACCCCTGGACCCCCCCAACCCCCGCTTCACTTTTAATTTTGTGCAGCCATCACGGAATGAATTAGAATGAATTTGTGCTGCTGTGACGAAAATGAGGCGCTTTTCGTCACAATATCATGAACCAATAGATTAATGATGCCGTGAGTCGGTTGAAATACACAGACAAACCAGTTAAGGAAATCTTGGAGGACGTTATTAACAAGTGTCTGAAAAGTGGCGGGAGCATTAGTGACGCCAGAAGGCATGACCAAATACTGGAAGTGATCCAAAGGGCTGTTGAATGCGGTCTTCCACTCATCTCTCTCCTTGAACCTGACCAGATGGTATGCGTTACACAGGTCCCATTTGATAAAGATAGAGGCCCCGTGCAATGAGTCGAATGCTGATTCGAGCAATGGAAGTGGGTACTTGTTGAGAACAGTAATGGCATTCAACCCCCGAAAATCAATGCATGGGCACAAGGTCCAGTTCTTCTTGCCAACGAGGAAGAAACCTGCTTCCAGGGGAGATGATGAAGGCGAATGAGCCCTGCTGCCAGAGAGTCTTTAATATACTGCTCCATCAATTCCCTTTCCAGGTGCGACAGACTGTAAAGTCGACTGGAGGGAAGGGATGAGCCCGGAAGCAAATAGATGGGGCAGTCATACGACCTATGAGGTGGGAGTGATAGCGCACAGTCCTTACTAAATGCTTCACATAAATCATAAATGGTAGTAAGATCAGGTGGATTACACTCTGATTCTCTGGCAAGTTGACTGAGGGGCACCAATAGCTATGGATCTATTGGCGAGCATTTGCTTTGGCTGGACCGGGCAATCACTGAGGATGTGGGCCCAGGCACACATCCTCAGTGTGGGCCCAGGCACACATCCTCAGGCACAATATTCTCCCCAGCTGCTATTCCACGCTGTCTTTGTTGTTAATCGAGCCCCGTCAAGTTGCATAGCTTCATCAGCAGGGAGTGTGGTGGTTGCGAGGAGTGCATTGCCAGTGGAGTATTAGGAAGAAGGAAGGGGACACAGCCACAGAGGGATATGAGGGAAAGAAATGTGTTTGGCCTTCCAGCCCTTCTCACACCATCTTTCCCTCAACCAGTTGTCAGTTTCAATGGCTAGTGTGATTAATTGATCCAGGGTATTGGGTTTCGTCCCAGACCGCCAGCTCATCTTTGAGATGTTCAGCTAAACAGTTAATAAATACGCTCCACAGTGGTGTTTCACTCAGTGTCTGCCACTTAAACCCAGAACTTGAATGAATAGTCCACAATACTGCGGTTCTCCTGGCAGAGTGACACTGGCCTTTTGGAGGTCACCTGCCTGTGAATCGGATGATCAAAGAATGAAGGCAGAATAGGAATCTAAGACTGGACACTGCTGGCCCCAGAGGGCCTTTACCTAGGCTAAGGCTTCCCCCGGAGAAAACTGATAAGGTAAGCTATTTTAAATAGGCTTAGGGAAATAATTAAAAAACTAACGAACACTGTAATAAAAAAGCTGCATGTGTATTTATTCAATTCAATTCAATTTTATTTATATAGCACCAAATCACAACAAACAGTTGCCCCAAGGCGCCTTGGTTTATGTACCAAGTCTCCTTCTGTTCAGTCCATGGCTGGCCAGAAACGGCTGTTACAGCTGAACCGATAAATGATTTAGGACCCAAATGGAGGTAGGCGTGGTGAAAACAAGGTTACAATTTATTTAACAACAGCAAAATGAATACTGCATGAGATCTGGTTGGAGACAATACGGAGATACAGGCTGGACCAGAATGCGTGGTACAAAAGGGAACCAGAACCCGGCAGCCGCAACAAAGCTGACGGGAGAAGGAACGCTGGAAAAAAGGAGCACAAGTCAAGAACAGATAATACAGATTCAAGAGTAAGCAAGGTAGTGGGAGATAGTGAGGCCAGGTTACCACAGAGAGAAAACTGATTTTCTGGCGAGTGTGGAGTGGAACAACCAGAGCTTAAGGCCCGGCCCCACTGGGGAGAGGATTAATTGTGCTGGGAGCTGGTTCCAGAGGAGAGGAGCCTGAAAGATGAAGGCTCTGCCTCCCATTCTACTCTTACAAACCCTAGGAACTACAAGTAAGCCTGCAGTCTGAGAGCGGAGCGCTCTATTGGGGTGATATGGTACTATGAGGTCCCTAAGATAAGATGGGACCTGATTATTCAAAACCTTATAAGTAAGAAGAAGAATTTTAAATTCTATTCTACAATTAACAGGAAGCCAATGAAGAGAGGCCAATATGGGTGAAATATGCTCTCTCCTTCTAGTCCCTGTCAGTACTCTAGCTGCAGCATTTTGAATTAACTGAAGGCTTTTCAGGAAACTTTTAGGACAACCTGATAATAATGAATTACAGTAGTCCAGCCTAGAGGAAATAAATGCATGAATTAGTTTTTCAGCATCACTCTGAGACAAGACCTTTCTAATTTTAGAGATATTGCGCAAATGCAAAAAAGCAGTCCTACATATTTGTTTAATATGCGCATTGAATGACATATCCTGATCAAAAATGACTCCAAGATTTCTCACAGTATTACTAGAGGTCAGGGTAATGCCATCCAGAGTAGGGATCTGGTTAGACACCATGTTTCTAAGATTTGTGGGGCCAAGTACAATAACTTCACTATATATATAGTGAATATATATATCACTAATGTATAGCGAATATGTGACGAATCAAAGCGGATATAACAGGGAATAAAAGCGAAAGTGACCGCAGAGGCTCCCGCATGAGGGGTACAGCTGATAAATGTTGTGGAATGTACTGCAGTCATTGAGGATATATAGTAACCACTCACGGATGTATAACGCATGTATCGAGGAAACGGATTGAACGCATTGCGACTAAAGCCCCGTTTACACATAGACGGTAAACTCTCCCGGAAGCGTCTCGGCAGAGATTTTGCCCCCTCCGGGCCGTTTTAGGGATCAAACGCCGTAGTTGACGCCGGCGCACGGGGGCGTGGTTTGGTTCCGGCTTCACCAGGAATCGTCGAAAAAATTATTCAACATGTCGAATAATTCCGGGAGCGCTCCCGGAGAAGTGGCCTGACGACGGAGACAACGCAAACAACGGCGTTTGATACTTTTTAATCGCCGTGTCATCCCGCCCCTTCCTGTAGTGCCGCAGTTTACACCGCCGTAATTGGCGGCCGGCGTTGTATCCCTAACCAATGGCATGTAAAACGGTGATAGAGCCCACATCGGCGTCGTCAAAGGCATTTTAACCGGTGACAGAGGCAGACAAAACGGCAGCGCTAGCGGACAGTACGCTGTTCTAAACGCCACCTCCCAGTTAATGGTGTTCCAAACAGCCGATAGGCGGCGGTCAGTATAAAAACGCTAGCGCGCTGCATGCAGGTCTCTCACTTGCGGCCAGCTCCAGATATTTTTGCAGAGAAGCTCCAGTATACCTCCTAAAATAAAATTGGCAGCGGCAAGGACTTACCAAGAGGTCTGGTTCAGTAGCAGAGGTTAGTAGCCCTGTGGTGCAGACGAACACGTTGAGGAGGGAAAAAAGGAGAGAAAAGGCTGAGAGATAACTCCCTGTCACTCCCTCCCCCTGCACTGACAGCTGCTTCAGCCTATTATACTCTGAGGGTGGTGCCTATAAGCAAAAGTTCCTGGAGTAACGCAGGATTTACCTGGATAAATCCAGCGGTACACAGGGCATTATCGGCGGCAGCAGAACACCGCCGTTCTCACGAGCATCTTAACCTGCGATTGTAAAGGATAGAACTGAGCATTAACCCCCATTGCCTGACAGCGTCAAAACTCCGCTTTATTCGGTGAATTTAGCGGCGTTTTATCCGCATATTTGCGGCTAGTACGGCGCTGAAAACGCCGGCGAAATACTCCGCCCCTTTCCACCACGAAAACAGCCGGAACTACTGCGAACTTCGGTCTAAGTACTACCCGTGGACAAAACCGTCTATGTGTAACCCTCCCTTAACACCTAAGTATAACGGATGTATTGGGAATGCATTGCGGACGTGTTGCGGAAACAGCGGTTGTATTGCGCATTCATATTCATTGCAGTCATAAAGAAAGCACCCTCGGGCCTGCTGGGATCACTATTCACACAGACAAAGTGAGAACATGTATACATGGATGAAGCGGGGGAGAAGGAGGCAGAAGGCTGCCACCGCTGCAGAGGAGAGGACTCCATCTGCCACCCAACCTCCTCCAGCAACAGTTATGGCCCGGTCTCCCACCCCGCCACCTGAGGCCGCCGGTGTTGAAGAGGTCCTGCAGGACGTTCCTGGTCGTCATAATGCCGGAGACGCATGTGGGACACGTGCTACCGTTGGCAGGGGGAAGGGTAGGGGAACAAAGAGCACGGAGAAAGCAGCAGTCCAGCAGTAAGAGAAGATGCCGAGGAATAACTTCACTCTCCCACCATAACATGAGGACGCTGTTTTTGAGTGGCTGAAGGACAAAGAGCTGCTGTGGAGGAGGGGGCACAGGCTATTCAAGGACACCAAAAGGAAGAAGGCCTTGTGGGAAGACAAAGGGAGGGAGCTGAACATGTCCCCTGAACATCTCCAGGGCTGGTGTAGGGGCATGCATACATGGTATGTGAAGCTGCACAAGGTCAGGACGGGCCAGGCTGCAAAGAAGCTCAGACAGGGAGAAGTATGTGCTGCAGACATGTGCCTTCTACGATGGAGAACTGAGACACGGGTCGTCTGCACCCATGAAACCCATAGGTAATGTTTTGCAACCTGTGTATTATTATTAACTTGTTTATTCCCACTGGTGCCTCATGACGGTGACCCTGACCCTGAAGATGCTGCATCTGAGGCTGTTCGGAGGCTGAGAGTGTCCCCAGTGACACAGCCGACCGAGAGGAGGAGGTGGAGACTGAAGGGCTGCTCTTCCACACAGAGAAGACTGCTTCACAGGCCTCAAGAGGTGCATGTTACAGCAGAGGTGGCACCAGCCGGTCGACGAAGAGGAGGTGTCAGGATGCAGAGGAGGAGGACTGCTTGAGGGAGATCAGGTCAGCATGAACGCCAACACCTAGCTGCTGTCCCAGCTTGCTGGTGAGAAGCCGTCGTCACCCAGGTTGCCCTTCATCACCTACGTGTCGGACACGCCGAGAGGGCTCCCCGATCATGAGTACGACACCACCCTGCTGCACAACCCCAACGCCAGTGTCTCCTCCTCATCTGCCGAGCTGGCCTCCATTCAACCTGCCACACCTAGGCCGAGGCAGTCCCTGTGTGCACCTCCTGAGGGCCTGTACCAGCTGTACCCCCAGTACCAGCAGCCACAGCCACCTGCCTACACCCAGTACCAGCCGTCACAGTGGTTCCAGCACCCACAGCTACCTGCCGTCCCCAGTACCTGCCATCAGAGTGGTTCGAGTACCCACAGCCACCTGCCGTACCCCAGTACCTGCCATCACAGCGGTTTCAGCAGCCACAGCCACCTGCTTAACTCCAGTACCTGCCAGGTACCAGCAGTGCCGCTGACCAGCAAAGATGTCCAACAGACACTGTGTCACGTGTTGGAGTCGACACATGATGTCTTGGCTGGCTCCCTGACCCTGTCACCCAGTGGATGGGGGATGTCAGTTCGTTATGCATGAGGGCCCTCCACACACCTCCTGCTGCACTGCTGTCGACACCTACAACTCTACAGCCACAGGGAGACACCTCTCCGTAGATGTGTGGACAATTGTATGCCATGGACAGGTCACGTGTGTGTGTGTGATGTTTGCGGTATCACCTTTATAATAACCCTCATGCACACAATAAAAGATGGTGTTTGTTTAACCTTGATGTCAGTGTCCCTTTCTTGAGACCTCCTAATTAGACCTATACTAATGCAAGACCATTAATTGTCCATTGACACATATATAATACAAAGACAGGGTTGTAAGTCATAATATACTTTCTTATAAAGTGGAGACCAATACATGGAGATAACATCCAACATTACAATCTGCTAATAAATTCATCGGGGAGGTGGTGAACTGTACCAGTGTGTCTTCAGGGTTTGAAGGTCTGTCTTTACACTAGATCCACCATTCTGTCTTACCAGGCTACAGCACCAGCAGCTCACGGTCCAAAAGCCTGTTCTGCAGGACTGGGTAGCGGGTATGCATCAGGTTGTGGAGCAGGATACATGCCCTCACTATGAGTCTGACTGTGTCAGCATGGTGCTGCATGGTGGTGAGCAGTACCTAGAATCTATTGGCCAAAATACCAAAGGCATTCTCCACCACCCTTCGTGCCATTGACAATCTGTAGTTGAAGATGTGCTGCTCCCTGCTTGGGTTCCTGGAGCTGTATGGCTTCATCAGGTATGTTCTCAGGGAGAAAGCGTCATCACCCACAATGAAGTAGGGCACATCTTGTGTGTCATTGGGCAGGGGGTCTGGACGTGGCCAACCACTGATGTTGTCATGTTCTGGACCTTGTTTCAGCTCACTGTGGTTTAGATCTGGGCATCTTATGCAGCGCTATTACCTGATACATCAGCCCAGAGGAACTTGTAGTCGGAACTGACCACGCCAAGCAGTATGATGCTGAAGTAGCCCTTGTAGTTGTAGTAATCAGAACTTGTGTTGGTGGAGCTTTGCATGCCACATGCTTGTTATCAATGGCACCAATGGTGTGAGGGCAGTTCCACCACAGCAGCCAGTCATCAGCAATATGCCGCCATCCTTCTTCTGTGGTGGGGCAACTCATCAGCTCATCAAGGTACTCCCCCACTATGGCTTCACATACCCCTATGACAAACTTGCTGATGGTGTTGTGTGGCACCCTCCAGGCATACTGCATGTAACTATTTTGGGCCTGAGACACATAATATTTTGTGCTTTTATTCGTGGCCACTCTGTATGCATGCGCTACAACCTGTTTGGGACCGTGATGTGGACGTGATAGGCATGCTTTATATCCGTGCTACACACTGTCCCGGTCCACTGCCAAGCCGCAATACCCCGTCAGTTGCGGATATCAGCGGATAAATAGCGCATAGATTGGGTATGTATTGAGTATGTATTGCGGATGTCATCCACATCCAAAATTTTGTGCAGCTCAAAAATCCTGGCAATGGATCTGCGGATAATTGCGGACATGTGCGGATGTCGGCCGACTCATACAAGCATGTTTCACGGATACTGCGGATGTTTAGCGAATATAAACCAAGTTTGTGTGCAATTCATGCACAAATCTTCCTAAACACCAGTGGGACTGGACCTTTAAATACAGATGTGGATGATTGTAGACAGACAGGTGCGGTGTAATCAGCTCATTGCGCAGCACTTGGGGAAAAAGAGAGGGAGGGAGGGAGAACAGAGCAGAGCAAATATCAAGGCAGCACAACACATACAGCACTGACAAACTTCATATAATTGAAGGAAGGATGAATGGAAAAATGTACCGAGACATTCTTGATCAAAGTCTACCAGGGTGATGAAAATTAATGAAGGTGGACATTTCAGCAAGACAATGAGCCCAAACACACAGCAAAGGAAACTCTGAACTGGTTTCAGAGAATGAAAATAAAGCTGCTAGAATGGTTCGGCCAATCACCTGACTTGAATCCAACAGAAAATCTATGAAAAGACTTAAAGATCAGAGTTCATAGAAGAGGTCCACAGAACCTTCAACACAGATTTGACGACTGTTTGTGTGAAAAAAAAAATGGGCCAAAATCACAACTGAGCAATGCATGTGACTAGTTTCTCCATATGGGACATGTCTTGAAGGCTTTTATACGAAGTATTAAATACATTTCAGTAAGCGCGTTCAATATTTTTTCCCTGTGTCATTCCATTTAATTACAAAAAATTTAATTTCTGTAAGTTATTTGTAGAATTTTTTAAACTATCTTGTGTAAACTGGCATGAGCTGTGACTCTTCCTCTGACATACATTTCTGCACTTTGTTGTTGTCAGGTGGAGCACCTCGTTTCTATTGGCCATGCAAACACATGACAATGCAACGTGGTAAAAGTTGGATTTGGTTAAATTTTGACAGCAGTGTGCGGACATCAAGAAGTGGCATGCACGCACAGCTGGACATCACTATTATGGTTTTGTCTCTTGTTCCATGACGCACCTCTGCATGAACATTGTCTTTGAAAATAATGGTTTTAGAGCAATACCCAGTGTGTTTGGGGGCATGGTGTGAAAGGCCCTTTTGTGTGTATTTCAAACCGGCACATTGATATTTAGATGGAAAACTTAGTGTGTGAATAGATCATTTCTGGGAACAGCAGTTCCCTGAGGTGAGAAAGTTGAGTGCCTCATTCTTGAAAAAGCTCCTCTATGACCATCTACCCAGTCAAATTTCAGTGAATTCGAAGAGATCAATCAATCAATCAATCAATTTTTTTATGTAGCGCCAAATCACAACAAACAGTTGCCCCAAGGCGCTTTATATTGTAAGGCAAGGCCATACAATAATTATGTAAAACCCCGACGGTCAAAACGACCCCCTGTGAGCAAGCACTTGGCTACAGTGGGAAGGAAAAACTCCCTTTTAACAGGAAGAAACCTCCAGCAGAACCAGGCTCAGGGAGGGGCAGTCTTCTGCTGGGACTGGTTGGGGCTGAGGGAGAGAACCAGGAAAAAGACATGCTGTGGAGGGGAGCAGAGATCGATCACTAATGATTAAATGCAGAGTGGTGCATACAGAGCAAAAAGAGAATGAAACAGTGCATCATGGGAACCCCCCAGCAGTCTACGTCTATAGCAGCATAACTAAGGGATGGTTCAGGGTCACCTGATCCAGCCCTAACTATAAGCTTTAGCAAAAAGGAAAGTTTTAAGCCTAATCTTAAAAGTAGAGAGGGTGTCTGTCTCCCTGATCTGAATTGGGAGATGCAAAAGAAAATTCAGCACTTGGTCTTACCCATGATCCAGCAGGTTGAGGCTCAGATGTATCAGTTGGGTATATCCTGGAGACAGGGCAACTGAGGATGGAAGTACCATCTGGTACCAATGCGCAGTATTCCTGTATACTCTGCAGCCACCACCACACAGCGTCACGGCAGTTGTAGCGTGCAGCGGTGCCCTGGTCCAGCAGGTTGGGAATCAGTCCATAGCGCAGAGTGCCTGCAAATGCCAGAATGATGTTCCTGTGGCAAAGAATAAAATACATCACTCATTCTTTTTCAAGAACTAAAATAGAACTAGCATGTTGCCTCTGGGGATCCATCGGCTCTATATTGAGTAGTGTTTATAAAATAGGTAGCTGACATTTTTCAAGGGTGGTAATAAATTATGCAAAGTTTCTAGGAGTTGGAATGGTGTTTGAGTCCAGGATGTCTTTAGAAACTTAGATGTCAACAGTTTTTAGACGAAGAACTCAACCCTTTTATTTCCTGTTAATTGCATAATGTTTTTTAATGTTAACTGTCTTAATTATTTATAAATTGTTTAGATTATTGTTATCATATACACAATATTATTATTATTATTAGCATTATTATTATTAGTTTATTATTACTTCTATTCTGTCATTTGATTTTTAAATGGACCACAATGGAAATAAGTGTTTTCACTTTCGTATGTCCTCCATGTACTTTTAATGTATTTACAATTATGTACTTACATTGAACTTACTAAATAAAATCACACATGCATACATGCACTCATACTCGTACACAGACACCACTTCACTTTTAATATATATATGATTTACCGTCCTCTGCTGGAATGGCATGCGAGTGTAATTATCAACACACAGTGTTCAGTGTTGCTAGCTAATACCTGTAGTTTCTCCAAAAATTTTAGTCCTATCAATATTCTGTTATGTTGGCATTCATCCTTCACCCAAAATTAGGGGTGTAATGATTCATCTACTACATCGATGTATCGATTTATATTCCTACGATCCAACTACATTGAACTGTGCTCGGCAAATTGGTCTTCAGGATGACATATATCAACCTAATATTGTTTTAAAAAGTAATAAATTGATTGTACTGATGCTAGGAAACAACGGATTGGATTTAAGCATGGCAGACTTTATACAGATGTGTTTTGTTTGTGCTTTTAATGATGAAGAGTTTAAGTGTTACTTGATTCAGTCCGTGACATCATCACCACGCACCAACAGAAAACAAAACATAATGGCAGAGATAAAGCCTGGCGAGCAAAAAATTGCAGTCCAGTGTGTGGAAACACTTTGGCCTTTGCAAAAATGGAGATGTTCTGAATAAGTCACTCGCTGTTTGTAAGACATTTAAAGTTCATGTAAAATACCACACCAACACAATACTGAACAAGTAGCAATAACAACGGATGGCTGATCCAGAGTGGAAAATGAAGACCTTACTTCTGCAAACCAGAGTTTTAAATGAAGCCCATACTGGTAAAAATATTGGCGCGTTACTGTGTGAGGCATGCATGAGGTGGAAAATCTCCAACAAAAATCCTGCCATCCTCATTGATATTGCCTGTTGTGAAAGTGTAGGAACACAGACCCACAACAGGGGGCGTAAATGAACGGGCAATGGATAAGCCAAACAGTACAATTTAATGTTGTAAATTGTGCACAACGGAATACAGACAACAACAAGTTTGGAACTACAGTCAATTACACGTTGGGTGACGTGTGGGCAGGCTTGAGGATAGGAGACGCCCGTCCAGAACCGAGCCGGATCCCACACGGCCCTCACCGCCAACGGATCTGAAGAACACCGGAGCCGCCAAGTCCTGAGTCCCCAGGTGGCCACCGTCTCCAGCTGTCAGACCTGGCACTGCTGGCAGAGAACAGAAACAGCATAGGTGAGTGTGAGTACGCACACTCAGTAATCCCACAGTCTGTGTTCTTTTGGGAGGGAGCACCTCCACCTCCAATCACACACTCGTGCAGCTCCTGTCTAACCACTTATCTGGTTGGAGTGTGAAGCAAAGCCGTCGCTGATCACACCAAACGCCAATCCCTCAGATAAGGCAACACCACAGGAAAACGGCTGCAAATAAGTTCAGACTATAAGTCAGGGTTTAGTTCAGCAGAGAAAATTACCTCCAAGGTAGCTGATTTCTCGGCGGGGAGGTGGAGTTGCAGTCCGGCCTTTAAGGTGGTGGTGATGTGGATGAGTGACAGCTGGTGCTGATGACGAGTGACAGCTGTCACTCCCGGTTGCTATGGCGCCCTCTCGTGCTTGAAGCCCGCACTTCAAGCAGGCCGCCATCTGGTGGTGGTGGGCCAGCAGTACCTCCTCTTCAGCGGCCCACACAACAATTGCCAGCAACATGATTACAGCCGTGCAGAAGCCCAGGTATTTATTTCACAGTCACACTGGCTGAATTTTTGATGAAAAAGTGACAATCATTTCAGATCATAACGTTCTAAATGAACCAAGATCGTCCTTGAATAGTATCGACAATGAATCATGATATTAATTAAATCATTGTTAAAATGAATCATTACACCCCTACCCAAAATAGATAAGCAGACCAAATGGAAAATGTCAGTTCTCTGTAATGGCGTATGAGTCCAGAATTTAATTATCAATGTCCATTGATCACTGTTGTCAGCTACAGAGGTCGCCCTGTCTGGAGTGCGGGCTCCAGGCACCAGAGGGCGCAGCCGCCTCACAGGAGCAGCCAGGGTGACAGCTGTCACGCATCACCTGCAACAGCTGTTACCAATCAACTGATCGGCAGGAGTATATCAGCAGGACGACGTCTCCACCTCTTTGCCGAGATATCGTTTCTACCAGAAAGGTAACAATCTCAGCTGACTGCTTGACAGTAATCCCTTTGTGTTTTTTGTGAGTGACAACAGACTTTTCTCCAACGAGAGGTGGCGGTAGCTTCCCTGCCGTGCAGGTTGCTGGGTGCAGACGCACCCACGTTTAATTGTGTTTTTGTTCCTCGCCAGCAGTACCAGGTCCGACACGCGGAGGCAGTGGCCACCTGGGAGTTCGGGACTTGGCGGCTCCAGTATTCCCGGGGTCTGGTGGCGGAGGAAATCGTGTGGTTCCGGTTCTGCTTTGGACAGGCGTCTCCTACCTTCGAGCCTGCCCACACGACACCTTTGTGATTTGACTTTGACCTATTGTGAATCTGTTGTATTTGTTGTGCACGTTCGCAACAGTAAAGTGTTGTTATTTGACCTATTCCATTGTCCGTTCATTTGCGCCCCCTGTTGTGGGTCCGTGTACTTACACTTTCCCAACAACAGAATCATAATGCTGATTCTGCAGTCCTTCAACTCAACAAATCGACCCATCAGGTCTTTATCCAATGAAGACCACCACATAACTTTGAGATGAATACATGATGAAAAAATGTACACAAGGTTTGACGAGTCTAGAGCAGCAAAGCATGCATGGCAGAACAACTGAAGCAAAAAACGTGTGAGAATATTCTGCTGTGTTCTGGTTATGTTGCGAGCTCACCGAGCTTCTAGGTGTCTGCCAGTCAGCAGCATCAAACCTCTCAGAGCAATGAAGGTGTCACGACCCCAACAGCGGTATACTCCAACAGAAAAATGAGGAAGACCTGAAACAAAGTCAAATCATTATCACCTCAGAGTAACTCATTACATCTACATATTCCATGTTTGGTGTGGTCAACTTGATTTCATTTGTTAATGTACTGTGCATCGTTTCCTTCATTTCTGACCCACCACACATTCCAAAAAACATTGAGAAAAATTTAGGGCTGGTAATGATGAAAAAAAAAAAAAAAACGATGCTATTTCAAACAGGTGAATGTAATCATGATTTGGTACAAAAAAAGTATCCACAAAAGGCTAAGTCTTTGAGGAGCAATGATGGGCAGAGGCTCTCCACTGTGTCAACAAATGTGTGTTCCTCAAAGAAGATTGGAGGGAATTTGCATATTTCTTCCCCTACAGTGCATGATCTTTCTAATAATAATTGCTGAATCTGTCTGTATTCGCCTCCCAATGTGGAACCATCCCCCAGGAATATAGGGCTCAAACTTTCCCTCAAACCCATCATGTTCCACAGGGCCGGAGTGTATTGAGATCTCAGTGCTCACCTCCCTCCTCCCATGGGAAGAGAAGGATCTTTTCCCAATGCTTTAAGTAAAGGAGAACAGAGAGCACTGGAAAACAGGTTGTAAGTGTTCATATATATTATAGCATAGGCCTTTACTGTTATGGACAGGACCTGGACCCAGATATTACCCCAATATGGTGCCCTACTGTGGTTGTGTCATTGCTCTTACCAAAGGTAATTTACACTTCTGGGATGGCAGCATTAATGTAGAAAAGTCCATTGACATTTTAGGACAACATATACTTTCTTCAGAATGACTCTTCAAGAGACATTCATGTACTTTTCAACAAAACAATGCAAAACCACTTTCTGCACATATTACAAAGACATGGCTGTTGAAGCAGCGGTTATGGATACTGGACTGGCCTGCCTTCTCCTGATGACATGCAATTTTCACAGAGAATTGAAAGTTTGCAAATTTTTAACAATTGAAAATGCCACTCGCTGACTGACTGCAGCAACCCATATGGGAAATCATCATTCTAGAAGCCTGCTAGAGAAAGCTAATCCCAGTTCTCTTTCAACTGAGGATCAAATAAGGTTTTCAGGGATGTTGTCATAAATATTTAAAATAGTCACATAAGCAGTCCTCCATTATAAAGTGGTGCTTGTGAATAATCACTGCATATTCTGAATGAATGTTGTGAAGTGGTTTTGTTCAGATGGACTCAAATGACCATTCTGTTTGAGTATTGAATTGAATTGAATTTATTTATTCTGCAACAGGAATAGCAGCAGCAGCAGCAGTATCAGCAGCAACTGCAGCAACTACAATAGCAACAGAGTCTGTAATTTATAAGACACATCAAAAAACACAAAAAAAAAATTAAGCATATAAAACAAACTAAAACAAATAAACAAATAACCCAACAATGCAACTGAAAGGGTGTGGGCAGAAGCAGAAGCTTATAAACGCCCACCCCATACATCATACAATATTTAAATACAAACACATTCACACACGATACAGATGTAGCACTATTAACAAACCAAAATACAAAGGCAAAAAAGAAACAAATATATTATTCACCATTATTATAACCAGAAATTATTAATTTTTTATAACACTTCTTAAAACAGGCCAATGAACCACATAATTTAATTTCCACAGGACATTCATTCCAAATCTTCACCCCTCTAACTGAAGCACAAAACCCCATAACATTAGTGCGTACAGGAGGCTTCTTAAATACCATGCAACCGCGTAAAGACCACTAACAAACAGAGCTGTCTGCTGGAGCTGTGCATTTGTGTCCTACCATCCCCATGCATCGCGCCTGTCAGTACAAACTGGCCAACGATGGACACAGCCGGCTACGATCCGTTTCGGTCAGTGGTACACTGTCACAGTAAGCAGCAAGACCATCTCACTGCTCTGACTTCCGGGTTTAGCGATCTCGCTAAACGTCAAGACTCATTTATGGAGTCGGTGAGCACTCAGGTGAATCAGTTGTTAACCAGACTTGATCATCAGGCTTCCCTCATGACGACCACCAACAGTACCAGTCCGTCACCACTGGGGCTGTCAGCACCCGCACCTGCTTCTACACCTGCACCGGAGTAGTGCAACCTGCTGACGTCAGACCATTTATAACGCAGTGTGAGTTGAACTTTGAGCTCATGGCCTGTAAGTTCCCGTCCGACAGGATGAAGATAGCTTACATCATCACTCACCTGACTGGTCGTGCGATGGCGTGGGCAACAGCTGAGTGGGGTTGTAAATCCGCCATCTGCTTCTCTCTTCCAGCTTTCACCACCGCTTTGCAGTTGGTTTTCCAGCACACGTCTCTGGGCCATGAAGCGGCTCGATCCCTCATGAGGCTGAGGCAGGGAAGACGTCGAGTGTCCGATTACGCAATAGACTTCCGCATCCTGGCTGCTAAAAGTGACTGGAATCTCGCAGCTCTTCAGGACGTCTTTCTCCAGGGCTTGGCTGAAGAGATTCAGGATCAGCTGGTGTCTGTGAATCTGCCCGACAACCTGGATCAGCTCATCGCTCTCGCCATCCGGACCGACCGGCGCCTGCAAGACCTTCCACGGTGCGCCATCCGGCTCCCAGCCAGCCGCTCCACATCTCCCTCTCGCTGCACCTCCTCCAGTAAGGTCGACGCTGATTATCCGTGTCACAGCACGAAGGAGCCCGTGCAGCTGGGCCACATTCACCTCTCCTCCGCTGAGAAGCAGCGTCGTCATGACAACGGACTTTGTTTTTACTGTGGTGATTCAGGACACATGATTAGTCATTGCCTAGCCAGGGGTGCCACCTTGCGGCCAAAGTCGGACATATGGGTGAGTCTAAATTCTATTTCTCCATCCACAGCACAAAATGTTATTCCTGTGAGGCTCTCCTCTGAGCATTCCTCTGTTTCCTTGTCAGCCTTCATTGATTCCGGTTCTGATGCAAATTTAATTCAGTCCTCTCTTGCCAGGTCCCTGCATCTGAATTTAGTAGAGCTCTCGCGCCATCTGGTGGTGCATGCTGTGGATGGCCGTGAATTGGGATGTGTCACTCACCGCACTCAGTCTGTTTCTTTGATTGTGACAGAGAATCACTCCGAAATGATCAGTTTTTATGTGTTTGACAAGATGACACATCCGCTTATTCTGGGGCACCCCTGGTTACAGCAGCACTGTCCTCATTTTAATTGGGCTGAGGAGAAAACTGTGTCATGGGGCCCAGCTTGTGATAACTACTGCCTTTCAAGATCAATTCTCTCTCAGCCCGTTGCTAACCCGGATCTCACTGGGGTTCCTGCTTGCTATCATGATTTAGCTACAGTTTTTAGAAAAAGCAGGGCCAAATCACTACCTCCTCATCATGTGTATGATTGCACCATCGAGCTACTTCCTGGGGCAAGCCCACCCCAGGGAAAACTATTTTCTCTGTCAGCACCTGAACGCCACGCGATGAACGAGTACATACAGGAGTCTTTAGCAGCTGGGCTAATTCGTCACTCCTCATCACCTGCTGGGGCGGGGTTTTTCTTCATGGAGAAGAAAGATAAATCACTCCGCCCATGCATTGATTACCGGGGGCTTAACGAAGTTACCATTAAGAACCGTTATCCTCTGCCGCTCATCTCATCGGCTTTTGAGTTATTGGAAGGAGCTACGGTGTTTATGAAATTAGATCTCCGTAATGCTTATCATCTTGTTCGGATCAGAGAAGGAGACGAGTGGAAAACGGCGTTCAATACACCCTCGGGGCACTATGAATATTTAGTGATGCCATTTGGTCTCACAGATGCCCCAGCTGTGTTTCAAAACCTGGTAAATGATGTGTTGCGGAACTATTTGAATAAGTTTGTATTTTTTTATCTGGACGATATTTTGATTTTCTCACCTGATCTAGATTCGCATATTGAACATGTTTGCACCGTACTTCAGACCGTGTTAAGCCACAGCCTGTTTGTCAAAGCTGAAAAATGTGAATTTCACCAATCTTCTGTTTCTTTCTTGGGGTTTGTGATTTCAGAAGGTGAAATTAAAATGGATCCTGCCAAGGTGGCTGCGGTACAAGATTGGCCTGTTCCATTTTCTCGTAAGGAGGTTCAGAAATTCCTGGGCTTCGCTAATTTCTACCGCAAGTTCATTCGTAATTTCAGTTCCATTGCAGCTCCACTTCATGACGCCACATCATCCCTCCAGTCATTTTCCTGGACGCCGGAGTGCGAGAACACTTTCAAGGTCTTAAAGAATCACTTTACTGAGGCCCCCATGCTGCTCCTCCCTGACCCCGCCCGACAGTTCGTGGTAGAGGTAGACGCTTCCGATTTTGGAGTGGGTGCGGTACTGTCTCAACGATGTGCTGAAGACAATAGGCTGCATCCGTGCGCCTATTTGTCCAAGAAGTTGACACCTGCTGAGCAAAATTACAGCATCGGGGACCGCAAGCTGTTGGCGGTAAAGGTGGCCTTGGAGGAGTGGCGCCACTGGCTGGAGGGGGCTGTCAGGAAAGATGACTTTAAGCTTGCTTTCAGCTTGTTTTCATCTTGGAATATAATACGTGCCATGGAATTAATATACATGCTGTTGGATTAAACTGCACAGTTTTTGGTACCTTCCAGAAGTAAGTGAGGTCATACCGGACTTTTCCATTGCAAATGGGGAGGCCCACGGAATGAACTCAGTGGTGAAGACGATGGAATATGTCTAAGAATGATTCTAACATGACAAGTATGATCAAATGAAGTATTAATGTGTTAAAATTAAGAGTTGATTAGAAAAAGTATTATAAAAAGTATGTTACAAATAAGTGAAATGAATGATTATATGAGTTGTTTTTCATAAAGAGTGCAGAGTCAGAGAAAAAGAGGAAGTGAAGAAGATGTCGCAAGCAGGGCAAGAAAAGCTGATGTTAAACAACTGATCAAATGATTAAGATGTTGGTAAAAATGAAATGAATAATAAGGAATGAAAATGTTTGTATATGATCATATGAATTGTTTTTATGTGAAAGAGAGTTGTAATGAAATAATTGAATATGTTTGATGTGATTTTGAAGAAATGATTTAAAAGAATGAATTCTCAGAAAAGCTGAAGTGTTAACAGAAAAGAGGAACTTGAGAAATAAGTTACTGGTAAGGGCTGCGGGGATTTCCAGTAAAGTGGAAGGAGAAGGGAGGAGGTTTTGAGTCAACAGCATCCCCATGGTAACCAAGATCATCTGAGGACAACAAGAGTCAAGCACATATATAAACTGTGAAACACCAGAAAACGGGGTTATTCTTCCAGGGAGAGGTGCTGTTGACACTACTCCCCTGCTACGAGGAAATCACAAGACTTCACCATCTTGTGAGCATCAATTGGAATTGTGGAGTGAGAGGATTGGAGCCATAAAGATCATTTGAGAGAGTTTTCAACTCCCACTCAGGCCGTCCAGTCACAGAGTAGCAGAACAACGGAGAGTAACCACTGGCCTTAAGTCTGAGTGAGGAATGTTCAATGATTTCTCTCTCAAGGAACATCACCGCATACCAGAATGGATTAGATCAACTTTTGGTTGATTGAAGACAGAATAAATTCTTATGTGGATTAACTTCCTGAAGGATTACAACATCACACAGGGATTGTGGTCAGCTAACGATTAATAGCTGATGAAGAAGAAATCAAGTTCATCGAGCTGGGGACCCTAACCTCAAAAACCTCCTTCCCTCACTCCTAGAAAAAATTGTTAAGAAGTCAATCCAGTCCCAGTCAAAGTAAGATCAGTCAGAATTATTGAATTAAAAACAAAAATCTCTGCCAATCATTATTCTAATTATACTTGAATTACTGTTGTGAAATTATCACCATATAATCTATGTTGAAGATGGACAAGGATATGATACTTGGGCAGAAACAGTTCAAAAATATGTCATAGATCAAAGTGTGGAAACTGATGAAGAATGTTTCAAAGAAGATATGGCAGGAACTATACGCACATTAGGGATATATTATCTAGGTAAGCATAAGGAGGGACAGATCCTGGCCGTTTTGGGGAGCCCACCAGTCCCAAAGGACAAGATGGGGACCAGAGAGTGGCTTGAATGGTGGTGCAAACTTCTCGGAGAAGAGTGGAAAAGAGGACAAATCACCACCTTAATAAGTCCTGAGAAAAGTTATGACTCCATAGTAAAAATGACAGCTGGGTTGTTGGAAGTAGAGACGGTCCTGGTTGATGTTAAAGCAAAATCAGCGTCCGTATATGCTGAGTTTAAGTCCATGGCAGAACGGCTAAAAGGGTTAGGAAGAATGCTTAAGGAACAATATCCTATAATGGAAGATATGAGTGGAAGTCAGATCCTCGATAATGAAGACGAAGGCAAGATAGATTTCCAGGCCAAATCCGAACAAAGTGATGAGGGACACAACCCCAGAGGGAAGTGGAGATGAATCGATATCCCCGGGAGGTCCTAATCCTGGGGGAAATGGTCAAGAATATAAAAGCCCGGACCAGCTCCACACAAGCTTTGACCCAGTGTGGCCAAATTTGCCCTTAGGAAGTGTGAGAGGAACAACCTCAACAGTTAGAAAACAGACAGAACACCTGGTTGAGCAGGATAAAAGACGAAGAAGTCTTCAGGGAGTGTCTGGACAGATATTCCATCAATCGCCGGAATGTGGGCCCAGAAGCTTGGGACAGCTTAAAGCTGAAGAATGTGTTGCCGGACCGACTTACCATATTAAAGAGGAAGGGCGTTCGCAGGAGATCTTTAGAAAATCTAAAGCAAAAACCCACCATGTATACACTGAATCTGACTACATGGAGGAATTGGACCCTATGCCCGAAGGAACCAAAAAAATGGTGACCCAAGATGGAAGACGGGCATATCATTATTTTGGCAGTCCTTGGGATATAGATGGAGATAGTCTCATTGTCTTCACAAATCCCAGACTGAAAATTGCCAACCGAAAATTCCGAGCAAAGCTCAAGGAGCGGGCAGGCAGAGAATACCAAGAAGAGCTTAAGAGTATAAAAGGGAGAGGTCTGGACAGAAAATCGATGGTGATAACAAGCGCACCACGAATGGCTTATCATGCACTCATACATGTGCCCTTTGAAAGCTACCCAGGGAGAGAAAATCGAATCGAATCGAATACAGGGAGGAAATGCTGAAAACTCTGGGAACAGCTATTGATTTGGCCAAAGAACCCCAGCATCGGACGGATGTGTGGACGGATTACGATCTGGACATATGACATGGGAAGAGGCAGAAAAGGTTGCCATGGCAGCCGTGAACCTACATATAGCAATGAGCAGGAGCAAGATTGAGTGAGAAGGGCACTTGAAGCGGTGAACCTAGGACCAAATAGAGCAGGTCCAAGGAAGGGTGCAGCTGGAGCAAGTGGAATGGCAACTAGTCCCCCGCTAGTGATGCAGTCCATCCCCATGGCGACAAGTGATAAAAGATCAGTTCATGCTGTGGGAGTGCAGCAATTAAGGATTAAAACCCCACGACCAACATTAAAACGAGTTACAAGTGGGCTCCAGACTATCATACACCCCACAAGCTCCCAATCTCGGATGAGAGAGCCTTTCCAGGCTCCTCCACCAGATAATGGAGAAGAGGATCCTATACTCATTCCTCTACCTGTCGGAAACACCGAAGCAACCGGGTTACCCCGAAGGTCAGAACTAAACAGGGACCCACAACCACAAGACCCACGTCCTTCCCATGAATCTGATATGGATGAGGACCAGGAAAGAGAGTCTGAAGAGGAGATCAATCCACAAGACTCGGAAGAGGACGAACCGCTATCTGTGGTAGGGGAAAGAGAAGTCTCACGCCCAGAACTATGAACTGGACGCTACCGAGGACGAAAGAAAGAAGTTGGGGTGTATAATGTGCGTGTAGCATCAGAGAGAATTGCAAGAGATGTCAGGGTCAACCCAGTGGAGACCCGAGATAAGCGACAAACCTATGCTCCAGAAGTTGGACAAACTGGGTATGACATCCCAGAAGAGTGGATTGAGCGACAAGATGAAAAGAAAACTCTCGAGGTAACAGCAGCTGTTGGAGAGTGGGCTAAAATACTAATGTGGCCCTTCTATCCTACACTGACTGCCTATAAAGAGTTAACAAATAACTTCAGAGTCGCCTATGATGCCCATGATGTGATGTTGAGAAAACTAAAAACAGCAGCTTTACGCTGGTCACGGCAAGTGTTGAGAGAAACCAATGAAGAAAATCTGGATGATGAAGGAGAAACAATTCCATCATTGTCAGGATTACAAGCGAGCCTCCCAAATCAGGACTTTCCTGCTGGATCTAGAGAGCAAAATCTGCCAGCAATTCAAGCTGAAATCCAAGCAGACGGCAGGGAATTCCGTGAATTCAAGAAATTAAAGATGCTGGTGAGAGAGAAAGAACCAAAATGAGGACCTAAAGGACTATTTGAAAGAAGTGTGGCCCCTTATTGACAGAGCTTCTAACAGCGAAGAGGGTAAATCTATGTGGCTGGCCCAAGTTACCAGTCAACCCATCAGTCGGGGTGAACCAGCACGAAACCATTATGCCAGGTTAGTGTTGGAAGATCCCAATGATGAAGATTCCCATATTGCTCGAGCTAAAGCTGGACTAGATAAAGGTCAAACATTAGTTCAAGTTTGGCATGGGCTAAAACAGACGATTTTGCCACAACGCTATGTTAGGGCACTGAGAGAGGTCACTAAGGGAAGAAGAGGGGAGATAACCTTTGTGAAAATGCCCATAGACGGCACTACAGTCCAACAAATGGACGCGGTGGTGAAGGGCTGGGATCTGGAGCAGCAGTTCTATGAAGAAAAGAGGAAGAAGGAGAGCACACCGAGATCAGGACAAAAACCGGTGGGAGTGGAGAAAAGAAATTCAGTGCCAAAACCACCACCTCCTCAGCCGCATCAAACACCACAGAGGAATAATCAAAGGCCTCCAGTTGGACAATGGAGCTCTCGGCCGAGAGGTCCACCACCTATACCACCCCAATTGCGACCTACACCTACACCTCGTAGTGGTGGCTATCTCCCGAAAGAGGAGTATGACAAATTAACTCCAGAACAAAGGAAAGCCCTCCAGGAAGTCTGCCAAGCCTCAGCGGCGGAGGAGGAAGTGACCAAGCTGCAGGAGGTGGTGAGCGAAAGCCGTCTTTGTTGCATGAAGCTGTACATCAAAATTGGTCCCATGGTTCAGAGTATGGGCAAACTTATGACCCTCCAATAGACACAGTGCAAATTCCACTGGTGTTCAGAGTGTATAGAGAGCCGGAGCGACCCGGATATACAGACATGATGGGAGGACTGACTGATGATCAACAGCAAAAAGCCCAAGAAGAAGGATGGATTGGCCCTTGGGAACTGACAACTTGGGCCAAATTGATAGAAGAAGTTCTAAAAAACCCAGAAGTTCCACTGGAAGATGCAGAAGAGGTGCCACAAGAAAAAGGGGGCAGAGAAACCCTCATGTATTATTTTACCACTGGATTAGACGCCTGGGGAAATAAAGCAGCAAAATCGAAGAAGAAGTCAGCCGAGTACCACGTGACACCTGAAGAATGGGTGAGAAAGAGGAGGATACAATCTATGGGGGGAGTGGCTAGCAGAGCGGACACTCCTAGTAGGCCGGACCAAACACTTAAGGTGCGGCTTACAGTGCTGATGGTGTTGGTCCCCTATGTGGGGGTTTATTCTGTCGGAGCACATGTTGACCTCCTGGACGAACAGCAGCAGTCGTTACACCAACCGACTCAAGGTGAGGAAAAATCAAGAAAGTCTCAGAGTCGCTGGATGTTTCCCTCCATTTTCCGCGCGATAAGGAAAAAGTAAAAAGAAGCGGCTGTTTGCAAAATGTCGCAAGGACCAGATGTAAATAGAGTACCCATTATTAATAATTGAGGAAGACTTGGACCCTACATACAATGTGGCTTTGGTGCTGAGAAACTATACTTAAATTGGCCAGAAAAAGATTTTGAAAAAGAAGATTGGGAACTAGCATCTAATGGATATTATGTCTCAAATTATGAATATAAAAGATGCCGACTTAACCGAGACCACGGGACAAAAACTACTTGCTGAACGAGTGCTTAGCGAGGAAAGTCTGCGGCGTTGGTACATAATAGGATGCCGAAGAATACCCCAATTGGTTCCAAGATGTCCAGATACCTACCCCTGGATATTAAATGTGGTTTACCTACAACTCAACGGCCTGAGATTCACATTGAGATGGGGGATTAATTACGTTGAGCCACTCCAAGGAGTCTATGTTGAAATATACCTTAACCAGTGCTTGATCTGGACGACAAGCCCCAACATGCGACGTCAACTGAACAGACGACTGCAAGACCCAAGATATCACGTTTTAGATAACCAGACATTAAATTTGAGAGTTATCGATCAACCTCGGGCCTGTGTGAGCTGCCTACCCCCGACCATACCAACAATTTTTGTAAATCGAGACTTCTTCTACCTGTACAAAAGAGGAGTCTGGAACTGTTGTCAAGCAAGGAAGATTCAGCTTCAAATCGAGCCCAAGGATCAAGAAGAGAAGCCTATAGTTCCCCTTTATCTAGCCTTATCACAAACCAGGTATTCTGGAAACCAGTTTTGGCAGCATTGGCAAGATCTATGGAACTATGTACCCCCACATCAGGTACAGAGGATCCCTGAGGGACCCCTCCCTAAACCTGACAGAATAATTGTTACGATGTGGAAGTGGGCATGGAAAGGAATGGATTCAGAACTTAAGCACCCATCTACCATCTACACTCATCTCTTTAAGAGACAACAACTATTCCCTATGGTGGTGCATCTTGGCAGAAAGAGAAGGAGACCGATGGCGGAGTGACAACTCACTCTGAATCATGCTGCGGACCTTCAAACTGGATGAAAATAATGTAAATAGTCTACGATCCGGGCCTGGAGGACTTACACCATACTTGGAATTACCCTAAAAGAAAATATGTTTAAGCTGGCCACAAAAGGATTACAAAGAAAAAGGATGGTTGCTGGGAACAGGAGGATACTTTGTAGATAATGACTCATATAAAATGACTGCTGACCTTGCAGAGCCTGGAATATACACTCCTCTGGAAGCTATCGTGGACAAAGTTGGACAACACTGGAATTGCCCTGGGGTCGGATGGAAGTTTTACTCAATTCCCCGGTGTCCAGACTCATATCCCTACATCTTGAATGTAGTGCATGTACAGACAAGGGGCTACAGGTTTAAAATAAGGTGGGGACCTAATTATGTTGATCCATTACAGGGAATGTATGTGGATATTTGGCTTGGATCTTTCCAGATTTGGACCAGTAGTCCCTATATGTTTAAAATACTTCAACTACAAGAGGCATGTTCAACTTTCTGTTTGATTGAGAACCAAACTTTGCCAATATGCACGACAGTACAGCACCTTGACATCGAGAAAGGCGGAAGTCTCCCACCTATTAGAAGTGGATGGCGAACCAGAGTACTAGTGGGGCTTTGGCAACCCCCAAAGGCTATACTGATACGACTTAGCATAAAGTCGGGAAGAGGACTATTCCGGAGATCGACTCCTCTGTACTCTGTGATGGCGCAGTATGTCTACAGTGGAACGGCATATTGGGACGGCTATGAGGATATCTTGCACCTACGTAGAGAATTGAATCCTGCCTCTTCACAGTGTTTCTACACACCCCAGGGACCACCGCCTGAAATGAAGGAGGTGACAGTCGTCACTTGGAAATGGACGTGGCGAGGACTAGATATTAGACTCCCATGGCCATCTCCCTTGTTAGTCACCCTTCTTCAGCAACGAGCAACAAGCGTCTCTGTTGGGAGCACGAGACAAAAAACAGCACCTAAGATCATCTATCTCCGAGATGGAAGAACCACGGGAAGGCAGCGTGATCACCACACAACCTCAAAGAATCAATGAAAGACCAAGAGAAGAGGAGTTTGGCATAGAAATGCCACTGCTGCAACGACCCCAAAAGCAAGAGCCGCTGCCACCAGTACCAAGTGAATTCTACTACGAAAATATTGGAAGAAAGCAGCAGCAACAAAGCCAGCCGTTGAAGAAAAAGTGCCTTCAATGTTTTAGTTGGATGGCCAGACTTACAGCATTATTAGTCGGCATTGCTGTACTTCTAGCTATCCTGTACCACTATGGTAGTACGCCTTAACCCATATCAGGGTCCAGTACGCAACAACTAAAACTTTCCAACAGACATGTTGGGGAGTTGAATCAAGAAACATCTACATGATATGGGACCAGAATTCTACAGAGAAATGGGCAAAGATGAAGAACCTAACCCAGCAGATGCTAAAGAATAAGTGGCTGCAATACTTGAACGACAGTGGGGAATTTCCAACCATCACCACCAATCACAACCTGACCACCGGAGCAGACATCCTTCAAAACCTACAAGTGAGGGATCAAGAGATTATCGTGGCAACCATCTTACGGTTAAAACAAAGAGAGCGAAGAGAAGTAGGCTGTACTTGGATAAGACCTGAACCTGGCGAGCCAGCCTGGTATTGCTCATGGGGATGCAGAGTGCCGAAGGTGGATACTACATCTACAATAGTCCCTCCGTTGAACGACCCTACCGGTATGGTAGCAGGGATACCATATTCCAAACCAACCGCCATCTCACCAGCAGCATTGGTGGGATCCACAAAGATATCACCAACACAGGGAAAAACCAAACCACTCCCTACATCGCCAACACAAGATACCCAGCAAGTATTAGAACCAAAAGTTAAAAGTATCGATAACGTGGCTAAAAAAAGATGGAAGAAGGTTCATGATTATTGTGTAAAAGAAAAAGTAGCAAAATTAGATAGATGTTATTGGAATCGACCTATTGGATGTAAATCTCAAAATTACATGGTGCTTACACCAGTTATCGATTTGATAGACAGGATTACTTGGAAACGGCAACAGGAGGCAAAACATGATGAATGGCTTAACGACACATTTCCGTGGGTCTGGAGCGTTCCACTGATACATTTTGAGGGGAATTTTCCAAAGGGATACACGTGGACTGGGCATAGTTTGCGGGGTCCACATAAAGCAAAATTCTATGTGCAAAAACTACCAAAGCCTGATGAGCTAAGGTCAGTACCTCAGGAAGATTTTAGCAAAATTGACCAATGCATGGCGACTAGAATCTATGGAAGCTTACATGAGACAGAATACCATAATAATTTGGCTGAAGGATCTGGTAAATCCCCCCGATGTCCCATAGACCAAATTAAGACAGGGAATTGGCTAAGATGGGTATATAACTGTACACAGTTGTTACAGATTCCAACCATTAAGGGGACCCTTCAAGCATGGCAGGAAGGAGTTAGACGTAGTAAGGACGTCACCTGGTGGGGAATGGAGAAATATGAAGTTGAAGACTGGGTATTCCTCTGTTTGGATCAAAGTAATAATTATTGGGTTAAATATCAATACATCGCCATGGTCTACTCCAGAGACAGAGCTACTTGGTCCAGTGTACTCTGGAGACCAAACCCTTATGTTACGCCACGGCCCTGGAAAATGATTTGTAATAGACGTAATACCACATGCACGATAAGCCTTGCCCGCCAAAATTGTAGAAATGTTCCTGGCTGGGAAGAATATTGTGATGCTTACTATGACGGCGAGTATGACAGTTACGGCCATCAAACAGTTTGGGAGAAGAACAGTGCTGGCGTATGGATAAGAGCTTTTCCACCCAATGTTGGATGTGCCAAGGCTGTCCTGGGACATGGAATGTCGAAAAGGAAGCAGGTCCTAGGCCACATAGTGCCATTTGTTGGTGATGCTTTGATAATGCTTGAGGAAGGATACGCCTTCAAGAAAAGTCTATGTGAAGGATGAGAAATTGTCAGTTATGAATGGTTGGGACCCAATCGGATTTACAATAATGGTACGTGTGAATCGCCTGCAGAACATTGGTTGAGATGTGGAAAAGGAAGAGGTCGGCATGAATGTTCTTGGTGGGAAAGAACGCAAATAATAGCTGGAGGAATCTTCACCACTTTCGCTGCAGAGACCGGAGAAGTCATTAAAGAAGGTCTCGAAGTGGTGACTGGTTGGATTGGACATTTGTTTGGATATCTTTGGCCCTATCTGTTAATCATAATAGGACTTATTATTGCTGCAGTGATTGGATATGTTTTGTTAAAAGGAAGTTTCGCAGCCGCCCTGCGCTTGTGTGGGAGGAGCACACAACGCAGTGATATGGAGCCCCTCCTCCATTAGGGGAGGAGCGATGGAGCCTACAAAGCCCAACGCCGAGACACGCCCTGTTCATTCTGACTTGGGGGAGTGAAGGAAGAAGAAGCATCTACATAACAGCATACAAACTTAAGGAGATAAGTAAAAAGAATAAGAGAGCACAATGTCCAACAATACTGGCGGCATAAATGACACCATCTTCAAAGTGAGTAGAGTGGAGTTTATTGCACTACTGTTAATATGGCTGCTATACTGCTGTGTCGGCCGTTGGGACTTACGACAACCACTGCGAATAGTAACGCTACTACATGGATGTGTCAGATTGGCGATCATCAATCTGCACTACGGTCAGAGTGACCTGGGGTTGTCTCTATTCAACACTCACGTCCTCGGTCGCTTTACTCTCCAGTTTGACTGTTGGGGAATATGGCAGTACACATCAATTACAATTTGGATGGTGATAGATATGACAGCAATCTTTTACGCCCCGGCAGTGATAGCTGACATTGTGTGCGAAGCTGTGATGGCCTTGACCCTGTTGGCGTACATAGCTACATTAACTGGAGCCGTACAACGTAAGAAACCTTGGCTCTACAAACTTGGACTTATCATAATTTGGGCCTTAGGATGGGGAATGTTATCAGCTTTATACTGGCTGTCCATGGTTAGTCAACTACTCCTGCTGTTATGGTTTACGACCTATGATGCTTGCTTCCCGCGTACAGCTCCTTCAGCTACAGCGGGAATGACAACGTCACCACAGTCCCACTCTCCTACGGTGATCATGAGGCGTCTCTGGCGTACATCTGAATAATCCCGACGAACACTTTTGCTTGCTTGCAATATAATAGTTAAAAGACTAATGTTTCCTCTTACACCATAGGGGGATGTAAGATGTATTCATTGTCAAGCCACCCTGGAACAAGCGCTCTACTTCTGGGAGATAACACAGACTCTGTGGTGCCCGACGTGTTATGGCAACAACTTCCCTGTTCAAGTGGCACGGGGAATAGTGGGACAGAAGGATACTTCTTTTCTGCCCCAGGTACCAACAGAAGCATACCTAAAAATTGAGGTCGAGGCAGACGTGATTTGGCATTCACTTTTGGTTGATCAAATACGAGCTGACACTATAGTGTCTCCAGAGGGATATATGTATTGCCCCGTGTTTACCAAAATGTGGATGTACCCTACGGGAATAAGATTCTCCACAGCTCATCTTGCCGATGGCCGGATCGTGGCTATTGGTCCTTCATTACCACCAATTCCACATTCATCTCCACAGCGCACTGCGGAAGTCGGGGTGCAAACCGAGGACATGAACTGGTGTTTGGAGGCCCTCACGCAGGTGTTCCTGGACGAACACCTTCAACAGCCCGAGCCTGAGGAGATTCTCGCTGAAGCTTCACTTCAACCGAAGGATACATCACCACGGCCATCTACACCAGTTACATCATGTTATACACCCGTCACCCCCACTTCACCATGTGCACCATCGTTCCCTGACGGATCATCATCTCAGGAATATGAGACAAATCCATCTCCATTGGGATTACCATCACAATCACCACTACTGGATGAGCAGCCTTCTGACGGCGACGGCAATCTACAGGTGGGCGGAGAGGAGTACGTGGTGCTGGATGAGTGTCGTTCAACTCCAGCTTCTCCTGTTCTGTCTCCGATGGTGGATGAAAAAGAAGTGCTCACCCTTCATCCTGTCGACGACGATGAGGATGTTTTCATGGAGGTATAGAGAGATCGGCGGAGCTTCAAGTCATGGAGGGGGTGTCAGGAAAGATGACTTTAAGCTTGCTTTCAGCTTGTTTTTATCTTGGAATATAATACGTGCCATGGAATTAATATACATGCTGTTGGATTAAACTGCACAGTTTTTGGTACCTTCCAGAAGTAAGTGAGGTCATACCGGACTTTTCCATTGCAAATGGGGAGGCCCACGGAATGAACTCAGTGGTGAAGACGATGGAATATGTCTAAGAATGATTCTAACATGACAAGTATGATCAAATGAAGTATTAATGTGTTAAAATTAAGAGTTGATTAGAAAAAGTATTAGAAAAAGTATGTTACAAATAAGTGAAATGAATGATTATATGAGTTGTTTTTCATAAAGAGTGCAGAGTCAGAGAAAAAGAGGAAGTGAAGAAGATGTCGCAAGCAGGGCAAGAAAAGCTGATGTTAAACAACTGATCAAATGATTAAGATGTTGGTAAAAATGAAATGAATAATAAGGAATGAAAATGTTTGTATATGATCATATGAATTGTTTTTATGTGAAAGAGAGTTGTAATGAAATGATTGATTTAAAAGAATGAATTCTCAGAAAAGCTGAAGTGTTAACAGAAAAGAGGAACTTGAGAAATAAGTTACTGGTAAGGGCTGCGGGGATTTCCAGTAAAGTGGAAGGAGAAGGGAGGAGGTTTTGAGTCAACAGCGTCCCCATGGTAACCAAGATCATCTGAGGACAACAAGAGTCAAGCACATATATAAACTGTGAAACACCAGAAAACAGGGTTATTCTTCCAGGGAGAGGTGCTGTTGACACTACTCCCGTGCTACGAGGAAATCACAAGACTTCACCATCTTGTGAGCATCAATTGGAATCATGGAGTGAGAGGATTGGAGCCATAAAGATCATTTGAGAGAGTTTTCAACTCCCACTCAGGCCGTCCAGTCACAGAGTAGCAGAACAACAGAGAGTAACCACTGGCCTTAAGTCTGAGTGGGGAATGTTCAACGATTTCTCTCTCAAGGAACATCACCGCATACCAGAATGGATTAGATCAACTTTTGGTTGATTGAAGACGGAATAAATTCTTATGTGGATTAACTTCCTGAAGGATTACAACATCACACAGGGATTGTGGTCAGCTAACGATTAATAGCTGATGAAGAAGAAATCAAGTTCATCGAGCTGGGGACCCTAACCTCAAAAACCTCCTTCCCTCACTCCTAGAAAAAATTGTTAAGAAGTCAATCCAGTCCCAGTCAAAGTAAGATCAGTCAGAATTATTGAATTAAAAACAAAAAACTCTGCCAATCATTATTCTAATTATACTTGAATTACTGTTGTGAAATTATCACCATATAATCTATGTTGATTATGTTATTGGCACTTGCAAAACCTGCAATAAATTTCCAAGCATGCAGTTAAAGTGTTAAGGCTCAGACATTGGATTATTGATGCTTCTTAAGGTGTAAAAGTTAAAGTTTATTGGGTGTACAACATCAAAAAGGCTCTAAAAGGTTAGTCTGGTTTTTTAATGAAAATAACACATCCTGGGGACTCGCTGTACGAGTCACTAAATTCAAAATCTAGCAACATTCCAAGAGCCCTGATCCATAAGAGGAGAACTGCCGTTAACGGGCGTGGCCGGTTCGTATCCTGGTTCCTGAGAAGGCTATTCGACCGGGGTGCGAGATCAGCTTCAGCGGGGTGGACATCCCGATGGAGGCAGTGAGCAGCTAGACGAATCTCCTCGCCACCAGCTTGAACAGCCTTTGTGCAGCCCTGCCGGGTAATACCCATGGAGACATGAAGGTTGGACCCCAGAGATGGAGAGTTGGTTTTGTACACAAACACACTCATCGGAGGGTGAGCGTGTGCCGTGTATCTGAAAAGCGGGATCTGACAGGGCACAAACACCTTTTCTGGTTTATACCGATCATAAAAATCTGGAGTATTTGCGATCGGCCAAACGCCTTAACACTCGTCAAGCTAGGTGGGCAATATTCTTTAGCAGATTCAATTTCATGTTGTCATACTGGCCTGGGACTAAAAACGGGAAACCCAATGCCTTGTCTCGTCAGGGGGAACCTGTCAACGCCCCAGCAGATCCTGAACCCATCCTGCCTGCTTCCTGTTTTGTTTACGCTCTCACATGGGAAATCGAGTCGAGAGTCCAGTTGGCAGCTGATGGGGTTCCGGGCCTTCCGCCTGTCCCGTTGATAGGCTTTTTGTTCCCGCCGCACTCAGGGGGGGAGGTAATCAAGTGGGGACACGACAGCCGCTTTGCTTGCCATCCGGGTATAAAAAAAACTCAGTCGGTACTTCAGCAGAGATTTTGGTGGCTGGGAATGGTGAAAGATGTAACCGAATATGTTAATGCTTGTCAAACCTGTGCTATGCATAAGACGCCCAATCGCCCTCCTGCAGGACTGTTAATGCCGTTGCCTGTTCCTACTCATCCATGGTCACACATTACTATGGATTTTGTAACTGGTCTTCCGCCCTCTAGAGGAAACACTGTGATTTTGTCTGTAGTTGATAGATTATCCAAAATGGCTCATTTTGTTCCCCTGCCCAAGTTAACTTCAGCCAAGGAAACCGCAGAGGTGATGCTTACGAGCATCTTTAAAATCCATGGTTTTCCCCAGGATATTGTGTCGGATCGGGGTCCTCAATTTGTATCACACTTCTGGAGGGAATTCTGCCGTCTCCTTGGGGTTTCAGCTAGTCTAACCTTGGGTTACCAGCCACAAGCCAATGGTCAAACCGAGTGGGTTAACCAAGATTTGGAAAGGGGACTCTGAATTTTAGCCTCCCAGCAGCCTGCCACCTGGTCCGTCCAACTGCCCTGGGTTGAACTAGCCCATAATCATTTGCCTTCAGCATCTACTGGTTACGCACCTTTTCATGTCATTTTTGGTCATCAACCTTCTCTGTTTCCTCCTCTAGATCTCGACTCTTCGGTTCCTTCTGCACTTCGTCTCATCCTCCGCTGCTGACGGACCTGGGAGCGGACCAAGAGGGTTTTAGTTCGAACCTCACAGGCCTATAAGTCTGCCACTGACCGTAGAAGGTCCCCTGCTCCTGCCTATGTTCCCGGCCAAAAAGTGTGGCTTTCTACCCGCCATCTGAATTTGAGAGGACTGTCTCGTAAACTGGCTCCTAGGTTCGTTGGTCCATTTCCTGTGTCCAGAATTATTAACCCCGTTTCTGTTTGTCTTCGTCTCCCCAGGTCACTCTGCATTCATCCGTCCTTTCATACCAGTCAGATTAAACCTGCTAGGTCCAGTCCTTTGTGCCCTCCTGCCGTTCCCCCTCCTTCCGCCTGGTTCGTGGATGGTGGCCCGGCGTTCGCGGTGCGGCGGCTCCTGGCCTCTCGCCGCTGTGGCCGTGGGTTCAGTATTTGGTGGATTGGGAGGGTTATGGCCCTGAGGAGCGGTCATGGATTCCCGCTTTGTTCTGGACCCCGCTCTGATTCGTGAGTTTCGCTCCTCTCATCCTAGTTCGCCTGGGCCATCCGGGGTCGGCCGTGGAGGGGGGGTACTGTCAGGGCTTGAGTTTTGTTCTTTTGTGTTATCAGGTTTTTGGTTTATTTATTCTTTTGTTGGGATTTTTCTGCTTGGGTCTGTGTGTCTCTGTTTCTCTTATTGGTTCTTGGTAATGGGTGTTTCTCTTTCTCTCTCTGGCCACGCCCTGCTTCTGGTGCTTTCCATGTGCACCTTTTGCTGATTGCCACCTGGGGTTTTATAAGCTCACTGGGTGGTATTGTTCTCTGCCAGTTTGTCGTGCCTTGTGCCTGCATTCCAGCTCTGTACCTGTGTTCTTGTTCCTGCCTGCCTCATAGTGTGTACCTGACCTCCTGCCTCTTGTTTTGACCACGCCATTTTGCCTGATGATTTCTGTACTGCTGCTTTTGTTGGACTACCTGCTCGTGTACCGACCTCTGCATTTTCCTTTAGTAAAGACCACTAACAAACAGAGCTGTCTGCCAGAGCTGTGCATTTGTGTCCTACCATCCCCATGCATCCTGCCTGTCAATTATAGAGCAAACATGGCACGGACAGGCCCTCCCACTGCAGTCTCAAACTGTGTGTCCTTGTGAACTGTTTTGAGAAATGTGCTGTTCACTCTCTATCATGCTGAAAACCAGCCATTACTGGTGCTAAAGCGGAAACAAAAGCCACCTCCCCAACTACCTCGTACAAGGTTGCTCGTTATGCTGGATACGAAAATGACAACTGCATCAGGTGAAAACCATCAGCGATGCTTTGTGGCTGTAACATAGGACCCGATATGTGCAGCAGGTCAGAATAATATCTTTGACTTGGGTGCGAAAATAAAAAGATTCAACAGGTGTATTGTCAATGACTGGTTGTGTTTTAGTTTGGTAATTTTAATGCAAAGTGTCACAATATTCAATATCAATATTACAGAAGTAGACATTTTGGTTTAATGTTTCTTATGGATGAGAACATTTGAATGTTTGTGTGCAGACCTGCTGCCAGTGAAACACAGTGCTGTTTGTCTTGATAAGCAAATTCACTGACACAGTGAGGGGCATCTTTCAGACGAGGGGAGAGAGGGGGCAGCGGACAGCAATGAGACACACCACACATCTGCACCGAACCAAGGGCCAGTTGTTTAACCAGGCTGGAACCATTCTGCACAAAGCTAAGTCCAGGGGACACAACAACAGACAGTCTTCAAAACATGGACAGCTACACAACAGGTGTGCATTATACTAAGGAATCTTACTGATGACAATAATTAAATAAATGAAATTAAATAAGTACTACACTTAAATACAATTAAAAACACAATTAAATAAATAAGAAAACAGATAAACCTGGACATCTGGTTGAAAACAGCCATCAGAGCAGTGGTGTAAGCTCCCTGCACGATAGTGTCAAAGTAGCAAGGCACCAGGTAATAAGGGACGTGCTTCAGATAGGTGAACATGGCCTGGAACCATCGGCCCACCTGGAACATCAGCATAATAACACTCAGACCTTTCCTTTTGTGATAGTCTGACGAGCATTCATGAATTGGTTGACCAATGAATATCCTAGTTATGACTTACCACATATGACTGTATATATATATATATATATATATATATATATATATATATATATATATATATATATATATATATATATATATATATATACACACACACATACACAGTATATTCCAAGAAACAAGGCATTAATATATTAATATCTTTCTGTTTTCACAAGAACCTGACCTATGTTGCCATTCATGTTGTAATTAGAGGACATGAATTTATAAATAATTAATATATTTATAAATACATAATAAATATATATAATAAATATAAATATATATAATAATTAATATAATTTATAAATAATTAAATAACAGCTGTGGCTATTGGATTCAGTGGGATGTCTACTGTCCATGTTCAGGCTCCATCATGCTATCATCACATCTCCACATGTAGGGAACAGAATCTATTCCATCAATCCAGCAGTCCAGGTGGAGCAAGTTAACAGAGTTTGACCATCCATTTCAGCTAGCACACTGGGACGGGCGCACTGATCAGTTTTGGAAAAACAAAAAATTTGGATGAATAAAACAGCAATATTTGCTGCATGCTGAGAGAAGAAACAAATCTTTAATTGGGAAAGTTTTCCCAAAGGAATCCAAGACAAATGAATAGCACAGAGGGCAAAAATCTTTGAGTTAACATTGGGCCTCATTCACATATATACAGTATGTACAGATATGTTCTTACTCTCTGCACAAATAAATTAAAATAAATAAATACTCAAATAAATAAATAAAACAAAACAAGAATTTCACAACAGCAGAAATTCAAATAATTTTGTCAGAGATGGAAGCTAGAAAAGGCCAGATACCCCCCCCCCCCCCCACACACTAATAAATAAGTAAATAAAAATTAAATAAAAAAAAATCACAGAGCCTAATAAAAATAATATCAAAATGACAAAGAGGTTAGCAGCGCTTAGTGGACAGTCATCAATAAGCGGGGTGTGTTCAAGAACTGTCACCCAGAGGTCATTTGTTTCATTACTGTTCAGGTGATATCTGCAGCTGCTTGTGTCTTCTGGTATTGACGAGTGTAATTCAGTCAGAACATAATTTTATTAAAATGAAAATAACATTACTGCTTGTAAAAATAAATTAAGTAGACTAAACAATATAATTTTATACAGTTATGCTCAAACGTTTACATACCCTGACAGAATTATTATTTTTATTGGCCATTTTTATGAATATGAATGATAGCACAAAAACTTATTTTTTTCCCACTCATGGTTAGTGGTTGGTTGAAGCCATTTATTGTCATAATGACAAAAGAAACTACCCAAATGACCCCGATCAAAAGTTTACATACCCCTGTTCTTAATACTGTGTATTACCCCCTTTTGGGCTCCTTCACACATAGCACGAATAAGTAGGAATCAGGGTGTTGTTGTGAAAGTGTCGTGACACGGACCCACAACAGGGGGCGCAAATGAACGGACAATAGATGAGCCAAAAATACAACACTTTACTGTTGTGAAGCATGCACAACGAAATACAGACAAATACATAATTTGGACAGAGTCAAATGTACTAAGGTGACGTGTGGGCAGGCTCGAGGATAGAAGATGTCTGTCCAGAGAAGAGCCGGATCCCACACGATTTCCACTGCCACTGAACCCAGAGAATACTGGAGCCGCCAAGTTCCGAGTCCCCAGGTGGCCACCGTCTCCGGCTGTCGGATCTGGTACTGCTGGCAGGAAGCAGAAACAGTTATGTGTGGGTGTGTGTACACCCAGCAAATAGAAGTAGCGACAGTTCCTTAATGGTGGGAAAGACACCTCCACCTCCAAAACGGGAACACAATAAACCAGTAACAGTAGCACCTACTGAATACGGCTGAGAATATACCTCCAAAGGCAAACAATATCTCGGCAGCGAGGTGGAGATGTCTTCCAGCTTATATGGAGTGGTTGATGAGTTGATGATTGGTGACAGCTGTCATAGTGGATGAGTGACAGCTGTCACCCCGGCTGTTCCTAAGAGGCGGCAGCGCCCTCTCGTACCTGAAGCCCGCACGTCAGGCAGGGCGCCCTCTGGTGGTGGTGGGCCAGCAGTACCTCCTCTTCAGCGGCCCACACAACAGGTGTGTCACAGTGAAACAGCCTGAATGAATGAACCACGAAAATACTGAGCCACACAAGCGGTCGGGCAGGTGTGAATGATCTGCAACACAAGTATGATCCGTCTGTTCCTCTGTAGATGACCCATGGTCACAGACGTCCAGTTATGAAATGACATGAATGAAGCAGTGCACTCTGATCATGTCACACATCTGCTGGCCCGGCGTGTCCATCCGGCCCCACGCGCGTGTCCAGCCCGACACACATGTCCTGTGGACGGCACACTGCAGGACAGACACCGCGTCATGTGGAACAGAGCTCACATGGGTGACATGACATCCAGATCACCTGCTGCGTGTTGTGATCTGATGGTCTGTTTCACCTGAGACAGCCTGTCAATGTGTGCGCCGTGCGCTCGCTCACTGAAGCCCGTCGCACCAGCAATATATGTTTTTATGTATGTCCACATGAGGACAGCAAGCAGACACATGCACATCACAGTGGACAGTTGTAAGTTCATGTCAGTCAAAACATGGTACATGTTCTCCAGCTGTGATGTCCAGGACCAGCGATCTCAACAGCTGCGTCTGTTGGCGGCCACACCCCCTGTCCGTCCAGCGCACACACCAACTTGTCACTCTCTGTTTCTGTGTTATGTAATCATTTGTTTTTATTTACATAATTGTGTATGTAGGTAGTGTAGTACTTATTAATATGTCTGTCCTGGCTGTGGTCTCTGTGTTTTTAATGTGATACGTCGTGCATACTGAGCCGCCATTTGTAGCTGTCAGTGAGTCTCTGGTCAGCAGATGGGAGGTTGCTCACTGTGCTGTGTGTGCTCAGACGTAGCTGTCCAGTCCCCATCTGTACATCCGTACCAGCAGTTTATACAAGTGCGCTACCGCCACCACCCCCACCCACCCCCACCAACCCCCCCCGGCATGCCACATGTGTTGCGGATGGGGGGAGCACATGAAACACATGCACGCCTCATGTGTTGCGGGGGGGGGCAACACATGCACAATACACATGCACAGCACATTTGTTGCAGGGGGAGCTGACACTCTAGCATGCCATGTGTGTTGCTTTTTTGCAATGCCACACTTTTGGGGTCACTTAGACAAATTTCACATCCAGCTCAAAAGTGATTGCCTGCTCACTATTTTCGTGTGAACAGCGCAAATGGTCACACTTTTCTAAGTGTCCAGCGAGCGGTGTTGGATGTTCATGTATGTCACCTGGAATTTGTCCGACACCTGCTGCGAGAGGGATTGAATGGGCTCTCACAAGGTACTCTCTGTCTTTTGGCCACTGATGCACACGAATAGTTGTAGCGAGAGGTGTACGAGGCGTTAGAGGCAGCTCTGATTTTTCACGAATGGCATGCAATTCCTGTTCCGTGCGCTAGTTGGCTTCTATCGTGTTATGTGTGACGGGGCCCTTAACATAAATGACAGCTTGAAGTCTTTTGTGGTAGTTTATGGATGAGGCTCTCTGATGGTAAAGCTGCCCCTGAATGTCTTGGACTTAAGTTACATCAATTACAAAGAAACACAAACAGTATGGCACTTTATGGTAAATCTGCACGGAGTAAAAGTTCTCAAAAACTGAGTGACCGTGCAAGAAGGAGAAGAGTGAGGAAAGCCACCCAGACAACCCAGAAGAAGTTATAGGCTTATGTGGCTGTGATTGGAGAAATTGTGCACAGTGCAAGCTTTGGATTCTGCATCACCACTCTTAGCTTCATAGTAGAGAGAACGGAGAAGGATATTCTTTCACCACAACAGATCAAATTTAGGTTTGCACCTCAGATGTACCTTCTGGCAATTTGTAACTAAACATTCAGGTCTTCTTTTTAAGAAAATTCTCCTCTACACCACTTCATCATGAAGCTGTATAACTTATCTACATTCTCATATACCCCATTTTAAACTAAGCCAACTAACTCAACTGGTATAGTTGAAAATCATGACAATAGATGATGATGAAAGTTGCCAAAAGTGCTGTATATTTCAGAGAAAACACCATTCTGCACACCTTGATATAAAATCTTTCATATGTGTATAATTTCAAATATTATATTATGACTAGTGCATTGCCCGTGGGGATCCATGGGCCCTAGATTGAGTCACGTTTATAAAATAGCTAGCTGACATTTTTTCAAGAGTGGTAATAAATTATGCAAAGTTTCTATAATGAGTTGGAATGGTGCGTGAGTCCACAATGTTTTAGAACCTTACACCTTAGTATGTTTTAATGTTAATGTATGTTAATGTATTCATAAATTATTTAGATTCTTGTTATGATACACACCATTATTATTATTATTATTATTATTATTATTATTATTACTACTGTTGTTGTTGTTATTATTATTATTATTATTATTACTACTGTTGTTGTTATCATTATTATTATTGTTATCAGCATTGCTATCATTTTATTATTGCTTCTATTTTGTCATTTGATTTTTAAATGGAGCACAATGGAAATAACTGTTTTCACTCTCTTATCTGATCCATGTATTTTTGTCTTTACTATTTTATTATGTACGTACATTGAACTTACTAAATAAAATCAAACACATACGTACACATACACGTACACAGATGCCACTTGGCTTATATAGATGATTTACCACCCCTGTTTGAATGGTGTGTGAGTCCAGAATGTAATTATCAATGTCCATTGTTCAGTGTTGTTAGCTAATATCCGTAGCTTCTCCAAAAAAATAATAGTCCTATCAACATTCCGTTTCTGCAGCATTCATCCTTGACCCAAAAATGGCAAATGTTAGCTCTCCATAGTTTCTCCGTGATCAAAGGCAGGTACACGTACACACACACACACACACACACACACACACACACACACACACACACACACACACACACACACACACACACACACACACACACACCACTTCACTTTTAATATACAGATCAATCAATCAATCAATCAATTTTTTTTATATAGCGCCAAATCACAACAAACAGTTGCCCCAAGGCGCTTGAACATCCGTTGTTCACTGTTTGCTAATTTCCCTAATTTCTCCAAAAATATTAGTCCTGTCAACTTCCCGTTTCATGGCATTCATCCATGACCCAAAATACATAAGCATACCAAATGGTAAATAGCAGCTCTCTCCAATTTCTCCGTGATCGAAGCTACTGCATATGCATGCATACACACGCACACAGAGGCCACTTGGCTATTAATATATAGATCATTATTATTATATAATTCCCAAACCAGCCATATTTTATCCCATTTTTAATTCATTTATTTCAAAGCACTTGCTGGAGCACTCTCTCTGCTGACTCCCATTTTCCTATTGGTTTTGTTTCCAATTAAAAAAAAAAAAAAAAATAGGATGCTTATACATAAATTACTAAATACATAAATTACTTTTATACAAGGGTTTGGTCAGTCTTGAATATACGTAATCATGCAACCACATGCATAAAGTGTACAGTTAAAGCTGTGGCAAAAATAAACCACATATGCAGACTCATCAGTGTGGAGAAATTAGCTGAAGATGCCAAGAAGCCAGAGGACAGAGAACCAGTGGACAGATGGGCTACATTCAGCTCCGGCACCCGTGATGGCGCTGTTCTATGATCTGTCTGTCAACAGTGCACGTAAGGCTGGAGGTGGCAGCATGAAGCAGTACTTACCTCTCTCACTGCCCCAGTCTTGCTCAGCAGTCTGTCGGTGATATAATCAACCATCCAGTCTCCCTGCCTCAGGTTGTCACAAAATGGATGACCAAGATCATTCTTAGGACGAATCTCAGACATCACAGACATCAACCCTAAGGACAAGCACAAATTTTTCATGAAGTCTTTCCAGCAAAATAGCAATACCCTCGGCCGTATGAGCATTGTCTCCTTTATAATTTGTAGTTGTTTAATTGGTATGCCAGTGCAATGTGTTTTGTCTTATGTGCAATCAATCAAGCCCCTGTCACATGATAAGGACCAGAATGCAAATAAGAGTTTATGCTTTGTTGTGTTATCACTGTATCATTGATACATTCACCTCTATGTGGTTGTATTGATGTTGCAGAATAAACAACACGGAGCACTTGACCTCTGTCTTTTGGATACAACTTATGGACTATGAACAAATCCTGAACAGTGAACTTTATTTCTTATGAAGAGAACTTTATTTCCTGACACTCAGATATCTCAGCTTGCTGCCCAGCTCACACAGCTAGCCACACAATGCAAAGATTCTTCCGCCAACACAGCCGCAGTAGATTCTTCTACTCCACAAATAGTTCCTTCTTCCACAAGCGTAGTTTTGGCTCCAGAACCATTCATTTGTCATCCAGAACCATTCGCGGGCTGTGTTGAAACCTGTGCCACCTCTATGATGCAGTGTTCACTAGTGTTTTCTCAGCGACCCTCGCAGTATGCCTCCGACAGCAGCCAAATCGCTTATGTGACAAATCTGCTGCACGGTGACGCTAGTGCTTGGGCCACTGCTCTCTGGAGCAGCAAATCTACAGTTTTTGAGAATTTCTTTGAGTTCTCTTGTGAGTTCTGTCTTGTATTTGACCATCCCACCAAAACTTATACTGCAGCTCAACGCTTATTATCTCTTCGTCAGGAACACCGGAGCGCGGCCGAGTTTGCAGTCGACTTCCGCATCCTCAACGCGGAGGTGGGTTGGGACTCAGCTCCTCTTCAGAATATTTTTGTTAGGGGCCTCTTGGATCCTCTCAAAGATGAATTAGCCATCCGGCATGATCCTGAGGATCTCGACAAATTAATTTCCATGGTAATCCCTTTCAATTCACATTTGAGAGAAAACGCTGAGAGAAAAGCTGTGGGTCAGATAGGTCTGGTTCCACTCGGACTCCGCCCGCACTCATCCGGGGCCATCTGTTTATGGTGCGGGTGGGGAGCTGTTGACCCTGACTGGGGATGTTGTCGGGCGGTGGAAGGAATACTTCGAGGATCTCCTCAATCCCATCGTCACATCTTCCGAAGTGGAAGCAGAGACTGGGGATTCAGAGGCGGACTCATCCATTACCCAGGCCGAAGTCACCGAGGTGGTTAGAAAGCTCCTCGCTGGCAAGGCTCCTGGGGTGGATGAAATCTGTCCTGAGTACCTTAAGTCTCTGGATTTGTGGGACGGTCTTGGCTGACACGCCTCTGCAACATCGCGTGGCAATCGGGGACAGTGCCTCTGGATTGGCAGACTGGGGTGGTGGTCCCTCTGTTTAAGAAGGGGGACCGGAGGGTGTGTTCCAACTATAGGGGGATCACACTCCTCAGCCTCCCCGGTAAGGTCTATTCCAGAGTACTGGAGAGGAGAATTCAACCGATGGTTGAACCTCGGATTCAGGAGGAGCAGTATAGTTTTCGTCCTGGTCGCGGCACACTGTACCAGCTCTACTCCCCCATCGGGTGCTCGAGTGTTCATGGGAGTTCGCCCACCAGTCCACATGTGTTTTGTGGATCTGGAGAAGGCGTTTGACCATGTCCCTTGGGGCACCCTGTGGGGAGTGCTCCGGGAGTACGGGGTCCGGGGTCCTTTGCTAAGGGCTATCCGGTCCCTGTACGAACGCAGCAGGAGCTTGGTTCGCATTGCCGGTAGTAAGTCAAACCTGTTTCCAGTGCACATTGGCCTCCGCCAGGGCTTCCCTTTGTCACCGGTTCTGTTCATTATTTTTATGGACAGAAGTTCTAGGCGCAGCCAGGGTGTAGAGGGGGTCTGGTTTGGGAACCACAGAATCTCGTCTCTGCTGTTTGCGGATGATGTGGTTCTGTTGGCTTCATCAAATCAGGACCTTCAGCGTGCACTGGGGCGGTTTGCAGCTGAGTGTGAAGCGTCCGGGATGAAAATCAGCACCTCCAAATCCGAGGCCATGGTTCTCGACTGGAAAAAGGTGCTTTGCCCTCTTCAGGTCGGTGGAGTGTCCTTGCCTCAAGTGGAGGACTTTAAGTATCTCGGGATCTTGTTCATGAGTGAGGGACGGATGGAGTGTGAGATCGATAGACGGATCGGTGCAGCATCTGCAGTGATGCGGTTGCTGTATCGGACCGTCATGGTGAAGAGAGAGCTGAGTAGGGGGGCAAAGCTCTCGATTTACCAATCGATCTATGTTCCGATCCTCACCTATGTTCATTTGGCTCATGACCGAAAGAACGAGATCGCGAGTATAAACGGCTGAGATGAGTTTCCTCCGCAGGGTGGCTGGGCGCTCCCTTAGAGATAGGGTGAGGAGCTCGGTCACTTGGGAGGAGCTCGGAGTCAAGCCGCTGCTCCTCCACGTCGAAAGGAGTCAGTTGAGGTGGCTTTTCTTTCCGGATGCCCCTGGGACGCCTCGCTGGAGAGGTGTTCTGGACACGTCCCATTGGGAGGAGGCCCCGGGAAAGACCCAGGACACGCTGGAGGGACTACATCTCTCGGCTTGCTTGGGAATGCCTTGGGGTTCCCCCGGAGGAGCTGGGGGAGGTGTGTGTGGATCGGGAGGTCTGGGCAGCTTTGCTTGAGCTGCTGCCCCCGTGACCCGACTCCAGATAAAGCGGAAGAAAATGGATGGATGGATGGATTTAAGAAACGCCTACCACCTGGTCCGAGTGCGGGAGGGGAATGAGTGCAAAATGGCATTCAACATTCCTATCAGCCATTTTAAATACCTGGTGATGCCACTGCAACATTCCAGGCCCTCGTTAACAATGTCCGTCAGGACTTCCTAAACCAGTTCATGTTCATCTATATAGATGACATATTTATCTTCTCACCTGATTCCAAGTCACATGTCCACCATGTGCGCCTAGTACTCCAGTGACTCCTTCAGAGCCACCTCTTTGTGAAGGCCAAAAAATGTGAATTTAATTGGGTGACCGTGTCCTTCCTCGGGTTTATCATTTTGCCAAATCGCATTGAACCAGATCCGGCCAAGGAAAACACGGTCACTGAGTGACCCGTGCTGTCAACTTGCAAACAGCTACAGCAATTCTTGGGGTTTCGCAACTTCTATAGATGGTTCATCCATGGGAAAAGCCAAGTCGCAGCTCCACTCACCGCTTTAACATCCCCAAAAGTCTTGTTTCACTGGACACCAGCAGCTGACAATACCATTCCATACACTTACATATCAATTCTCCACAGCACCAATTCTGACTCAACCTGACCCTGAGAAACAATTTTTTGTTGAAGTCGATGCATCAGAGTTAGAGGTAGGTGCAGTGTTGACCCAGAGAACTGTGTAGGACAATCATATACATCCCTGTGCCTTCTTCTCTCAGCACTTAATGCCGTCTGAGAGGAACTACAATGTTGGCAACCAGGAATTGTTAGCTGTTAAAGAAGCCTTGACTGTGGCTACATCAGCTGGTGGGAGCTGCAGTCCTGTTTATCATTTGGACTGACCATAAGAACTTGGAATACATCAGAACAGCTAAGCGCTTAAATCCCTGACAGGCCAGGTGGGCGTTGTTTTTTGCCCGGTTCAAATTCACTACTACATTCCGTTCAGGCAAAAGAAATGGAAACCCAGATGCTCTGTCCTGAATGTTTGCGTCCCTGACCTCAAATACACCAGTAGGTCACGGCTCCATTCTTCCACAGTCCCCTGTAGTGGAGGCTCTGCCCTGGGAAGTGGATAAAACTGTACAAGATGTCCTGTCTCGCCAACCTGATCCTGACAGGGGACCTCCTGGCCACATCTTTGTGCTCCTGAGGCTCGTTCGGCCGTTATTCAGTTCTGTCACACCTCCAAGTTGGCATGCCACCCTGGTATCCACTTGACTGTTGATTTCATCCACCACTGCTATTGGTGGCCATCTTGTCAATCTGATGTATGAAGTTTCGTCCAAACCTGTAGAGTCTGTGCCTGGGGCAAGTCCCTTCACTGGCCCCCTGCCAGTATGCTACAACCACTTCCACTTCCAGGCCGTCTGTGGTCCCGTATTGGACTCGATTTTTTGACTGGACTCCTGGGTTCCCTAGGCTAGACTGTGGTCCTCACTGAGGTGGACCGTTTTTCTAAGGCTGTTCACTTTTGTGTCGCTGGAGAAACTGCCTTCAGCCCAGGAGAGTGCTGACCTCCTGGTTCACCACATCCTCCAGCTGCATGGCATTCCCCAAGACATCATGTCCGACAGAGGACCACAATTCACATCTCAGCAGGGGAAATGCTTCTGTGATTCCCTGGGGTCTCGGTCAGTTTATCATAAGCTCCTGGGTGAAGAGGAACTTTATCTGGGACCCTTCACTCCTAAAGAAGTTCTACTGGCATCACCTGAATAAGCTGGGGAAGGCGCCAGGGGGCTCCCGTTAATGGGGAGAAATGTCGGGATTTCCCTCAGAGTGTGGTTTTTGTGAAAGTGTAGTGACACGGACCCACAACAGGGGGCGCAAATGAACGGACAATAGAAGGAGTTAAATGTGAACACTTTACTGTTGTGAATGCCACAACCACACACAGCAGATTATAGAATAAATACAAAGACAATGGATAAAGGTGTCGTGTGGGCAGGCTCGACGATAGGAGACGTCCGTCTAGAGAAGAACCGGAACCACACGATTTCCTCCGCCACCGAACCCGAAGGATACTGGAGCCGCCAGGTCCCGAGTCCCTCAGGTGGCCACCATCTCCGTGTGTCGGATCTGGTACTGCTGGCGAAGAGCAAAGACGGTCAAGTGTGGGTGTGTGTACACCCAGCAACAACAACGGTGGGAATTCCACCTCCACCTCTAACACACACTCGTGCAGCGTCTGTCTATTCACTTATCTGGTGGAAAGCAGAGCGAAGCAGTCGGGGCCCACGCCGGTCCTCCGGGGAGACAGCTGCAACAATGTATCTACTGGAATCAATATTGGAATATTCAGGCTGAGAGTATTACCTCCGTAGAAGAACGATATCTCGGCAACGTGGTGGAGGTGTCATCCTGCTTTTATCCGGGGTGAAGTGCAGATGATCGGTGACAGCTGTCATAGTTGATGAGTGACAGCTGTCACCTCGGCTGTTCCTGTGAGGCGGCAGCGCCCTCTTGTGCCTGAAGCCCGCACTTCAGGCAGGGCACCCTCTGGTGGTGGGCCAGCAGTACCTCCTCTTCTGGCGGCCCACACAACACTGGTTTTAACTCTGATTGTTTTACCAGTGTCATGTGTTAGTTACTCCACTAGATGGTGCCCTCATTTTTGTTTCACACCTGGATCAGATGAGTGACTGATTATTGATAGACTATTTAAACCCTGACTTTCTGTTCATGTATTGCCAGATACTTGTGTGCCGTGTTTGTCTGTTGCCTTGTTTTGCCTCGTCAGCTTCCAGAGCCACCTTCAATGATCCAGGCAGGCTCCAAGAGGATCAAATCCGAATGCTGCCCTGTGACCTTGAATGCGTCTTCCAGCCGTGCGATTAAGATGCTGAATCATCCTGCAGCACAAGCTCAGGTAACCTGGCCTCCCCTCTAATTCCCGTATTAGAGCAAACTGTCTTTTTCCGATGTTCCAGACGATTCCGGTACAGCTCCCAAGCAGACCTGGATCCAGCTCTGACGACCTGCACAGCAACGTCACTTTGGAACTCCTTGTCTCTTGGCGCAGATCGCGTCTCGACTACATGCCAGTTAAGTTCCTCCTTGTCTCAGTGAGATCCTGTTCTCACTCGTTCCTGTTTGTGACTGTGCTATGATAAAGAACTGTTCCAAGAACTCTTCCTAAGAACTGTATGAATTCTGATATCAAACAATTGAGAACCCAAGTCCTACTTAATTGGAACGACGTTACAACACGCAGCACTTGACCTCTGTCCTTTGGATACAATTTATGAACTATGAACAATTCCTGAACAGTGAACTTCATTTCTTAAGAAGAGAACTTTATTTCCTGACCTCTGAAACAACCTGTGTTAAACCTTTTATGAAGCGTGACTGTTTTGAGGCTCCAGCATTACGAGCACATTCACTCACCCTGTGTGTCTTTATTCCACATAGTTGCTGGTCTCGGAGGCAAGCGTTTTTTTTTTTTTTTTTAATGGAAGTCTGAAGTCAGTGCACAGCATCACTGGACTACACGTCACAATTTGGACTTTAGCAGCAGTGGAACACCAAAATGTAAGTCCCTTTTCTGTTGTTTATAAATTAATAAAATGTCAGAGGACAAGGATCTATGTTAGCCATTATATAAAACAAATAATGAATGTATTTACATTCTTTCATTGGACCGAATATTTAATTCGGTGAAATATTCGTACCATTGAACTCATAAACGTTCATTATTTGTATAATCAAGTACTGCCACATGGTGACATTTGGAAATGCCCCATTTGAGTGTTAAGTTTGTCTCATATAAATACAATCTGTGGTTTTTGCTGTTATTACTGAAGGTTATGCAAGTATTCGTCTCTTTAAATATTTTGAGATATTTATTTTTATCACTACAACGTAATATAAAATAATTATGACACTAAACAAGTTGATCTTGTGTTGCTTTAATATACAGTGTGTGTACCCTGCAAGCCAGCATAGTTGAGCGGTAACCATGAAGGAATGTTGTAGCATCCTCCCCCATCCTCTTTCTCCTCAGCATCACAGCGAAACAGCAGCATGTTCAAGTCGACCAGAGTCAGTGTAGACATAATACTGAACAACATAACAGGAAGACATTATGTTGCGAGAGCATAAATGTGTCCATTCTCTGAACATGTATGAGCAGAATACATTATTTCACAAAGGTGCTTAACAACAGCCTCATTTATGAACCAGCAACATTCTACACTTACTAGCTAGAGAATGCATGTAGTGGCTTTGCCTTCTTAGTGAGGGACTTTGCTGTTTGATGTCACACAAACCATCTACAGCTCAACACCTCAAAGACAAAGGAGCTGGTCATTGACTTTGGGAAGTCAAGACCAAACCGTGACCAGTTCTGATCAAGGGATTTGAGGTGGAGGCCGTGGAGTCCTACAAGTACCTTGGGCTGTGGTGGCTGGACTAGACAACCCACACCAACCACCTGTACAGGAAGGAACGGAGCAGGTTGTACTTTCTGAGGACGTTGGGGTCGTTAAACATCTGCAAGAAATTCCTGTGGATATTCTACCAGTCTGTAGTAGCCATCATCCTCTTGTACACTGTGGTGTGCTGGGGGTGGGGGGGAGCACCACATCCAAGATGGACACATCCAGGCTGGACAAACTGATCAGGCAGACTGGTTGGCATGAAGCTGGACTCTCTGGTGATGGTGGCAGTGAAGAGAACACTGGACAAACTGCTGGACATTATGGACGATGCCAGTCACCCTCTGCACAATGTCATCAGCAACCAGAGGAGCCTCTTTAGCCACAGGCTGCTCCTTCCCAAGTGCAGGACTAACAGACTTAAAAACTCCTTTGTCCCTCAGGCCATCAGACTGTTACTCCTCACTCGGGGGGAGGAGGAGTAACAGGAAGACAGAGGGCGGGAAGGAGAGGAACAGTTGTAACCAGTAAGCCGGTAGTTCTGGTATTTATATTTCTATTTATTTTTGGCAAATTCTTTCTTACTTATACTTTTGATACTCTGTGGGATCTTACTCTGTGTGCTACTGTCCAATGCTGCTAGAACCTCAATTTTTCTGAGGGAGTCTTCCCAAGGGCTTAATAAACTTCTATCTAATCTTTCAAAAAATCCTGTGTTATAGTTATTGTTATTGCATACATACGTCATTAATGGCATGCTGAGAACAGTGGAAGTGCTGTCTTCAGCTGTTTTGAGGCTGCCAGTTTGGTACTGAGGGCTAAATTGTACCAGGTGGTGTCTTAGAGCCCCAACTTGCTCCTGGGATGTTGGTTCCAGATTCACCCTACAAGGGAAACACAATAACTGATTTAAATGGCTGCATGAAAATTCAGACAATGACAAGGCCTAAACTATAAGCTAGTTACATGATTGAGTCCATCAGTGAGTTTTAGTTCATAAATTCAATGAATGTTAAAATTTGACATATTGGTCATAGTGTTAAAGATTTTATATATATATATATATATATATATATATATATATATATATATATATATATATATATATATATATATATATATATATATATATATATATATATTTTTTTTTTTTTATCACTGTTAAACATTTGTACCTTTGTCTTTGTTCTGTTATTGTGCTGTTATGCACCTGTCTTAAAAGTAACCCTGAGAATGTACTTGTTATTCAACTTTGTTTTAGCATGCTGGGGTCAGTCTGAACTGGGAGTAAAGAACTGGAGGTTGTTTTGACCGTTGTGAATTTATGGCCTTGTACATGTGATGCTTAGTATAAAGAACAGGACACTCCAGGCAGATGCAGAACAGATGATAAGTGCAACAGACGAACGGGATGTGCTGACCTCCATTGATAAGATTAAAGAAACTGTTTTTCCACGCAGATGCACTTATTGACGTATGTGTTTATGTTACGGGAAGAAACTTGTCTTGCGTTATTCCCCCCACCCTTAGGACAAGTTTTATGATGTGGTTAGGGCTTCTCCAATAAAAAGAGCAGGAGCGCAGGCCAGACTTTAGTGTAGCTTTGGTGTACAGCCTGACTGCACTCCTCGCGAGATAAATTTGACTTTCCGTCTCACTGGTGGTTCTTGACTCTGTTTGTCTTGTTAAAGGTTTTAAGAATGTTTGGAGGAGAAAATACCCAACACATAGTTCAACTCAAATTGCTTAATTCAGTTTGATATATTCCAAATGATACAGCTGTATAACATGAAACATAACGAGTGCTTCTAAAATCCATCCATCCAGTGTACCATTCCTGGGCCACACTACAGTGACCGTAGGATAACTGAGATTGTCCAAAAATTATTTTCATCTTCTGATACATACATACCTACCACTGAGGGACCCCGCAGTAGTAGGAGGGACTGCCTATCTGTCCTTCCCAGTACAGATGGGCGATATATATTGTAATTTCAAGACCAAATTCTTCCACTCGTCTAACCCCTAAAAAGGTCATATCCAATCATATCCTAAAAAGATGCCTGAACCACATTAAATAACTCTGAACATGATGGTGCAGCATCTCCATTCTGAGTTTGTTTCACAACATCAATATTAATTTAGCACTGCACCTTAAAGACAGGCTAGACATCCCAGTGACTACAAACCCATTTCCAGTGAAGTTGGGACATTGTGTAAAAATGTAAATAAAAACAGAATACAATGATTTGCTAATCCTCTTCAACCTATATTGAATTGAATACATCACAAAAACAAGATATTTAATGTGCAAACTGATAAACTCTTGTTTTTGTGCAAATATTTGCTCCTATTGAAATGGATGCCTGCAACACATTTCAAAAAAGTTTGGACGGGGCAACAAAAAACTGGGAAAGTTGATGAAAGAACACATAATTGAAAAGAGGTGAGTGTCATGAGTGGGTATAAAAGGAGCATCCCCAAAAGGCTCAGCCGTTCACAAGCAAAGATGGGGTGAGGCTCACCACTTTGTGAACAACTGCATGAAAAATAGTCCAACAATTTAAGAACAATGTTTCTCAGCATTCAAATGCAAGGAATTTAGGGATTCCATCATCTACAGTCCATAATATATTCAGAAGATTCAGACAATCTGGAGAACTTTCTACACATAAGCGGCAAGGCCGAAAACCAACATTGAATGCCCGTGACCTTCAATCCCTCAGGTGGCACTGCATTAAAAACCAACATCATTGTGTAAAGGATCTTACCACGTGGGCTCAGGAACAATTCAGAAAACCACTGTCAGTTAACACAGTTCGTGACGGCATCTACAAGTGCAAGTTAAAACACTACCATGCAAAGCGAAAGCCATACTGTGCTGGCGAACTGCTTGATAGTCCCTCCTCCCTTTCCATCAGCGGGGGATGCCAGGTGGAACGAATCTGCTGAGCAATCTGTGCGTGCCCGGTATGTTTAAAATGATGGACCTGTCACTGTTGGGTATTGGGGCCGCAGCGCTTGTAGCGATCGTAGCGCAAGCAAATTCATCTGTAAAACCAGCGTGACTGTGCAGCGACGATTCCTTTCTACAAACGTTTGAAAGACAACCGGTAAGCGCCATATTATCCTGTGACTGTGAAACTTACCTGAGCAGTGTGGTGCAATCAGTGACGTTCTGGAAACACAGACTCTAAAAGACTGTGGTTTGATTGAATTGTTTGTTAATGTGGTTTGTTGTGCTTTGTGCAAGTTGGGGTTAAAACAAGGTGTAGTTATAAGCTACAGTTAAAACAAGGCGTAGTTAAAAGCTACAGTTAAAACAAGACATAGTTAAAAGCTACAGTTAAAACAAGACGTAGTTAAAAGCTACATTACATAAAAGCTACAGAGTCTGTTTGCCTAAAATTAGAATAAAATGGTAAAAGTCCAATAAAATGTAGTTTGTAGAAACGTAAAACCATTTACGTATACCAAGCAAGTTTTAATTTAGCTAAAAATGTAGTTTAAAATCTCTCACTAAAAGTATAAATCTATTTACTTGGCTAAAAACAAAGCGAAAAATATGCTGTTTGGCTAAAACATATTAGATTTATTAATTTAGTCAAATAATGAACTGTTTTGAAATCTCTTGGCTAAAATACGTGATGTTACCTTGGCTAAAGACATAAATATAAAAATGTACTTAAAAACTTTAGCATGGGTAAAAATGTATTTAAACCTTTTGCTTTACCTGCTAAACCTTTAACCTTCTGCTGAAAGTTATGTGTTCAAAGTTATCCTACAATTCATATGGTTTATAAATAGTAGCTGAAATCTTTCACTAACAAATATTATTAAATCTTACTAGTGGCTAAAATGCTAAAAATCTTTGACTATAAAATATCGTTGAGATCTTCAAGAATATATTAAATCTGTCTAAATCGGTTAAAAATACTGTCGTAAAAATATTTTGATTTAAAAGACAGGAATATTAATATTATGAGTAATGTGTTTATTTTCATGTACAATAAGTAATTTTGTATTTTTGTTCTCTTTTTGAGGTTTTTCACCTAACTGCCTGTTCAACATGGAAAAGTAATAAATGGGAAATCAAATTCTATGGCTGCTCACTGAGTGAAATCCAGTTGAAATTCAATGTAGAAGGTTTATCCTTTTTAGTAGGGAATTGCACAAACTAAGTCAGAACACAACTTTATGCATACATGAACAACATCCAGAAACACCACCGCCTTCTCTGTGTCTGAGCTCATTTGAAATGGAGAGACGCAAAGTGGAAAAGTGTGCTGTGGTCTGATGAGTCCATATTTCAAATTGTTTTTGGAAATCATGGATATTGTGTCCTCCAGACAAAAGAGGAAAAAGACCATCCAGATTGTTACCAGCGCAAAGTTCAAAAGCCAGCATCTGTGATGGTATGGGTATGTGTTAGTGCCCATGGCATGGGCAACTTACACATCTGCGATGGAAGCAGCAATTCTGAAAGGTACATCGAGGTTTTGGAGCAACACATGCCATCCAAACAACGTCTTTTTCAAGGACGTCCCTGCTTATTTCAGCAAGACAATGCCAAGCCACATTCTGCACGTGTTACAACAGCGTGGCTTCATAGTAAAAGAGTGTGGGTACTAGATTGGTCTGCCTGCAGTCCAGGCCTGTCGCCCATTGAAAATGTGTGGCGCATTATGAAGCGTAAAATACAACAGAGACCACAGACTGTTGAACAACTGAAGTCGTACATCAAGCAAGAATGGGAAAGAATTCCACCTACAAAGCTTCAACAATTAGTGTCCTCAGTTCCCAAAGGCTTATTGAATGTTGTTAGAAGCAAAGGTGATGTAACACAGTGGTAAACATACAACTGTCCCAGCTTTTTTGAAACATGTTGCAGGCATACATTTCAAAATGAGCAAATATTTGCACAAAAACAATAAAGTTTATCAGTTTGAACATTAAATATCTTGTCTTTGTGGTGTATTCAACTGAATATAGGTTGAACAGGATTTGCAAATCATTGTATTCTGTTTTTATGTACATTTTACACAATGTACCAACTTCATTGGAATTGGGGTTGTACTTTGAAACAGAGCTGCTGTCTGGCCAGTAGTCATCTCCTGGAGGCACGCATTTGACTGCCCATTTAGTGGCAGCAATGTCATCCCAGAAAGCATCAACCATCAACTTCCATGTCCTATGCTGAGCATTGTAGGACATCATGGTTTCACCCAGGTTCATATTCAGTTCTTGAACCTTGTTCGCAAAACCTGTAGATTTATGGATGTGGTGGGGAGTGTTGTCAGACTCCTGGACCTGGAGACCCCTATCCAGCAAATAGCTCACAATTTGTTAAAAAAAAAAAAAAAGGTCTTCGACTGCAGCCCCCCAAAAACAGATGGAGTTCTTTCATGCGGGACAGTTACAGAAACAGCAGGCTCTCTTTCTCTGAAAAGAGGGCTGAGTCAGTACACAATCAGTCCACTGGGTGTCGCTATTAGAAAACAGTTGGCTTACAAAAAGGTTGGGCTCCAGGCTTCAATGGCACAGCTGACAGTGCATTTGGCTCCTCAAGTCCAAAGAACAAACAACAAAGGTCAGTATCTCATGAAGAAAATCTCAGCAAACAGATCAAATATGGCAGGCGCACTCCGTATTCAGGAATGGAAGTCTGAGTCAATATCAAATTAGTCACAAGAAAAATCAATGGGGAAATAATAAGCGCTAGAGAGAAGGACAAAACCTTACAATCTGGCAGGAAGCAAGGGATGGGGCTGATTAAAAAAAAAAGATGTGAACCTATTAACCCACACAGGTGGAAGGAAGCACAGAGGCATGAGGACAAGGAATCAAAACCAAGTGATCCTGAAGTTACCACAGTGAAAAATACAAACAAAACAGTTGGACACAGAGGACGACAGAGATAAACAAAAATAAATGCAATTCCAAACACCAGGGTGATCCCGTGAAAAGGCAAACATGCCAAGCACAACCAATGTTATAATGCTGGAGAGAAGTGTGTGTGTGTGTGTGTATATATATATATATATAAACGCAACACTTTTGGTTTTGCTCCCATTTTGTATGAGATGAACTCAAAGATCTAAAACTTTTTCCACATACACAGTATCACCATTTCCCTCAAATATTGTTCACAAACCAGTCTAAATCTGTGATAGTGAGCACTTCTCCTTTGCTGAGATAATCCATCTCACCTCACAGGTGTGCCATATCAAGATGCTGATTAGACACCATGATTAGTGCACAGGTGTGCCTTAGACTGCCCACAATAAAAGGCCACTCTGAAAGGTGCAGTTTTGTTTTATTGGGGGGGATACCAGTCAGTATCTGGTGTGACCACCATTTGCCTCATGCAGTGCAACACATCTCCTTCACATCATCCGTGAAGAAACACCTCTCCAACGTGCCAAATGCCAGCGAATGTGAGCATTTGCCCACTCAAGTCGGTTACGATGACAAACTGGAGTCAGGTCGAGACCCCGATGAGGACGACGAGCATGCAGATGAGCTTCCCTGAGATGGTTTCTGACAGTTTGTGCAGAAATTCTTTGGTTTTGCAAACCGATTGTTTCAGCAGCTGTCCGAGTGGCTGGTCTCGACGATCTTGGAGGTGAACATGCTGGATGTGGAGGTCCTGGGCTGGTGTGGTTACACGTGGTCTGCGGTTGTGAGGCTGATTGGATGTACTGCCAAATTCTCTGAAACGACTTTGGAGACGGCTTATGGTAGAGACATGAACATTCAATACACGAGCAACAGCTCTGGTTGACATCCTGCTGTCAGCATGCCAATTGCACGCTCCCTCAAATCTTGCGACATCTGTGGCATTGTGCTGTGTGATAAAACTGCACCTTTCAGAGTGGCCTTTACTGTGGGCAGTCTAAGGCACACCTGTGCACTAATCATGGTGTCTAATCAGCATCTTGGTATGGCACACCTGTGAGATGGGATGGATTATCTCAGCAAAGGAGAAGTGCTCACTATCACAGATTTAGACTGGTTTGTGAACAATATTTGAGAGAAATGGTGATATTGTGTATGTGGAAAAAAGATTTAGAACTTTGAGTTCATCTCATACAAAATGGGAGCAAAACCAAAAGTGTTGCGTTTATATTTTTGTTGAGTGTATATATATATATATATATATATATATATATATATATATATATATACACGAGGTCTATTAGATAATAACCAACCCTTTTATTTTTTTTTTAACTATATGGATTTGAATGACGTGCGATTACAACAATCATGCTTGAACCCTCGTGCGCATGCGTGAGTTTTTTCACGCGTGTCGGTGACGTCATTTCCCTGTGGGCAGGCCTTGAGTGAGATGTGGTCCCGCCCTCTCGGCTGAATTCCTTTGTTTCACACGCTGCTCGAGACGGCACGCGTTGCTTTATCAACATTTTTTCTGGACCTGTGAGGAATATCCGAGTGGACACTGTTCGAGAAACTAAGGTGGTTTTTGGTGAAAAGTTTAACAGCTGATGAGAGATTATGGGGTGTTTCTGTCGCTGTAAGGACTTCCCACAGAGCAGGACGTCGTGCAGCGCTTCCAGGCGCCGTCGTCGGCCTGTTTCGACCTGAAAACATCCTAATTTAAGGCTTAATTCACCCAGGACGTCGTGAGAGAACAAAGAAGATTCAGAAGAGGCCGGCATGAGGCCCGACATGCGACTCTGCCCGCACGTTCTTTCATTACAAAATGTCCGTTAACAATGGAATGTCCGAATAAACTCCTCATGCTGACTTCTTCTGAAAGTTCTCTGTTCTCTGATGACTTCCTGGATCAACAGAGCCTGAAATGTGGACGTTTTCAACTTGAAACGGCGAGACGCTGCCGCCTCGAAGCGCAGATCGCCGTCAGGCGCTGTGGGCCGTCCTTACGGCGACACTACCAGACCAAAATCTCTCATCAGCCGTTAAAATTTTTACCAAAAACCAGCTGAATTTATCGAATGGTGTCCACTCAGTTGTGCCTTACAGTTTTGAAAAAATTTTGATCAAACAAAGCAGCAGTCTCTGAGCCATTCCTAAACAATGAAAAAACGACGAGAGGGTGGGCCACTCCTCACTCAAAGACTGCCCACAGGCGAATGAGGTAACCGACAGGCGTGAAAAAACTCTTGCATGCCCATGAGGGTTCAAGCATGTCTGATGTAATCACACGTGATTCAAATCCATATGGTTTTTGAAAAAAATAATAAGGTCGGATACTTTTCTAATAGACCTCGTATATATACTTTTGAAAAAATCGATCATCAGATGTATGAATCAATCTTTTGGAATTAAAATGAGAATCTCAGGTGAGGCGATGGTCTACTGGTTAAAGCGTTGGGCTTGAGACCAGAGGATCCTCCGTTCAAATCCCAGCCTGACCAGAAAATCACTAAGGGCCCTTGGGCAAGGTCATTAATCCCCTAGTTTCTCCCAGTGTGTCGTGAGTACCTTGTATGGCAGCACCCTCACATCGGGGTGAATATGAGCATTATTTGTAAAGTGCTTTGAGCGTCTGACGCAGATGGAATATATATATATATATATATATATATATATATATATATATATATATATATATATATATAAATGCAGTCCATTTACCATTTTAATCAATTTAAAATCTGCAATCAATCTTTTCAACCCAGTACTAATTTAATCTCTATACAAAGCAGTTGTTCCCCATTAGCCATTAGCTTTCAACCAATAGGAACAGTCCTTAAAAAGGTGTTAAAATATTATTATTAAATATTAAAATATTCTTGATTGTAGATCACCAACAAGACATCCCCTCCGCCACCCTACCACCACCACCTGTCTGCTGCCTGAGGTTGGGCTCTGTCCCTGCCTTTTCCTTTGGTAGCATTTGTGATCATCTCAACTCTACTCTCTACCATGATAGAGACATGTGCCAAATCTCTTTCGCTAAAGACTATAACATTCTGTACATTGTATAAACCGGATACTCACACTCACCGGACAAAAGCAAGTCCCAATGTTTTTGTATGGTTTTCCATGTAATAAACACCGTATATACCAGATTTTGTATAACAGATTTTCTCTCACATCGGCCAAAACCTCCCATCCCATCACACTTAATTCCATTAAAAACCCCTTGCACGTATTGGACAGCGCAGTCTGGAGGTGCCCAGTCGCAAAATGAAGTTCAGCACTGACACACGCTGATTTGAGTAAAGTGGGTATCATATTTACTTAATTAAAAGCCCAGGCTTTATTTTTTTTAACTCAGCTCATACCCGGCACCGAAACGAGGCGGGCCTTTATTCAAGGCCAGCAATTATTAACCAAAAAGCGCTTGCTGCCTGCACTGTAATATGGTGTTAAGTTTCACACATATCCCTGGGTGTGGTGAATAAAAGACAGGCGCTTCCTCAGCTTCCTCAAGCTCCCGGTGCAACACGCCCAGGACTGTCTGCAGTTCGCATATGGGCAGGTGGTGGTATGGAGGATGCCATCCTCTACCTGCTACACCGAGTCCACTCGCACCTGGATAAGGTAAATGACACAGTGAGGATTCTCTTTTTGTACACTTGAGCACTTTCAACACCATCCCAACCCTTGTGCTTCAGGACGAACTGAACAGGATGCGAGTGGACCCCTGCCTGATAACTTGGATCTCCAGCTACCATATTGACAGGCCACAGTATGTCAGGCTGAGGGACACATCTGACCCTATGATCAGCAACACTGGAGCACCTCAGGGCACAGTACTGGCCCCTTTTTTCTTCATCCTGTACACCTCCAGACCAGACCAGAGGTGTCAAATCCAGCTTCAGAAAGTAAAAGTCCAGCCACATATTTGTTTCATCTTCTCAATAAACCAGCTGATTGTAATTAGTTCAGCTCTTCAGGCAGGTGGATGAGCTAATTATTGAGATCACCTGTTTTAGGTGCACAGGTAGAAGCAACGCATGGGAGGGTTTTTACTTTCAGAAGCCAGATTTGACACCTCTGCAGATGACACAGCCATTATTGGATGCATCAGGGATGACAAAGAGGAGGAGGACAGGAGCCTAGTGAAGGAATTTGCTGCCTTGTGCCACACAAACCATCTACAGCTCAACACCTTGAAGACAAAGAAGCAGGTCATTGACTTTGGGAAGTCAAGAACAAGACTGTGACCAGTTCTGATCAAGGGAGTTGAGGTGGAGGTAAACACAGATGGTGATCACGTGACTAAGCTCCCTCGGTAGATAGTATTGCCACAGGCTAACAGCAGCAGCTCAAGGTTTTAGCAGTGCAAGATTGGCTTTATGGAGATATGCCCTGGGTTACACCACTGGTTGTTAACATACATGATGAGTCCTCCACATTTAATTTTTCCATATGCTTTATTGTTTCCATCGGCTCTCACAGCAGTGAATCCCAGCAGGTCCACATTAGCATCCGGTACAAGGTGGGTTAGCCACGTCTCTGTAAAGATTAACAAGCTGCTGTCATGGTAAATACAGTGGTTTTTCAGTGCGGACAGCTCGTCAATCTTGTTCGGCAGTGAATTCACATTTCCCATGATCACGGAGGAAATCGATGACTTGGCTAGGCTAACAGATGCCTCCAGTTGTCTGTTAGCCTAGCCTTTAGCTTAGCCACGGCATTGCAGCCCCTGGGTCTCCTCTTCAACTCTGCCGGGATGGGGTGTCATATCCCAGGGCGTCCCTTTGTTCTCAGAGCCAGCAGTTCCTCTCTTGAATAAGTGGTAGCGTTGAAAAGTTAAGAACATCCATGGGATATGTATAAAGCACACAACATCTTCGTGAAAAGAGCAAAAGTGTAGAAAGCAGAGGAAAAAGAGCTAAAAAAAAGAGGTAAAAATGGAGAGCTACTGGAGAGGCAGCCATCTACCACAGTGCCTGAGTGAAGAAGCTGCTTAATAATTATGCACACCTTCATATAGAGTATTAATCACTGTAGGCCACATCCTACCTCGGTACGCAAATACATATCATATGAGAATGCTTAAACCCAAAAAGCTTTCAAGCTTATATGCTTGGAGTCAGAAAATATGTGTAGAAATAATGATAAAGTCAGAATCCTCGCTTAGAAATTGTGCAGGCTATCAGGCTAACGGTGCTGGGTGTCATAAGATGAATACTTCCTGGCAGAAATGCACAATACAGTGTTTATATAGCTTATCCATTGCAAAGTGTAAAAGCTATACTAAGAATAACAATGATATAAAGAAAGTGTAATAATAAAACAAATACAATTATACCAGTAAAATTTGTTATATGACTATTAGCAACAACTTTCTCATCTCTCCTTTGGTTTAGGCTTAATAGTCACAGATTGAATATTTACTGTATGTGGCCCTGCAATAGACTGGCATCCTGTCCAGGATGTACCCTGCCTCTCACCCTGTGACTACTGGGATAGGCTCCAGCCCCCCATGCCCAGCAAACCTTGATAAGAGTAAGTGGGTATGGAAAATTAATGAATATCTGCTGCATGTCTTCTGTTTTTGACTAATTCCTTTTTGGATGTTTCAAGTCCAACAGTGATGGAAACTGATATCAAAAAATGTCCATTGACGCCTTGAACAAAATGTTTGCTTTTTTATTGCTGCACCGATCCTGAAATAAATAATCCATCCATGTTTGTTTTTCCAATTTTTTATTTTTATTTTTTATGTTTATTTTGTCATCTGTAAGACTAAATAACAAGAAATGTTTTCAGTCTGACAGCACCATCCTTTTTGAGTTTATGAGTATTTACTGACATGTTTCATTGAGGATCTCCCACAAACAGACACAGCAGTCAGAATGCAGCCTCTCACAGGGAGAAAGGAGGCATGTCCATGTGACCTTCTCCAGCCTCTGGGGTTGGCTGTGAGTCAAAGCTTGACAAGAACAGAGATTCCTTTTACAGATGAGAATTTTTAGTTTCAGGAAGTGGTGGAACGAAGTCTCTATGACGTTCCATCACTGATTTATTTATAAAAAATATGCTGACAAGTGCACTCGCACACGGCGGTGCGTCCATGGAACCCAGAGGGTTAAGACTTCATTTTAAGGCAAAATTTGCCCACCTGAAGATGACGATACAGCCAGATGTGAACTTGCCAAATGTGATCTTCTGCACAAAGTCTTTGTTGTTTTTGGACACCATGTCTTCTTTATGAATCAGCTTACTCTCATTTACCTGCAAGACATTTTTGAAATATCTAAATTTTAACAGGTCAAGTTTTTGTTTTAATACAGTGTCACACTGTTCAGTGGCTATAAAATACAAGGATATACACCAAAAACAACTGGTATTCATTGGTGACACAGATGACAGGAGTAAAATGAATAGACATAAAATACAACCCCAATTCCAATGAAGTTGGGACGTTGTGTAAAATGTAAATTAAAAACAGAAGACAATGATTTGCAAATCCTCTTCAACCTATAGTCAATTGAATACACCACAAAGACAACATATTTAATGTTCAAACTGATAAACTTTATTGCTTTTGTGCAAATAGTTGCTCATTTTGAAATGGATGCCTGCAGCATGTTTCAAAAAAGCTGGGACAATGGTATGTTTACCGCTGTGTTACATCACCTTTCTTTCTAACAACACTCACTCAGCATTTGGGAACTGACGACACTAATTGTTGAAGCTTTGTAGGTGGAATTATATCCCATTCTTGCTTGATGTACGACTTCATTTGTTGAACAGTCTGTGGTCTCCATTGTCGTATTTTGCGCTTCATAATGCACCACACATTTTCAATGGGCGACAGGTTGGTGCCATCACAGATGTGTAAGTTACCCATGCCATGGGCACTAACACACCCATACCATCACAGATGCTGGTTTTTGAACTTTGCGCTGGTAATAATCTGGATGGTTTCTTCCCTCTTTTGTCCGGAGGACACATCGTCCATGATTTCTAAAACAATTTGAAATGTGGACTCATCAGACCACAGCACACTTCTCCACTTTGCGTCTGTCCATTTCAAATGAGCTCGGGCACAGAGAAGGTGGTGGTGAATGTTAAGAAACATTGTTCTTAAACTGTTGGGCTAATTTTTCTTGCAGTTGTTCAAAAGTGGTGATCCTCACCCCATCTTTGCTTGTCAATGGCTGAGGATTTTGGGGATGCTCCTTTTATACCCAATCATGACACTCACCTGTTTCCAATTATATGTTCTTTCATCAACTTTCCCAGTCTTTTGTTGCCCCGTCCCAAGTTTTTTGAAATGTGTTGCAGGCATCCATTTCAAAATGAGAAAATATTTGCACAAAAACAACACAGTTTATCAGTTTGAACATCAAATATCTTGTCTTTGTGGTGTATTCAATTCAATAAGTTGAAGAGGATTTGCAAATCATTGTATCATTGTATAACTTTATTGGAATTGGGGTTATAATTAAATTAGGCCCCATCTTTCAACTGGCAAAATAAATTTTGTAACACATACAAAATTTCTTGGTGTTTATATTGATGATAAAGCTGGAAAACACATATTAACTATGTTAAAACTAAAATGTCAAAAGCCATTGCAATTCTGCATGCAGCTCAGACTTCCTCGTCCAACATGCATTAACCACTTTATATTATGCATTACTTGTTCCATATATTACATATTGTGCCGAGGTTTAGCGAAACACATATAGAACTCATACTAAACCAGTTTTCTCTTGCAAAAGAAAGCTGTAAGAATGATCAGTAAAAAAACATATTGCCAACAAATCCGTTATTTGCTTGTCTGCAAATTTTTAAATTCTGGGACTTGGTTGATTATATTAAAATACAGATTATGTATGAATTCAAAAATAAGCTTTTGCCTCTACATGTCCTCAATCTGTTTAAAATGAGGGATTCCAGCTACAGTTTGAGAGGAACATTATTATTTGAGAAACTGAAGATCCGTACTACTGTTAAAACTCATTGTGTTTCTGTCAGGGGTGTTAATACTTGGAATAATTGTCCTGATAATATTAAAATACTTGGTACATTGGTTGGTTTTAAAAGGATCTACAAAAAGAACATATTTACCCATTATAGGATTAGTTTTACCATTTTGTCATTGTTCACTATTACTTGTTTGGTTGTATTTTGAAATTTCAGTGATCGATTAAGTTAAATTGTTCATGCACTTTCTTTTTCTTTTTTGTATAGTTGTCATGAGTATACGAGGTCTATTAGAAAAGTATCCGACCTTATTATTTTTTTTCAAAAACCATAAGGATTTGAATCACGTGTGATTACATCAGACATGCTTGAACCCTCGTGGGCATGCGAGAGTTTTTTCACGCCTGTTGGTTACGTCATTCGCCTGTGGGCAGTCTTTGAGTGAGGAGTGGCCCACCCTCTTGTCGATTTTTTTCATTGTTTAGGAATGGCTCAGAAACTGCTGCTTTGTTTGATCAAATTTTTTTCAAAACTGTAAGGCACAACTGAGTGGACACCATTCGATAAATTCAGCTGGTTTTCGGTAAAAATTTTAACGGCTGATGAGAGATTTTGGTCTGGTAGTGTCGCCGTAAGGACGGCCCACGGCGCCTGACGGCGATCTGCGCTTCGAGGCGGCAGCGTCTCACCGTTTCAAGTTGAAAACTTCCACATTTCAGGCTCTGTTGATCCAGGAAGTCGTCAGAGAACAGAGAACTTTCAGAAGAAGTCGGCATGAGGAGTTTATTTGGACATTCCATTGTTAACGGACATTTTGTAATGAAAGAATGTGCGGGCAAACTCGCATGTCGGGCCGGACCCGACCGCAGGGGGTCGCGATAGGAAAAACACCTCCGTTGGAAACCTTAACGGGCAAGTTGGAACATGCCCAAGCTGTTAAACAATTTCTCAGTTACTCACTTGTTGAAAGCCATCAAAAGCCACCTGAATTTTACAAATGGTTTTCAACACGGAGGTGTTTTTCCTGTCATGGTGCACACAGATTTGCCGATTCGTCATGGAAACGACTCTGCGAATTTGCACGCACGTCTTTCATTAAAAAATGTCCTTAAACAGTGGAATGTCCGCATAAAGTCCTCATGCCGGCCTCTTCTGAATCTTCTCTGTTCTCTCACGACGTCCTGGGTGAATTAAGCCTTAAATTAGGATGTTTTCAGGTCGAAACAGGCCGACGACGGCGCCTGGAAGTGCTGCACGACGTCCTGCTCTGTGGGAAGTCCTTACACCGACAGAAACACCCCATAATCTCTCATCAGCCGTTAAACTTTTCACCGAAAACCAGCTTAATTTCTCGAATAGTGTCCACTCGGATATGTTGATAAAGCAACGCGCGCCGTCTCGAGCAGCGTGTGAAACAAAGGAATTCAGCCGAGAGGGCGGGACCACATCTCACTCAAGGCCTGCCCACAGGGAAATGACGTCACCGACACGCATGAAAAAACTCATGCATGCGCACGAGGGTTCAAGCATGATTGGTGTAATCGCATGTCATTCAAATCCATATAGTTAAAAAAAAAATAAAAGGGTCAGTTTATTATCTAATAGATCTTGTATATATTTATATATGTATACATACTTTATTTTTAATGGGATAAGGGGAGGGTGCTTATAGTAGGCATGCACATAACTGGTACTCATGGTGCATGTGCGTGCTAAAAATAAATGATGCGCAGCAGAAAACACAAGGGAAGTGCTTCATAAGAGGAAAGCAATGACAGATTGTTTCCCTCTGCTGTGCATCACTGATGCTGAGCACACACGAACACCATGAGTACCAGTTAGGTGCACCCCTGCTTATAAGCCTTGCTTCTGCCTTCACCCTTTTGGCCACACGAGTTCTCTGTACATTGTTCCTTTTATGTTTTGTTCTTGTCTTTATTGTTGCTCATCTGTGTGGCAGATAAATTCATTCATTCATTCATTCAAAAATTAACGCACAATGCAAGTGTTATTCCTACCCAGGGACACCAAAAAGGGAAAAATAAAAGTTAGGATTCTCGGGGCCCATGATTAGGGGCACAGAGAGGCCCGTAATACAATTGTAATATGACACTCAGTTATAAACTTACAATCACTAGTGTATTTTATTATTTACAATGTATTGGTAACATTAAGTTTATTTGTTCTGGAAACATTTCTCAATGCCCCCCCCCATTTTCACCTAACATGGTTCTGTCCACCTGCTCCCTCAGACTGCTGCAAAAACTTTCACAGACAGCGAGGAAGGACAGCTCAGAGAGCTCACAGAGCAAAACAAAAACAAAAAAGGGAAAAAAAGGTTAAAAGCAAGTGAAGGGTTGACCGTATATCACCAAGTTCTTTCAGAGGCAAGGTGGGCCTGGGATGGAAAGTTCTGGAATGTTAGCCTGTTGTCTGTTCCTAACTTTGTCCATAAGCTAACTCTTTTCTCCCCATGTTAGCTCATATTTCTGAAGAAAACTCTAGAATTATGCATTTCTCTGTTGTTTTACTTAAATAATCAATGCAGGCAAACATTTAGCAACTTCCTGCTAAACATTTATCAACTTCTTGTTCTGCTCAAAAAATGACTCATATTCTGTACAGACACGTTGGGCAAAGCAGCATGTCTGTCAGTCTCTCCGCCCCAACTGTACAAGACCAGGAACCCCTGAGGTGAGCATCTGTGTGTTGAATTAATCGATTATTATAGAGAAAAAACATTAAAAAATAAAAATGGTTCTGAAATAAAAAAAAAAGCCTATAGAATTGGATTCATTTGTGTGGCCATATGATTGTTGATCTCATAATGAATTGTGGATGGGGTAATGCTAGTGAAATGTTATTGAGAGGAAGCAGAAAGTGATTGTCCCATGAACCAAAAAAAAAAAAAAGTAGATCTGGTGTTGATATGGCACAATATTCAAACATAAGTGGGTTCCCGGTGTACAGACACACTGCTTGCGTACACAGGAAAGGTGAACTGAAATAAACATTAAATAAAATAAAGTGTAACTAGCACATTGCCCATAGGGATCTTCAGGCTCTAGATTGGGTATTATTTATTAAATAGGTAGCTGACATGGTTCAAGGATGGTAATAAACTGTGCAAAGTTTCTATAATGAGTTGGAATGGTGTGTGATTCCACATTTTTTGTAGAACCTTAGACCTCAACAATTTTTAGAAGAACTCAACCTGTTATCCATCCATCCATCCATCCATTTTCTTCCGCTTTATCCAGAATCGGGTCGCAGGGGCAGCAGCTCAAGCAAAGCCGCCCAGACCTCCCGATCCACACACACCTCCCCCAGCTCCTCCGGGGGGAACCCCAAGATGTTCCCAAGCCAGCCGAGAGATGTAGTCCCTCCAGCCTCCACCTCTCCAGCAAGGCATCCAGGGGGCATCCGGAAAAGATGCCCGAGCCACCTCAACTGACTCCTTTCGACGTGGAGGAGCAGCGGCTCGACTCCAAGCTCCTCCCGAGTGACCGAGCTCCTCACCCTATCTCTAAGGGAGTGCCCAGCCACCCTGCGGAGGAAACTCATCTCGGCCGCTTGTACTCGCGATCTTGTTCTTTCGGTCATGAGCCAAATCTCATGACCATAGGTGAGGATCGGAACGTAGATCGATCGGTAAATCGAGAGCTTTGCCCCCCTACTCAACCCTGTTATTTCCTGTTAATTACGTGTTTTTTATGTTAATTTACTGTCTTAATGTATTAATAAATTGTTTAGGTTCTTGTTATCACATATACATTATTATTATTATTATTTTTACTTCCATTTTGTCATTTGATTTTTAAATGGACCACAATGGAAATAAATGTTTTCAACATTCTTGTGTCATCTATCTATTTTATTTACATTGAACTTACTAAATAAAATCACACACGCACTCATGCTTTTAATATATAGATGACTTACTGCCCCCTGCTGGATTGGCGTGTGAGTCCAAAATATAAATATCAATGTCCATTGTTCAGTGTCGTCAGCTAATATATGTGGCTTCTTGAAAAATATTAGACCTATCAATTTTCCGTTTTGGCACCGTTCATCCTTGACCCAAAATATATAAACATACCAAACAGAAAATGTCAGCTCTCCCCAGTTTGTGTGTGATCAAAGTCACATGCACACACACAGAGCTTTTAATTTGACAAACAGAGACTGTGGCAGAAGACATTAAAAGCCTACACTCTTCACTTTTGGTACCAGGAGCATGACATTTCAATCACTCATGGTAACAGCAACATAACACGTAACTAAACTGACTAAACCAGTTGAACTACAAAACCACAATAAATCACTAACACTAACAACACTGTCAAAACTAACATGAACCACAACATATAAAATCCAAAACCCCGAACTACCATAGTGCATTGCAGCACACTGTCCATTGTTTATTAGTTAGCTAAAATCACTAATTTCTCAAAAATATTTGTCCTATCAACTTTTCATTTTTGTAGCGTTCATCCATCCTTGACTCAAAATACATAAGCATACCAAACAGCAAATGTCAGCTCTCCCTGGTTTCACCGTGATCAAAGCCATACACGCTCACTGCACACAGAGACCACTTGGTTATTATAATATAGATGGAAAAATACATACTTCACCTTGCTCAATCACTGCTTCACCTCAAGGAGCTTTGGTGGGTGCTTGCCACATCTCATTTGCATCTGCTGTCTGAACAGGAGTGCATTCTAGCTCTTAAAAGGAAAGACAGATGACTTATTGATTTATTTCATGTTATTCCCAAAACACACCCATGAATAATTAAGAGAAAATATGCAACCTCTTTATGCCCTTTGCCCTATTTGTGCTCAGATTACAATCTGTATCAAGAGCAAATATAATCTGTGCTATTGATTGTCAAGATGAGACCCCCTGTATGAGCGGTCTGTCATTGGTGCGTAAAAGATTTGCATGTTTTTATTCTGCTATCCACTGAAATCTTTCATCCTTTTTGTTGCAGTTAATCCTGTTCCATACCACACCCCCTTTCCTGTCATTACTACGCAAGTTCTTTCTGCTTCTCCCTTAGGGTGGCCACAGCAGATCTGAGGAGGATCTGCACATTGATTTGTCACAAGATGACCTTCCTAACAAAACTGCACATTACATGGAGAATGGGCAGGGGTGGGTTTTGAACCAGGAACATTTTGCACTGGAAACAAGGGCGATTGACTACCACCCCTACCCTTTCCTGTCATAACTAATCATGTTATAATCAGACTTGGTAGCAGTCACCTCTTCATCCCCTGTATTCAGAATGTTATTCATGCACTGTTTTGTCAGATTTTGATGTGCATTTGAGCCATGCTCTTCAGCCTGGTTTCCATTCTTGTGCTGATAGCAGCATTGGAAAATCTCTGACACTCTGTTTACCAGTTGACTAATCTTCGTTGTTTTGTTAGATTTTGAAATATCCATACCTCTGGACTCTGCTGTTGAGCACCGGCATTACGTAGTAGTATCTTCGGTCCATACCTGTATGTGTTCTTTGCTCTCTACAGTGTACAGTGGCAGGGTACTGGCAGAATGCTCATCTTTACTGTCGAACTTTGTGCTCCTTAAAATAGTTTGAGCCTCCAACACCAGCTCCTCAATCTGCCCTGTGGAAAGACAAGTAAGATCTTTTCAATGAAAAGCAACTTCTGTGATGACAAACACTCCGAAGCACTAGACCTAAAATGGGGTTCAGATTTGTTCAGGACTGTGCAGTTGATTGAATGATGAGCACCTGGTATGAACAGAGGTGGAACATCATCTAGAGAATGGTGCTCCTTCGGATTCTCGAAGGCCCTTCGTACCACGGCTACCACAGACTGGTGGCTGCTGGAGCAGTGTCTGGTCACTGCAACCACATCCTTCCCCAACTGCTCCACATACACCTACCATATTCAAAGAGGAACAGCATACTTTTTTTAAGTATAGACAGGACTTTTAAATTGTTTATCACAGCAACTAGTGAGATAATACATCCTGCAGTTTTAAGAACATTGCAGGAACATTTACCACAACCAGGGAGGCTACTGTATGTTTTCACTCATTGTCGGTTAGATTCTGGGGACTACTCAAGAAACGTATCAAATTTTCTGAAATAGGTGGCATCGCTGCCTCTACCACACTGTGGAACTCCCTTGGGTCCTTCTTGACAACTACCCAAACAGATAAGTAGTCCATCTCCAATTCTCAAAAGTAGCCAGGTGAGATATGGGCCTCTACTTGGTTTACTTCAGCTGCTGCCATCTTCAAAACTGAGGCACCTCCATGTTGGCTCATACACAGAGAAACACACCACATAGCCAAAAGTCATAGCTGACATTCCCTCACAATGGAATTGACACTTCTAATATTAGTCTACCTAAGTAACTGTTCCTGTGATACAAAGCTACATAGGTGACGAGCAGTGTTGAGCGGTGATGAGCGGTGCCTGATTTCCTGATTTCCTCCAAACATAACGCCTGGCATTGACGCCAAAGAGTTCAAACTTTGTCTCAGACCAGAGAATTTTGTTTCTCATGGTAGATCACTGCATTTGGGATTGAGTCCCGCAGGACCCAACACAAATCTGGCAGGAGCAGGTGGTCAGAACTTCACTGCGAGCGATAATAGGGGGGCTAAAAAACACTGCGGGAACAGAAGTGACACAATGACTCAATCACCAAAGGAGAATAGTGTAAAGTATGTGTGCCCACACGCTACTTTTATCTTAAATAATTTTACAAGAGCAGCGGACATAACAGGCGTGAACAGAGAGAGACGGACACAGCGCAGCAAATTACTGCATACCTAAATATGGGCATGCAGTAGCTGAACTATCATATGAAACTGTCTTGAAACTAAATGAAAACAACCAAACAGTAGAATTATTCCTGACCAGTGCATCAAAAGACATACAGGCCAGGGAATCAAAACAACCAACCACATGAATCTCTAATAATAGCCTAAATGACATATTTTCTCCCGTGAGACAGGAGGAAACACAAAATGAATGGATCTCTATTATTGTACATGCATAAATTCTCAGCATTTCGTGGGTGTGGGCGGGACTGGACAGGCACATTGCGAGAACGGGTGGCAGTGTAACACACGTTGCGGGTGCGGGAAGCAACAGTCTGAAATTTAGTGGGAGTGGGATGGAGAAATTAGTCCCACGCAGGGCTCTATATCTTGGTTTGAGAGTCTTTCAGGTGCCTTTTGGCAAACTCCAGGCAGGCTCCCATGTGCCTTTTACTAAGGAGTTGAGCTCTGACTCAACACCAATCAATGGCAACTCAGACCTGACTGGTGCATTGCGGCAGAGACATTTGGGTCATTCCATGTCAAATCACCCAGTTCTGAAAAAAATTTGCAGGTCACCCCTCAGTCCTGAGTTGGCAATTTAATATTTATTTATTTATTTCATTTCAGAATCTGTTTTACTGACGCAGGGAAATCATTCCACAGAACAGGGGCACGATAAGAGAAAGCTCTGTGACCCACAGACTTTTTATTCATCCTAGAGACACAAAGTAGTCCTGCACCATGAGAACGCAAAGCCCGGGCCAGTACATAGTGTTTAATTATATCAGCTATGTAGGGAGGTGCCAGTCCGTGAACAATTTTATAGGCTAGTAGCAGAACCTTAAAATCTGATCTCACAGGGACAGGAAGCCAGTGAAGAGATGCCAAAATGAGTGTAATGTAGTCAAACTTTCTGCTTCATGTCAAAAGTCTGGCAGCAGCATTTTGAACCAACTGGAGACCCCTAGTGCTGTACTGTGGTAAACCAGAAAATAGAACATTTCAGTAGTCCAATCTAGAAGAGACAAACGCATGAATCAGGGTCTCAGAATCAGGCATAGACAAGATAGGATGAATCTTCGCTATATTTCACAGGTGGAAGAAAGCACTCATAACATCTCTAATGTGGAAGTCAAAGGACAACATAGGATCAAAAATTACCCCAAAGTTCCTCTCTTTGTCAGTGTGATGTATGACACTCAAGTGTAGGCTAAGCGTTAGCTGGACAAATTGATGCCGATGTCTCACTGGACCAAGAACCATCATTTCAGTCTTATCAGAGCTTAAAAGTAGGAAGTTGCTAGACATCCATTTTCTCACTGATGCAAGGCAATCTTCTAAGGATTTTATTGGATGAGATTACCAGCAGTTATCGGCATGTACAATTGGGTGTCATCAGCATAGCAATGAAAGGCAATCCCAAATCGCAGCCGTGGGAGGATCCAGTACTAATGGACCGTGTGTCAGAGAGGCGTTATCGGCATGTATGACTGAGTATCATCAGTATAGCAGTGAAAGGTAATCCCAAAACTCCGCAATATGTGCCCAAGGGGTGCTATATAAAGGGAGAAAAGCAGGGGGCCTAAGACGGACCTCTGTGGAACCCCCAATTTCATGTCACTAAGGTTAGAGGTAAAGTTATTGTATAAAATACAGACTGGTCAAGTATGACGTCAACCACGCAAGGGCACGCCCAGTAATCCCAAAATGATTCTCCAGTCTATCGAGTAGAATATGATGATCCACAGTATCAAAGCAGCACTTAGATTCAACAGCACCAGAACCATAGTGGTGTCCAAATCCATTGCAAGCAGAAGATCATTCACCACTTTAGTGAGTGCTGTCTCTGTGGAATATTTTCTAGAAGCAGACTGCAGTGGCTCAAAAAGATTATTCTCAGTAAGGTGGTACACGAGCTGCTGTGAAAACACTTTTTCTTTAATTTGAGAGCAAAATGATAGATTTGAAATCGGCGGATAGTTTTTCAATACACTAGGGTCAAGATTAGATTTCTTAAGTAATGGTTTAATCACTGCAGATTTGAAACATTTAGGAACAGATCCAGAGGTTAATCATTTCCAGCACCGTGGGCCCAAGAGTGGGCCACAGGTCCTTAAACAGTTTTGTTGCTATAGGATCAAATAAGCAGGTTGTGGTTTTTGTAGATGTTACGGGTTTTGTCAGCATGCCTTGTGAGATACTATCAAATTCTGCAATTCTAGATAATTACCTCAGGAATGTCACCCACCTAATAGCAGGGTGTAGTGGGTGGGCTAAGGCATGCTGGGATATTTTTAGCCTAATGTCTTCTATGTATTTGTTCCTATGGCAGAGCAATGGTGAAATGCCAAATATTAGGTCCAAGTCTTGAAAAGGTTTGCAGCTACAGCCCAATCAATATTTTCTTGTCGGTTTTCCACATTTTAAGAAAACAGTGATTTCTACCATATATAGACATTAATAATTAGCCTGTCATTAGCATTCCAGCTTTGAAACTACACATCCTAGCCTACATTTTAGTGTATCTGCCTTCCATAAGGCTCTGAAATTGGCAGAAATTCCAAACTTTTACATGTCGTCCGTATCTGCTTGCTCAAAAATCCCTCAAAGATACCAGCTATGGCCTTAACATTATTTTTACCATGATATATGGTGTGTTAGAGCATATCTATGAAGTGAAATCATATGCATCAGTCTGTTTAGAGCAAAATGTTGAGTTGTGAAAAATATGCTAATATTTTGAAAACATGAAAATAGGCCAAATCATGTTAAGCTTTCACATAAACCAAATGACAATTTAGAAAGTGTGAGATTGAATTAAGGGATGTTAATAAAGATACACAATCATATTTGTTTTGTAGATACTGCAAAAAATATATATACCCATTCACCTGTACAATTGTTGACAAAATCATTAGAAGGAAGCTCTGACTCAACACCATTTTTGGAACACACCATCTTGAGATATGTAAGAATACGTTATATAAATATGAATATGATGCTGAAATACCCACATTGCATTTTGGGGTGCCGAAAATGGCCTATTTTCATGTTTTCAAAATATTAGCATATTTTTTCACAACTTGACATTTTGCACCAAACAAACTGACTCACTTCATAGATATGCTCTAACACATCATAAATCATGGTTAAAATAATTTTAAGACGATAGCTAGTACCTTTGAGAGATTTTTGAGCAAGCAGATATACGAACGACATTTGGGATTTTGGCAATTTTGGGATTTCTACCATTTTCAGGTCCTTGTGTAAGGCAGATACACACCAGATACACTAAAGCTGACTTCATATTCCAACTCTACACGACAAATTAGGCTAGGATGTGTAGTTTCAAAGCTGGGAAGCTAATGACAGGCTCGGTATTAATTTGGTAGAAATCGCCATTTTCTTAAAATGTGGAAAATCCACATCCTGACTCCCCTGGGTCGTCGGGTGCCGGCCGTTAGGTGGGGGATCCTGTCATGTACTGGGTGTCTTCTGGTTTTTGGCCATGCCTAGGTTGGGGTCCTGTTTCTTTTCTGTGTTGTTCCTGCATTGTTAGAATGGTCTGATTCGGGGGAAACGTTGGTTTGTGCTGTATTTGTGACTTCTCTTGCTGGGTGTTTCCTGCTTGGGCTTCTCTGTCCCTGTCTCTCTTGTCTGTCTCGCTTGGTGCTTGGTGGTGGGCGTCACACTCTGTCTAGGTCACACCCTGTTCCAGTTCTTTCCACAGGTGTTCCTAATCTGTAGCTCATTACTTGGTGTATTTAAGCTTCACTGGCTGCACTGATAATTTGCCTGATCGTTGTGCCTTGTGCCACCGTTTCTTGCTCCGTTCCTTAGTATTGTTCAAGTTCTGCTGCCACGTGTGTTTTGACCTTCTGCTTGTTTATCTCAACCACGCTACTCGCCTGATGATTTTGATCTGTTTGCTCTTTTTGGACTGCCTCTCTGTGTACCAGACCCCACTGATTAATTCAGTAAACATCTCTTTGAACCTGAGCTACTGTGTCGAGTCCTGAATTTGTCTCCAGCCATTCCTGCTAAAGAAGCTTGATACAACGATCAGGCCAATGATGGAGACAGCGGACTCAGACCCGTTCCAGTTGGCGGTCCGTCACCATAGCCACCAGCGGGCAGATCAAGAAGATCACCTCACAGCATTAAGTGCCGGTGTATCAGATCTCACCAAGAGGCAGGATGCTTTTATGACTTCTGTGAGCACACAGATTGACCAATTAGTGGCCACTTTGACTCATCAGGCCTCGTCCACCTCGACCACCCCCAATCAGCCACCTCCAGGACCGAGTGCTGCCCCGCCTGCGCCTACAGCACCCCCTGTTGTCTGCAACCAGCTCTCTTGACCTGAACATTTCTTCAGAGAATCTGAAAGTGCAAAACCCTTTCTCACCCAGTGTGACCTCCACGTTGAGCTAACATCAGCAATGTTTCTGTCCGACAGGATGAAGATCGCATTCATAATTACTCACCTGACCAGCCGGGCAGCGGCGTGGGCTTCAGCAGAGTGAAGCAGGCAGTCTCCAGCCTGTGACTCCCTCCAGGTGTTCAAGACAGCATTCCTACAGGTTTTTCAGCAAACATCACCAGGCCGTGAAGCGGCCCATTCCCTGATGCGGCTTCATCAAGGAAACCAACGCGTCGCTAATTACATCATCGACTTCCGCATCGTGGCGGCAAAGAGCAAGTGGAATCTGGCAGCACTCCACGATGTGTTTTTCCAAGGCCTGTCAACACATATCCAGGATCAATTAATTGCCATCGACCTCCCGGAAGAGCTGGACCAGGTGATAGCACTGGCTATTCGCACCGACTTCCGGCTGGCGGACCGGCCTCGACATGACGGACGCCCCCCAGTCCTGCGCTTGGAGGTGTTGCCTGCTCATCAATTCAATTCAATTCAATTCAATTTCTCCTCAAAATGTTATCGTGGCAAGCTTTGTTCCGATCATTCATCATGTTCTGTACCGGTATTTATTGGTTCTGGTTCTGATGCTAATTTACTGCAATCCTCTCTTGCCAGGTCTCTACACCTTAAGCTGTACCATCTCTCACGTCCGCTGGTAATGTCCACCGTAGATGGCCATGAACGCTGTCAAATTACTCATCGCAACCAGTCAGCACAGTTGATCATAGCCGGTACACATTCTGAAGCTTAAGCTTTCATGTATTTGATAGAATGACTCACTCCGCCATTTTGGGACATCCCTGACTAAAGAAACACTGTCCATAGATTAACTGGTCTGAGGAACGAATCAGTTCTTGGAGTCCCGCTTGCGCAGGGCGTCTGCAAGGATCACCTTTTCTCCTAATCCAGATCTAACTGGAGTTCCTCTGGGTTATCATGACCTTACAGAAGTGTTTAGCAAAGCAAGGGCTAAATCGCTCCCTCCACATAGAGCCTATGACTGCGCTATTGAGCTACTTCCCGGTGCAGTCCTCCACGAGGGAAGTTGTTTTCTCTGACTGCACCTGAACGCATCACCATGAATATTTACATCCGCGAGTCTTTAGAGGCTGGCTTGATTCGTCCGTCGTCCTCTCCCATAGGGGCGGGGTTTTTCTTTGTAGAAAAGAAACACAAGTCACTCCGGCCCTGGATAGACTATCGGGGACTAAATAATGTTACCGTTAAGAACCACTAATCGCTACCACGTTTGAGCTACTAGAGGGTGCCACAATCTTCACAAAACTTGATTTCTGCAATGCGTACCATTTAGTGCAGATTAGACAAGGTGATGAATGGAAAACTGCATTCAATACTCCCACCGGTCATTATGAGTATTTAGTAATGCCTTTCGGCTTAACCAATGCACCTGCAGTGTTTCAAAATCTGGTCAATAACGTCTTGCGGGATTTCCTGAATAGGTTTGTGTATTTAGACGACATTCTGATCTACTCCCCCGATGTAGATACTCACTCCCGACGTGCATTTAGTCCTTGAAACTTTATTACGCAACCAGTTATTTGTCAAAGCTGAAAAATGTGAGTTTCATAAATCTACTATATCATTTTTAGGATTTGTTATTTCCCCAGGGAAGATTCAGATGGACCCAGAAAAAGTAGCTGCAGTGCGTGAGTGGGCTACTCCAAAGGACCGTAAGAAGGTCCAAAGGTTTCTGGGCTTTGCCAATTTTTACCAAAAGTTCATTCGCAATTTTAACTCAGTGGCAGCTCCTTTGCATAATTTTACCTCGTCCCTCCAGACCTTTCAGTGGACACCGGAGTGTCACAAGGCTTTTCAGGTCCTAAAGAAACGTTTCACAACAGCCCCCGTGCTTCTCCTCCCTGACCCCGCCAGACAGTTCGTGGTCAAAGTGGACGCTTCCGATGAGGGTATCGGAGCCGTTTTGTCCCATATTGATCCGGCAGATAAGAGGTTACATCCTTGTGTCTTTTTATCAAGAAAATTAACTCCGGCAGAGCGCAATTACCATATCGGCGATCGCGAACTGCTGGTGGTCAAAGTGGCCTTGGAGGAGTGGCGCCACTGGTTGGAAGGAGCACGAGTACCATTTCTGGTATGGACCGGTCATAAGAACCTCGAATACCTGCGCTCCGCTAAAAGACTTAATTCCCGACAAGCTCAGTGGTCAGTTTTTTCAGTCATTTCAATTTTGTATTATCATATAGGCCTGGGTCAAAAAACGGCAAGCCAGATGCCCTCTCCAGATGGGAGGACCCGTCGGAAGAAACAACAGACACAGATACCATTCTACCCACATCCTGCTTCCTCTCTGCACTCACCTGGGACATTGAGACCAAGGTCCGGTCCGCAGCGCGAGACCTTCCCATCCCTCAGGGTTGTCCTCCGGATAGGCTGTTTGTTCCAGATACATTATGGGGGGAGGTCATATGTTGTGCACACAACATACCCGCCTGTCATCCGGGTATCAATAACACGGTTACTCTCATCCAAGAAAGGTTCTGGTGGCCACAATTACTTTCCGACATCACTGAATACATTGGGGTGTGTCCCACCTGTGCGATGTACAAATCCTCTACCCGACCACCTACTGGCAAGCTCCACCCGCTACCCATTCCTTCACGACCATGGTCACACATCTCAGTGGACTTCGTAACGGGCCTACCCCCGTCCAATGGCAATACCGTAATACTGACGGTAGTTGACCACCTGTCCAAGATGGCGCACTTTGTACCCCTACCTAAATTACCTACCACAAAAAGAACTGCTGAAGCACTATTAACTCACATCTTTAGGCTCCATGGTTTTCCCAAGAACATTGTTTCCGATCGGGGCACACAATTTGCCTCTCAGTTTTGGGGCGAATTCTGCCGACTGCTGGGGGTTTCCTCCAGCCTCACCTCCACGTACCACCCGCAGGCTAATGGATCAATCAAGAAATGGAAAAAGGTCTTTGCATTCTCGCATCACAGCACCCGCCCTCCTGGTCTACACAATTAGTATGGGTAGAACTTGCCCACAACTGTCTGCCGTCTGCATCCACTGGCTACTCCCCATTTCATTTGTCGCATGGATTTCAGCCTACTCTGTTCTCTTCCACAGACCTGACTTCTCGTGTACCCTGAGCTCTGTAACTCATCCTCCGCTGCTGACAGACCTGGGAGCGGGCCCATCGGGCCTTACTACGATCATCAGCGGCCTACAAGGCCACCGTAAACAAGAAGAGGTCACAGGAGCCTGTCTACTCACCTGGACAATGGGTGTGGCTCTCCACCCACCATCTGGCCCTCCGGGGTCCACCACGGATGCTTGCTTCCAGGTTCGTGGGTCCATTTTCCATTGCAAAAGTTGTTAACCGGGTTTCTGTTCACCTTCGGCTACCCAGGTCCATGAGGATACACGCCACTTTCCACGTCAGCCAGGTGCAGCCTGCCCATACCAATCCTTTGTGTCCACCGGCCAATCCCCCGCCAACCACCCGATTTGTGGATGGTGGGCCGGTCTTTTCGGTGCGGCACGTCTTGGGGTCTGGCATGGGAGGGGGTGCAGTATCTGGTGGACTGAGAGGGGTATGGGCCGGAGGAGTGTTCCTGGGTTCCTGCCCGCTTCATCCTAGACCCGGACCTGATTTCGGACTTCCACGCTCGGCATCCTGACTCCCCTGGGCCGTCAGGTGCCAGCCGTTAGGTGGGGGATCCTGTCATGTACTGGGTGTCTTCTGGTTTTTGGCTATGCCTAGGTTGGGGTCCTCTTTCTTTTTTGTGTTGTTCCTGCATTGTTAGAATGGTCTCATTGAGGGGAACGTTGATTTGTGCTGTATTTGTGACTTCTCTTGCTGGGTGTTTCCTGCTTGGGCTTCTCTGTCCCTATCTCTCTTATCTGTCTCGCTTGGTGCTTGGTGGGGGGCGTCACACTCTGTCTAGGCCACACCCTTTTCCGGTTCTTTCCACAGGTGTTCCCAATCTGTAGCTCACTACTTGGTGTATTTAAGCTTCACTGGTTGCACTGATAATTTGCCTGATCGTTGTGCCTTGTGCCACCGTGTCTAGCTCTGTTCCTTAGTATTGTTCAAGTCCTGCTGTCACGTGTGTTTTGACCTTCTGCCTGTTTATCTCGACTACGCTACGCGCCTGATGATTTTGATCTGTTTGCTGTTTTTGGACTGCCTCTCTGTGTACCGGACCCTACTGATTAATTCAGTAAATGTCTCTTTGAACCTGAGCTACTGTGTCGAGTCCTGCATTTGTCTCCAGCCATTCCTGCTAAACAAGCTTGATAATTAAATTGGCAACTCAGGACTGAGGCATGACCTGAGAGCCCCTGGATGACTTGAGATGGAATGACCCATTTGATCTTCTGGAAGTTGGACCTCTGAGAGAGTGACCATCGAGTTCTTGGTCACCTCCCTGATTAAGGCCTTTCTCCCCCAATCACTCACTTTAGACAGAAGGCCAGCTCTAGGAAGAGTTTTGGTGGAGCCAAACTTCTTCTTTTTAATGATGATGAAGGCCACTGTGCTCACTGGGACCTTCAAAGCAGCAAAAATATTTCTATACCCTTCCCCAGATTTTTGCCTCGAGACAACCCTGTCTCAGAGGTCTACAGACAATTCCTTTGACTATATTTTTGGGTTGTGCTCTGACATGCACTGTCAAATATGGGCCCTCATTGCTTGCATAAAAAGGGGCTTAAAATGGGAATGACTTATTTTATCATATGTTTTCTTACCAAGGCAGCCTTATTGGAAGTCACAACAGAGATGCAAATCTGTGTGGACAAACTGAAAGTTTTCATGTCTCATATAAACTCAAGATGTGACTGATTAACAGATTGTGTGTATTAATACTTGAGTGTGGATAACAGTGAGCAAGCTAGGGACACACTGTGTTCTTTGCTCATGGATGCTTTATGTAAATGTATAACTGTACTATACCTGAACTAATTTGTTATAAAATGAGACAACAAGACAAACCGTACAACATTAAACAAAGCATTAACACGAAGCTTAAAAAAAAAAAACACTACAGAGTGAACAAACCTGAGTAAAGCCTTGAGCAGCCAGCTGTTGGTGGAGTTTGTTGAGAGCCAGCTTGCATGCCAGGATGCCGGTCTGTAGATTAACGGCAGTCATATCAAAGGTTTCAGCCTCAGTGTTCCAGCAGGTGTACTGATCATCCTCCCTCACCACAGATATCTGCGTGATGCACTGAAGGTAAATCCCAGAGCAACTGCCAAAACTATTTTGTTCAGTGCAGTGTTCTACTAGCATTACTGGATGGTCAGTCAATGTATTAATTCATAATGACCCCAATACATATACCCCAACATTCCTATACTGCGGTGGCCTCAAACAGGACCAAGAAAAGGGCAAAGAGAATACAGGATTTTATAGCGATTTATTCACTGATTTATCCCACTTTTGAAGACAGGGACATATTTTCAGTGAAATCACCTTCTGAGGTGGCTGCAATAACCAAAAGCCTGCAACCTCTCTGCCCTTTCAGGAACCAGTTTGAGGCCGCTACACAAATGCAACTGCGGTGCTAAAATTTGTATTTGAGCAAAACGTCCTAATATTTATGGAACAATTATCATCAGAGAAGCTCTTACTTAGGTTTTTGTGGACATTTCACAAAGACTCTATTGGATAACAGGTCAAATTTTCAGAGTCCGCAAACAGGTATTTACTTTCTGTCATGATCCATGCAGATGCTGCATTTGTGCAGGGTTTGTTTTGTTTTTCTCATGTATTTTGCTTCCTACATTTCTTATGCTCGGCACCCTCTCTTAGTGTTTCCTTATGGTACTCACATTTCTTACAGTTTTTGCAGTCTTCTGGTGTTCCTGATGATTGTGCACACTTCATTCTGTAAGCATTCATCCAGAGTCTTTTGTTTGTTTATCACCAGATGCTGTTTTGTTTACTTTCACTTTCATCTCCATGGTAAACCCATGCACATCAGCGCCAATCTTTCCAAGGCCATTGTGCAACCTCATGCAATTTGGAGGACTTGGGGATGGCTGGCAGGTTTATAGATTGTTTCCAGTGTTCCTCATCCTACTTCCTCATTGTTTCTTTGTTGCTCTCGCTCCTTATCTCTAGTGAGTATCTGATCCGACTGTGCACAACATTATCTTGCCTTTGCCAACCACCAAGAAAACCGGGCTGTTTTTGGATTATTGTTTCTGAGATTAACTATTAATCTCTGTCTGTACTTGGATTAACCCTTGCATCTGCCGTGAAGGACTGCTGCCTGAGTGCTTTGACCCTGTGTACTGACCCACTTTAAGTTTGCTAATCATTGTTGGACGCTGTTGTTGAGATTCTGAAAGTGCTCAACCTGCCCATGACCTGCTGTACATTCCTGTTATTCCTCAATCCATTTGTTAAATCAACTGACATTTACCAGCCGCAGTGTACAGTTTCTGCTGAGGGGTCTTATAGCACTGTTCCTGAAACTACAATGTGGCCGCGTCGGACATCGAGGTAACTGATGCTTTTCAGTCAATCACAATCTGGCAGGCATCAGTACAACAGGAAGGGACAGAAAATATCCAGAGCAATGAGGGTTCTGAGGACCACAATTGAGAAGTTGTGTTTACAGCCAAATATAATTCATTTTCTTTTACCTGATGAGGACGCAATTCATCATATCCCCTCGTACTGCCTGTAGCACAGCAGGACATTGAGACAAGAGCAGAAGCAGGCAGGTAGTCATACACGGAAACATTCTGAAAGAAAATGATAGGTTACGTTGAATTAATTCAAATTATTAGCACGATTATAAGGTCTCTATATTCAAGTAGAGAAATTTCTGTAAGTTTATACAAAATTGTCCAACTAATGAACAGCACAATTAATTCATGTCAAAAATAAATTAAATCAACTCTTTTCTTTGCAAATATTGATCAGATATCTGTAACCTGAGTCAACACACACCGTGTGGTTGAACACAATGTTTCACTGAGGTTGCTCACTAGCTTGTTGTGGTTTAAAAGCTTCCTGAATTTTATAGGGATATTTTGAAATCTAGAGGTGAAAACCACAAAGCAGGTAGCTCAGCGGGATAAGGCATTAGACTACCAATACAACAGAGGTTTGATTCCCTGTCATTAGACTACCAATACAACAGAGGTTTGATTCCCTGTCACTCTACTTGTGGCTTTGGACAAGACACTTCATCTGCATTGTAGCAGTCCACCCAGCTGTTAATGGGTATCAGCTGTAGCTGGCGAGGTAATTTGTGTCAGATTGACACCCCGTGCAGGGAGGGAGCTTGCAGACTCTCTTCCAGAATGCAGAGATAAGCACAGTCAACAATTCTCCTTGGGGTCTGTGTTGGACTTCCTCTCATCCCGTGGTGTCCAAAGACATTCCAGAAAGGGCCAAGAGAGTGTGGGCTTTCTTTGCAATCACGGAGTCCACCAGTCTGTTTCACTGACAAACTCATCCCATCCGCTAAAAGTGATGTCAGTCAGTGAAATCAGCTGGTTTAGGTCCTTGCTGGTTGCAGCATTGTTGGAAATTACACTTACAGGATAGGTGTTGTGTACTGCTATCAATGATTATGTTTGGTGCACTGTAAGGTTCACCAGGTAGGAGTTGGTACATGACCTCTGTTTTCTACAGGTTCATTGTAAGGCTAAAAGCCTCTGGTGCTTTAAAGAAACAGCTGGCAATTTGTGGAACAGCATCGTCTATGTGGCCTATCATGGCACAACCATCTGTGTATATGAGCTCCTGGTCCAACTGCTCAAGGGTCTTGGAAAGCAAGCGTTGTAAGTTAAAGAGGCTGCCATCTGTGTGGAAACAAATATAGATGCCATGAGCACTGTTTTCCTTGGCTTCAAGGAGCATCGAGCATCATACTAAAGAAGACAGAAAATAGTGTGGGTGTGAGTATGCATCCCTATTTGATGTCATTTGAGATAGGAAAGCTCTCTGAGATGGAGCCAGCTAACTCAGCTAACTGTTCTTGTTGAAGCTAAAGGATTGTTAGAAACTTGGGAGGGTAGCCGAGAGGCAAGCCAAGAGGATTTCGACAATCCCTCATGAGTGATAGTGTCAAAGATCTTTATTAAGTCTACAAAGGCATCAAAGAGACCCATATTCTACTCTTTGCACTTCTCTTGCAATTGTATAAACACAAAGACATTGTCTGCGATGCCTCGGAGTGACCCTGTTGAGACGGACTCAAGCCAAGATCTTTCTGGCAATCGAGAGAAACATGATTTGAACAGTAGTTTGTACACTCTGATTTCTGTCCCGCCCCTTATTCATGTACAGGGGGATGATGACGGAGTCCCTCAGGTCTTGAGGTATGATGCCACTCTCCCAGCAGGAAGCAAACATGCTTCCAAGCCTGCCATGTAGCAAGTCACCACCATTCTGGAAAGCCTCTGCTGGAACTCCATCACTGTCAGGCATGTTAATAGATTTCATCTGATTGATTGTCTTTTGGATTTTTGGAGATGTTAGGTAGGTAATCAAGGTCCAGCTTCGCTTCAACCTGAGGAATCAGCTTCAGTGACTAATCCAGCACAGAACACAAGACAAGAATAACTCCACAACTGCACCATAGTGCACTTGTTTCAAATGCAGATGGTTCCAGGTTCAAGGCCACCTCTGCCCACTGTCCATGTAGTGTGGAGCTGTGTCAGGAAAGGCATCCAGTGTAAAACTGAATTTGTACAAAAATCAACATGCAGAGCCACCTTGGATTTGCTGTGGCAACCCAGAGTGATACAAGGGAACAGCCAAAGGGACTTACAAATGTTATGTGATTTCTGTATTAATTTGAATACACTGTCCTAACTTTTTATATAATTCATATCTGTATGACATTAACCAGGTATGAACCGATAGCTAGCTGGCTGGCTGTATGAGAATTGGTATCAGCCATTACTAATTGTTTTAGTGAAAAGAGAAGCCAGAAGCAGTCTGCTGTATTTATTGTGGACGATTATGTACCTTGACTGGATCCTGGTTGTTGAGCAAGACATCCATTAACATGGTGTGAGTGACAGTTGGGAGTAGAGGCTGGATGCTGGGCTGAACAAAGCCACCCACTGGCTCATTCCCATACCAAGAGTGCCAAGTTCCATTGCTATGGTCGTTAATAACTGATAGAAAGAAAACAAGAAACAACTTAGGCATGAGCTACTGGTATCCCAATATGCCAAATCAAACTGGACTGACAATCAGGTTGTATTCTTTTTTTTTTTTTTCCAATATCTTTGAGAGTACTGTCAGAACCGGGATTCATCCGTGAAGAGAGCACCTCTCCAAGCGAATGTGAGCATTTGCCCACTCAAGTCGGTTACGTCTCAGACGATCTTGGAGGTGAACATGCTGGATGTGGAGGTCCTGGGCTGGTGTGGTTACATGTGGTCTGCGGTTGTGAGGCTGGTTGGATGTACTGCCAAATTCTCTGAAACACCTTTGGAGACGGCTCATGGTAGAGAAATGAATGTTCAATACATGAGCAACAGCTCTGGTTGACATTCCTGCTGTCAGCATGCCAATTGCACGCTCCCTCAAATCTTGCGACATCTGTGGCATTGTGCTGTGTGATAAAACTGCACCTTTCAGAGTGGCCTTTTATTGTGGGCAGTCTAAGGCACACCTGTGCACTAATCATGGTGTCTAATCAGCATCTTGATATGGCACACCTGTGAGGTGGGATGGATTATCTCAGCAAAGGAGAGAGTGCTCACTATCACAGATTTAGACTGGTTTGTGAACAATATTTGAGGGAAATGGTGATATTGTGTATGTGGAAAAAGTTTTAGATCTTTGAGTTCATCTCATACAAAATGGGAGCAAAACCAAAAGTGTTGCATTTATATTTTTGTTGAGTGTAATTTATAATAGATACACAATGACCGAGACGGCTTAGTGATTAGCATTGTTGCTTCACTGCAAGAAGGTCCTGGGATCGCATCCCACCAGGGCCTTTCTGTGTGGAGTTTGCATGTTCTCCCTGTGTTCATGTGGGTTCCCTCTGAGTGCTCCTGCTTCTTTCCACTTCCAAAGACATGTACATAGGTGAATTGGTGACTCTAAATTGACCATAGGTGTGTGTATGTGTGAATGTGCTTGTCTGTCTATAAGTGGCCCTATGATAGACTGGCATCCTGTCCAGGGATTACCCTGCCTTTTGCCCTATGACTGCTGGTATAGGCTCCAGCACCCCCATGACCCTTGACTGGAGTAACCAGGTGTAGAAAATGACTGACTGACACCATGGCCCATAAATTACTATTCAGCAAATTTCCATATATGTATCAAATAAATGTAAAACAATCCATGTTACTGATTTACAAGAAGTGATATTTAATCTTCTAATTTGATCATGCTAACATCTTATGCAGATGGTTATTTAAAATACAAGACATTGTTTTATGTTCACAGAGGAAGCTGTTTAGGGTTTGTCACATTGATGTGTTCTAATCAGAATCAGAGTTGAAATATGAGTTTAGGCTTGTCGTACAGAAAGTTACAGTGAGGAAAATAAGTATTTGAACACCCTGCGATTTTGCAAGTTCTCCCACTTAGAAATCATGGAGGGGTTTGAAATTTTCATCTTAGGTGCATGTCCACTGTGAGAGACATAATCTAAAAAAAAATCTGGAAATCACAATGTATGATTTTTTTTTTTTATAATATGTATGTTACTGCTGCAAATAAGTATTTGATCCCCTACCAACCAGCAAGAATTCTGGCTCACACAGAACTGTTACTTTTTCTTTAAGAAGCCCTCTTATTCTGCACTCTTTACCTGTATTAATTGCACCTGTTTGAACTTGTTACCTGTATAAAAGACACCTGTTCACACACTCAATCAATCACACTCCAACCTGTCCACGATAGCCAAGACCAAAGAGCTGTCTAAGGACACCAGGGACAAAATTGTAGACCTGCACAAGCCTGGAATGGACTACAGGACAGTAGGCAAACAGCTTGGTAGAAGACAACAACTGTTACGATTATTTATTAGAAAGTGGAAGAAACAAGATGACTGTCAATCTCCCTCAGTCTGGGATTCCATCCAAGATCTCACTTTGTGGGGTAAGGATGATTCTGAGAAAGCTCAGAACTACACAGGAGGACCTGGTCAATGACCTGAAGAGAGCTGGGACCACAGTCACAAAGATTACATTAGTAACACATGATGCTGTCATGGTTTAAAATCCTGCAGGGCAGCAAGGTCCCCCTGCTCAAGTCAGCACATGTCCAGGCCCATTTGAAGTTCATCAGTGACCATCTGGATGATCCAGAGGAGGCATGGGAGAAGGTCATGTGGTCAGATAAGACCAGAATAGAGCTTTTTGGAATCAACTCCACTTACCATGTTTAGAGGATGAGAACTACCCCAAGAAAACCATCCCAACCGTGAAGCATGGGGGTGGAAACATCATACTCTGGGGGTGCTCTTCTGCAAAGGGGACAGGACGACTGCACCGTATTGAAGGGAGGATGGATGGGGTCATGTATTGTGAGATTTTGGCAAACAACATCCTTCCCTCAGTAAGAGCATTGAAGATGGGTCATGGCTGGGTCTTCAGCATGACAATGACCCCAAACACACAGCCAGGGCAACTAAGGAGGGCCTCCGTAAGAAGCATTTCAAGGTCCTGGAGTGGCCTGGCCAGTCTCCAGACCTGAACTCAATAGAAAATCTTTGGAGGGAGCTGAAACTCCAAACCTGAAAGATTTGGAGAAGATCTGTGTGGAGGAGTGGACCAAAATCCCTGCTGCAGTGTGTGAAAACCTGGTGAAAAACTACAGGAAACATTTTACCTCTGTAATTGCAAACAAAGGCTACTGTACCAAATATTAACATTGATTTTCTCAGGAGTTCAAATACTTATTTGCAGCAGTAACATACAAATAATTTTTTTTTTTAAATCATACATTGTGATTTCTGGATATTTTTTTTTTTAATTATGTCTCTCACAGTGGACATGCACCTAAGATGAAAATTTCAGACCCCTCCATGATTTCTAAGTGGGAGAACTTGCAAAATCGCAGGGTGTTCAAATACTTATTTTCCTCACTGTATGTATCCAAAGTTAACCTTATAACTCCCACATAGTGACAGGAGCTTTTAGCCACATTGTAGTTAGTCATACCAAAGTCCATGAGAGTCTGTTATTCTATTATATCGATGGCTGACCGAGCAGCTACAATGTGGTTATTATTGGAACACCTGATAGATGTACACTGCAAAAAATGATATCTAAGAAAGTAAAAAAAAAAGACTGGTTTAAAGATCATTTGAATTTTAATAGTTTAGCATTAGCATTTCCTGCACTATATGTTTTTGAAATGTACAATTTATCTTTACATTGTAAATCTTATTGTGATATCTGTTTTGTAAATAATTGTGCAAAAAAATGCCGTAAGCATTTCCTGCATTTATGTAAATAGTCGTATTTAACTTTGTTTTTTTGCTACATTTGTACATGTTTTTGAAATTTAAAATTTATATTTATATTTTATGTTGTGAAAATGGTGCGTTAAACAAGTTTGTGGTTTTCATAGTCAAAAAACAAAACTTTTTTTCTATTTAGATTTTATGTTTGTGTGATTTTAGGTTCACTGTGTTAATACAGTAGGTCAGAATGAATGAGAAACTGTAAAGTCACACAGGTGAGGTTATGCTGAAAAAAATGACACCAAACAAGGCCAGGTAAACACTTTTTAAAGGTAAATTATAAAGGAAAAACCAAAAGTAGTCAAAAACAGTCAATTATACCCTGGGCAAAATATTGAGGGTGGTCTTGCGTGATGCGTCACAAAAAAGAAAACACTTAACGGTCTGCACAGTAAATTCATCCCAATGTGAGTGACAAGAGATGTAATTAATTCCTAAACATTTAATGAATCAAGAAAGTTTACATTTACACTTTGTCTCAGAGTACTAAAGTGTCTGATGACAGCTCTGTGTTGCTCACAAATTAAAGTTCCTGTACCGAACTCATACCGAACCATGATGTCTAAACACAAATATGAACCGAACTATGACTCCTGTGTACCGTGACACCCCTAATATATAGACTGGGGTTCAATTCCAGGTGTGTGTAACCCAGGTAACCTGTGTGTGTTGTTGGAGAAGACACGTCATCTGCATTGTCTCACTCCACCCAGCAGTAAATGGGTACCAGCCTCGGCAGGTAAGTAACCCGCAATGGACTGTAGTGAAAGTTGTGGACTCTCATTCACTTCATACTCGGTATCTGGGGATAAGTAGCAGCTTGATGGGCCTAAGGGCCTGGACAGGATTTATATATTTTGCTTCATAATGTAGGAATCATGTAGGAATAACAATGAATCAAAAATATTTTAAGCACTTTAAAATATTAACTGCAGTGATATGAAATATTTTATGGTTTTAAGAATCTAAATGCAGTTGACCATATTCCATTAATTTTGTGCAGGAAGAATACATATCAAGGAATTACAATTACAAATGCTTAAATGTTGTTCTCCAAACAAGAGTCTGCAAGTTTCACTTCTTACCTCTGATAAGTAAGGACATATCACCCACTCTTGTGGCAAAGACATTCTGCTGCTATTTGTTGTTAGCAAACACCACATGAAACTCTGCCCTAGAGCGTAAACCTGATCAGGCATGTACTGCAAAACACACACACACACACACCCAACAGAGTCAAACCAACACCATGCAGGCAACGAGTGCAGGTGGATGAGGGGGTGACATGTGAGTGCACAAGAGACACAGCGTGGGAAACAAGGTGATAGCGACACTGACAGAACAGTGACAACAAAAGCGAGGCTGAAGATGTAAGCCGGTCAATGTATGAAAAAAGTCAGCTGAATTCCAAAAAATTCTAACAAAATATTTTTCACTGGTTTCTGGTTCTACTGTATATATTGAGAGTGTGGAAGAAAGTCGACCAAGATCTGACTATGGACAGTTGTTAAAAAGAAGGTAAAATCCAAGATCAGATCAAATCAATTTTATTTATATAGCGCCAAATCACAAAAAACAGTCGCCCCAAGGCGCTTTATATTGTAAGGCAAAAGCCATACAATAATTACAGAAAAACCCCAATGGTCAAAACGACCCCCCTGTGAGCAAGCACTTGGCGACAGTGGGAAGGAAAACTCCCTTTTAACAGGAAGAAACCTCCAGCAGAACCAGGCTCAGGGAGGGGCAGTCTTCTGCTGGGACTGGTTGGGGCTGAGGGGAGAGAGTCAGGAAAAAGACATGCTGTGGAAGAGAGCAGAGATCAATCACTAATGATTAAATGCAGAGTGGTGCATACAGAGCAAAAAGAGGTGAATAAAAAGAAACACTCAGTGCATCATGGGAAACCCCCAGCAGCCTTAAGGGCCTTTCACACTGAATCCATCAGATCCGTCAAATGTCAGTCTAAAAAGCATTGTTTTCAATGAGACGCGTTGCGTTTCAGATGCGTCAGATGCGTCGCGTCAAAAGCCGAGCTAAACCGACGCATCTGACGGGAGCGCGCATTGCCGCTTGTCAGCAGGCTGACGGTGTTAAAGTTCAAGCCAATCCAACTTCCGACCTGCTGAGCTGTGACGTACCTTTGCGTTGTCCAATAGGAACTACGCGTCGGGCCAAAACACGGAAGACGGGTGGCAGAAACCGCATTGGCCGCCATCTTGGAAGGGGAAACCACTGATCTCTACAAAATGGATCGGTGGAAACCACTGATCCGTGCAAAACAGAAACGTGTCACAGGACTGCTCAATTATGGAGCAGTTTTCTGAAGAAAAATCCTTCGAAATCTTTTTTGTTGTTGTTACCTCATTATTTCTGATTACTGTTAAAAAAAAAGTTTAGAACACTTGTAATTAAAATAGCTAAATAAATCAAATGGTTCTTTAGAAACCTTTTGTCTGTAAATTAAAACCACCTGTTATTTCAGATTATTTCATTTCTTGCTTAACATAAGGAACCTCAGACATTTATTTTTAGACAAAATAACATGGAAATTTGTACATTTTTTAAAATTCTGGTAGATTATTTATATCTCATTTTAACCAGAAAAACAGACACTGTAAATAAATACTAATGTTTAAATAAATACTAATGTTTATTATAAATGCAACAGGAAATAATATATCAACTGCAGTGTGATTGTAAAGTAGGATTTCTGTGACAAACCTCATGATGATATATATATAGTCATTTCAACTTATAATTTCGCCAAAATATGTAATTGCCTTTAATGTTGCTATCAGGACAGCGTCATTTCTAAAATATGAATTTGAGCACAATAAGTGGAGAGCTTCTACCTGTGTAAATGTCTTTTGTCTTTGATTTTGTGGACATTTTTAATGATCCGTTCATTTATTGTTAAAATATAAAGTGAAACAGCTTTTTAAAAATGAATATAATAGTTGCTGTTCAAAGAGCCTTTTATTTAGAAGCAGGTGATGTTCTGCTGGATTCTCGGGACCAGATGAAGGTCTCTTCTGCAGGTTTGAACTCTGGTGGTGTTGCTGAAAAGCAGAGATGTTTTCTTTCGACTTGACTTCATGGTGTTCAGCTCATCAATGGAAGTTTGGTTGTCTGCACAGCAAATGTTCCTGATTGGGACAAATAAAAATATTTCTTTAAATATAAAGAAACACTAAACAGTTTATATATTCAATCAATCAATTCAATCAATTTTTTTTTTTTATATAGCGCCAAATCACAACAAACAGTTGCCCCAAGGCGCAAAATATTAAAAAAAGCAGAAAAACGGGGGAAAAAACAATGGAAAAAACGCCCAAAAAATAAGTTATTTAAAGTTGAGCTTTTGTGGTGTCTGAAAAAAGCTGTAGCTTTATTTGGTAAAAAATAAAAAGACTGAACCATTTAGAAATTAAAGTGTTCACTCAGCTCAACTGTGCTAAAAGGCTACGCTAACGTTAGCCGATCATTAAACCTTTAAAGCAGTTCAGTAAATGTCAACTTTTATTTTTACATTATTCTCACCTCGATAAAGCTGCAGAACTAAACTCCGTTGGGCAAACTGGGACTTCGCATATATCCAAAAAGTGGAAGATTTCGGACTGAGTGGGTCTGCTCCATCACCCCGGCTGCCTGCCTCGGTCTGCCCAGTGATGATGCACGAAGCCCGTCTTCTCCGTGCGGTTTGGCCCGCTGTCGCGGTTCGATCGTTGGTCCTCCTTGTCCATCCTCCTCCTCGGTCGACGTCACTCTGAAAAGTAGCTGAAAAAAAGCTTCTCCGAGCAGGATAATGGGATAATCGTTCTACTGCTGTTTGTTAAAGCTTTTTTTGTGGTTCAGGCGACCCATTCAAGATGGCGATCGCTTAACTTTTTCAGATTGTGAAAACAGCCAGAGTGTGACATGGCAATCTCCGCCCCCCACTTTTTTTTTTTTTTTTTTTTTTGCCGCTTCCAAAGCGAAGCGTCTGACGTCATCCGTCGAATCAGTCGGATGACGGATCGACGGATCCCGATGCTTTGATGCATTGGCCTGACGGATTCAGTGTGAAAGGCCCATAAGTCTATAGCAGCATAACTAAGGGATGGTTCAGGATCACTTGATTCAACCCTAACTATAAGCTTTAGCAAAAAGGAAAGTTTTAAGCTTAATCTTAAAAGTAGAGAGGGTGTCTGTCTCCCTGATCCGAATTGGGAGCTGGATCCACAGGAGAGGAGCCTGAAAGCTGAAGGCTCTGCCTCCCATTCTACTCTTACAAACCCTAGGAACTACAAGTAAGCCTGCAGTCTGAGAGCGAAGCACTCTATTGGGGTGATATGGTACTATGAGGTCCCTAAGATAAGATGGGACCTGATTATTCAAAACCTTATAAGTAAGAAGAAGAATTTTAAATTCTATTCTGGAATTAACAGGAAGCCAATGAAGAGAAGCCAATATGGCTGAAATATGCTCTCTCCTTCTAGTCCCTGTCAGTACTCTAGCTGCAGCATTTTGAATTAACTGAAGGCTTTTCAAGGAACTTTTAGGACAACCTAATAATAATGAATTACAATAGTCCAGCCTAGAAGAAATAAATGCATGAATTAGCTTTTCAGCATCACTCTGAGACAAGACCTTTATAATTTTAGAGATATTGCGCAAATGCAAAAAAGCAGTCATACATATTTGCTTAATATGCACATTGAAGGACATATCCTGATCAAAAATTACTCCAAGATTTCTCACAGTATTACTGGAGGTCAGGGTAATGCCATCCAGAGTAAGGATCTGGTTAGACACCATGTTTCTAAGATTTGTGGGGCCAAGTACAATAACTTCAGTTTTATCTGAATTTAAAAGCAGGAAATTAGAGGTCATCCATGTCTTTATGTCTGTAAGACATTCCTGCAGTTTAATTAATTGGTGTGTGTTCTCTGGCTTCATGGATAGATAAAGCTGGGTATCATCTGCGTAACAATGAAAATTTAAGCAATGCTTTCTAATAATACTGCCTAAGGGAAGCATGTATAAAGTGAATAAAATCGGTCCTAGTACAGAACCTTGTGGAACACCATAATCAACCTTAGTCCATGAAGAAGACTCCCCATTTACATGAACAAATTGTAATATATTAGATAAATATGATTCAAACCACTGCAGCGCAGTGCCTTTAATACCTATGGCATGCTCTAATCTCTGTAATAAAATTTTATGGTCAACAGTATCAAAAACTGCACTGAGGTCTAACAGGATGAGCACAGAGATGAGTCCACTGTCTGAGGCCATAAGAAGATCATTTGTAACCTTCACTAATGCTGTTTCTGTACTATGATGAATTCTGAAACCTGACTGAAACTCTTCAAATAGACCATTCCTCTGCAGATGATCAGTTAGCTGTTTTACCCTTTCAAGAATTTTTGAGAGAAAAGGAAGATTGGAGATTGGCCTATAATTAGCTAAGATAGCTGGGTCAAGTGATGGCTTTTTAAGTAATGGTTTAATTACTGCCACCTTAAAAGCCTGTGGTACATAGCCAACTAATAAAGATAGATTGATCATATTTAAGATCGAAGCATTAATTAACGGTAGGGCTTCCTTGAGCAGCCTGGTAGGAATGGGGTCTAATAGACATGTTGATGGTTTGGAGGAAGTGACTAATGAAAGTAACTCAGACAGAACAATCGGAGAGAAAGAGTCTAACCAAATACCAGCATTACTGAAAGCAGCCGAACATAAAGATATGTCTTTGGGATGGTTATGAATAATTTTTTCTCTAATAGTTAAAATTTTATTTGCAAAGAAAGTCATGAAGTCATTACTAGTTAAAGTTAAAGGAATACTCAGCTCAATAGAACTTTGACTCTTTGTCAGCCTGGCTACAGTGCTGAAAAGAAACCTGGGGTTGTTCTTATTTTCTTCAATTAGTGATGAATAGAAAGATGTCCTAGCTTTACGGAGGGCTTTTTTTATAGAGCAACAGACTTTTTCCAGGCTAAATGAAGATCTTCTAAAATAGTGAGACGCCATTCCCTCTCCAGCTTACGGGTTATCTGCTTTAAGCTGCAAGTTTGTGGGTTATACAACGGAGTCAGGCACTTGTGATTTAAGGCTCTCTTTTTCAGAGGAGCTACAGCATCCAAAGTGGTGCTCAATGAGGATGTAATGCTATTGACGAGATAATCTGTCTCACTCACAGAGTTTAGGTAGCTACTCTGCACTGTATTGGTACATGGCATTGAAGAACATAAAGAAGGAATCATATCCTTAAACCTAGTTACAGCGCGTTCAGAAAGACTTCTACTGTAATGAAACTTATTCCCCACTGCTGGGTAGTCCATTAAAGTAAATGTAAATGTTATTAAGAAATGATCATACAAAAAGGGGTTTTCAGGGCATACTGTTAAGTCTTCAATTTCTAAGCCATATGTCAGAACAAGATCTAAAGTGTGGCTAAGGTGATGGGTGGGCTCATTTACATTTTGAGTGAAGCCAGTAGAGTCTAATAATAGATTAAATGCAGTGTTGGGGCTGTCATTCTCAGCATCTATGTGGATCTTAAAATCACCCACTATAATTATCTTATCTGAGCTAAGCACTAAGTCAGACAAAAGGTCTGAAAAATCACAAAGAAACTCACAGTAACGACCAGGTGGACGATAGATAATAACAAATAAAACTGGTTTTTGAGACTTCCAATTTGGATGGACAAGACTAAGAGTCAAGCTTTCCAATGAATTAAAGCTCTGTCTGGGTCTTTGATTAATTAATAAGCTGGAGTGGAAGATTGCTGCTAATCCTCCTCCTCGACCCGTGCTTCGAGCATTCTGACAGTTAGTGTGACTCGGGGGTGTTGACTCATTTAAACTAACATATTCATCCTGCTGTAACCAGGTTTCTGTAAGGCAGAATAAATCAATATGTTGATCAATTATTATATCATTTACTAACAGGGACTTAGAAGAGAGAGACCTAATATTTATTAAACCACATTTAACTGTTTTAGTCTGTGGTGCAGTTGAAGGTGCTATATTATTTTTTTATTTTTGAATTTTATGCTTAAATAGATTTTTACTGGTTATTGGTGGTCTGGGAGCAGGCACCGTCTCTACGGGGATGGGGTATTGGGGGGATGGCAGGGGGAAAGAAGCTGCAGAGAGGTATGTAAGACTACAACTCTGCTTCCTGTTCCCAACCCTGGATAGTCATGATTTGGAGGGATTAATAAAATTGGCCAGACTTCTAGAGATGAGAGCTGCTCCAGACAAAGTGGGATGGATGCCGTCTCTCCTAACAAGACCAGGTTTTCCCCAGAAGCTTTGCCAATTATCTATGAAGCCCACCTCATTGGGGAGGGGCCCAGAGAAAACTACAGAGTCCGACATTGTTTTTGCACAGTTACACCAATTCAATATTAATTTTAGTGACCTCCGATTGGCGTAACCGGGTGTCATTACTGCTGACGTGAATTATAATCTTACCAAATTTACACTTAGCCTTAGCCAGCAGTTTCAAATTTCCTTCAATGTTGCCTGCTCTGGCCCCCGGAAGACATTTGACTATGGTTACTGGTGTTGCTAACTTCACATTTCTCAAAACAGAGTCGCCAATAACCAGAGTTTGTTCCTCGGCGGGTGTGTTGCCGAGAGTGGAAAACGGTGTTGTGAATGGGTTGGTGGTGTACAGGGGGCTTCTGTTTAGAACTACGCTTCTTCCTCACAGTCACCCAGCCGGCCTGCTTTCCTGGCTGCTCAGGATCTGCTGGGGGACAGCTAACGGCGGCTAAGCTATCTTGGTCCGCACCAACTACAGGGGCCTGGCTAGCTGTAGGATTTTCCAAGGTGCGGAGCCGAGTCTCCAATTTGCCCAGCCTGGCCTCCAAAGCTACGAACAAGCTACACTTATTACAAGTACCGTTACTGCTAAAGGAGGCCGAGGAATAACTAAACATTTCACACCCAGCGCAGAAAAGTGCAGGAGAGACAGGAGAAGCCGCCATGCTAAACCGGCTAAGAGCTAATAGCTGTGCTAAGCTAGCGGATTCCTAAAAACACACAAAGTGAATAATGTGAAAATAATTTCGAGGTGATTCTGTGTCAGCCATTCTGAAGATGGCTGACACTAGCCAGTAAGTAAGAAGAGTTGCAACAGATATTAATTATAAGAAGGTTTTACCGTCAATTGAGCAGCTTTAAGGTAGAATAGTTTGAGTAATAATAGGTATTTAAATCAAGAAGCCCGAAAATGCACATTATCCAAGATGGCTTCCAGAATGGCGGCAAATATACTGTAATTCAGATGAAAATAGGTTTGATTAATTTGATATAGATATACAGATAGAGATCAATGTTCCATGTCCCCGTTTGTCATCTAAAGACTTTGTTTATTTCAGTATCTACAGCAAGATATTTAATACAACTAAAAGAAATAGTACCAAGTTTATATATGTCATCAACAACGCTTGGTGGACTTAAAGTTTTTTTTCAAAAATTACAGCATTGTACCAAAAGCTTTCCATTTGCTTGTCTGGTGCCTAAAATTCTGGAACTTTTCATCTATTAAAGAAAAAACATTTAAACCTAGGCATAATTTGTAGGCAGATGTCTTTGTCATCACACCTTCAACTGGAAAAGATGGCAGCCCCCATGCGGTGATTGAAATATTTGATTTATGGCAAATAATAGTAGCAATTCAGGTAGATGCGTGAGTTTACAGCATAGTGCACAATAGATGATGTTAAGAGACTATCATGTTGAAATAATGTAAAATATTTTGTAAAACTCCCAACCACTCATTTTCCAGTGAAAGTGAAACAAATTGATTTTAATAAAAGAAATGTACCAGCAAAATATCTAACATGTTATATAGTAATAGCCTGTTGTATTTGCATAAGATATCCCACCTAGCAAAACAATTATAACAAGGAAATTTGGCTATTGTTAACTATTTGAAAATGATATATCTGCATCTACCAAGAACTCATATTTATATACGGTACATCTGGAAAGTATTCACAGCGCTTCACCTTTTCCACAATTTGTTATGTTACAGCCTTATTCCAAAATGGAGTAAATTCATTGTTGCCCTCAAAATTCTACTCACAACACCCCATAATGACAACATGAAAAAAGCTGTTTGGAAAATTTAGCAAATTTATTAAAAATAAAAAAGTAAGAAATCACATGTACACAAGTATTCACACTCTTTGCTCAATACTTTGTTGATTCACTTTGACTGCAATTACAGCCTGAAGTCTTCTTGAATATGATGCCACAAGCTTGGTGCACCTATTTTTGGGTAGTTTTGCCCATTACTTTTTGCAGCACCTCTCAAGCTCCATCAGATTGGATGGTCAGCATCGGTGCACAGCCATTTTCAGATCTCTGTAGTGATGTTCAATTGGATTCAGGTCTGGGCTCTGGCTGGGCTACTCAAGGACATTCACAGAGTTGTCCTGTAGCCACTCCTTTGATATCTTGGCTGCAGTGGTGGGCAGAGTTCTGCTAATCTGCTAGCTAGCAAAGCTAACTTTTTTGTTAGCTTTGCTTTTCAGCTAACTTCTAAAACCATCAGCAAACCAATTAGCTTCCAATAAATTTAGTTCTGATAACTTGTAGACCACTAATGGTTTTTTACATAGTAGGTAATGTGAAAAACATTTATAAACCCAGTTGGCTCCTGTCTGCTACATATTTTGGAGCAATGAGGCAGCTGAGAGTTGCTGTGCTCAACTCTACCCCAGCAGAAGGAACCTGACCGCCAGGCTGCCACAAAAAAAAAAAACAAAAGTCATTACCCGGGGTCAAAATGCATAGAACACTACCATCTACTGGCGCTGGTTATATCAGGATTGTCGACCTGAATCCCAATTTAACAGACTTTTCGGTTTTGCATTTTTTTAACAAATTAAAAAAGTGACATATTTTACAAAAGCACATTTATTTGTAAACACCAACACACACTTTACATTCACTTGTGTTGGTTTTACATAGAATGAATTCATCAACCAATCAGTATGAGCAGATGCTAAGTTTACCCATAATCCCTTTGGGTATCTGTGTGTTAATGTTAAAATCTTCAGAATTAGTGCATTATTTTAAAATTAACAGATATGTGTTATATTTTCACTTTGTTCATTTTAAGAGTTGACATTAATGTAGTTATTCTATCCGGATTAAAAAAAAATGAAAAATGATCCATCGCCCCAGTCTGAGGTCAGGAGCACTCTGGAGCAGGTTTTCATCCAGGATGTCTCTGTACATTCCTGCATTCATTTTTCCCTCAATCCTGACTAGTATCCCAGGAAATGCAAGTTAAAAGAAATTGGAGACTAAGGTGGTGGCAGGGTGCGTGTGGCTAGACAGAATCGGATGGTGGTTTGCAGGATGGCTTCAGGCGTGAAGGAAGAGTCAGAGCTTAACAATGGATCAGATGGTGGAAGCTGAAGGAGGAAGAGTGCTGTGTGTACATTGCTGCATTTGTCTTTCTCTCAATCCTGACTAGTCTCCCAATTCCTGCCACCGAAAAGCATCCCCACAGCATGATGCTGCCACCACCATGCTTCACTGTAGAGATGGTGCCTGGTTTCCTCCAAACATGATGCCTGGCATTCATCCCAAAGAGTTCAATCTTTGTCTCATCAGATCAGAGAATTTTGTTTCTCATGGTCTGAGAGTCTTTCAGGTGCCTTTTGGCAAACTCCAGGTGGGCTGCCACGTGGGCAATTCTACGGTAATGGAATTACAATCTGAGCTAATCTGTCATGGTTAGATGCCATATGTCCAGATTTTTCTGCTGTTGTAATTCCGTTACCATAGAATTGCCCACGTGCCTTTTACTAAGGAGTGGTTTCCGTCTAGCCACTCGACCATACAGGCCTGATTAGTGGATTGCTGCAGAGATGGTTGTCCTTCTGGAAGGTTCTGCTCTCTCCACAGAGAATTTCTGGACCTCTAATAGAATGACCATCAGGTTCTTGGTCACCTCCCTGACTAAGGCCCTTTTCCCCGATTGCTCAGTTTAGACGAGCGGCCAGCTCTAGGAAGAGTCCTGGTGGATCCAAATTTCTTCCATTTACAGATGATGGAGGCCACTGTGCTCACTGGGACCTTCAAAGCAGCAGAAATGTTTCTGTACCCTTCCTGTCTTGGAGGTCTACAGACAATTCCTTTGACTTCATGATGTCAAGAGGAACTAACACACAGAAGTTAACTGACCTTATAAGAAGAGTGCTAGAGAATGAAGAAGCACAGTTATCCAGGCAGCTAGAGATGGTGATGATATTGTTAAGGCAGCAGTTAATGTGGCATCTCTATACCTTACAATATTGATCGGAGAAGACACCGACTTGTTGATTCTTCTACTTCACCATTCCACACTAGAGGGTGTTATTTCTACCTGGTTCTTTTATGTAAAATTCTGCCCCTTACCAAAAACCAAACCATTGTATTCCTCATTTTGAGTATATTCAAGGTCACGTTAGAAACCAAGCCTGGGACCCTCACAGACAGTGTCCATCTTGTGAAAGGCCAACAAAAGGAGTCATACAACACATTTTATACCTTGTGGGTGTTAACATGGGTGTGGTTTAGTCTCACATTTCTAATGTTACTGGCTCTCACCAACAGGGGGAGATCTCCCTGTGTCTGAAACTTGATAGACAGATGATAGAGTAAAACTTAACTTATATTTCTCAGAACGTCCAAACAAATAACACAAATACTCAATAGCTAACATAAAACAAAGAATTAGCACAGATATTATCTAACAAGGGGAAACCTCTCTATTTTACATTAGATAACCATGCAAAACAGACTCGAAAAGTGTATGATATCAACCAGATAAAGAAATATCTCAGACCTGACTTGTGCACACAGCTGTTGTTCCTGTACTCATTTGCAGGACAACATCTCATATCTAAGGCACTGGAAAAACGTTTCCATGGCTGCTTTGTGACATATTCACTAAGAAGGTGACTTGTGTTAAGTCATTTGTGACACCCGAACATCTACGTTCGACTGATTCCTCAACCAGATTCCAGTCTCACAGGCTACTACCAAACTACGAGGTGTATTAGATAAGAAACCGACACTTTTATTTTTTTTAACTATATGGATTTGAATGACGTGCGATTACACCAATCATGCTTGAATCCTCGTGCGCATGCGTGAGTTTTTTCACGCGTGTTGGTGACGTCATTTCCCTGTGGGCAGGCCTTGAGTGAGATGTGGTTCAGCCCTCTCGGCTGAATTCCTTTGTTTCACACGCTGCTCAAGACGGCGCGCGTTGCTTTATCAAAATTTTTTCTGGACCTGTGAGGAATATCCGAGTGGACATTATTCGAGAAATTTAGCTGGTTTTCGGTGAAAAGTTTAACGGCTGATGAGAGATTATGGGGTGTTTCTGTCACTGTAAGGACTTCCCATGGAGCGGGACGTCGGGCAGCGCTTCCAGGCACCGTCGTCGGCCTGTTTCGACCTGAAAACATCCTAATTTAAGGCTTAATTCACCCAGGACGTCGTGAGAGAACAGAGAAGATTCAGAAGAGGCCTGCATGAGGACTTTATGCGGATATTCCACTGTATAAGGACATTTTGTAATGAAAGACGTGCGCGCAAATTCGCAGAGTCATTTCCGTGACGACTCGGCAAATCTGTGTGCGCCGCGACAGGAAAAACACCTCCGTGTTGAAAACCATTTGTAAAATTCAGGCGGCTTTTGATGGCTTTCAACAAGTGAGTAACTGAGAAATTGTTTAACAGCTTGGGCATGTTCCAACATGCCCGTTAAGGTTTCCAACGGAGGTGTTTTTCCTGTCGCGACCCCCCGCAGTCGGGTCCGGCCCGACATGCGACTCTGCCCGCACGTTCTTTCATTACAAAATGTCCGTTAACAATGGAATGTCTGAATAAACTCCTCATGCCGACTTCTTCTGAAAGTTCTCTGTTCTCTGACGACTTACTGGGTCAACAGAGCCTGAAATGTGGAAGTTTTCAACTTGAAATGGCGAGACGCTGCTGCCTCGAAGCGCAGATTGCCGTCAGGCACCATGGGCCGTCCTTACGGCGACACTACCAGACCAAAATCTCTCATCAGCCGTTAAAATTTTTACCGAAAACCAGCTGAATTTATCGAATGGTGTCCACTCAGTTGTGCCTTACAGTTTTTGAAAAAAATTTTATCAAACAAAGCAGCAGTCTCTGAGCCATTCCTAAACAATGAAAAAAATCGACGAGCGGGTGGGCGACTTCTCACTCAAAGACTGCCCACAGGCAAATGACGTAACCGACAGGCGTGAAAAAACTCTCGCATGCCCACAAGGGTTCAAGCATGTCTGATGTAATCACACGTGATTCAAATCCATATGGTTTTTGAAAAAAATAATAAGGTCGGATCCTTTTCTAACAGACCTCGTATGTCTTGTATGGAAGGAGAAGGTCCAATGGATCTTAACAGCAGGGATGGACCTGAGAACAATCATAATTCATAATTTCAGATATGAATGCTGCACCAGACAGTCTACTAAAGATGATACACTGTAACTGTTTTAGCACCCTGCAGTGTAGTTGCAGGAAAAACTGTCTTCCATGTGCATTGGCACGTGGATCCTCTCAATTAACATCATGTGACAATATGCCTAATGATGTATTTTTTGGAAGTCGAGGACAATAATGTGGGTTTGACTTGCTGTAGGACATGAAACTGACAGTAATTACAAATGGGTTCCAAAAATTGAATTGCACACATAAAACTCACAGTTGTGACAGTCGTCTCGACAAAATTCTCTGCTAAATATTTCTTAAACCTTGAAGGAAAAATATAGAATGCTTAAAACCAAGTTTTTATCATGATTATTAAAGACATTAAAGTAAATTTAAGTGGCTTTATATTTTTTCTGATAGGTAGGAAGCCATTTTGGTAATGACCTAGATTTAATGTCCTTCTGGGGGTCAGGTATTGGTACACTTTCTTTCATGTCAACTCCACATTACATTCCTCCATGTAATGTGGAGTTGCATCAGGAAGAGCATCCTGTGCAAAACCTGTGCCAAATCAACATGCAGATCCACCTTGGGTTTGCTGTGTCTACCCCGAGTGAATACAAGGGAGCAGGCGAAGGGACTTAATTACTAGAGCTGAAAATTTCCAAGAGACTTTTTGCTAGACTTTTTTTTTTGGGGGGGGGGGGGGGGGGTCTTGTGGCATGTTGACCTGCCTAATGTGTAGAGAGTGATGACATGATGGCTAAATGTGCATCAAGTGGATGAGGAAGGATGCAGGTGCAGCAAATATTATGATCAGCATGGAAATGCATTTGTATTTAAAATTTCAGGCAGTTTGTCAGTACACAAGTAAGAATATGGAAGGTACTGATCTCCAAACAAGGCCTCATGAAGCATTTGTCCTTTTTTCTGACACCGCTAGATGGCAGTGTCTATAAGAAACCATTCAAAGCACAATGCATTTTCTCTTCCGCACAATGGGCCTCATGTATCAACGTTGCGTACGGCGATATTTGAGCGTATATGGGGTGTACGCCAAAACGGCTGCGCCACTTGGCAATTATCAATGTGGTCGTTGGCGTACGCTGTGCTGCAAATATACACCAGGTCGAGAGGTGGCGTAAATTATACACCAAAATGAACCAGCGCTGGAATCCACATAAAAATGAAGATGATCAACATGATGAACAGTGCCATTATACAAATCAATGCATATGTTACATAAATAACACTTTCCTGATTATACTACATAATAATCAATACAAATCCCGCTGTTGCGGGATTGTTATGGAGCACGAACCGTGGTCACAGCGCTGACTACAAAGAAAGCGCTGCTTGCCTTTTTCTCCAGACTTCGAGCCTGGAGCCAGAGCAGCGCTGAGCTTAACTTCATGTGGTGTGATCGTTTTAGACTATGAAATTGATAATAACAACTGTAGTTTCGTCATTCCCTTAATTCGCCCGTGCTGCAACCAGGTTTTGTCGTCTCCATTCGGTTGTCACAATAAAATAAATACAGAAATACATTTTAAAAATAAAGAAATCTGACAGATTAGGCATGTTTTATTAATTGAGCGAGCAAATATCCACATGTCAAGAATTATTGACATGTGAAAAGAGAATACAGTGGTCCCTCGCTATAACGCCATTCACCTGTCATGGCCTCGGAGTCACGCTGAGTTTTTAGTCCAATTTTGCATGCCTTTTTTTTTTTTTACAGTGTTCTGTGTTCTGCGTATCTATTTATAAGAATCTTGTTGCCCAGAAGAAAAAAGAGCGCCAACAACTACTCATAACTGTGTTTGTCACACGGAAACACACACCTGCTGCAGCCAGGGGTGAGTGGAAAAAGGCGCGGCGTCAGGACGCAGAGGGGCGATCTGTGAAATACTGGTCAGTCACTATTAATAATTTCTTATGTGTCCGACCTCGTTCGTTGATCGTTAAAATTAATTTGTTAGTTCTAAATGCCATTGTTGTGGCTGGCGTGCCTGGCTGGCTTTTGTTTGTCTTCTGTTTCTGTCTTTTGGTTTTCCTCCCAGGTGGTGCGCATTTGGGACTGAGTGGCTGTGTAGCTGAGTTTATCAGGACCTCACCCTGATCACCTGAGGCTGATCACGTGCAGCTCGTCAGGACTCACAGCTGTGGTGCATCTACACGGATTGGAACATGGTGGCATTTAAGTCTGGAGTGCACAGTGTGTGTTTGCCAGAGACTCGACCTTGTGACCAGACGGGTGAGATCGTCGTCTCAAGAGCCATCTCATCATCAGTGGATGCAGAGAACGTTCAGGTTTGATGCATGGTCTGTGAAAGAGGAGGGGGTGAGGTCTCACGCTCGTCAGCACACTTCCTGAGGTACGTTAGATTTTGTGACTAACATTTATACAGTCAGTAAATGTGGTGTCCCTCACACCTTATTATATTGAGCTGTATGTTAGTCATTTAAATCAGCTTCCACTGCAGTGGAGTTTTGTGAACAGGGTGTTCTATGCCTGCAGGGTGGGAAGCTGATTTGCAATTAAGCCAGGAAGTGTTTGCTGTTTGTGCACCTTTGAGTGGTCTCTCTGTGTGTTGAGTGTGGACTCACATAATGATTTCTTCTTTCACAGACTCGGTTTGTCGCGGCCACCTGGGGGGTGTCGGCGGGGTCCTTGGGTCCGAACTGGTTCTGGCTCCGGACCGTTAGCGCTGCTGGGAGCGCACCGCAATCCACCACGCCAGACCGCGCACTTTTAGATTTTTCACATCACTGTTATGTTTATTAAACTCTGTTATCCTTTGTACCGTGCTCTGCTTATTTCATACTGGGTCCTTCAAACGCTGGTCGGTTCTCCGGGCTGCGTCCGACACATAACAGTAGTCTCTGGCCAAACATCACGGACCCAGCGCTAGCATAGACGGTAACGCGCCGGGAAGGCGGCAGCAGACGTTCAGAAGTTATCCGGATCAGTTGCGGGTGCTCTCCGCCCGGATGGTGCGTGTTTGAGATCCCATTACACGAATACTGATTTGAGCTCTCTTGCAGCCGTGTTCCTGTATTTGTGCCTTATCCGTGGGTCGTGGTGGAGTGTGACTGGTGACGGCTTCGCGTCACGCTCCGACCGGATAAGAGGTTTAAACGGGAGCTGCAAGAGTGTGTCTGTAATGGGTGAACGTGCACGGCGGAGCTCTGTGGCACGGGTCGCTGAGATTCCTGTGTTACAGTTGTAGCCCCGTTTCCCCGGGTGACGATAACTACTGCGTCTGTTGTATCAGCTCCGGCGTAATTTAGTTGAATCACATTTTGGTTGTGTGTTTGCACACAGCTGCGCACAGAAAAGCAGCATGAGTTTGTTTTCTCTGTTACCAAAGGGGTTTTTTTATTTTTAGCACTCTGGCTCCCTCTGTTGGTGACTGAGTCACATTACCGTTAAGCTCTTAAGTTGGAACAGGTGTGTTCCATTTGTTTGAGCTTGACGGTATAAATCACTTATTAGTTTTGTGTTGGTTCATTTTTTGTGGGTGTTTTTTGAGTTGGTTTGTGTGTGGGATTTTCTTCACTATTAGTGTCTGGGGTCGTGATCCTGCAGTCTGTCTCGGGCAGAAACAGGACCCAAATAACTGTTTGTTAGTCTGTTAGTCTTTCTTTTTATTTCTTTTAGTTTCACCTCCCAGGGTTTGATGGGACGGTCCCCTGGGGGATGATGGGGGGGGTAATTGGGTTGTTTTTTCTTTTTTCTTTTGTTTTTTTTTTTTGTTGTGCCCTCTCTTCTCCTCTGGCTCCAGCCGTGTGAGCCGTGTGTGTCGGCGTTGCTGGAGTGGTGCAGTGTGGTTATGCTGGGCGTTTCCCAGGTAACCTCTGCGCCCGGGAGGGGAGGGGGGGTTTGGGGTATTTTCTTTTTATTCCCTCTCTTCTCCTCTGGCTCCAGCCGTGTGAGCCATAGGTTGTCGGCGTTGCTGGAGTGGTGCAGTTTGGTTATGCTGGGTGTTTCCCAGGTAACCTCTGCACCTGGGGGGGGGGGGGGTTTGTTTGTTGATTCCCTGTTCCACCTCCGGCTTCGGCGCGCCTTTGGGCCGTCTGCCGTCGGCGTGGCTGAGGTTTGGGGCAGTGGGATATACCCGCAGCTGGTGGCTGGTTTAGAAGTCGGAGGAGTGGCGCCGTTTTGTGCCGTCTGCCATAACCGCTGTTCCACTCCTCCCGGTTGGCTTCTGGGGTATAGTCACGGTTGGTGACACTGGACGTGCTTCCAGTTTCCACTGCGCCAAGGGGGTTGGGTTGGGGTTGTTTTGTTTGTATGTTTTTCTTTTCTCCTTTTGTTTTTCCCCCCAGTTTCAGCCCTCGGGGTGTGACTGTGGTGTCCTCTGGGGGGGAAAGGGCTGTGGGTCCATCTAGCCATAGACGGCCGGGGCTGGGTCCGTTGGTCATGAGGGGAGGCGCCTCCTGGGGTTGATGGAATGGTCCTCTGGGAGGCGGTGGGAGTCCCCGTGGGTGACGTTGGATCCCAGAGGGACCTCGGCTGTGGTTATTACTCCTGGAGCTGGCGGGATGTCCTCTGGGGGGTGTTGGTCCCTACATGTCGTTGGGGGGGGGGGGGGGGTGTTAGCGTTTTTATTTGCAAGCTTAAGTTTGGGTTGTGTTTTTCTTTTCTCCTCCTCCCGGGGTTTGATGGGACGGTCCCCTGGGGAGGGGGGGTGGTTTGGTTGTTTGTGTTTGTCTTTTTTGTTTTATGACTAATCAGACCGTGAACATGGTTGGACAAAGGCTGACCGCACAGGTTTAAGAACTCCTGGCCACACCTGTGCTAAGTGACTGACAGAAACAAAGGCAAAGATGCAGCCAGAGGAGAAGACATCAACCGTTCTGTTAAATGAAGATTCTGTTGGAAGACGAATGCAGATACGGTTTCCAGCCATGGTCCCTGGAGGGGGGTGTTGTTGTGGCTGGTGTGCCTGGCTGGCTTTTGTTTGTCTTCTGTTTTGTCTTTTGGTTTTCCTCCCAGGTGGTGCGCATTTGGGACTGAGTGGCTGTGTAGCTGAGTTTATCAGGACCTCACCCTGATCACCTGAGGCTGATCACGTGCAGCTCGTCAGGACTCACAGCTGTGGTGCATCTACACGGATTGGAACATGGTGGCATTTAAGTCTGGAGTGCACAGTGTGTGTTTGCCAGAGACTCGACCTTGTGACCAGACGGGTGAGATCGTCGTCTCAAGAGCCATCTCATCATCAGTGGATGCAGAGAACGTCCAGGTTTGATGCATGGTCTGTGAAAGAGGAGGGGGTGAGGTCTCACGCTCGTCAGCACACTTCCTGAGGTACGTTAGATTTTGTGACTAACATTTATACAGTCAGTAAATGTGGTGTCCCTCACACCTTATTATATTGAGCTGTATGTTAGTCATTTAAATCAGCTTCCACTGCAGTGGAGTTTTCTGAACAGGGTGTTCTATGCCTGCAGGGTGGGAAGCTGATTTGCAATTAAGCCAGGAAGTGTTTGCTGTTTGTACACCTTTGAGTGGTCTCTCTGTGTGTTGAGTGTGGACTCACATAATGATTTCTTCTTTCACAGACTCGGTTTGTCGCGGCCACCTGGGGGGTGTCGGCGGGGTCCTTGGGTCCGAACTGGTTCTGGCTCCGGACCGTTAGCGCTGCTGGGAGCGCACCGCAATCCACCACGCCAGACCGCGCACTTTTATATTTTTCACATCACTGTTATGTTTATTAAACTCTGTTATCCTTTGTACCATGCTCTGCTTATTTCATACTGGGTCCTTCAAACGCTGGTCGGTTCTCCGGGCTGCGTCCGACACATAACAGCCATCATAATTATTTATAGGAAAACGTTCTATTTTTATTTCTCAAACAAATGTTTGGGCCTGAAAACAGTTTGGTCTTATTTTCCTACTAAGGTCTGAACTTTGAGAGTGTTTACACACGAGAGAAAAGTGAGAAAATGTTCATGCCTGATTGAGAAAGTGTATAAACTGTGTAGTGAGGGGTTTTACAGCTTTGAAACGTCTATAATAATTGTAAAAAATAACGCTGACTATGTCGCGGTTTCATGTATTACGGGCTATTTTTTAGAACGTAACTCCAGCGATTAATGAGGGACCACTGTAACACTTTATTGATTATATACTACAAAACAATTGATACGACGGCCGCTTTTGACACTCTACAACCCCTGGAAAAAATTATGGAATCACTGGCCTTGGATGATGTTCATTCAGTTGTTTCATTTTGTAGAAAAAAAGCAGATCACAGACATGACACAAAACTAAAGTAATTTCAAATGGCAACTTTCTGGCTTTAAGAAACACTATAAGAAATCAAGAAAAAAAGATTGTGACAGTAACGGTTACTTTTTTAGACCAAGCAGAGGAAAAAAATATGGAATCACTCAATTCTGAGGAATAAATTATGGAATCACCCTGTAAATTTTCATCCCCCAAACTTACACCTGCATCAAATCAGATCTGCTCGTTGACATTGACCCTATGCCATGACATTGACCCTATGTGTCTTTTTGCAAGGAATGTTTTCACAGTTTTTGCTCTATGGCAAGATGCATTATCATCCTGAAAAATGATTTCATCATCCCCAAACATCCTTTCAATTGTCCAAAATATCAACGTAAACTTGTGCATATGATGTAATGACAGCCATCTCCCCAGTGCCTTTACCTGACATGCAGCCCCATATCATCAATGACTGTGGAAATTTACATGTTCTCTTCAGGCAGTCATCTTTATAAATCTCATTGGAACTCCACCAAACAAAAGTTCCAGCATCATCACCTTGCCCAATGCAGATTCGAGATTCATCACTGAATATGACTTTCATCCAGTCATCCACAGTCCACGATTGCTTTTCCTTAGCCCATTGTAACCTTGTTTTTTTTTCTGTTTAGGTGTTAATAATGGCTTTTGTTTAGGTTTTATGTATGTAAATCCCATTTCCTTTAGGCGGTTTCTTACAGTTCGGTCACAGACGTTGACTCCAGTTTCCTCCCATTCGTTCCTCATTTGTTTTGTTGTGCATTTTTCGATTTTTGAGACATATTGCTTTAAGTTTTCTGTCTTGATGCTTTGATGTCTTCCTTGGTCTACCAGTATGTTTGCTTTTAACAACCTTCCCATGTTGTTTGTATTTGGTCCAGAGTTTAGACACAACTGACTGTGAACAACCAACATCTTTTGCAACATTGCGTGATGATTTACCCTCTTTTAAGAGTTTGATAATCCTCTCCTTTGTTTCAATTGACATCTCTCGTGTTGGAGCCATGATTCATGTCAGTCCACTTGGTGCAACAGCTCTCCAAGGTGTGATCACTCCTTTTTAGATGCAGACTAACGAGCAGATCTGATTTGATGCAGGTGTTAGTTTGGGGGATGAAAATTTACAGGGTGATTCCATAATTTTTTCCTCAGAATTGAGTGATTCCATATTTTTTTCCTCTGCTTGGTCTAAAAAAGTAACCGTTACTGACTGCCACAATCTTTTTTTCTTGATTTCTTATAGTGTTTCTTAAAGCCAGAAAGTTGCCATTTGAAATGACTTTAGTTTTGTGTCATGTCTGTGATTTGCTTTTTTTCTACAAAATTAAACAACTGAATGAACATCCTCCGAGGCCGGTGATTCCATAATTTTTGCCAGGGGTTGTATTGGCACGCGTCGTGATTGGTGGAGTTCTTTTTCATTGCCGTCTTTCCGGCTTCTATGTCGTAAAATGAGGGTGTGTCTGAAGCGGAGTCTGAATATTTATGGGCGTGTTTATTATAATTACGTACGTTTCCACCCGCCACATTTATCAATATCACGTCAGGCGTACGCCAGAAATGGGCAGGTGCGCACTGCGTGACACGTCACGGCGACTTTGGTGTATTTCAAGTTTACGCCGTAAATTTATGCCACAAGTGCGCAACATTGATATATGAGGCCCAATGCATTTTAATTTCCTTCAATCCTTTTTTTTTTTGAAAAGACAAAATGAATAGTTCTTGAAGTAAACTAAAATGCATGAAATAAAATAAAATAAATAAAACGCATGCCTTGAACACTTTTTTTATATACACTGCCATCTAGTTCTAGTAGAACTAGATGGCAGTAGGCCTAGAAGTGCAGGGGGCGCTCCTTAGGCCTAGTAGGCCTCAAGAAGCACTAGTAGTGCTTTGAGGCCTTACATAGCCATCACTAATAAGAAGGTGCATCATATTGCAAGTCAGATGAATGAATTTACAAAGCAAAAAACAAAACAAAAACCAGCAAGACATCTCAAAATGCTTCACGATTTCCAGTGCAGTATTGGGGAACGTGGTGCAATTTGATGGAACGGTATCAGTACCTTGAATCAAAGTGGTGATTCCCAGATGCTTTATAAGTACATTCTCAATAGGCTGGCTACTGGAACACAGTGCAGCTACCACATAGAGGTTAGGCCTGATGGTTCTGGCTGCTGTAAGCATCGCCTACAAGGAACAACATACACATTACAGTTAAGATAAGATAATCCTTTAATAGTCCCACGACAGGGAAATTGATGATATTACAGCAGCATAGGGACAGTCACAGAATAACAGTGCAAGTATCCAAAAATAAGGCAAAAGAAAAAAAAAATACTAAATATGGAAGTCAAGTTAGGTACAAAGAACAATATATATACAGTAGAATAAATTATACTATACAGAAGCAGAATGTGTGTGCTGTAATATTGCATGAGTGTTCAAGTGATGTTGTACACGAGTGTACAAGTATAACTGCACAAAATGTGTAGTGTTATTGCAAATGGCTGAAAAAAATGTTACTACAATTGCATTAATGATTTGAGTGACCTGAGGGGTCTACTGGGAACAGTGCTGGTTGTGGAGTTTGACAGCAGCAGGAAGGAAGAACCTGCAGTATCGCTTCTTCACACACTTGGGGTGGAGCAGCCTGTCACTAAAGGAGCTTTCCAGTGCAGTCAGGGTGTCACTCATGGGGTGGGAGGCGTTCTCCAGCAGGGATGACAGCTGAGCCATCATCCAGCGGACTTCCCAGGATAGAGCTGGCCTTCCTAATCACTTTGTCTAGTCTCCTCCTCTCAGCAGTTGTGATGCTGCTGCTCCAGCAGACCATTCTGTAGAAAATGGCTGATGCCATTACAGAGTCAAAGAAGGTCCTAAGGAGCGCCCCCTGCACTTAAAGAACCCGAGTCACCTCAGCAGGTAGAGTCTGCTCTGGGCTTTCGTACACAGTAAATTTTGCAGAGTAAAATATACTCTACCAGAACTTAATGTAGTAAATTTAAGAGTGATCATGTTTTATGTACAACCCCAAATCAAATAATGTTTTGACGGTATGGAAAATGCATATTAAAAAAACAGGCCTGCAACACATTAAAAAAAAAGGGAAATAAAAGCATTTGTTACATTGTAATGTTGCCATTCTGCCTCACAACACTTAAGAAACAATTTGGCATTGAGGATACAATCAATGAAAACTTTTGGATGTTATTTTGTTCCACTCTTTCTCTTATTGCATGAAGTGTGCAATAGTATGGGGTTGTTGTTGCATTTTCCATTTTAAAATTCTCTACTCTCTGCTGGGGACAGGGCAGGGCTGCTGTCAGGCCAGTCCAGTAGCTGTACCCTCTTCTTCTGCACCCATGCCTTCATACACAATGTGTGCAGAATGTGGTTTTGGATTGTCTTGTTGAAAAATACATGGAGGTCCCTGGAAACGATGCCATCTTAAGGGCCCCTTCACACATAGTATGAATGTGATCAAAATGCGCATGAAGCAGGAATTGTATGCAATATGTGTAAAATCGTAGCTGCCTGCAATGCCTCGTACACCTGTTGCTACAGCAGCTGAAAGACAGAGTGTGCACTGTGAGAGCCCATCGAACCCTCTCGTGGCAGGTGTCGGCCAAATACCAGGTGACATGCACGAACGTCTAACACCGCTCGTTTGACACAGAAAATGTGTGGCCATTCGCACCGTTAGCACGACAACAGTCAGCAGACGATCATTTTCGAGCTGGATGTGAAATTTGTCTAAGTGCCCCCACGACTGTGGAGTTGCCAAGTGCACATGTGGCGTGCCAGAGTGTCGGCTCCCCCCAACACATGTGCGTGTGCTTGCACCCTTGCTCTTTACACGCGGAAATTCCTTGAATCATTCAGTGATAATATGCACTGTAGAGGGAGAAATACACAAATCCCTTTCAGTCTTTCTTTGAGAACCATTGGTTTTAAAACATTCAATTTTTTTCATCCATTTGTTGACAAACTGGAGATCCTCTGCCCATCTTTGCTCCTCAGAGACTTAGCCTTACATGGATGTTGCCTCTGTATAAAATGAAGGCCACAATAATCTGTTGACATCAGCTGTATGAAATCATCATCTTCAACCGCTTTTCCGGTTCAGGTCACAGGGGCAACAGCTCCAGCAGGGGACCCCAGACTTCCCTTTCCTGAGCCTGAACAGAGTTGCATTTGTACTGTCGTGAACATACTGAGATTAGACTATCCTACCCATAATGCACTGCTGGGCACAGCATGCGCTCACTAAAACCTTAAAATTAGCACATTACTTTAAAACTAAAACATATATCTGATGTTTTCACTTTATAAAACGTCAGACATGACAGTAATTTTAAATAACTTGTCCAAAATTAGTTTGGTTAAAATTTGAACCATAAGTTAATAATGTATGCCTCTGGATGACTTGGGTGATATTAGCAGCAGATCAGTATGGTGTTAAAGAAAATTATTTTTTATTTATTTATTTTTTTTTTTGTGAGACCAGTTCTCTTTTGCCTGCAGAGGATAGAGTGGTTTCTTATAGAAGTAGTTCTCTTCTGTTTGCAGAGAGTAGAACTATGCATCCGTTAGGAAACTTTTAACAGGTAGGTGCTCAACTGATTTTAAATTTTAAAAGTGTTTGCCACTGTTCATCTTTGTTTACTATGTTATCAGTCACAAAAATGTATCGGAAGATAATTAGTCCGATAATGGTTTTTAAAGTTATCTAAAACGATAATCCGATAATGAAAACATTATCTTCGATAATAATTATTGTATGGCCTTGCCTTGCAGTATAAGGCGCCTTGGGGCAACTGTTTGTTGTGATTTGGCGCTATATAAAAAAAAAATTGATTGATTGATTGATTGATAATTATCTGTTATCGGATTATCGGAACTGTGCCCACCACTGATAATAAATGAAATAAAGTTGACCACACAAAACAGCTTTGGTTCATACAATCTATAATGAAATTGAAATTAAAGTAAATGTAAGGATCCCTGCATTTTTTTTTTTTTTTGCATTGTCCATATCATCCCAACTTTTTTTCAGATTTGGATTTCTATATTAACTCAAAGAATCATGTTAAGTCATATGTTCTTATACAGGATTCATTGTCTGGAAGTTGCACAATACCTCAGCCACATGCAAAGGAGTGGACTGACAGTTGACCAGGCAAACACCAGCAAAGATCTTGGCTGTGATCTCTGTGTATTTCTTCATATGAGCCCACAGGTAAGGACAATCCTCTGGTTTCTGCCCATAACGAAGTTTGATCATGTCACTTTTGCAGACCAGTTCCCTCCTGAGGTAGACATCAGATCCTGAGAGACCAAAGGAGAAAAACAAAACAAAGGTCTTAGTATAAGGTCTAATTTTACATGTAACCCCGTAACCAAGCTGAAAAAGTGGTGGCCTGCTGGTTAGAGGTGTGCTTATGGCTAGAGGATCCTCAGTTTGATTCCCTTGAACAAAGTCTTCAAGCTAAAAGTTGTTCCCAGTGCATGGCACTTCCTGGCATCAGTGTGTGTGTGTGTGTGGCATCATCTCCATCAGATGGAAAAGTGCTGTAGAAACAGTTGAAATTTGAGAAGCTGGTGTTGGTCCATTACTGTCCTGTCCATCCATCAAAACTGCACTGTAACCAAACAAATCTGTACTGCAACTGCTACAGTTGCAAACACAAATGATCTTTTTCTCCCATGATCTTTGAGGTACTTGGGAAATCCCTTGCATTTCCATGGAAGTTATGATCTGTCATACATGCCATAACATCACACAGAGGATTTCTGGATCCACCAAGATTGTGCTAAAGGCATATTATGGGCATGCCTGTATATTATATCATGTTCATACATGCATCATATGGTACAAATCAGTTCATTACATCATCAAGCTGCATTTGATCAATGTCCTGGGCAGCCAAGCTGGTGCGATATGGTTATAAACTTTGACCTTCCAGGATGCATATGTGTGAATCTGAGTATGAAATTTAATGCAACAATTAAGTCAGTACTGGAACCAGTGACTGTCATCAGTTTGATGTTTCTAGCTTATAATAGTTTTAACAAAGCACTTTGTTTGAGGTACGTATAGTGGTGTGTTAAATTCAGATCTGCCCATCTGGACTACTCACACAGCAATAAAATTACGAGGCAAAATGACTCTCCATTTGGTGAAATATTTTCATCAAGCCTCACTGTGAATAGCTCAACTGTTAGGCGCTATGAGACAATGTGATTGGATGAGAGGTAAATAACTGTTCTACTTCAAATTGATATTCCAGCAGGTTATTTCAAGAAAATTTCCCAGTTTGGGTAATATATTTCACAAAGCTCCATTAAAACAGAAAAAGTAACATGTAAACAAGTTGTTGTTGTTCATTCAGCTGCTCCCGGTTTCGTTCGGGGTTGCCACAGCAGATACAACCAGATCCGCATTGGTAATTGGCACAAGTTTTACACCGGATGCCCTTCCTGACAACTCCAGTTTTACCTGGAGAAACCGCTGGTGTTCCAAAGAGGTCTCCCATCCAAGTACTAACCAGATCCTGTTCTGCTTAGCTTCTGAGATATGACAGGATCAGGCTCACACAGAGCAGACCGACTGCATAGTAACATGTAAACAAGTAATTACAAAAAATATTTCTAAGACAAAGCATGAAGCAAAAAAATGTGAACTCAGTAACTGATCAAAGTGTAGATTATAGGTACATGTTTAAAACAAAACATACATTATTATACATCTGACTGAAATCCTTTGTTCTGACTGGCTGATTCGCATATAATAATTGCAATACATTTCAAAATAAATCATCCAAAGTTAACAATAGCCACATTATTGACTGATTCTGCATCATTTCGGGCAACAATGAGTGATTGCGGACCAATTTTGTCATAATGGCATGATGGGGATTTTATGATTGCTTATGATTATGATTGCTTTTTATGATTGCTTACATGATATTCAATGTAATCAAAAGTAGTCTGAGTTACGTTTCTGCTTCTTGTGAAATGAACTGTATCAACTATCTGTTATCTGTGTGATGTGGGAGTGAAACCAGCCACAAGACTGAAAGAATATGTGTCTTAGCTGACTTGTTAAAGGATTCTACATTTATTATTGTCTGAATTATATTCTTTTATACTTTATTTACTCATTCAATCATAATAATTATGTACCCATTCATATATGCTGCATTTAAGCTAAATGATTGCTCAGCCACAGTGATGAACTAAAGGTTGTTTCAGGACTCTGTTGACATCGAAACTTAACTGCTTACTCCCTTCTTGAAAGAAACGAGCATGTTTCAAAGGAAACCGTAGCTCAAAAGCAACCGTTCACCCCACCCTTCCCCAAACGCAATGTACCCTGATGCTACGTTGTATTGTTTATGATTTTTTTCTTTTCTAATAAAAGAGCAAGCGCCGGGGGGGTGGCGGAGAGGAGCAGGGAAAGCAAGGTTGGTCTTAGGTTTGTACGCTCTCTCCGAAGCTTCTCCCCTTTGCGCAAAGCTCACAAAAGAGATCTCTGTCTAATGTTGTCTCTTTTTATGTGATTGTGCTTTGAGAAACTGTGTTTTGCAGGATACGATCTCAGGCACAGTTTAAGTGCCAGGTCCAGTTAGGGCAACGGACCTGACACGGGACAACAATGTTTTGCACATGCGCAGGGGTGATACGTCGCAAACGACATCATGGCGGAGAGCAGAAGGTTTGCGTCCGTGGATACTGATGGGATAAACAATGAAATTGAAATTAATTATTTGTTTCTAGTAAATTGAAATTAATTATTTATTTCTAGTAAAAATAACCGCAGGGGTGATGCATCGCAGATGACATCATGGCGGAGAGCAGAAGCTTTGCATCTGTGGATACCGATGGGATAAACAATGAAATTTAAATTCATTATTTTGTTATTTCTTCCCCCAATTCTTTCTGTAATACTGCCCCTTACAAAGTACAAACTCGAACTATTCCACACTTTTAAATTTAATTCAAGTCACAGCAAAAATAATCAGGCCTGGACCCTGCAAGAACTTCTCTTACAGACAAGATCCGCTCTTACAGAACCCAGAACAATGGATACAAGCAGTTTTTATACAGGATTACATATGCGCAGCGGTGGGCACAGATAACCAAAAAATTAACTTTGATAACAGATAATCAGATAACTGAAAAGTTATCTTTGATAAAGATAAACCAATAAACCACCCAAAAATGTATCGGAAGTTACAGATAACCGATAAATTCCAGTATTGTCTGGTACATTTTGCAACTACTAATAAACTGAATTTGAGTTTTAACACCACAATTGTTTTTGGAAGCATCAGAAGCGATAAAAGACCCAAACAATGACCCTGCACTTCAATGTTTGAGCATCCTGCCCCCTGTAGGAAGCTCTTGTTTACTACACAGCTTACAGCACAAAAACAAGGTAAGAGCAGCCACAAAGCCCAGTCACAACGCTCCGGTCAGGCGGAGGTCTTGGAAAGTAAAGTTATGCTGACTTGTGGTTTGGTGTGAATACTGATAGAATAACTCCATTAATGTAAATTCTGTCATTTGTATAAAGTTAAAATATAACATACATCTTTTAATGTTGAATAATGCACTAATTCTGAGGTTTTGTAACAAACACAGACAGATCGCAAAGGATTCTGGGTAAAAGTGCCTCTGCTAAACACTGATTGGTTCAGTCATTCATTATGTAAACCAACACGCTAATGTGACGTGTGTTGGTGTTTACAGATAAATGTGCTTTTGTAAAATATTCCATTTTTTATTTGTAAAAACAGGCATTTTTAACGGAGCCCTGGAAGTGTCATCGCAAAATGTTTTGCATGTGGAGAGAATGTGCACACGTTTTATTAGTGCCGTGGGCACGTTTTATGATGTTGTAAAACGTGCACTCAATATTGTCTTGACACATAAATGTTGGCTTTACACTGTGTGAGTTTTGGCCCTTTTTCATTTGTGCGAGAATTTTTTGGACCGAGTTCCAGGTTAATCACGCATCCTGCATCGTGTAGTGTACATGGAGTAACAAGCTGCATTTAACATCTCACAACTACCTCCTGATCGCCGATCGTATGGTCGAATGAAAATCTAACCTGTTTGATATTATTCTGGTCGGCCGTCATGAGGGTATCCTGCTGCTGAAGAGCTACAAACATCCAACCGCTCGCACTGTGCATGTGCAAACACTGCAGACCCATCTTGCAATGTTTTTTGTTGTTGTTTTGTTTTGTTTTTAAATTTTGATGTCTCCCATCGAGAGTTTTTGTAAATTAAGTTTGAAAAAAAATTGTGATTAAAAATATAGTGTCAGCTCAGCTTCAGGACAAATACTGCCATGAACTGCCATGAACACTACTGGCCAGTAGATGGCAGTAGAGGCCTTGAAAACTTGCCAAAACAAAATTCCAGATAATCCGTGTCTGCTACATTTACGATGCATGGAATTTAACAAACGCAAACACAATAACGTCTATAAACCCAGAGATTACATTCACAAGAGTTTTAGGCACTAGAGTTTAATGCTGTTGTCCGTGGAGCCTGAACAGTGTGTCTGAAATGCATCTGTCCTGTCGTGAATGTACTGAGATTACCCTATCCTGCCCATAATGCACTGCTGGGCACAGCATGCACTCACTAAAACCTTAAAATTAGCACATTAATTTAAAACTAAAACATATATCTGATGTTTTCACTTTATAAAACGTCAGACATGACAGTAATTTTAAATAACTTGTCCAAAATTAGTTTGGTTAAAATTTGAACCATAAGTTAAAAATGTATGCCTCTGGATGACTTGGGTGATATTGCCAGCATATCAGTATGGTGTTAAAGAAAATGATTTTTTTTTTCTTTTTTGTGAGACCAGTTCTCCTTTGCCTGTAGAGGATAGAGTGGTTTCTCCTGGAAGCAGCTCTTTTCTGTTTTCAGAGGGTGGAACTATACATCTGTTAAGAAACTTTTAACAGGTAGGTGCTCAACTGATTTTAAAAATGTTTGACGCTCTTCAGCTTTGTTTACTATGTTATCGGTCTAAAAGTTATCTGACAAAAATTTATTGGAAGATATTAGCCCGATAATGGTTTTTAAAGTTATCTAAAAAGATAATCCGATAATGAAAACATTAATAATTATTTGTTATTGGATTATCGGAAGCCCACCACTGCATATGCGTGACAGAGGCGGACCTTATTTCGCAAAATCCTTCTCTTATTGGCCCCCGTGGGCATTCAAGGGAGGTCCATCCCCCTGCCCCAGGCCTGCAAAAATGTATTCCGATACAGTTTCTAGTTACCTGATGAAAAATGCAGTCAGTAACATAATCCAAGTACCATAATATTAAAGTAATGTAATTTGATTAATTTCAATTACTTCTGGATTACTCCAATATCAAATATGCTAATACAGACAAAAGAAACTAAATAGAAATAGTCTCGACCACGTAGTACAGTTTATTAAGCAAAAATAAAACTGTTTCTTTTACATGGCATGCTCTGTTTTACTCCACATTATGAATTAAGAGCGCCACAATATTGTTTTAAACACACCCATTGATCACCTGCTAAATTTTCAACAAAAAATGCCAAACAAATGAAGGATAATGAAAACTCAGGTGGTGGGCAGATGAATTTGTAATTAAAAGTGGCTTGCAGAACAATATACAAAACAAACAAACAAAAAAAAATTCTGCTACTTGTTCAGTAAACATAAAATTATCTTACTTTAGTCTTTCACATAGTATTCGCACCATGTTTAACATATCAGTCCACTTATTGAACTTTCAAAATAAGAACAGCATAATGAAAACCATTAAGTAAATACTGTCAGTAAGGAGGCGTGATCGCCATTTTAATTCCGGGCAAGTTAGTGATTTGCGTGCATAGAAGTTCAAGAAACAGGTGGAATATGCCAGAAAGCTGTGCATGTTGGCAAAGCCAGAAACGGAGGAACAAGGGAGACAATATTTCCTTCCATAAGTAAGTGGTTTTGGTTCTTCTTGTCACTTTGTCCGTGATATTTGGATGATAAACAGCTGTATGTCTACCGCCATACCTGTGTCGCCCGATGACACGGACCATTAACTCTTCACTTATGTCTAGTAGATATTTTCCACTGCTAGACCAATGTCTAGTTAAAATACTTGTCGTTAGTGATTAAAATTACTTAATTGTTCGACAAGACTGGGGATTGTTTTTAATTTGCACCTTAAAATAATGACATTATAATGACCCGCGCTGTGCCGCTCACAGTCACACCCACACATACAGATGTGTACACACACCACTGACTTCATGAATGAAACTCGGTCAATAAAGGATAATTGTGTAAAAATATAATATATATATAAATGTATTGTAATGGTTTTAGGAGCTGCGCTGAACAGCAGCTGCTGCAGGACGCCTCAGCTCAGCAGCTTGAACAGTGCAGATCCATGTAACTTTCAACACTAATATTTGGGAATGTGTGTGTCTCAGAGTAAGTTTAACACTTTCCTGACATAATTTAATGTAATTTAATTTTACTGGCTCGATATCCAGGTCAAAATGGCATTTTTTACACATATTTTGCGAGCATTTTTCTGAGTGTGTCCAGTCACGAATCTCCATTGAAAATGCATTAACATCCGGGTACTTCATCAATATTTTGCCCAGTTAGGAGACGTCATGCTGTACACGTTTTTGTTTCAAAGAAAAAAAAAATATATACAGATATCAGGGTTCTAGCTAGGATAAAATTTTAGCGTAGTGGTAATGTCGAGGGAGTGAAGCGACCGGGTGGGGGGGCGGAAGGGGGGAAGCTTTTGAATATTCAAGGTAAAAATTGGCCATTCTAGGGGTACCCAAAGGGGAAAAGCCAGGTACGACAGCCCAAGTCCCTTCATTATGTCCAGAAGGCTGGGGAAGTTTGTTGAGTGGGCAATCTCATTCTGGGTTAGCCAGTACATGGCCCTCAGTGAGGCAGTCGGAGTCCATGGACATTTTTAAGTCAAGACTATTTTTATTCTCTTTCTTATGAAGAGTTTTTATTTTGTTATGTTTTGTTCTTTTACTTCTGTTTTTAATTAGGTATTTGAATTTTTTTATTATTATTATTTTTTATATTGAACTGTTCTGTGTGAGGCACCTTGAGACGGCTTTTGTTGTAATTTGGCGCTTTATAAGCTGATTAAATTGAAATTGAACAACATTTTATTGAGTCTTAAAGTAAATAAATATAAAATTGGTTACTGGATCCTTAAACTCTGGACATAATAAACTCTACATGGTGGATCCTTGATCTCTGGACATAAACAGAAATAAAATATGTTAGTTTTTGTCAAAAGCATTTCCTTTCAGACATTATTATTGGCATGAATGTCTTTCCATACCTATGAGCTGAGCTCTGTGCTGCAGGTCAGGTTTATAAAGAATGCAAGACGTCTCATTTTGGGAGGAAAAAACGTTTTAGTCAATTGTAGTTTATTGTCTGTATTGCAACGTTTGTAGGAGGTGTCATTTTATTTAAAGCGGCAATTCATTTTTAAGTTATTAATTTCGAGCGTTATTAATTCAGAGCCGCGCAGCGTTTGAAGCTGTGACAAAACGGAGGACGATTCTCGTTTCTCGACTGCAACAAGACCAGAGTCCCAGTTAGTGACTTTAATCCGCACAAAAGTGACTCATGATATTTTAATGGCTTTCTGAGGGGTTAAGAAGCGGACTTACCGCTTCTGAAGAGCAGCGAATCAAAGAGCCACGAGCCATTGAATCGAAGCATTTCGTGACAGACGCACAAAAAAAAAAAAAAACGTGAGACTGGGATGGCCTGGCAGGCACTGAGGATGTCGTCATAAAGAGGCCCAACTCTAAACAGTTTGTCATGACCTGGTGTTCCCTTTTTTCTGTCATTTTTTACACCCTCATCTGGATCACTCAGGTGGATGTTCCAAAATATGGATCTGGATCTGTCTCTTGTCATAACTTTTGCTGGAAGGGGCACAGACAAAATATGATTCCGTTTCCAGTAGTCTTGAAGACTTAACGACACCAATGACATACATCAGAAGCCCAAAAAACATATAGATCTTCCATCTCAATATCAGTCCATTTGTACTTTTTGCCCAATTCCTTGTTTTTGCAGTGTTTTTATTGGGGTTGCTGCAGATTGTCCTGACTGGGTCAGTAGCAAAAAACTTTCGGGGAAAGTGTCTCTACATGGGCTCCTGATGTTCTCCATGGCTGCAACCTGCGCATTACTTCTGGTGCAGTGTCAGCATCCTCCTCTCTCTTCCAGGAGTCAGAGCTGGGGTGTGGCTCTGCTCCATTAGCCAGTGGAAATCTGGACCTGGAAGGAGATGTGCACCATTCGTTCCTCTGTGCAGATTTCTGTGTGCACATCGGTGGCTCCTTGTCCTCACGCTGCTCTTCCAAAACAGTCGAGGGATCACCCACTTCATCATCACAAACCTCACTGTCTGACTCAGATTCTGATTCTGTGTTTAATCTCAAAGAAGGGCTGATGCTCCACATTCATGAAACCTCTCATTATATGATGCACAAAACAAAAAAAAAGAACACTACACACTAACCACACCCAAAATGCAGTGCATGACACACTAACTACACACTCCAAACATGCCAAATATCACAAATCTCTCAAATCTTAAAACTGTCTGATCACTATCTGCTTTTCTCTTTCTGCGCTGTAAACTCCCCCAATTTTCCTTCCCTCAGAAACCAAATACGTGGGTTGGTGCTCATTTTTGATTGGTTCAGGTCAAGCATTTTCCACCAATGATGAAGGGAAAGTCATGTTTTGTTTTTTCCTTGCAATTGCTCCAGCCAGAGAGGAGAGAAAAAAGGAAAGACAAACTCCCGTTCACCAAGCGTTCTGCACGAAAGGCGCACCCCACTTTACCATAATATTCAGGAAAAAGCATGGCGTAAATTATTAATCATGATTCAAGTTTTACTAGGCCTATATTAACACAATTTAAAAACTGGAATATAGTTTGAAGTCCGCACTTTCAACACACATTCAAACGGAGACTCAGAGTGTGGTGTATTTGATGATACGTCTGCTTAATTCAGTCATGTGACATTGACACGTCTTCGTATTAGACGACTCCAGATGGTTAATAATGAATAACACAAACCTGGTTCAGCAAAATTCCAGACTGGATCGCTTCCTAGCACAACGCCATCATAAGCCATGACGTAATGCGCCTTCTCCATATTGTTCATTAGTTGCACTTCTTCATCAAAGGACATCTCTTCAAAAGGAAAATTGAAATACCTGCAAGGGCAACAGAACAGCGCAATCCATATGAGCACTCACACCAACTCTGTCAGAATATACAGAGATCAAGTCATCATAATCATTGAAATTACCACACCCAGATACATGTTTGCATATTTCCTTTATTAAAAGCAAAGAAACATCTAAAACTACTGTTTATACAGGCAATGACTTGCCTTAAGGTAACCTTCTTCTCACATGGCATAACTGCCGTTCCTGTTGTAAGCAGAGCACCCATCATCGACAACTGACTTGTACAGACTTAGTGTAAAGTGGCATTGCCAAACAGGAAGAAAACTAACGTAAGTACAAGCCTGTCATATGAGTCATTTTCAAATGGCTTTAAAGATGCACACATTTACGTCTTGCAGGATTTGCTCCATTGCAACCAGATAGGAGGATTGCATTGTATAGTTGTTTAGACCTTGGCAGTGTTAGAATGGTGCTTTCTACAATAGATGTGATAGAAAAAATTTTTTCTACTCATACTCATCTTGTGTGTTTATTAAGAGCTGACGTAAGATGCGAATTTCTCCATTGTGAGATCAATAAAGTCTTATCTTCAGCTGATGTGGTGCTTCAGCTGTAGATGTGATGCATATTGATAAGTGCAAGGTCAGTGCTGTGTATTTCATGATGAATATTTTTCTATTCTCCATACTGTAGTGGCCCAAGCTCGACTCTAGTATGCTTCCCCCTACTGTAATGACTGAATTTGATATAATAACAGTTGCCTCATTGCATGACAAAAAAAATCCCATTGTCGCCAACTTTAAAAAAACAAAATTAACCGTCACAGGTTCTTTTAGCTTCTTAAGTGCTTTAAAGTTACAACTGCACTGCAGACAGGCAATGTGGGTGTAGAAAAGGGCTTCAACGTGGCACGGTCATCCAAATTGCAATGGACTTTTTGTCCATCCAGGCTCAAAGACTACTGTGGTCTTTGAGCCTGGATGGACAGAAACACTCATAGGCCACTTTAAGAGGTGCACCTTGTTACCTCAGGGTTGAGTTCAGAACTGATTTAATTTGTGGTGACAGAATCAACAAGGTGCTATAAATACTATTCAGAGTTTATGGTTCATATTGACACATAATAGCATCATACAGTTGCTGCACCATTACGATCAATCATTACAATCAATCAGTCGGAATTGTGGAAACAAGGCAGGGTGGATCCATGGCTTCATGCTGTTTATGCCATATTGTGACCTTTCCAACTTAACTTTGAAGAAATTGAGGCTCAGACAATGGATGAATTGTGTAATCTACAATTGGCAAATTTTGGTGTTCCCATGCACACTGTAGCCTCAAAGACCTGTTCGTAGCTTACAGGAGTGGGACCAAGTGTGGCCTTCTGCTGCTGAATCCCATCTACTTCAAAGTTAGACATGTCACACATTCAGAGATATTCCTCTGCACACCTTTGCTGAAGCAAGTAGATATTTAACTAAATGGTGCTTTTCTACCAGTTCAAACTGTCTTGACCTTCTGTGACCTTGGCTGACAATAAAGCATTTTTGCCCGTTTGAGTTCCAGCAGTCACTCACCCTGCCTAACTGGCAAAAAAAAAAAAAAAAATCACCTTTCTTCCCAACTCTGAAGCTTTGATTAAACTTAATCAGATCCCCTTGGCCATGTGTTTTATACATGCATACACACAATGATCGCCGCTATATGATTGGCTGATTAGATATTTGCTTTCATGAGTAGTTGAAAAGGTGTGCCAAATGATGCTGCAGGTGAGTAAAACTTGTTTAAACCACAATTGTATAAACCTGATATTCACACTCACTGGACAAAAGCAAAAGTCCCAATGTGTTTGGATGGTTTTCAATGTAATAAAGACATTGAATAACAGATTTGAGTTTACATCGGACAAAACCACCTGTCTGATCACAATGCATTTTCAATAAAAACCCCTCGCATATATCGTACACAGCATTCTGGACATGCCCAGTAACAGAAGTATGAAATGAAGTTCAGCACTGAGACTGGCTGATTTGAGGAAAGTGGGTACCGTATTTCCGCAATTAAAAGCCTGGCTGTGTTTTTTTTTTTTTCAAACCATGCTCAGACACAGCATATAACGAGGCAGTGCGTAATTCAAAGCCAGTGATTATTAACAAAATGCTGTTTATTGCCTGCACTCTAATATGGTCTTAAGTTTCACACATTTCCCTGGGTGTGATGAACCAACTGCTTTAGATCAGTGCTCTCTGCCTGGCTGCGAACCCTCCCCGGAGCCTGACATGCACCTGCTAAAAGACTGAGACCAGAAGGACTGTGATTTGTCACGTTTACGCTTTCACTTCTTCCTCTCCCGTCATATTTTTTTTGCAGTTTTTGCAGTGCACCTGCCAATTACATTTCAATCATGGATCAAATACGTTTGGCAGAAAAGTCCGCAAATATGACCATATTTACAACAAGGAGTCAGAAAAAGATGCTCAAAAGACCCGCAATTCATGGAGGAAAACTGTACATACTATATCGATGGTTTGGAGGTTGATCATTGCATAAAGAAGTGGAGTTCATTGAGGGACAAATTAATCCAGAAAAAGCCGCTGTTCCTGCAGCAAACTGCGTAAGGACCTGACGGAGAACTTTATAAGGCTCACGCGCATGTCGACGTCATTGCATGGCCATGGAGTTACAGAGTTGTAGAAGCATAAGTCAGGCTTTAGGAGTTTAAGGTACCACTATGCAGCAGAATTAGAAAAAAAAAATGGATTTTGTCCATTTTATACATATAGTGGATTTTGTCCATTTTATACATATAACGGATTTCGATTACAACGGACAAAATTTGCTGGTACACCTGAATTCATTATATGCGAGTTTTACTGTATACATTGTTGTGTCAGAGTGTGGTGTGTCAGAGACTGACCTGGTAAAAAGGTCAGAGACTGAGGTCAGAGACTGACCTGGTAAAAAGAGGCTTTTTCCGTGTAACTGGTCCAATCTTTGGCCCCTCATCAGCCAAACGATCATAAACAACATTTGCCAAAATGTTGTTTGTCACCTAAACACAAACATTACATAAAATCTGCCCAAGGAAAATAAAGATGAGAATTAAGCAATTAATGGACATCACTACTCACACACACACACACACACACACACACACACACACACACACACACACACACACACACACACACACACACACACACACTTCCTGTGCATGGTGTTTCATCTTCTTATTGAATTCCAAGTTCAAATCTTCCAAGCTTCTCCTGAAATTGTTACAACACTCTTGGATGTCTGATGGGCTCCGACTAGAAAGACAGAGACACAGAAAGAGAGAAATGCTTGACTTACGTAATATTGGGTATGTATCCCTGTAAAGAATCCTGCTCAACTTGATTTCATTGATAAGGCACACTTTGGTCAGAAGCCAAAACTCTTTGTGATCCAGAAATCCATCATAAACAACATCAAAATGCTCTTAATTTTTCCTCGGGCAAGTAATAACCAAGCAAGCTCAGGTAAGGAATCCCTGGACCATCCTCTGAAGTCCAACACATTTAAATGTAAATCAATTATTGTTGACTATTTTATGCTGGAGCTAATGTTGTCATTTTGAAAAAAAAAAAAAACAGTACCATTATGTCAGGTCTGGGAACATGCTCTGGTGCCATGTGTTGCCACATCAAGACATAACAGAAACCCCTTAGGTTCTAGTTGGCAACCACTGAGACAGATGACAACTCTCGAAAATAACCATCTACCTGCAACAGCAACACGAAACAAGGCCATCCCCTTGTCCTTCTCCAGCCACCGGCATACTCAACATTGAGGCACCTGCGCATTGGAATAATGCCAAGAAAAACCTGCCACATGGCCAAGATGTCACAGCTGATGTTCCCTCCACAATGCAAGTGCTACTCCTCATCTGAGTCTCCCAAAGTATTTGCTGCTTTGACACAAACTCATTCCAGTGGTATCCAAGGATCTTTTGTAAAAACATAGTACCAAAGACATCCAGTCATCACCTTAGGTCATGAACCCCTTACTGCTGAAGCGTCACAACTATGTGTTCAGCTATGAAGCACCAAGACTCCAAAGACTTGGACCCCCATTCTCCTACAAAGATATCCACATCACCAAACACGCATTCAAAAAACTGACTCATTAGATTGGATTTTCATCTAATAAATATATGTAGTCCCATTTACCAATTAAATGTTACCATTTCTTCTCACACCACTTAAAAGACATTTTGGCATTGAGGATACCAAGTGATAAAGCATTTCAGGTATTATCTAAGCTGTGCAACAGTATGGGGTCATCATTGTTGCATTTTTCGTTTCAAAATTCTACACACATTCTCGACTGGGGACAGGTCAAGACTGGAGGCAAAACAGTCGAGTATCTGTGTCCTTGTTTTCCGCAGAATGTGGTTTTGCATTGTCTTGTTAAAAGAAATGCATGGACATCCCTAGAAATTATGTTGTATTGAAGGCAGTATACGATTGCTCTAAAATCTCATGGTACTTTTCTGCATTAATGCTGCCATCACAGAAGTGTAAATCACCTTTGCCAATTGAGCTGACAGCTCCATACCATGACAAGCCTGGCTTTTTGATCTGTTGCTGATCACAGTCTGGATAGTCCTTATCGTCTTTTGTTGGGAGCACTTGGTGTCCATTTTTGGACATTAACTTAAAGCTTCTTTATTGCACAGTAAAATTTTAAGTGGTATTTGTGAGTATAACTACGCATTGCAACACTTTACAAAGTTCTTCCAAAGTCATCCCTTGCCCATAAGGTTAAAATCACCAATTGATGAAAGACAGGTCTTGATGCAGTGTAGTCTGAGGGATTGGGTGTTCAGCTGAGGTTTGAACACATGGTTTAAGCACTGAAATTCCTCTGGATTCCTTGAATAATTTAATGACATTGTGCACTGCACAGGGAGAAATATGCAAATTATTTCCTATGTTTCTTTGATATATATACTGTTTTAAAACATTTCAATAATTTTACCATGTATTTGTTATTAAAGTGGAGAGCTTTCACCCATCTTATTTGGAAAATAAATGTAAAAATCAATTAATTAATTGTTACAGCTCTAGTGATGATTTGTGAATATGATCCTTGTTGATGCACATTCAGTATAGTGCATCAGTTAATACTATATGATTCAGTTCAATACTTACTTGCTTATGTATGGGAAGCCACGTGAGCACGGAACACAGGGCTTCTTGCTTTAAGACAACAAAGCTAACCACTATGCCACCGTGCCACCTACACACATTTATTCATTTAAAAATCTCAACAAAAAAAAAGTTGAATGTATGTAGATATAGAGTATGCTCTATACACAGTAAATTTTGCAGAGTAAAATTTCCACTGCTGGGATAACATTTGGTCCCAGTCCAAATGGAGTTACATATACTCTATCACAGTGCTAAATCAACTCTATCACAGTGTAAAATCAACTCTTATTGGAGTAAAAACACTTGATTTGACAAGACGGTAGAGCTGATTTCATTCTATAATAGAGAGTATTTTACTCTGTAAAATTTACTGTGTACATTTCACTCACCCATTACTTTGGACATGTCTTAATATAAACCAGTTCCAAGTTTAGAACTGTATGTGAAAGCTACTGGGTAATAAACTTATCAGAGGCGTTACCTGTGAGGTGTGAAGATATCCAGGGCAGACTTCATGTCCACTGTGTTCCCAAACCGTCTGTGCTGAAAATCCTGCACAATCTTCAGCTTCGTGGTACACTGTGTATTGGACCAAGCACCCACATTGCCTAAAGAGCAAAAGTACATATCGGCTTGTTGAGATTGATTAACCCCTTTCAAACAGGAGACATGGGTTTTCATGGAAAATTACTTGTCGTGCAAAAATTTCTCATAACGCCAAACAGACTTTGAATATTTATATTTTAAGATGTTTTTCTAACAATTCAATTTAAATTTAATTTATTCATTTTATATGGCGCCAAATCACAACAGAGTCACCTGAAGGTGCTTCACACAAAACAATTCAAAAAACAAAATAAAATGAATTAAAATATTAAAAACAGCACAGTAAAAGAGTTAAAAAGTAAAAAGCATAGTAACATAATATGCCAATATGCTAGCCATACGAAAGAGAAAATAAGTGCGTCAAGTCTGGACTTGAAAGTCTCCACAGAGACTTTCTTCTTATCTCCTTGAATGTACTATAGGTTACTGATTGATGATATACTCCTTTGTGTGTGAGATGTGTGTCTGTGTACCAAGCTGAAGCAGCTCACTGAACTTCTCCACTGCTTCATCCACGCTGACCTGTAAGAACTCCCACAGCTTGAGATTGTAGAACATTTCCACCAGGACAGACCTTAGAGCCTGATGAAAACAGACAGAGACCAACACTGGTGGTCTGTGTGCATTTTACGTAGATTTACCAACCTGGTCTCACAGCAAGTCATGCTTCAGCAGCAGGAAATATACATTAATCTATTGGTTCGTGATATTGTGACAAAAAGCGCCTCATTTTCATCATGGCAGCACAAATTAATTCTCATTCATTCCATGATGGCTGCACGAAATTAAAAGTGAAGCGGGGGGGTCGGGGTGGCTATGGTTAAGATGGGGGGGAAGGAGTAAGATGAGGTTATGGTTAAGGTTAGGGTTGGGGGTGGGAGTAGGGTTAGGAATAGCGAGTTAAAAAAAAGCTCTGTCACGAAAATTTGACTCATTTCGTAACGGGAGCACGAAAAAAAAACATGAGACTGGGCTGAGATTTACAGTATAATCCTACACTTACTTATTTAAATGTTCACAGAAAAATCACCAGTGTTAAATTAACACTGAACGTGTCTATATGGGACCCATATGGGACCTATATAACAATGCCAGAACAGCAAAACTGTTCTGGCATTGTTTCCCACCTGGTCTTTTCTGTGTGAAATTTGCGTGTTCTCCCCATGTTCCTGTGGGTTCTCTCCAAGTGGGCAAGCTTTCTCCCACTTCCAAGACATGCAAGTAGGGTACTATCTCACTGGGCTACAACTGTTGGAGAGTAGTTGGAGACACGAATTAGCAACCAAACAAAAATCTGCAACAAATTTGCAGTTGGTATCTCACTGAATGGGTACTAACAACATGTTAGCTGATGTCAACTAAATGCCAGCCGTATATTGCATGGACTTTCTGCAAAAATGTCCACATACATATCGCGCAAGAACAAGAGCAATCTGGTGGTCACACATAATTTGCATAATTTGCTAACTTGCATTTCAGTTGCAAGGTGTGTCAATGTGGACATTTATTCAATATACTGTCATACTCCTAGGAGTCCCAGGACTATTGGCGTGTGTCTATCTTCCGGGATTGTCAGATTATCATTTATTCTCAAATCACTCACACTGTAGTTTCATGGCTCTCCAACCCCTCAAAGTTCTCTCATGAGTCTCGCATGCTATGAGTCATGGACACTGCATTCTGAGGGCTTTGCGACTCCAGCTACATTTATGGAAGTGTATAGCGAGGACCTCTATCACCTTCCAACTTTCAACTGTTCAAAATCCAGGCATGACATGTGCCCTGAAACTCAAGCAAGGGAATTGCAAAATCCAGAAAACGTCACATGAACTCAGGTGAATTTCCTCGCTGTCACAGCCCAGTGAGATAGTACCCATAGTACCCTTAGGTGAATTAGTGACTCTACATTGACTGCAGGCATGAGTGCTACTGTGAATGAGTTTGTCTGTGTGGCCCTGTGATAGACAGGCTTATGCAAAATTCCAAATTGAATTGAGAATGTCTCCCAAATTCCAATTCAATTCCAAGAATTTGAATTGAATTTGAATTGAGGTTGGAAACAGGAAGTAGAACTGAAATTCAAATTCAAATGGAAGGAAGTAGAACTGAAATTCCATGAAATTCCTATTGATAATTTTGGTGTATTCCACAATCATGCTTTACGGTATATTCCATACATGACTGTTTTAACTATTTCATACAAATATTATGACTATGAACTTCTATGAATTTTAATTACATCAACTGTTTCTCATCGACAATTAAGAAAAAAGTATTGTCTATAAAACAGATAATTTAATTTCATGTATTATAACTTTCAGATGAAAAATGGAGGAAATATACTTCATTTTCCAGAATGCTTTTCTTTATCCAAGTATTTAAAATGGTTACCAAGCCATTTCAGGACATGGGTTGAAGGCTTCTCTTTTGACAGATTTAATGGTCAGAGCTAATTACCAGAAAAAAAGTTCCAAAGTTTGCAATAATGGCAACATGGAAAAGGATAATAGACCTAAAAAGCCACCTGTACTAGATAATTTTGGTAAGCCAATTCCCACAAGGACAACAGGAAACCCGCTCCACGCTCCATCGGGTGCTCAAGGGTTCATGGGAGTTCACCCAACCAGTCCACATGTGTTTTGTGGATCTGGAGAAGGCGTTCGACCGTGTCCCTCGGGGCACCCTGTGGGGAGTGCTCCAGGAGTACGGGGTCCGGGGTCCTTTGCTAAGGGCTATCCGGTCCCTGTACGACCGCAGCATGAGCTTGGTTCGCATTGCCGGTAGTAAGTCAAACCTGTTTCCAGTGCACGTTGGCCTCCGCCAGGGCTGCCCTTTGTCACCGGTTCTGTTCATTATTTTTATGGACAGAATTTCTAGGCGCAGCCAGGGTGTGGAGGGGGTCTGGTTTGGGAACCACAGAATCTCGTCTCTGCTGTTTGCAGACGATGTGGTTCTGTTGGCTTCGTCAAATCAGGACCTTCAGCGTGCACTGGGGCAGTTTGCACCTGAGTGTGAAGCGTCCAGGATGAAAATCAACACCTCCAAATACGAGGCCATGGTTCTCGATCAGAAAAATGTGCTTTGCCCTCTTCAGGTCGGTGCCTCAAGTGGAGGAGTTTAAGTATCTCGGGGTCTTGTTCACGAGTGAGGGACGGATGGAGCGTGAGATCGATAGATGGATCGGTGCAGCATCTGCAGTGATGCGGTCACTGTATCCGACCGTCGTGGTGAAGAGAGAGCTGAGTAGGGGGGCAAAGCTCTCGATTTACTGATCGATCTACGTTCCGATCCTCACCTATGGTCATGAGATTTGGCTCATGACCAAAAGAACGAGATTGCGAGTACAAGCGGCCGAGATGAGTTTCCTCCGCAGGGTGGCTGGGCGCTCCCTTAGACATAGGGTGAGGAGCTCGGTCACTCGTGAGGAGCTCGGAGTCGAACCGCTGCTCCTCCATGTCGAAAGGAGTCAGTTGAGGTGGCTCGGGCATCTTTTCCGGATGCGCCCTGGACGCCTCGCTGGAGAGGTGTTCCGGGCACGTCCCATTGGGAGGAGGCCCCGGGGAAGACCCAGGACACGCTGGAGGGATTACATCTCTCGGCTGGCTTGGGAACGCCTTGGGGTTCCCCCGGAGGAGCTGGGGGAGGTGTGTGTGGATCGGGAGGTCTGGGCAACTTTGCTTGAGCTGCTGCCCCCGCGACCCGACTCTGGATAAAGTGGAAGAAAATGGATGGATGGATGAACAACAGGAAACCACTAAGCCATCTGCAAGTACTGCAGTACTCCAATCTGTGGCGCCATCAAGGCAACTTCAAATTTCAAACGGCATCTACAAGTTAAGAGATTTGTTATTTGGTTTTTATTTTGATAGCCATAGCCATGACACTGGCATTTGTATCTGTGCTGGGATCATAATTTAAAAACTAATGTATTAAAAAGTACTCACTTCTTGAAACATATAGCGCAACTTATTTCCTTATGCAATAGGACGTTCTCTCTCTTTCTTGCTCTAGCTAATTGCCACACTACTTAAACCCACATAAGCTTCTCACTTTCCTAAGTCTGAACCTTCTTACTCAACCTTGGGATTTTTTTTTATTTAAATTTTTATCGTTTCTGTAAAGCTTCCTGTAACAGTCTCTGTTGAAAATGCTATATACATAAAATTTAACTTCATTTATTATGTTTATTACACAAAAGCCTCCCACATCCAAATCACCATCAGCTGACATCAGCTATAATTAACCCCTTAAGCCCTAGAGCCTATTTCACCAAAATCACATACCCATACATTATGATTTATTTCTCAGCTTGTACAAGGTCAAAAATGCAAAAGTTTGGATCAGCTAAAAGACAGGTCCTAGGGGATGTTGTGGATGCAAAAAAACTGAAAGTAAATACTTGGTAGGAGTAAATGAGGTTTTTTTTTTTTTTCCCAAAAAATGAATTGCGATTTATGTCTTTATTTGCTTGGCGCTTCAGCTGTGGTTAGTTGATATGTGTTTGAAGTGGATACTTTTGTAGAGGAGACTTCGCTTGACATTTCGATATATAATAAGTGTATGTTGGTGTCAGCACTGGTTAGTTATGAGTGTTCAAATGTTCCTAAACAGGGCAAGTCCCCAAATTTGGGGACTCTAGGGTTTAAGAGGTTAAGCAATTGGGAAGACTAAAGCAGAGAATCCATTAGTTTTCACATACAGTGCTTGGGAGTGTAATGCAATTAATTAATTTAGAACAGTAAGGTGTTACTGAATTATGTTGCAGCCAAATGTAATTAAAGTAATTCAAAAGTAAGCCATTGCATCCTACAGTAAATATTAATACCCCCATCACACATATGCCAATTGAGGCTGAAAGGTGTCAGAATGACACATCCGGCCACAGTCGGGAAGTATTGAGGTGCGGTCTGAAGACGGATGGACGACAGTCTGAGCAGTCTACATATTTGGTCCCATTCACTCAGCTGTCCGAAATGTGTTGCACATGTTCAAAACACTCTTGTCCTCTCTGCAAAAATTGAATCCACCGCCCCAAAAATCAATGCCATCTTTGACATCAGTACCCACACAACGAAACACCCCAGACTCTTTTCCTACATGGAAAGCCAATCAGCTACTGTGCCAATTGACACAGCCTTGCATGAACTCCCTGTCTACCTGACACAGGATGCTGATCCTTTTGTGTTTTGGAAAGAAAACCAGAGCAGTTTTCCAAACCTAGCTGCACTTGCCTGCAAATATCTGACCATATCTGAGAGGAACTTTAGTGTTGCAGGACCAGAAAGATGCCATCTCAATAATAAAACCTTAAGGAACTTATGACAATTAGATGCAACAAGTTACACTATAAATTAACAACTCTAATAAATGATTATTGCATTTACCACAATTTTGTGTCATTTGTTCACTTTCAAATTAAAAGAATGTTAACCATTATTCAAAATGGAGGGAAGTTTTGCTTTATTTTAGTGTTTGTAAAGTACTTTTAGTATTTAAGTTAAAACCTTTATTAAACATGAAATATTGTTCTGGTTACGTGGCAATAAGGAATTTCTCTGAATTGCATTTAATTTAATTCCACTTACTGTAATTCCAATTCAACATCCTGTGGGGTGGAACTGCTTCAATTCACATTCCAATTCTTCAAATGAATTTAAATGAAATTCCAAATGCGGAATTTTGCACAAGTGCCCTGTCCAGGGTGTCGTCTCCCACCCTGTGACTGCTGGACTAGGCTCCAGTCCCACCATGACCCATGATTGGATTAAATTGGTGTAATGAATGAATGAGTAAGTAGTGCAGTGCAGGATTATCAGGAAAATATTAGAATCAGAATGATATCAATTAGAAATTCAATAAAAAGACAAGGCTCTATATATGGATGAAGCCAATTAATTACTACTTTCTTATACCATGGAGTCACAGTTTCCAGTTCTCAACTGTGTTAACAATGCCGCCAAGATCTGCCAAAATAAATGCATGTGATATCCAACAGATTTCTTAATTACATGCTTTCATCAAATAACACATACGAGGTCTGTTAGAAAAGTATCGGACCTTTTTATTTTTTGCAAAATCCTGATGGATTTGTCAGCTTTGGCACAAATTTCACCGCCACTCTTTTCATGGCCAAATCTTCTGTCACAGTGGAATGTGCCAAAAAAAAGTGCTGATGTCCACCTCTTCCGCAATTTCTCAGTCACACGACGATCCCACATCACCACAGCGTTCACTTTGGAAATGATCTGGTCATTTCAGCATGTTGATGGCCGACCGGAGTGCGGCGCGCTCTCCACCGTTGTGCAGCCATCTTTAAACCAGTTGTACCGCTCCTTAATCTGTGTGATGCCCATAGCATCGTCACCAAAAGCTGTCTGAATCTTCAGAATGGTTTCCACCTGGCTGTCGCCCAGTTCCTTGCAAAATTTGATGCAGTCACACTGCTCCAGTCGTTCCGCCATTTTCTTTGCAATGAAAATCCACCGAGAGCACTACACACGTCCTCACACAAAGGCTGCTTACCAGCAAATGAAGCAATCGACAGGCGTGAAAAAGTTCACGCATGCGCACGAAGGTTCAAGGTTGGCTCATGCAAGCACACGTGATTAAAATCCACCAGGTTTTTGCAAAAAATAAAAAGGTCTGAAACTTTTCTAACAAACCGCGTACATGAGTAGTTCAGCTAACAAACCCTCAAAGCGTTGTCACCAGGGTTTGTTTTGTCTCTTTATAATCAAATACTCACATTTATTTGCTCCTCATTTTGAATAAGTGCTGGTATCCCTTTTTCAGCATACTTCCCGTCAGCCACCTCACAGCCGAGGTGCCACAAGGCTCTATCAAGGAGCCACGCAGGTTTGAGGTGAGGAGAGTTAACCAGATTGTAACCACACTCAGGATGAAGGTGAATCCACTCACTGTCAGCAGCTGGATGAAGAGCAGAGAAAGTAGAGTATGAGAGAACTGTGATGGGTTACATGATTTGTAAATATAGTCATAATAACTGTAAGCAGAAGGAGAATTGCTGTTGTGTGGGCCGCTGAAGAGGAGGTACTGCTGGCCCACCACCAGAGGGCACCCTGCCTCAAGTGCAGGCTTCAGGCACGAGAGGGCGCAGCCGCCTCACGGGAGCAGCCGGGAATGACAGCTGTCTCTCATCACCACCTGACAGCTGTCACTCATCACCACCTCATCACCATCTCCATAAAAACTGGGCAGCAACTCCACCTCCCTGCCGAGATATCTTCAAGCCAAGAAGGTAAACTGCTCAGCCGTTTTTTGAGTCTTTCACAGACAGTTTTTGCTTCTGTATTGTTTGCAGTCGTTTCTGTGAGTGCTTGCAGCTGGAGGCTGGGTTTGTGGTTCGTGGAGGGCTGACGTCTTCGCTCCCCACGCCAAACTTTGATAAGTACTCACTAATACTGCACATGCCGGGTTTCTGGATTGGAGGTGGAGGTTTTCCCTCCATTGGAAACTAAAGACTGTTTTTTGCTGACTGTCTGCTGGTTGTGTGCTCACACCCACCCTTGATTGTTTCTGCTTCCTGCCAGCAGTACCAGATCCGACAGCCGGAGACGGTGACCACCTGGGGACTCGGGACTTGGCGGCTCCAGTATTCTCCGGGTTCAGTGGCGGTGGAAATCGCGTGGGTTCCGGCTCCTCTCTGGACGGACATCTTCTATCCTCGAGCCTGCCCACATGTCACCTTTGTAGATTGACTACAGATAAAATTCTGTAATCGTCTGTATTTCGTTGTGCACATTCACAACAGTAAAGTGTTCTATTTTCGGCTCATTCATTGTCCATTCATTTACGCCCCCTGTTGTGGGTCCGTGTCACTACACTTTCCCAACAATTGCACTGTTTTTCAGACTGCAGACCTTAATGTACCACTCTTGCTATATCATATGTCAATGATATTGACTTATTATTCCACACTCAGTGTAGCTATGATTATATATATATATATATATATATATATATCATAGTTTTTCAGTTCTTGTTTGTTGAGCTACAGTTCACAGCATCTCAATGAAAGTGCACCTGTCGTCAAATGCTTTATTGAATTAAGAATACAAATATGGAATTACAAACTCATTTTAATTATCCTGTGAGTCACAGAGGTATGAATTCTTGAAGGTTTGTAGGTAGTTCTTGACGGCAAGAGTCCTGTGACTTTTTTTTCCAAATCACTGAAATCGTTTTGGAGAGGTGATGGTCTAGTTGTTAAGGCATTGGGCTTGAGACCAGAAGATCCATGGTTTAAATCCCAGCCTGACTGGAAAATCACTAAGGGCCCTTGGACAAGGTCTTTAATCCCCTATTGCTCCCGGTGTGTAGTAAGCACCTTGTATGGCAGAACCCTCACATCGGGGTGAATGTGAGACATTTATGCTACCTGTCTATACCCACCCGCTGTGCATAAACTGATGATGTCATAGTGCGTGGAGCCAAAGAACTGTCTGCAGATGAAAAGATGAAAAGGCGAGAAGTGTGTGTTGGTCTCAATATGGATATTCCGGATGATTTTATCATGGATAATCTGACAATGAACAGCAGCCAAAGCAGCCAACTTGATGAGGACGCACTGGCGAATTTGGAGAGCAGCGCGGTACCAGCCAACACGACAAAAGTTAAAGTGAGCCAACTTTTTATGTACGCATTTGCTGGGTGTTCATGGATTTTGAAATGACATTAAATATTGTTAATGTGATTGCACGTGTTGTGTATCTCAGTAAGTGATAATAATGCAAATAACATGCAGTTGTCGTGCGGTATGTATTTTCAGAGCTCCTCCGTCCATGCCCAGAGGTTCTCTGAAAATGCATACCACCCTCCAAAAGCATGTTATTGTATTATTATGTGTAAAGCTCTTTGAGCATCTGATGCAGATGGAAAAGCCCCAGTCATAGACAGTCCAATAAAAGCTGTTAATTATTCAATATTGCCAATATGATGTTTAGTTTTTTGTTGTGCAGCCTTTGTTTGCTGCACCTTGCTGCGGTGTCTGCCTCACTCCCCCTCCCTTTCTGTGTCTGCTGGAGCCACCTGTGGAAATGACTGGATTCACACTCATTAACTTCCTGTACAAACACCTCATCTCTTCACACTCTCAGACGCCGGAAACTCAGTTGCCTACAGGTTTCCTCGGCCTCGTCTCTGTATTACTTCCTGTTCCATGTTTCAGTGGCTTAAACTAACTCTGCGTTTCCTGTGTCCTCAGTGCTCCTGGTTCCATCTGCTTCACTGTGCCACCTGGTCCTATTCTGTGGCTCCGGACAAACTGAGTTTGGGTGTGACGTTCCTGCCTCCTGTTTGCTCCAGCGGTCTCTCCCTCCTCCAGTACTTGGCTTCTCGGCTTGTACCATTCACAATATATCAATAAATCATTGTTTTTGTACTTTGGTTTGCTTTCTGCATTTTGGGTGTCCTAAAACACTGTCTCGGGTTTAACCCTAACAGTTTCCTGTCAGTTTTGCTGCATCTTGTTCATGACACGTATCAGGAATATGTCAATGATTCACAGCTGAACACACATTTGGCTGATCACATATTTTAATGCCAAGCTACACTTTAAGCTAACATTAAAAGACAGTTTAGATAATTTTCTCTTTTGGGGTGATGAGTGAGCAGAGTGAAAATTGGCTGTGGTGTCTCTGCTTTGTGAAGTGCAGGTGTTAAGGATTTTGTATATATGTTATCACTGTTAAACATTTGTACATTTGTCTTCTTTCTCATGAGAACGGTGTTGTGCTGTTTTGCACTTCACCCTGAGAATGTACGTGTTATTCAACCTTGTTTTAGCTTTGTCTTCTTTCTCATGAGAACGGAGATGTGCTGTTTTGCACCTGTCTTAATGCAATCCTGAGAATTCAATTTTGTTTTAGCACTCTGGGGTCAATCTGAGCTGGGAATGAAGGGCTGGATGTACTTATTATTATAATATAACTTTGTTTTCGCAGCCTCTAACGACTGGGAGTAAGAGAACGTTTTGACTATTGTGATGTGGTGTTTAGTGTGAAGGAGTGTGGAAGACAGGACACTTCAGGCAGATGCAGAACAGCTGATACCTGCAACAGACGAACGAGATGTGCTGACCTGAAAGTGTTCTTCCTTACAGTTGCACTTATTGACGTATGCGTTTATGTTATGGGAAGAAACTTGTCTTGCGTCATCACCCCCACCCTTAGGACAAGTTTCTTGTTTATGTGATGAGGGCGTCTCTTAATAAAAAGAGCGGAAAAGCAGGCCAGACTTTAGTGTAGCCTTGGTGTACAGCCTGGCCGCACTCCGCGCGTAAAATTTGACTTTCTGTCTCACTGGTGTTTCTTGACTCTGTTTGTCTTGTTAAAGGTTTTAAAAATGTTTGGAGGAGAAAATACCCAACATTGACTGGGGGCTCGTCCGGGATCTCAACAACACCGGAGCTGTCCGGCGGAGGTCGTCAAGTCCAGACGTAAATCCTTGGCCAAGGTCCGATCGATCGATTGATCGTGTCTGCAATTGTCGACCACCGTTGGCATCGTCTGGTTGACGAGATTTTCCCGAAGAAGACAGACAGGAAGTCGAGTCAGTGAGTAAAATTTCTTTGTAAACAGTACTGAGTGAGTGGTGATCAGATCACATAAAACAGTTAAATTCCGCAAGCGATGATACAGAATCGTCTGTTAATGCAAAGCAGTTAAACTCTGTAAGGAGGGTGCGGACTCCTCTGTTTTAATACGCGTACCGGTAGGGGATAAAAGTGATCACATAAAACAGTTAAACTCCGTAAGCGATGATACAGAATCGTCTGTTAATGAAACACAGTTAAACTCTGTAAGGAGGGCGGACTCCTCTACGGTTGCGAGGGTCGCACGTAGTTAAATTCCGGAAGGAGGATACGGACTCCTCTGTTTTAATACGTAAAGGAAATCCCGGGTAGGAATATGTGCACTGTAAAAAAGCAGTTAAATCTGGCAGGGACGGCGGAGTCCCCTAATGCAGGACATTAGTTAAATTTCACGGGAGGGCGAGCTCCCCTGACATAAGAATACGCGTACGATTATTAGGAGTGTTTCTATGTGTAAATAGTGTTTTGCGCAAGTGTAAATAACTGTGTGAAAGTGTAATACTTTGGACAACATTAGTGACAACCGTGCGTGTGGAAGCAGCAGGCAAGTGATTCCGCTTCCTACGGGGAGGTGAAAGGAATCAACCACACGACGGCAAATTGATTGTCACGTCCAAAGAAAGTGTGAAAACTTCAGATTTAGAACACCCTAGGTGTGCCCCTGTCTGAAGTCCAAATTATAACAAGGGATAAAAAATATAATAAAAATGGGGGGTAAGACGTCTAAAAATAAGGAAAATTTATCAACTGACGACTGGAAATTTATGGAGGCAAAAAATCCAAAAGCAACAAAGAAATTGGAGACCTGGATAAATAAACATGACTTTGACGGACGACTGAACCTGATCAGCATACAAAAGCTGAAGAAGGAGTTAGAACGGGAACATAAAGGTGATGAGAAAAAGATGCAGAAAGTAGGGGCAGATTTAGTGGCATTTTGGGAGGAGGAAGCAGAGAACAGACAGAAAGGAGCAGAGAAGCGACGATTAGAGAAAGCAAGGAAAAAGAAAGCTGTAGGTAAGGCAGAAGAAGATGTGATAATTCAGCACAGAGAGCCAGAACAGCCTCAACAATCACCGCCGGCTGGATCGTCGGTGACAAAGAGACCTTTATCTCCTCTACCAGAGGATGACGATGTACCGCCACCACAGTATGATTTGGCAGTAAAACCTAAGGTAAAAAGAGAAAAACCAGAAAAACCACAAACACGCAGTCAAGCGAAAGTGCCTACAGCCCCTCCCATGGTGGAACATAGTGATCAGGGAGGTGCCTATCCTATGATAGAAGTACCAAATCCTCGTGCAGGAACAGCAGGACAGCTACCAACCATGCTCGTTTATCGGACATGGAATGCTGATGATATCAAAGCAGCAGTCGACATGATACCATCGCCACATGTCGATATCGAGGGCTTTATGCAGGATATAGAAAACATTAGAACATCTTACCACCTTAATGGACCTGAAGTCCAACAGGTGTGGATGAAAGCATGTGGCCCTAAATGGAGTCAGGTACGCGGAGACTGGAATCCTGCAGATCAACAAGGCGTACCACTGACACATGATGATCTAGTCTTGAAAACAAGAGTGGAAGCTATGATTACACGTGCGAAAGGAGTGTTAGGACCAAAGATAAATTATACTGAAATTACCAGGACAACTCAGAAAGAAGGAGAGCCATGGACAGAGTTTAGGTGCAGGTTTGAGAATGTATTTAGGGTCCATAGTGGCATATTGCCGGAAACACCTGTGTATGAACAACAATTGAAAAACGCTCTGATCCAACATTCCAATAAGGATATAAAAGCTTGGATACAGAAACATTGGATTGGACTGCCTACAGGCACATTGGAAGAAACACATACACACTGCTGTCATGCAGAAGAAGTCTTAAAGCAGAAAAAGACAAGAAACAGCGACAAAGGAGTGTATGTAGCACATGGAGATGATGAAATATATTACCAGCAGGGTAACTTAAGACAGCAGAAGCAGTGCAAACGCCCCAAAAAGCCATGGCAAAATAGACAAGGTGGACAGCCACAACGTCAAGGACCATGGCAACCACAACAGCAGCACAGACAGGGAGGGCCACCACGTGGTCCCCTGATTTGTTGGAACTGTGGAAGAGAGGGACATATGTATAGAAATTGTCCGAATCCACCTACTGAGGGAGCAGCAGGGAGAATTCCACAACGGAATAATCCTCCGCAGCCACAGTATCCACAATGACTAGAATCCATAATCCATGATTCCACATCAGATAGGCAGTCTGATTGTGATATGGATCTGTGTGCCTTGCTGGGAAATCCGGTACCAAAACCAGAAGTGACTTTGTTGGTAAATGGACGACCAGTGACATTCCTTTGTGATACAGGAGCATGTAGAACTACATGTAATGACAACATACCTGTCCATCAATTAAGCAACGAAATCTTTAGGGTTCGCTCTGCAAATGGACAAACATCAGACGTCCCTATCACCAGACCCATAACGTTGACAGATCCATTTGGCCTGACGTGTACTATGTCAGTGTTGAGCATGCCACAATGTCCAGTTAACCTCCTAGGACGAGACGGATTGACTGCATTGGGCTTGTCCATAATTGTGGAACAAGGGAAATTAGTTGTTGAACGCACAGGAGGCGTTAACATGGTAAGAGAAGAAAGCGCTGACCCCACATTCCACTATTACTATACATTTGACATTTCAGAAGAAGATGCTGCAGGATGGGGTAAAGATGTCGTCTTGCAAGCGACAGCCCTACTAAAAAATCCTGAACAACAGATGTCACCACCTGACCTGCATGTCACAATGTGGCATAAAGATCCTCCAGGTCCAGATGGTGACTATGAAACTAAATTGAAAAATGTTTCACCTGTGAAACTGACAATGACCGATTTGATTCATGATGGCAACTCAACAGCTGTCATAACAGTAACAGGCGCCACTGAAGATGTATCAAAATTGAGATTCACAGGTATGCCATTACATATGTCACTTTGTAAGCCATATTTGACAGAATGGCAAGAATTGGGACTGACAGTCATAACAGCTTTGTCAGCCTCTGATTGGAGCAGAGTTGGACCACGAACGGAGTTCAGTCCATCAACCAAGTTGTATAAAGTGCCAGTTAATGTCTCATTGGTGCTGACAGCTGGAACACACATTGATGTGTCCACTTCACAATCCTGAGTGTTTCAGTTGAGTCCTGAAGAAGATGCACTTCTCTCTGCAGTACCGTCAGGATTGTGGACAACAGGTCCTTCAGACGTAGGACTGATTAAAAATGCACAACCTGTAGTTATAAGGCCAAAAACAGAATACAGACCATGTGTAAGACAGTATCCATTGAAACCTGATGCAATTGACGGAATCAGGCCAGTAATAGAGGATTTATTAACAGCAGGAGTAATAGTGCCATGTCCAGATTCACCATGTAACACACCCATATTTCCTGTAAAAAAGGCTCCGCCCTCAGTGGGGTGGAGAATGATTCAAGATCTGCAGGCAGTAAATGCTGCTGTGATTAAAAGAGCACCATGCGTCCCAGATCCACACACCTTGTTAAATTCGCTGAGACCAAATTCTAATAGTTTCTCAGTAATTGACATAAGTAATGCATTTTTCTCTGTGCCAGTACATCCAGATAGTCAATTCTGGTTTGCTTTTACCTTTAAAGGACAACGATATACATTCACCAGATTACCGCAGGGTTACGCAGAGAGCCCAACTATTTATTCTCAAGTCATGTCAGCATGTTTAGCCAATTTCGTTCCACCGGCAGATAGCCAACTGTTAGTGTATGTTGATGACATTTTGATTGCCTCTGACACACGAGAAAACTGCATAACTGACACAGTAGCATTATTATGTTTCTTATTTGACAATGGCCACAGAGTGAGTAGAAACAAAGTTCAGTTGTGTAGGGATAAAGTAAAATATTTAGGACATGAGTTATCAGCCACAGGGCGCACGATCCTGTCTGACAGGAAGGAAGCAATTTTGCACGCTCCAAAACCACAAACCAAAAAGCAGATGATGTCATTTCTTGGATTGACAAATTATTGCAGGGCATGGATTCCTTGCTATGCAGAGTTGACTAGTCCACTTTCTGATTTGATGTACAAAGATGATATTTCAATGTCAACCGTGTTGGAATGGAACAAAGATGCTGAGGAAGCCTTTGTAAAAGTAAAACAAACATTAGTGTCATCCACAGTTTTGGCACTACCAGATTATAGTAAACCATTCATTCAAACAGTTAATTGTAAGAATAAGTTCATGACTAGTGTTTTGGTTCAAGTGTATGGCTCAAAATTGAGGCCAGTTGCCTACTACTCATCTAAATTGGATGCAGTAGCAAGTGCTTTACCACCATGCGTACAGGCTGTTGTTGCAGCCTCTATGGCTGTTCAAAGTAGCAGTAATGTTGTTCTATTCCATCAGCTGACATTGAAAGTTCCACATGCAGTCTCTGCACTTCTGTTGCAGACAAACATGAGCCTTTTGTCCCCAGCAAGACATCTTTCGTGCATGTCCTTGCTATTATCACAGCCACACCTTACGATAGAGCGCTGTACAACATTGAATCCCTCCACATTGATACCTTTACCTGAGGATGGTGAGCCGCACAATTGTCTTGATGTAGCAACAGTTTGTACAAAAGCACGCCCAGACCTCCGGGACACACCCATCCCAAACAGTACAATCGTGTATGTGGATGGTTCTTCCACCAAAAATGCTTATGGACAAACGCAATCTGGATATGCTGTCGTCACAAATTCAGAAGTATTAGATTCTGCTTCATTGCCATCGTCATTTTCAGCACAAGCAGCTGAATTAGTTGCTTTAACTGCAGCTTGCTATCTGTTTCAAGGTACGGCCGTATCAATTTATACGGACAGCCAGTACGCTTTCAGCACAGTGCATGTGTTTGCAAAACTATGGGAGGAGCGTGGAATGGTGACATCGTCTGGAAAGCCAGTGACTCATGCCACTCTCCTAACTGCCCTACTGCAAGCTGTGAAGTTGCCTCAACAAATTGCTATATGCAAATGTGCGGCTCACACCAATGGCTCTGACAGTGTTTCAAAAGGAAATGATTTTGCTGACAGAGCAGCAAAAGAGGCAGCAGCAGCTTCTTCTATTTTTGTTGTACAGGAAACTACTCCAGATTTGCATTTAGATCATACACTGCTTGCTGACATGCAACAGCAGGCAACAGACAGAGAAAAACAAATGTGGATAGCTAAAGGAGCTACGTATGCAAATGACTTGTACGTATGACCACAAAAGAAACCCATATTGCCAAAAAATATGTTTAAATGGGCAGCTATTATGAGCCATGGCGTGACGCATGTCTCATCAGGGGGTATGATATCGCAATTGCAATCTATTTTTTGTCTTTATGGGTTCGATGCATATGCAAAACAGCATTGTAGAGCATGCATGATATGTGCAAAACACAACTCACAAGGCAATTTGAGACCCCAAAGAGGTCAATTTCCAACACCACAATATCCCTTTCAAGTGATTCATATGGATTATATACAGCTGAGTAAACATGAAGGGAAGGAATTTTGTTTAGTCATAATTGATGCCTTCTCAAAATGGGTAGAATTGTTCCCTACAAAACATGCGGATTCACTTACAGTGGCTAAAGCATTATGCAAAGACATCATCCCACGATTTGGAATACCAGAAACAGTCTATTCAGATAATGGAGCGCATTTTGTTAATACAATAGTGCAATACGTAGGAGAAGCACTACAGGTTAATCTCAAAAATCATTGTTCTTATCATCCACAAAGCGCCGGATTAGTGGAAAGGATGAATGGAACAGTAAAAAACAGACTTAGAAAGACAATGGAGGAAACAGGCAGACCATGGACGCATTGTGTAGATTTGGTAAAAATGTATATAAACATAATTAGTACCATGGGGTTGACACCGTATGAAACATTGTTTGGCAGAAAATATCGATTGCCATATTATGGACAAATTTGGGATGTACCTGAGGAAGCCAATTTGGCGGATTACATGAGAAAAATGTTAGAAGGACAACGAGGGAGAGTTCCAAACACTGATGATCCCATTTCTCCACAGGAGGACCCTAAAGTGGTACCTGGAGACTGGGTGTTGATAAGAAGCATCAAGAGAAAACACTGGCATTCACCTAAATGGGAAGGGCCCTATCAAGTACTACTCACAACACCCACAGCTTTGAAAATTGGGGAAAGAAGTACATGGATTCATTTAACTCACTGTAAGAAAGTCATTTCTGCAGACACAGACAAACAGTAAGAACAGTAGGACAAGACTAGTAATAGTGTGTGAGCTTGGTGTTAAGATCCAGGTTAGACACGAAAGCTAGCAGAAGACATTAAGAAGCCACTGTTCTGAACATAGGTGTGCTGTAGTGTGCAGAAATGGCGAAAGAAAAAAATAAAAAGAACGAGGGTTTCTGGACCCCACGGACAGTCCTTGTTATGCTACTTTTCTTTTTTGAATTGGGATTATTATTAAAAGCCATGAGCACGGGACATGATAATAAGGATCACATCCACAGATTGCAGAGACCAAAAAGAAGTAACGAAGACCCCAGTCCGATAATAAATGCCACAGTACATAGCTGTAATGGGAATAATGCGTACCGATTTGGTGTACAAGCCTGCATTCCTAGAAATACATCTGTGATCATCTCTGTACCATATAGTGGTCTTACCCATGGAATGCCGGATGGTGACAGAGGGACTAATTACGGAAATAGTTTCTCATGGTATATGACCAACGATCAACAAGATAGGAGATGGGAAACGTTGGTAGCCGATGAATGGAGTAGATGGACACCAAGATGGGCACAAACCGAGTGGGCTAAGTACCAGAGTCAAATTCTCAAAATGTATCAAACAGATGATAAGCTGTCTATAGTGGTGAATACCACAGAAAAAGGAACCATATTCCCACCTGATATAGAGGGAGACTGTTGGTTGTTCCTCCTTTGGGTATACAAACAAGGAAAAGATCCGTATTTCCATTTCTTCCTCTGTGAAACAGATAGAGTACAGCAACCAATATTGACCGAATTAAGTACGTCAAAGGGGGTGTCCATACAAGCAAAGGGGGTGCCCATACAAGCAAAGGGGGTGTCTGTACAAGGCACAAAAGACATGAAGGCAGATGACTGGTTCCTAGTAACTACATGAATTAGTGGACAAAATAACAATTGGCTTTTAATGGCAGAACAAGCAGGACTAGCAGCAAAGAAGGACTGTGTTGTATGTATGGGACCCAGACCTATATTACAGGTAATACCGGCAGCATTACCCAAAGACTGTCTACTGACTGCTATGACACAGACATACATTGCGGCAAACAACAATTGTTCTAAGTGGGACAAGATCTATCCAGTGACCAAATTGACTAAGATTAAACCTTTATTCTCAAGCAAAGTTGGGCATGCTAACCATACATGTGTACACTTGACAGGGACAAGTAAGACTTTGGGTAGCTTAAACCACACCGCCTGGTGTAAGAATGTGGTCCATAGTACTCCCACATTCAAACCTGTCGGGAGGAGTGACGTATGGTGGTGGTGTGGGGATAACAGAATCTTTGACAGACTGCCACGGAATGTGTCAGGTTATTGTGCATTAATATCATTATTGTTACCAGTTGAAGCCATACCCATGACCCCTGAAGACGTTACGACATATGCAGCCTCTCTTATTCCTGAAGATTGGCAGAAAGGCATAGCCAGACATAGAGTGAAAAGAGATTGGAAAGGAGTGGGAAATCCAACATATATTGACGCAATAGGAGTCCCCAGGGGAGTGCCTGACGAGTATAAACTGGTTGATCAAATAGCAGCTGGATTCGAATCTTCCATCTGTTGGTGGTGTTCAATTAATAAAAACATGGACAGAATAAACTACATCCACTACAATGTACAGAAATTAGGAAATTGGACTGAGGAAGGATTTAAGGCTGTCCATTCACAGTTAGAAGCCACGTCCCTTATGGCCTTCCAGAATCGTATTGCTCTGGATATGTTGTTGGCAGAGAAAGGAGGTGTTTGTGCCATGTTCGGAGAACAATGCTGCACATTCATTCCCAACAACACGGCTGCAGACGGCAGTCTCACTCAAGCCATTGACGGGCTGAGGACGTTGAACAGGAAGATGAAAGAGCACAGTGGAGTAAACACCGAAGGCTGGGATTGGTGGCTGGAAGGGATGGGAAAATGGAGGTCTTTGATTTCTTCACTATTAGTGTCTATAGCAGTATTTGCTGCAATTCTAACATTGTGTGGATGTTGTTGTATTCCATGTCTCCGAGGCCTTGTAAATAGAATGATAACCACAGCAGTAAGTCCAGGACCAGGAGGGGGTCCGGCATCATATCCACTTCTGGGGACAGACGACAACGAGGAGGACGATGGCTCTCCTGACCTGTACCCAGACCAATGGAAGTATGATGACCCAGACACCGATGATGGTGACAATGACGACATCACCTCTGGGGTGTAAGCCTAGAGAGAGAACATACCATGATGAACCTCTTAGTGAAAATCTCAAAAAGAAGTGCTAAGCTGAGTGATGCCTACTGTATGTTTAACAGGCGATAAACAGGAGGGGAATGTTAAGGATTTTGTATATATGTTATCACTGTTAAACATTTGTACATTTGTCTTCTTTCTCATGAGAACGGTGTTGTGCTGTTTTGCACTTCACCCTGAGAATGTACGTGTTATTCAACCTTGTTTTAGCTTTGTCTTCTTTCTCATGAGAACGGAGATGTGCTGTTTTGCACCTGTCTTAATGCAATCCTGAGAATTCAATTTTGTTTTAGCACTCTGGGGTCAATCTGAGCTGGGAATGAAGGGCTGGATGTACTTATTATTATAATATAACTTTGTTTTCGCAGCCTCTAACGACTGGGAGTAAGAGAACGTTTTGACTATTGTGATGTGGTGTTTAGTGTGAAGGAGTGTGGAAGACAGGACACTTCAGGCAGATGCAGAACAGCTGATACCTGCAACAGACGAACGAGATGTGCTGACCTGAAAGTGTTCTTCCTTACAGCTGCACTTATTGACGTATGCGTTTATGTTATGGGAAGAAACTTGTCTTGCGTCATCACCCCCACCCTTAGGACAAGTTTCTTGTTTATGTGATGAGGGCGTCTCTTAATAAAAAGAGCGGAAAAGCAGGCCAGACTTTAGTGTAGCCTTGGTGTACAGCCTGGCCACACTCCGCGCGTAAAATTTGACTTTCTGTCTCACTGGTGTTTCTTGACTCTGTTTGTCTTGTTAAAGGTTTTAAAAATGTTTGGAGGAGAAAATACCCAACAGTGAACAGCTCCATGAGTGATGAGTGGAAATTATCATGCACCTGCTACAGTCAGAGCCACGAGTGGTGGAATCATGAACTCAACTCGAGTTCAGCCACAATTTCAGAATGTCATGGTCATGGACAGATATTTACATGGAGATACAGTGCATCCAGAAAGTATTAATAGTGCTTCACGTTGTCCACAATTTGTTATGTTACAGCCTTATTCCAAAATGGATTAAATTAATTTCATCTCATCTTCAACTGCTGATCAGGGATCAGGTCGTGGGGGCAATAGCTGTCATTAGGAGGGTGCTTACTAGAGCACAATAGGTGCTAATTAGAGCAATTGTTAGTCACTAGCCAATAGCAGTCAGCCTCTCAGTAGGAGGGGTCTGGTTAGGTTTAAAACTCCAGCTTTTGCTGGCTTCTGTTATTCTTCTCTACAAGACTCAAGACAGAAGTCAGACTACCAGAGCAAGACATTTAGCTGAGGAAGCTTCTGCGATTAGAAGCGAAACGTCCTCGCGTCAAGCAACCCAGTCCAGTCGAAGATTCAAGCTTCTCTACTATGGAAACCACCTGGACAACTGAGAGCCTTCACAGAAACTTTGGATGATGTGGTTGAAATATGGTTAATTTTTATGTACCAAATTATTGGGAAAAATTGTAAAACTGTGCTCACATTTATTCCTGTTACACATATGCAAAACTGAAGCAAACCATTTAGATATGATCTTATAAAGGCTATAACCCACTGGGAGTGTTTGCAGTCTCAAAATCACAGAAATTACACTAAACTAGAAACTGAAAGTGTTTAAGTTATTGTTAGGTTCTCAAATCTCCTACTGTCCTTCCGCAAATTAGGGTGATCGAACACGTTGATTAGGGAAGCTCAAAATCATATTTCATCAAACTCATCATTTAACAATTGCTGGTGCACATGAGGGAAGCTTTAAAATGTTCTCCTCCACGCCCCATGCTGTCTACCCAGAAGTTGATTATCTTCTCTTTTTTGCACATTAAGCCTGAAGTAGTTATTGTTTTGGTGTTGAAGCAGCAGGACCTTCGTGGCCAGGACGACGGTGGGGATCGAACCCACGTGGCTCGCACAAAAGACCGTTCCTCTACCAGGTCAGCCAAAGGGGAACTCCCCGTTAGCCAAGCTAGCGGGAACGTCTTTTCAATTGGGACCCGGGACTTTCATCCAGCTACAGTGTTAAGCCAGAAGATGGTTTTGTTTACTTTTTACTTGCACTAAAAACAGTTATTCCTGTTGTGACTGTGATGTTTTTATACCAGAGGCTGCTAATGTTGGTTGAAACCTGCATTTAAAGTGTGACTTTTGATGTTCTGTTAAATAAAAAGGGAAAAAGAAATGTAGTAGCATTTGTCTCAGTTGTACATCCGAGAGTAATCGTACAGGTCACGAGACTGTCCGTCCCACAGGTCATAGTATTCTGGCAAATTTGGCCCCCGGAAAAATCTAGTTGAATAGCCCTGTCCTAGAGCACCAACACTGCATCAAAGGCAAAGAGAGTACAGCAGCGCCTTTACCTCCTGCGCAAACTTAAGCACGTGAGAGTTCCTCCACCCATCATGTGCACATTTTATCAGGACACCATTGAGAACATTCTGTCCAGCTGCATCACTGTGTGGGGCGGGAGCTGCATGGACTAAATGGTTAACGGACTGCATTTATATAGCGCTTTTCCAAGCGTTGGGCTTGAGACCAGAGGATCCTTGGTTCAAATCCTAGCCTGACCAGAAAATCACTAAGGGCCCTTGGACAAGGTTTTTAATGTCCTAGTTGTTCCCGGTGTGTAGTAAGTACCTTGTATGGCAGCAGTCTGACATTGGGGTGAAAGTGAGGCATTATTTGTAAAGCATTTTCAGCGTCTGATACAGATGGAAAAGCGCCATATAAATGCAGTCAATTTACCATTCAGTCCATTTGACAATGACCCTAAGCACATAACCAACATATCAAAGGAGTGGCTTCAGGACAACTCTGTGAATGTCCTTGAGTGGCCCATCTAGAACCCAGACCTGAATCCGATTGAACATCTCTGGAGAGATCTGAAAATGGCTGTGCACACATGCTCCTCATCCAACCTGATGGAGTTTGAAAGGTCCTGCAAAGAGTAAGATGCACCAAGCTTGCGGCATCAGTTTCAAGAAGCCTTGAGGCTGTAATTGCTGCCAAAGGTGCATCAACAAAGTATTGACCAAAGGGTGTGAATACTTACGTATGCGTGATTTCTTAGTTTTTTATTTTGAATAAATTTGCAAATATTTAAAAAAAATGTTTTTCATGTTGTTATTATGGGGTATTGTAAGTACAATTTTGAAGGAAAAAATGAACTGACTCCATTTTGGAATAAGGCTGTAACATAAAATGCGGAAAAAGTGAAGCGCTGTGAATACTTTCCGGATGCACCGTATGAAGCAAATGGAAGATGGTCATTTGGGAAGCCTCCGGTAAATTCACATGGACTGACTCGTGACAAAGTATAGTCGCAATGTGAATGATGCAGTTTGAGTTAATGACAACAGGAAGCTTGCAATGAAGTGCATAAAACAGTTTTATAAATGTTTCCATAACATTTTAGGTTTTTAACTGCATAAGATACCACTGCAGCATGTGTCATTTTACAAAGTTTATGACAGAGGCCCAAAAACTGTGGATATGTTACAGTAAATCTCCCAGTGGTGATTATGTATTTGACCAAAACCAATCTAAGGGTCATAAGCAAAAAGAAAACATAAAATTCAAAGTCTCAGGCTGACTCTGAGATGCCAGGAATGAAAGGCAAATGATTTTGATGAATAGCCGATGTATGAACGTAGTCCTTTAACATGTCAATAATCCCAGACAGTCTCATGTTCCTGTGTTGAAAACAACTGATACTATCCTCAGAATGACTCTACTTCAGTATTTCCAGACAAATGTGAATTACTTTTTATGTTTCAGCCATTGCTAGGTTTGCATGTTAAGCTGCAAGAAGAAAAGGTTCTTGTCAAATCCTGACAAAATGTGCCCTTGTTGCCACTGGCATTCTATCCACGTATGTGACCTTTAGCATGAATAGATACTAAATGTCGGGGGGAACCTGAGAAGATGATGCAACTGGTACAGCTGCCTGCTCAAAAGGCCAACAGCTGTGGTCTTTTTCCACTGCACCACAAACACTGTCCATGTTCAAAGGAACACAACTTTGCATATTCTTCAGTCCAAACACATTACAGCAAAGAAGAAAAGAATAGTAATACATCTTTGCATTATATTACATTATTAATAGGTGTTAGTACAACCCAATATCAGGAAAAAGTTGGGGCGGTATGGAAAACGCAAATTAAACATGAATGAATGAATAAATAAATAAGAAAGAACAAAAGAAAAAAATAGATTTCAGTGATTCTTACAAATACTTTTTCATTTCAGAAATTATGAACCCAAAATATTTCATGATGTTTGCTTGTTTTTTGGTCAACTTAATTTCACTTGTTAAAACAGTACAGTATTAATCCATTCATGCCATTCATTACGGCCTGTAACACATTTCAAAAGAAAGTTGGAACACTAAAATATTTTTCACTTTGTAATGCTGCCATAGGGTGGCTGCACCCTATGCTAGCAGTCACTCAGCAAGAAGCGGATTACATCCTAAACGGGCTGCCAGTGCATCACAGGGCCACATATAGTCAAACAACTACATTCACAATCCTACTCACACTTATGGTTAATTTAGAGTAACCAGTTCACCTAACCTACATGTCTTTGGAAGTGGGAGAAATCCAGAGGATCTAGACAGAACCCACATGAACATGGGGAAAAAAAAAACATGTGAACTACATACAGAAAGGCCCAGGCTGTTGTGGTTTCTGGAATTGGTCTGCCGCCTTTTTGTTGCATCCCCCTCATTCCTGTGATTTCTCTGCCAGTGGAGCTGATAGTCATCTACACCTGTGGTTGCGGCACACCTGCACCAATCAACGGCATCCTACTTAAGCCTCAGCTGAACAGAAGGACACCACCAGATCTTTCCATCATCAGAAATGGCCTCAAGTGTAGTCATACCTAACCTTCTTGCTCTCTCTCTCTCTCTGTGTTTTCCCCTGTTTGGATTTGTTTGGTTATTCTCATGTTTGTCTTTTGTCTTTTTGTACAGTCCGCAGCCACCACCAGCTCCACTGGCCCACTTGGCTTCCCGCACCTGCAACCCGTCCTCCAGCGTCTTCACCTCCTGATCTCCGCCCCATCACATCATCAGCACCATTACAAGAAACTGTTATTTATCATTTCTTGCCTCATTGCAATTGCATCTGTTTCAGTTCCCAGTCCTCACGCAACAGAAAGATCTGGCCAAGACATGGAATTACATGTGGCAGGTTCGATCCACCACATGCTCTCCGCCCAGGACAGCATACTTGGTCAACACCAGCAACAAATCACAGAACTCCATGACAGCAATCAGCAACTCACAGCTCAGGTAACGCAACTTTGCACGCACTCACTGAACAGTTAGCGAAAGCGTTTCCTATACCCAGAACCGGCCAAACTGCGAGCACACCCCAACACAGCCACAACTAGGTTGGTCATCTACAGTGGTGTGAAAAAGTGTTTTCCCCCTTGAGCTTTTTTAGGACATCAAAAAACAAATCTTCAGGCTTTTTATTTAAAATTTCTAAAATTCCATCCTTTAAACTCACGGTGAAAAGTAATCTCTACATAATGAATTAAAAGAAATAAAAATCTAAAAGCCAAAATGATGGTGTGAATGAGTAAGTGCCTCCTTTAGTACAACACATACAAGCCATCACTTTTACATCCAGTTTTCTTCCGACAAGTCAGTGGATGGGTTCATCAACATTTCCAAGACACTGATTATGTCTTGGTCTTTATTTACATCAATTATGTAGAAATACAAACAGTATGGTACTCAATGGTAAATATGTATGGAGCAGACAGTTCTCAAAAACTAAGACTGTGCAAGAAGGAGACGAGTGAGGAAAGTCAACAACACACTCAGACACCCCTCAAACAAGTTATAGGCTTCTGTGGCCAAGGTGGATCTGTATGTTGAGTTGGCACAGGTAACCAAGTGCACTAACCACTGGCCACCACCCCTGTCACCATCCCACTTCACCTCATAACTTCCAGAAATCATCATGATAAGATAATTATATGTATTCTCATCCATCCATCCCATAGTTCTTGGACACCCTTGGCACCTTAAGAACAATCCAGATATCAACTGCTCGACCGGGGCAATCACCCAGTGGAGTGAGAGGTGTCTCTCCCTCAGTATGTGATCCGCCATACCAACTAGTAATCCTAATGTCCCCTCCTCAGAAGACACTGCAGTTGATTTGTCTCTGGTTCCAACAGTTTATCATGATCTCACCCCAGTTTTCAGTAAAGTCAGGGCCCTGTCCCTACAACCTCACCATCCCTATGACTGTTCCATCGATTTACTTTCTGGAGCCACCTTACCCTCTAGCACAGGGGTGCCCAAGTTCGGTCCTCGACATCTACCTTCCTGACACTCTTAGTTGTCTCCCTGCTCTAACACACCTGAATTCAATGAAAGGCTCATTAAAAGCCTGCTAACAAGTCTTTCATTGGATTCAGGTGTGTTGGAGCAGGGAGATGAGTGTCAGGAACGTAGATGATTTCCATGTCTCCCGTCTGCATGCCATTCTCCCTGGAGGTGGTCTTGGATCGTGGTCCCCAGTTCACATCTCAGGTATGGAGGCTATTTTGTCCTACCTTGGGGACCACAGTCAGCCTCTCCTCTGGTTTCCATCCTGAGTCCAACAGCCAGGCGAAATGGGTTATCCAAGAGCTAGAGTCTGCACTCCGTCATGTCACAGCTGGGGACCCTGCAGCATGGAGTGACCATCTGCCCTGGAACGAGTACACCCATAACTTCAAGGTGAGCATGTCCACCAGCTTAAACTGTTTTGAGTGCTCCCTAGGCTACCAACCTCCATTGTTACAGGACAAAGAGGAGGACTTGGCAGTGCTGTCCATCCAAGAGCACCTCCAGCATTGCCACAGGGTCTGGACTACCACTCGTTCCGCCTTGCTTGGCTCCAGGAGCGGGGCTCATTGCCATGCAGACTGCCATTGGACCCCAGCACTAATCTATCATCCCAGGGAGGAGGTGTGGTTGTCCGTATCCTACTTTCCACTGCAAGCGGAGTCTCGCAAGCTGGCACCACGGTTTCAGGGACCATTTGTGGTGGACTGTCTCATCAACCCAGTGGTGGTTTGCCTGCACCATATCCATCCGGTGTTCCATGTCTCTTACCTGTGGCCAGTCCAGACAAGTCTGTTGTGGCCTCCCACCCCACTCGTGGATGGCCATCTGGGCTGGACTGTGCGGCACCTGTGGGATGTGCTCCTACTGACATTTATTCCTCTTCTCTCCAGAGCTTATTTCCACATCTCCAAGCTAGTCTCAACCCGCTCTCTATTCTCACTACAGATCACAATTGTCACACTCATCTGCAAACATCATAGTCCATGGAGACTCCTGTCTGATCTTGTCCATCAACCTGTCCATCACCATTGAATACAAGAAAGAACTCAGCTGATCCTTGGTGTAATCCCACCTACAACAATGAATGAATCTTTCATTTCGCACACACACCAACCGACTTTCATTCCTCTTCTCTCAAGAGCATATAAACTAGGGATGTCCTGATCCGATCACGTGATCGGAAATCGGGCCCGATCACGTGGTTTCAGACTTGATCGAAATCGGACGTTGCATCCCGATCAGGAATCCGATATAGATTTTTTCCTCATTATTTTGATCAGAGCTATTTCAGGCTCATTATTGCAGATTAATGGGCCTTTCACGCGTTGCTTTTTAGAGGCATCAGAAGCATCGCTTTAGCTCGGCTTTTGACGTGACGCTTCTGACGGGAGCGCGCATTGCCGCTTGTCGGCAGGCTGACGCAGTCAAAGTTCAACCCAGTCTTTTTTTTTTTTAATTGAACAAAAGAAAAAACATAAGTTCAACCGGACAGAGGTGGGGGGAGTTACGCGCGCAAAGTTTCTTTCGCAGAACTGCTGTTTGTGTGTTTAAGTGCTCAGCCTGGCGCCTCGATGGAATGACGAGGATGATGGACACTTTCCCACCGAGACTCTTGCTCAGTCATCCTTCCGTGTGCAGCAGGACCCGGTGCTGACCAAGTCCTCAGGACGATGATCTGTCATCTGATTAACAAAAAGAAAAAAAAAACAAATTGTCCTGTGATCGTTTGTCTGCAAAACGGAGCGAGAGATGGTGTGCGCACGAGCGATGTGCGCACTCATCACATTTAGGAACATGTCTTAAAGAGCTTCCGTCTTCATTCACGTTCACTGCGCTGCTCTGAACTTGTTGAACACTGATAAATCATCAGAGGGACACTGAGGACTGTCAGGACACAAATGTAAGTTGGTTTTTTTTTCTTTTACTTTTCAAGTTGACTTTTGAACTTTCGACGCTCTGAGCTGTGACGTAGCTTCGCACTGTCCAATAGGAACGACGCATTGGGCCAAAACACGGAAGACTAGTGGCAGAAACCACTGATCTGTACAAATGGTAAATGGACTGCATTTATAAAACGCTTTTCCATCTGCATCAGACGCTCAAAGCGCTTTACAATTATGCCTCCCATTCACCCCGATGTCAGGGTGCTGCCACACAAGGTGCTCACTACACATTGGGAGCAATAGAGGATTAAAGACCTTGCCCAAGAGCCCTTAGTGATTTTCCAGTCAGGCGAGGATTTGAACCACAGATCAGTGCAGAAACCACGTGTCTGAAGAAAAATCCTTAAAAATATATGAAAAATATATGTAACACATAACCTGACGTCCTAATAGACTGATATTATTTGTCAAGGAAATTTCTAAAGGAAATAAGGCTGGATGCAAAAAATGGGAGAATTTGAAAAAGAAATAAGGTTGTAATTCTATTAAAAAAGTGAAACTTGTATAATGTATACATTCATTGCACACAAACAAAAAGCCATTTGCAAAGCCAAAAAGTTGATTTGACAATCATCTGACATAACCGGGGTCAAAATAAATAGAACACTGCTATCTATTGGTTCCCACACGCTTAGTGAACACTACTGACCAGTAGATGGCAGTAGAGGCCTTGAAAACAAAATTCCAGATACAGTAATCCCTGTCTGCTACATTTAAAATGCGTGGAATTTAACAAACGCAAATAAAACCATCTATAAATGCAGAGAATATATTCAAGAGAGTTTTAGGCACTAGAGTTTAATGCTGTTGTCCGTGGAGCCTGAACAGAGTGTCTGAAATGCATTTGTCCTGTCGTGATGTACTGAGATTACGTCATCCTACCCAAAATGCATTGCGGGTCACAGGATGTGCTCACAAAACCTTAAAAATTAGCACATTACTTTAAAACTAAAACATATATCTGATATTTTCACTTAATAAAACTTCAGACATGACAGTAATTTTAAATAACTTGTCCAAAATTTGTTTGGTTAAAATTTGAACCATAAGTTAAAAATGTATGCCTCTGGATGACTTAGGTGATATCGCCAGCATATTGGCATGGTATTAAAGGAAATGTTTTGTTTTTTTTCTTTTGGGGCTGTTTCTCCTTTGTCTGCAGAGGATTGAGATGCTTTTTATACAAGTGGCTCTCTTCTGTTTGCAAAGGTTATAGCTGTGTGTTGGTTACAAAACTTTTAACAAGTGAGTGCTAAACTAATTTTAAAAGTGCTTGTCGCTGTTCAGCTTTGTTTATTTTGTTTATCGGTTTAAAAGTTATCGGACAAAGATTAATCGGAAGATAATTGGTCCGATAATGGTTTTAAAAGTTATCTAAAAAGATAATCCGATAAAGAAAACATTATCTTCGATAATTATCTGTTATCGGATTATCGGAAGTGTGCCCACCACTGGATGTAATCCCACCACCACCTGGAACGAATGTCATTCCCACCACACATGTCCAACCAAACCTCACGCCAGTTCGTGATGGCATCATGAAAAGCTAATTAATCTATTAGTTTGTGATACCGTCACAAAAACATGGTGCATTTCATGACGGTGTCAAATTTATTTTGTGATGGTATCACAAAATCCGGTGCAACATGGGGCGGAGGAGCTCTGTGGGGTTATGATTAGGGTTAGGGGAAGGGGTAGGGTTTGAAAATGTGACTCATTTCGTGACAGGTTCACAAAAAATCGTGAGACTGGGCTGTGCACGTCACACTGTCCTTATACTTATCCTACAACACCCTCACATACTCCTCTACCACTCCAGATTTCCTCATAGAATACCACAACTTTTCTCTTGGCACCCTGTCACAAGCTTTCTCTAAATGCACAAACACACAATGGAACTACTTCTGGACTTCTCCATACTTCTCCATCAGCACTCTCAGAGCAGTCTAAGATCTGTGGTGCTCTTTCTTTGCATGAAACCATGTTGCTGCTCACAGATCTTCACCTGTTTTTTAAGCCTAGTTTCTAAGCAATGGTGGGTACAGTTCCGCTAATCCGCTAACTGCTAATTAGCGAAAGTAAGACTTTCATTAGCAGATTAGCTTTTCAGCTAATTTTGCAAACCATCGGCATACAAATTAGCTTCCGCTAAATTTAGTTCTGATAACTTTCAGTCTGCTAACATTTTTTTTCCTGGCAGAATCTAAATGGTGATGAGAGCAGGTCATTTGAATTTTCTCATAATGCATTTTGGCACATGTGTCTGTTTCATGTCAAACCTTCAGAATTCATGCATTACTTTAAAACTAAAACATATAGCTGATATTTTCATTTTGTGGCGTTAATTTTAATAACTTGTCCAGAATCAAATTTTTAAAATTAAAATTTTAACCCTAAGTCAAAACTGCCTTGCTGTGCATGACTCCTTGTGAAACATCTGCAAGAGTGTATGGCTGTGAAAATAAATATTTTTTCTTTCTCTCGCTCTTCCCTTTTTTCCTTCTTTGGTCACCAGGTTTCTTTTGCTGAGAGAAGACTGAGTTTAGACAAGCGCTGACCTGCTGTTGTTTGTGATCGCCTTTGAATTTATTCAGATGTATCAATAACTGCCAGTGTACTGGAGTCAGTAATAAACACTAATTTTTTTAGGGGTTTATCGGTTTAGCTTTATAAAAGTTAACTTTTAAGTTAGCGGATTAACTGTTATTGAAACTAACTTTTTGGTTAGCTGTGCCCACCACTGCTTCTACTATTATTCTTTCCCATAACCTCATGCCTCTGTAGTTACTGCAGCACTGCACATCACTCTTGTTCTTAAAAATCTGAACCAGGACACTTCTTCTCCACTCATAAGGCATCTTCTCACTTTCCAAGATTTTATTAAACACTCTAGTTAGAGACTGAACTGCCATCTCTGTTAAACATTCACATACCTCCACTGGGATGTCATCTGGACCAGCTGACTTTCCACTTTTCATCCTCCTCATAGCTGTCCTCACTTCATCCTTAGTAATAGCCTTTTCTCACTCTCATTTTCTTCATTTATCAGCTCCTCAAAATATTCCCTCCACCTTCTCAACACACTCTCCTTGCAAAATCCTGGTCTAAAGTCAAGAAGAGTTTTGCTGATATTTTCAGCGTGCAGTACACTCTGCTGGTATGTGCATGGCCTGGATTTCTACAGAGCTTTTCCTTCTGATGTACCAGTTCAAGTTACTTTACAATGATGCCTCACATTCACCAATTTTCACTACTGACAGTGTGCTGCTATGCAAGCTGCACAACTACACACTGGGAGAAACTATGGAATTATCAACCTTGTTGCAGGCACAGGTGAAAAACCCCGGCTTCAGTGAGTAAGCATCCTACTATAAAGCCCAACCATATTTGTTCCATCAACCCACTAAATCAATTGATTGTAATTACTTCAACTCTTCAGGCAGGTAGATGAATTTATCATTGAAATCACCTGTTTTAGTTGTGCAGGTAGAAGCAATACATGGTAGGACTTTTACTCATTGAAGCCGGGGTTGCCCACATCTGGTTCAAGGGCACTTTTGTGACTTTTCTGTCTGACAGAGAGTCGATTCAAGGACATGGTCACAGGCCTGCTGTTCTAATCTCTTGGCCATTACCTTCCCCTTAACTTAACTGAAGTAAAAGTTTTTAAAAAATGAAAAAAAAAAATCCTTAAAAACCCGTGGTTTGTAAACATACTGCTATGCTGGTTTTCTTCCTCTCCCAAGTAGTGGACAGCTCCAAAATGGGATTGTTGGCCCCCTCTTTTAAGGGGAAGAGGTTGTCTAGAGATCAAGTGAACAAATGGGGTGGGGACTCACTTGTCACAGGAGGTTTGGACTTTAAACATGGCTTGTTACAAAAAATTAACTGCTAATAATACATCAAAGTGTGTAAGAACCCATGCTTTGATACAAAATGCATTAAAACTTTGTACAGAAAATCTCACTCACTCTAAATCTGCATCAATGCACAGTGCACGGGATTTTAAATTTGAGTGCAAAGTTTTTATCTGACCATTAGAATTGCTGCAGGCATGTTAGTGTGAACTGTTCTGAAGACTTTGACCTTTTATTGATTCAAGAATTTGTTTGTGAGGGCTCTATGGACCGCTGCACCTGTTGCACCTGCTGCACCTCATGTGTTTATGGATGTGGTAGAAGTGGATTCAACAAATTTTAATCCAAGTCTCAAGATCAAGAGACTCCTGGGAGAGTTCATGGAGTAATGAGATCAATTAACAGAGGTTTTCTTTGGTATGAGATCTCTTCAAACGATCCATGAATACCACTAGAATGACTTTATGTCAAATGAATGGTTAGTTACAACCCCAATTCCAATGAAGTTGTGCATGCTGATTTGTATCCTACCACAAAGTCTCATATCTGAATTTAGCATCTCAAAAACAAAATACTGATTTATCAGTGGCCAGTAGTGGTGCTGTGCAGTCAGCAAGTACTGTAGACCAAGACAGATGATACATCGATCAAAAATTACTTATTTGCATTTATACACTAAGCAGCCATAACATTGTGACCACTGACAGGTGAATTAAATAACATTAATTATCTCACATTAATTATCTCATTTCAATGACACCTGTCAGTAGTTGGGCTATATTAAGCAGCCTCGTAATTGATGCAATGGAAACAGGAATAATAGGGATGCATAACGATTTGAGTGACTTTGTCAAGGACCAAACTGTGATGGCAAGCCAACTGGGCCAGAGCATCTCCAAATTAATTTGTGCTCCCATCACAAAAATGTGGCGTTTTTTGTGATGGTATCACGAACCAATAAAATTTGGTTATGTCATCACGAAATGCCGTGAGATTGAGTTGAGTCTGCGCAATATCAAGGCAAAAGTGAGATTCCAACCAATGATTGATCACATTTTCACTACTACAAGCTGGCCTACCTGTGTGGTTATAGATCACATCTGTAATGCAGACCATGTTCATGTCTTTCCTCAGATTCTCCACCAAATTATTGATGTCCAACCAGGTGTAGTGTTTGACCTCAGGTGAAAAGTCAGGGTTAAGTTCCAGCTGATCAGCGACACAGTAGCAGGAGCCAGACATGCCAAGCTTCTGCAGCGGGGTGAAGTGGATCATGTTGTATCCTGGACAGTGAACATGAAGCCAGTAATATTAAATATCAGCTGAACAAGATTTAGTGTCAGTTATTCTTGTCAGGTCAGTATTTGTTCTACTCTGACTGTAGAAGACCATGACCCTGTCCTTTATTTTGTTAAAGAGCTAGATTTTTTTAATTTATTTAATTCAATTCAGTCAATTTAAATGGAAGACTGGAGGTGAACTTGAATAATGTGATTATGTATTTAAATAAAACTGTTCTTTCTCAATTCAGCTGTGTAACGTCTTACCAAAAGCTGCAATCAGCTTTCCTAAAATGACATCTTGTTGCATCTTGAAGTCTGAGTTCAAAAACAACTGAAGCGAAAAATCTTGAATTATTTTTTGCTGCCAACTTGCTAGCTGCGTCATTACCTCTTCCATTTTCAAATTACATCAAAGGTAGGATGAAAAAGTAAGAGGTTTCATGTAGCCATATATCAAATTTAGGCACATCATTCTCAGGAGTCAAAACTCTCCAATTAACGTACATAAAAAAACAAGACAATGCATATAATTATGTTGGCTAAAGCCTCCATCATATTTTATCAAATTAACTGCCGCACATGAAAGTGTTAAAATAATACATGTCATTTACTTGCAACCACTGCTGGAGATGTATCAGTATTAAATTATCTCAAGCCATTGTGTGTTTTAGGCATAAAATTGTTATTTTTATAATAATAATGTAAATAATAATCATCATTTCAAGTGTTAATTAACATTAGCTCTGTTTTTTTTAAATTGAAAAATACACTCTTTAATAAATACACATCCACTATGTACCATGAAGACACCTGGTGATATCATCCTTCAAAAAGCCACAGGTCATTTCTGATAGGGCTGGCTGTTTGCAGGTTGCTGGATCAAAGCATATTCATGGAAAGTTGACTGGAGTGAAAGTGTGGTAGGAAAAGATGCACAAGTAACAGTAATGACAGGAGCCTTGAGAAGTTTGTCAAGCCAAGCTGATTCAAGAACTTGGGGACCTTCACAAGGAGTGGACTGAGGCTGAACTGCATCAAGAGCCACTACACACAGACATGTCCAGGAAATGGGCTACAAATATTGCATTCCTAGTGTTAAGCCACTCCTGAACTCTATCGTCCACCTGGTCGTTACTGTGAGTTTCTCTGTGAATTTTCAGACCTTTTGTCTGACTTAGTGCTTAGCTCAGATAAGATAATTATAGTGGGCGATTTTAACATCCACACAGATGCTGAGAATGACAGCCTCAACACTGCATTTAATCTATTATTAGACTCTATTGGCTTTGCTCAAAATGTAAATGAGTCCACCCACCACTTTAATCATATCTTAGATCTTGTTCTGACTTATGGTATGGAAATAGAAGACTTAACAGTATTCCCTGAAAACTCCCTTCTGTCTGATAATTTCTTAATAACATTTACATTTACTCTGATGGACTACCCAGCAGTGGGCAATAAGTTTCATTACACTAGAAGTCTTTCAGAAAGCGCTGTAACTAGGTTTAAGGATATGATTCCTTCTTTATGTTCTCTAATGCCATATACCAACACAGTGCAGAGTAGCTACCTAAACTCTGTAAGTGAGATAGAGTATCTCGTCAATAGTTTTACATCCTCATTGAAGACAACTTTGGATGCTGTAGCTCCTCTGAAAAAGAGAGCTTTAAATCAGAAGTGCCTGACTCCGTGGTATAACTCACAAACTCGTAGCTTAAAGCAGATAACCCGTAAGTTGGAGAAGAAATGGCGTCTCACTAATTTAGAAGATCTTCACTTAGCCTGGAAAAAGAGTCTGTTGTTCTATAAAAAAGCCCTCCGTAAAGCTAGGACATCTTTCTACTCATCACTAATTGAAGAAAATAAGAACAACCCCAGGTTTCTTTTCAGCACTGTAGCCAGGCTGACAAAGAGTCAGAGCTCTATTGAGCTGAGTATTCCATTAACTTTAACTAGTAATGACTTCATGACTTTCTTTGCTAACAAAATTTTAACTATTAGAGAAAAAATTACTCATAACCATCCCAAAGATGTATCGTTATCTTTGGCTGCTTTCAGTGATGCCGGTATTTGGTTAGACTCTTTCTCTCCGATTGTCCTGTCTGAGTTATTTTCATTAGTTACTTCATCCAAACCATCAACATGTTTATTAGACCCCATTCCTACCAGGCTGCTCAAGGAAGTTAGTTGGCTATGTACCACAGGCTTTTAAGGTGGCAGTAATTAAACCATTACTTAAAAAGCCATCACTTGACCCAGCTATCTTAGCTAATTATAGGCCAATCTCCAACCTTCCTTTTCTCTCAAAAATTCTTGAAAGGGTAGTTGTAAAACAGCTAACTGATCATCTGCAGAGGAATGGTGTATTTGAAGAGTTTCAGTCAGGTTTTAGAATTCATCATAGTACAGAAACAGCATTAGTGAGGTTGCAAATGATCTTCTTATGGCCTCGGACAGTGGACTCATCTCTGTGCTTGTTCTGTTAGACCTCAGTGCTGCTTTTGATACTGTTGACCATAAAATTTTATTACAGAGATTAGAGCATGCCATAGGTATTAAAGGCACTGCACTGCGGTGGTTTGAATCATATTTGTCTAATAGATTTGTCTAATAGATTTGCAATTTGTAATGTAAATGGGGAATCTTCTTCACAGACTAAAGTTAATTATGGAGTTCCACAAGGTTCTGTGCTAGGACCAATTTTATTCACTTTATACATACTTCCCTTAGGCAGTATTATTAGACAGTATTGCTTAAATTTTCATTGTTACGCAGATGATACCCAGCTTTATCTATCCATGAAGCCAGAGGACACACACCAATTAGCTAAACTGCAGGATTGTCTTACAGACATAAAGACATGGATGACCTCTAATTTCCTGCTTTTAAACTCAGATAAAACTAAAGTTATTGTACTTGGCCCCACAAATCTTAGAAACATGGTGTCTAACCAGATCCTTACTCTGGATGGCATTACCCTGACCTCTAGTAATACTGTGAGAAATCTTGGAATCATTTTTGATCAGGATATGTCATTCAAAGCGCATATTAAACAAATATGTAGGACTGCTTTTTTGCATTTACGCAATATCTCTAAAATTAGAAAGGTCTTGTCTCAGAGTGATGCTGAAAAACTAATTCATGCATTTATTTCCTCTAGGCTGGACTATTATAATTCATTATTATTAGGTTGTCCTAAAAGTTCCCTAAAAAGCCTTCAGTTAATTCAAAATGCTGCAGCTAGAGTACTGACGGGGACTAGAAGGAGAGAGCATATCTCACCCATATTGGCCTCTCTTCATTGGCTTCCTGTTAATTCTAGAATAGAATTTAAAATTCTTCTTCTTACTTATAAGGTTTTGAATAATCAGGTCCCATCTTATCTTAGGGACCTCGTAGTACCATATCACCCCAATAGAGCGCTTCGCTCTCAGACTGCAGGCTTACTTGTAGTTCCTAGGGTTTGTAAGAGTAGAATGGGAGGCAGAGCCTTCAGCTTTCAGGCTCCTCTCCTGTGGAACCAGCTCCCAATTCAGATCAGGGAGACAGACACCCTCTCTACTTTTAAGATTAGGCTTAAAACTTTCCTTTTTGCTAAAGCTTATAGTTAGGGCTGGATCAGGTGACCCTGAACCATCCCTTAGTTATGCTGCTATAGACGTAGACTGCTGGGGGGTTCCCATGATGCACTGTTTCTTTCTCTTTTTGCTCTGTATGTACCACTCTGCATTTAATCATTAGTGATCGATCTCTGCTCCCCTCCACAGCATGTCTTTTTCCTGGTTCTCTCCCTCAGCCCCAACCAGTCCCAGCAGAAGACTGCCCCTCCCTGAGCCTGGTTCTGCTGGAGGTTTCTTCCTGTTAAAAGGGAGTTTTTCCTTCCCACTGTAGCCAAGTGCTTGCTCACAGGGGGTCGTTTTGACCGTTGGGGTTTTACATAATTATTGTATGGCCTTGCCTTACAATATAAAGCGCCTTGTGGCAACTGTTTGTTGTGATTTGGCGCTATATAAAAAAAAAAATTGAATTGAATTGAACCAAAGACAATGCCAGAAGCATCTTATCTGGGCTAATGAGAAAAAAAATTGTATTTAATTTGGAAACCAAGGTCCCAGAGTTTAGAGGAAGAGTGAAGATGCCCAGAATCCAAGTTGTTTGAAGTCCAGTGTGAAGTTTCCACAGCCACTGATGACTTGGGGTGCCATGTCATCTGCTGGTGTTGGTTCACGGTGTTTTATCAAGTCCAAAGTCAACATAGCCATCTACCAGGAGATTTTAGAGCACTTCACTCTTCCAACTGAACTTTATGGAGATGCAGATTTATTTTTCCTGTAGCTGGGGGTCGTAATTATCAAAATAAAATTAAAAAAAAACATTTTAGGTTATACATACACACATATATGTCTAGAACATATCTCAGGGGCTGAAATACCTTTTTTAAGCCACTTGCCCTGGTGCTAGTAACAAAAAAATTACTTGCACCAAAAAAAAGTTACTTGCACAACCAAAAGTCCGTCTTATAGCAACCTTAAAACTTCTCCTGTGATGTGTCAGACTCTTCCTCTCTGGGGAGAGTTTGAGGGGAGAGCAGCAGCGGCGGCGGCAGACAGTTTTTTTTTTTTTCATGTGCATGCGCGAACGATTCGTCCATGAAGCTTATTGGTGACTGGTTTATAAACACAGTTATGACCGAGTTTGAGGGGAGAGACAGCGTGGAACTACGGAGCCCCAGAAGTGTCATCGCAAAATGTTTTCCATGTGGAGAGAATGTGCGCACGTTTTATTATATTGTGCGCTCATTTTGTTATATTGTGCACTCATTTTGTTATATTGTGCACACGTTTTATTATATTGTGCGCTCATTTTGTTATATTGTGCACTCATTTTGTTATATTGTGCACACGTTTTATTATATTGTGCACTCATTTTGTTATATTGTGCGCATGTTTTAAGCATCATTTATGTAAAGCAAGGGCACAATCTACTTAAACATGGCCACAATTTGTAAAACGTGCACTCAATATTGTCTTGACACATACACTCAACAAAAATATAAACGCAACACTTTTAGTTTTGCTCCCATTTTGTATGAGATGAACTCAAAGATCTAAAACTTTTTCCACATACACAATATCACCATTTCCCTCAAATATTGTTCACAAACCAGTCTAAATCTGTGATAGCGAGCACTTCTCCTTTGTTGAGATAATCCATCCCACCTCACAGGTGTGCCATATCAAGATGCTGATTAGACACCATGATTAGTGCACAGGTGTGCCTTAGACTGTCCACAATAAAAGGCCACTCGGAAAGGTGCAGTTTTGTTTAACTGGGGGGGGGGGGATACCAGTCAGTATCTGGTGTGACCACCATTTGCCTCATGCAGTGCAACACATCTCCTTCGCATAGAGTTGATCAGGTTGTCAATTGTGGCCTGTGGAATGTTGGTCCACTCCTCTTCAATGGCTGTGCGAAGTTGCTGGATATTTGCAGGAACTGGTACACGCTGTCGTATACGCCGGTTCAGAGCATCCCAAACATGCTCAATGGGTGACATGTCCGGTGAGTATGCCGACCATGCAAGAACTGGGACATTTTCAACTTCCAAGAATTGTGTACAGATCCTTGCAACATGGGGCCGTGCATTATCCTGCTGCAACATGAGGTGATGTTCTTGGATGTATGGCACAACAATGGGCCTCAGGATCTCGTCACGGTATCTCTGTCCATTCAAAATGCCATCAATAAAATGCACCTGTGTTCTTCGTCCATAACAGACGCCTGCCCATACCATAACCCCACCGCCACCATGGGCCACTCGATCCACAACATTGACATCAGAAAACCGCTCACCCACACGACGCCACACATGCTGTCTGCCATCTGCCCTGGACAGTGTGAACCGGGATTCATCCATGAAGAGAACACCTCTCCAACGTGCCAAACGCCAGCGAATGTGAGCATTTGCCCACTCAAGTCGGTTACGACGATGAACTGGAGTCAGGTCGAGACCCCGATGAGGACGACGAGCATGCAGATGAGCTTCCCTGAGACGGTTTCTGACAGTTTGTGCAGAAATTCTTTGGTTATGCAAACCGATTGTTTCAGCAGCTGTCCGAGTGGCTGGTCTCAGACGATCTTGGAGGTGAACATGCTGGATGTGGAGGTCCTGGGCTGGTGTGGTTACACGTGGTCTGCGGTTGTGAGGCTGGTTGGATGTACTGCCAAATTCTCTGAAACGCCTTTGGAGACGGCTTATGGTAGAGAAATGAACATTCAATACACGAGCAACAGCTTTGGTTGACATTCCTGCTGTCAGCATGACAATTGCACGCTCCCTCAAATCTTGCGACATCTGTGGCATTGTGCTGTGTGATAAAACTGCACCTTTCAGAGTGGCCTTTTATTGTGGACAGTCTAAGACACACCTGTGCACTAATCATGGTGTCTAATCAGCATCTTGATATGGCACACCTGTGAGGTGGGATGGATTATCTCAGCAAAGGAGAAGTGCTCACTATCACAGATTTAGACTGGTTTGTGAACATTATTTGAGGGAAATGGTGATATTGTGTATGTGGAAAAAGTTTTAGATCTTTGAGTTCATCTCATACAAAATGGGAGCAAAACCAAAAGTGTTGCGTTTATATTTTTGTTGAGTGTAAATGTTGGCTATTAGTCAACAAACCAGCAGACAGTGTCATACATTTCCCCATTAGAAATGGATCTGGTCAGGGTGTATCATCATGGTTTGGGCGCACAAGGACATATAGAGAACTCCAGCTACCCAGCATGGCATCATCTGGAGTTTAAGCACATTAAAAAGGATGCTGAGGGTGAAGCGTCTCCCCCTCATGAGTATGACAGTTTAGGTCATATTATGGAGTTCATTTTGAACAAAAGGAAAACGTGTGCACATTTTATTAATTCAAGGGCTAAATTAAAGGAAAACGTACGCACGAATTATCATGGCCAGGAAAATGTGCGTACATTTTATTAATTTGAGAGCACATTTTATTAATTCCTGGGCTCAATTAAAGGAAAACGTGTGCACAAATTATCATGGCCAGAAAAAATATCACTTTAAAGTAGACCTGCATTGGACTAAATGTGGTCAGGTCTCAGAAAGAAATAGCTGATATGTATTTATAAGACCCTTATGAATGCTGTAAAGTAAATCTGCAAGCCCAAATTTGTAATTCAGCGGAAGATTGCATACAGAAGACAAAGATTTCTCCATTGAATGACAGATCTGGTCTTGCAGATTTACTTTACTACATTCAGAAGGATCTTATGTGTAAATATAAGTCATTTTTTGGTCCAAAGATCTGACTGCATTTATTTCAGTGCAGGTCTACTTTAAGTGACCTCTCCCGGGTTCCGTAAAGGAACCGCAGCGACAACCATTTTTTTTTTTCACGTGCGCGCGCCGCTGGCGACGTTTGTCAGCTTTCCACAACAAATAGAGCACAGCAACTCGCTTCCATCATAAAACGCAGGGAAGACAAAGACAACACACTGGAAATTGTTTTTTTCCTTATTTATTCCTTTATTGATTCATTCTACTGGTGCTTATAGTTGATAAAACTTGGATAAAGTTACTTGCACCAGTGCAAGTGCAGTATAAAATTACGTGCACCGCTCGAATAATACGTGCACAAACTAGCACATGCATGTACTATTTCGAGCCCTGTTATCTCAAACGTTTTGATATTCTTACTTTTCATTCACTCCAATACCAATCCTGAACCGTTCAAATCTGTGAATCCATGTGAGCCACGTGGAAGTCAGAAATCACAGTTTTCAGGCGAGCTTATGGAGCACAGAGACTCCATTCTTTATTTATTCATGTTTATTTATTTATTTTTGCTACTTTGTGTTGTCTGTCTCCTTCTCCTCTTTCTGCCAGACAAGCCCATGCTCACTCACAGTCTCTCACAAGCTCCTTGTGAAACTACCTGCTAGTTATCATAGTCAACTGGGACTACACAGCACAGTCATTCATGTATTTTGTATTTTCACCGCTGTCTTATTGTGGATTATCTATGACAGGATTGAGCATTTCTGACACCATGTAATAGAAAATACTCTTGTTCTGTGATGATGTAAAAGGCAGGAGGCATGTGAAGCCTTTCTTCAACTTTATTTACCAAGCGTACGTGATCCGTCACCCAGAGTCTTTTCTCGCATTCCTACACATAAAGGTTCTGACATCTTGCCACATGAGGTAGGTTTTTTTTCTACCAATGCAAATTCCTCTGTTGCCTAAGTATAGCTATGGGCTTGTTGTTGATTGAAGCTGAATTGGCTTGACACTAAGACACCAGCCATCCTGACTTTTTCACTCACCAGTCTCCTTGGCAACTCGAACCTTGTCGAGCCATTGGTCCAGCGGGCCGAGACGGGTGGTCACATGTATTTGGCTGGTGATGCAGTCCAGTGGGAGAACGTCATTGTTGGCTGAGGTTCCCACGCTCAGCACAGGATCAACCACGATGTAACCGCTGCTCACCTTCTCCTTGTCCCTGTCACAAACAAAACCTGTTACCTTTCACTTGTAAACTACTCAAACAAATACTACCAAACAAACAAATACTACCTTTCATAACTGTTTAGTTTTTCTTGTTTAACGTAGAACAATGGTTCTTAACATGACCCTCAAATACCACCTTGACTACACATTTTCCATCTCTCCCTGCTCTACCACAAACTGATTGGGGGAAGCCGGGGCACAGTGGATCAGAAATGTTTTGTGGCAGCATAAACACATTATGCATAGTGTCAGGAAAGATGACTTTAAGCTTGCTTTCAGCTTGTTTTCATCTTGGAATATAATACGAGCCATGGAATTAATATACATGCTGTTGGATTAAACTGCACAGTTTTTGGTACCTTCCCGGAATAAGTGAGGTCATACTGGACTTTTCCATTACAAATGGGGAGGCCCACGGAATGAACTCGGTAGTGAAGACAATGGAATATGTCTAAGAATGATTCTAACATGACAAGTATGATCAAATGAAGTATTAATGTGTTAAAATTAAGAGTTGATTAGAAAAAGTATGTTACAAATAAGTGAAATGAATGATTATATGAGTTGTTTTTCATACAGAGTGCAGAGTCAAGGAAAAAAGAGGAAGTGAAGATGATGTCGCAAGCAGGGCAAGAAGAGCTGATGCTAAACAACTGATCAAATGATTAAGATGTTGGTAAAATATGAAATGAATAATAAGGAATGAAAATGTTTGTATATGTGTTAAGGATTTTATATATATATATATGTTATCACTGTTAAACATTTGTACCTTCGTCTTCTTTCTTATGAAAACGGTGTTGTGCTGTTTGCACCTAACCCTGAGAATGTATGTGTTATTCAACCTTGTTTTAGCACTCTGGGGTCAATCTGAGCTGGGAATGAAGGGCTGGATGTACTTATTATTATAATATAACTTTGTTTTCGCAGCCTCTAACGACTGGGAGTAAGAGAACGTTTTGACTGTTGTGATGTGGTGCTTAGTGTGAAGGTGTGAAGGACAGGACACTTCAGGCAGATGCAGAACAGCTGATAACTGCAACAGACGAACGAGATGTGCTGACCTGTGTAAAAGAAAGTGTTCTTCCTTACAGCTGCACTTATTGACGTATGCGTTTATGTTACGGGAAGAAACTTGTCTTGCGTCATCACCCCCACCCTTAGGACAAGTTTTTGTTTATGTGATGAGGGCGTCTCTTAATAAAAAGAGCGGAAAAGCAGGCCAGACTTTAGTGTAGCCTTGGTGTACAGCCTGACTGCACTCCGCGCGTAAAATTTGACTTTCTGTCTCACTGGTGTTTCTTGACTCTGTTTGTCTTGTTAAAGGTTTTAAAAATGTTTGGAGGAGAAAATACCCAACATTGACTGGGGGCTCGTCCGGGAGTTGAACCCGGGACCTCTCGCACCCAAAGCAAGAATCATACCCCTAGACCAACGAGCCCCCAACACCACAATATCCCTTTCAAGTGATTCATATGGATTATATACAGCTGAGTAAACATGAAGGGAAGGAATTTTGTTTAGTCATAATTGATGCCTTCTCAAAATGGGTAGAATTGTTCCCTACAAAACATGCAGATTCACTTACAGTGGCTAAAGCATTATGCAAAGACATCATCCCACGATTTGGAATACCAGAAACAGTCTATTCAGATAATGGAGCGCATTTTGTTAATACAATAGTGCAATACATAGGAGAAGCGCTACAGGTTAATCTCAAAAATCATTGTGCTTATCATCCACAAAGTGCTGGATTAGTGGAAAGGACAAAGGGCACAATAAAAATAAGATTAAGGAAATGTATAGAAGAGACAAAACGAACCTGGATTGAATGTTTGGACCTAGTAAAATTGTATATGAGAATAACACCAACACCATCAGGGTTAACACCATTTGAGATACTTTATGGACGACCATATCGTCTACCAATTTTGACATGGATACTAAAACAGCAGATGAGGAACAAACATTAGCAAATTTTATGAAAAAGACATTAACACAGAAAGAGATAACTTAAACACATTTACTGCCGAATAATTTTGACCTTCCACAGGACGGCCTTCCAGTAGTCTAGCCAGGAGACTGGGTGTTCATCAGAGTCCAGTCCTCGTTGGGAAGGTCTATACCAAGTGCTGTTAACAACACCAACTGCAGTAAAGATAGCGGAGAGATCAACGTGGATACATCACTGTAAGATACAGCGTGTGTTGGCGGCCTCCACAGTGTAAGGGGAAGTCTGGCTACAAAGGGAGTCTATTTAATTAGCAATAGATTGTCTCAATGCCAGTGAAGCAGGGAGATCCTTGCACTATTAGGTGAGGTGGCTAACAACACTGTATCCTAGCAATCATGACTGAAATACAGCAGACCCCGGAGCGGCGTGCTCAGCGCCGCCGCTGCCGGACTGTTGGTAGGGCAGCCGGTTGCGTTGTGATCTTAGTGTGTTTCGTGCTCCTCAGATTCCTGGCCTGGTGGTTGACCCAAGAATTGCAGCTCACTGTGGACCGAGCCAGAGAACAACGCAAGCAACGTCAGAAGAGGTTTATTCATAATGTGAACGAGACAGATGGACACCCTCATATATACCATACTAATATGTGGTACAGATATGTTCATTTATTGGCTATGGAATTACGTTACTAATTGTTATGTTTGTTCGCAAATACCTATATCCTCAACACACCCAGCTCTGACGGCTAAACCGTACCCTGCTAGGGTGACAGAATGTCTTATCATACGGATGCATAATCAAACTGTATTTCGGGGGCAGTTCTAACACCACTTGCCTCAGTGCAACCACTTATATGTTAGGGATTTCAACAGAGGACGTACAAGCGTGCCCAAGTGCTGCTCCATTGACTAGACTGAAGGGAAACGCAAAAATATCATCACATTAAATTGTCATCACAACGGCCATTCCCAAATTGCTTTTACGGGACAGGGAATAAAACTGTAGGTAAAATTAAGAAACGTCTGTGTACCCAGACGTATGTTTTATCAAATAATTTAAGCCTAGCCAAAACATAATATGTGGATGGTACTTATCTTCATCACATTGGACGGGGATGTAATTATACAGGCTCCTGTCCATGGGGAACGGATGAATCATGTGCTTATGTTAGTAAGTTTTTGCTACCACCTGTAAATGGTACTCCGGTGTATGATGACATCTATTGGCTTTGTGGTTCCAGACTGTACATGAGTCTCCCACCAAATTGGGGTGGTGTGTGTGCACCTACCCAGGTGACTGACCATACATATGTGGTAGGACCTCCACAGAGAAGAATGGCAGCACCAGACGGAGGAGATTGATATACCCAGATGTGTTATCACATGATCACATGTGGGGCTCGGATGTACTAAAGGACCAAAAAATTGTGGTCTGTAGGAGATAAAATAGCACATTCATTGTTCCCCTGGATAGGAGTGGGAAAAAATTCATTAATGATTGAAACTCTGAATTATCGATTGGGTCTGTTCATGAATGTAACTAAAAAAATAGTAGCAGCTCAAAACACTGAAATAGATGCTTTACGTACCATGGTGATGCAAAATCGCATGGTTTTAGACTTGCTTACTGGTTCACAGGGAGGAGTTTGTGTTCTGCTGAACACAACATGCTGTACTTTCATCCCAGACTCCATTCAGTGGATATGCAGGACGCATTGGAAGAGCTGAATAAACTTCGTGATGCAATGCATAAAGACACCCTAGCCGTGAACCGGTGGAATCCCTGGTCCTGGTTGACTTCAGGACCATGTTGGCCTAATTCTGATTGGACTTTGCATGTGTTGTGTGATCCCTTAACAATGGTTGGCAAAATGGTGTCAAATACATTTGTACAGTGTAATCTGGCCTTCCAACAAACTATGCCAAAATATCAAGCATTGAAACAGTCAGACCTTAGTGGAGAAAACTATAATGACTGTACTGAGAATTATGATGATAGTGAAAAGCTCACAACTCCAGTTCAAGCTTGAACTGTTGACGTGATGAGTTAACACACTCTTAGCCTATGAAGCTTTAGCTGAAAAAGTAATAAGACAAGTGGTGTAGTCGAATAATACAGAAAAACGGTTCATTTATACCAGTCAGCCGAAGTGATGTATGGTGGTGGTGTGGTGATAACAGAATCTTTGACAGACTGCCACGAAATGTGTCAGGTTATTGTGCATTAATATCATTATTGTTACCCATGACCCCTGAAGACGTTACGACATATGCAGCCTCTCTTATTCCTGAGGATTGGCAGAAAGGCATAGCCAGACATAGAGTAAAAAGAGATTGGAAAGGAGTAGGAAATCCAACATATATTGACGCAATAGGAGTCCCCAGAGGAGTGCCTGACGAGTATAAACTGGTTGATCAAATAGCAGCTGGATTCGAATCTTCCATCTGTTGGTGGTGTTCAATTAATAAAAACGTGGACAGAATAGATTAAGTTAATAAACTAACTAACTAAGCTGGGTGATGCCTACTGTATGTTTAACAGGTGATAAACAGGTGGGAAATGTTAAGGATTTTATATATATATATATATGTTATCACTGTTAAACATTTGTACCTTCGTCTTCTTTCTTATGAAAACGGTGTTGTGCTGTTTGCACCTAACCCCGAGAATGTATGTGTTATTCAACCTTGTTTTAGCACTCTGGGGTCAATCTGAGCTGGGAATGAAGGGCTGGATGTACTTATTATTATAATATAACTTTGTTTTCGCAGCCTCTAACGACTGGGAGTAAGAGAACGTTTTGACTGTTGTGATGTGGTGCTTAGTGTGAAGGAGTGTGAAGGACAGGACACTTCAGGCAGATGCAGAACAGCTGATAACTGCAACAGACGAACGAGATGTGCTGACCTGTGTAAAAGAAAGTGTTCTTCCTTACAGCTGCACTTATTGACGTATGCGTTTATGTTACGGGAAGAAACTTGTCTTGCGTCATCACCCCCACCCTTAGGACAAGTTTTTGTTTATGTGATGAGGGCGTCTCTTAATAAAAAGAGCGGAAAAGCAGGCCAGACTTTAGTGTAGCCTTGGTGTACAGCCTGACTGCACTCCGCGCGTAAAATTTGACTTTCTGTCTCACTGGTGTTTCTTGACTCTGTTTGTCTTGTTAAAGGTTTTAAAAATGTTTGGAGGAGAAAATACCCAACAATATGATCATATGAATTGTTTTTATGTGAAAGAGAGTTGTAATGAAATGATTGAATATGATTGATGTGATTCTAAAGAAATGATTTAAAAGAATGAATTCTCAGAAAAGCTGAAGTGTTAACAAAAAAGAGGAAATTGAGAAATAAGTTACTGGTAAGGGGCTGTGGAGATTTCCATTAAGCGGAAGGAGAAGGGAGGAGGTTTTGAGTCAACAATGTCCCCATGGTAACCAAGATCATCTGAAGACAACAAGAGTCAAGCACATATATAAACTGTGAAACACCAGAAAACGGGGTTATTCTTCCAGGGAGAGGTGCTGTTGCCACTTCTCCCCTGCTACGAGGAGATCACAAGACTACACAGAGTAGCAGAACAACGGAAGAGTAACCACTGGCCTTAAGTCTGTGTGGGGAATGTTCAACGATTTCTCTCTCAAGTAACATCACAGCATACCAGAATGGATTAGATCAACTTTTGGTTGATTGAAGAAGGAATAATTCTTATGTGGATTAACCTCCTGAAGGATTACAACATCACACAAGGATCGTGGTCAGCTAACGATTAATAGCTGATGAAGAGGAAATCACGTTCATTGAGCTGGGGACCCTAACCTCAAAAACCTCCTTCCCTCACTCCTAGAAAAAAATTGTTAAGAAGTCAATCCAGTCCCAGTCAAAGTAAGATCAGTCAGAATTATTGAATTAAAAACAAAAATCTCTGCCAATCATTATTCTAATTATACTTGAATTACTGTTGTGAAATTATCACCATATAACCTATTTTGATTATGTTATTGGCACTTGCAAAACCTGCAATAAATTTCCAAGCATGCAGTTAAAGTATTACGGCTCAGACATTGGATTTATTGATGCTTCTTAAGGTGTAAAAGTTAAAGTTTATTGGGTGTACAACATCAAAAAGGCTCTAAAAGGTTAGTCTGGTTTTTTAATGAAAATAACACATCCTGGGGACTGGCTGTACGAGTCACTAAATTTAAAATCTAGCAACATTCCAAGAGCCCTGATCCATAAGAGGAGAGCTGTCGTTAACGGGCGTGGCCGGTTCGTATCCTGGTTCCTGAGAAGGCTACCGGGGTGCGAGATCGACCGGGGTGCGAGATCAGCTTCAGCGGGGTGGATGTCCGGATGGAGGCAGTGAGCAGCTAGACGAATCTCCTCGCCACCAGCTTGAACAGCCTTTGTTGCAGCCCTGCTGGGTAATACCCGTGGAGACACGAAGGTCGGACCTCAGAGACGGAGAGCTGGTTATGTACACAAACACACTCATCGGAGGGTGAGTGTGTGCCGTGTATCTAAAAAAGCGGGATCTGACACGTGGCGCCCGAACAGGGACCTGACGAAGTGTAGTCGGGTCCGAGGAAGAATCCTTGCCAAAGGAGAGTCTTTGTCATTGGGTAGGTGGAAAGCCCCTGAGTAGATCACCAAAGGAGACAGTGTTGTGGAGAGTGTCGGCTGATGGCCTGTATAGGTCCAGTAACGGCTTGAAACATATCTGTCCTCCAGAGGTGTGAAAATTTGGAGGCGACCACCAGAAGGACGAAGTAAAGTCAACAGGAGTAAGTATCCCAGAGAGCTGGGATCAAGGACGAGAAGCAGATGTGTCACTGCTGGATCGTCTGGACTGGGACGAGAAGCAGACGGGGATAGCCTGCTGGATCGTCACGAAACGACGAGGAAGGGAAGCAGGCGAGGGAGCCTGCTGGATTGGATCGTCAAGAAAGCAGGTATGAGAGTATACCGTGCAAAATGGTGATCTACAAGAGAGAATAGGATCATCAACCCGTGAGGTTCCTGAGGGGAGAAGCGGGAAAAGGAGCAGCTGATTTGGAGTTAACCTCTGGAATTAGCGCTGAATAGCCAAGTAGTCTGTCACTCATCCCTGACTCAAGGCGCCAAGAGAGGCTTTGAGAGGCAGACGACTCAAGACGACAAGGACCATAGCTGAAGTCAAGGAGACGACAGTGGTGGAATCGACAATCTCAGCAACCGAGAGAATAAAGAGAGGACAATCATTACGAAACAGTAAGGTTAGTATTAAGAATAAGCAGTGAAAATATGGCTGAAGAAGAGCCAGGACCCGTAGCAAACCCTGAATCCGAACATGAAGGGGGAAAAGAAGTGGATTTTCGGCCACACAGAGTGGTATTGTATGGACGAGGATATGATACTTGGGCAGAAACAGTTCAAACATATGTCATAGATCAAAGTGTGGAAACTGATGAAGAATGTTTCAAAGAAGATATGGCAGGAACTATACGCACATTAGGAATATATTATCCAGGTAAGCATAAGGAGGGGCAGATCCTGGCCATTTTGGGGAGCCCACCAGCCCCAAAGGACAAGATGGGGACCAGAGAGTGGCTTGAATGGTGGTGCAAACTTCTCGGAGAAGAGTGGAAAAGAGGACAAATCACCACCCTAATAAGTCCTGAGAAAAGTTATGACTCCGTAGTAAACATGACAGCTGGGTTGTTGGGAGTAGAGACGGTCCTGGTTGATGGTAAAGCAAAATCAGCGTCCGTATATGCTGAGTTTAAGTCCATGGCAGAACAACTAAAAGGGTTAGGAAGAATGCTTAAGGAACAATATCCTATAATGGAAGATATGAGTGGAAGTCAGATCCTCGACAATGAAGACGAGGGCAAGATAGACTCCCAGGTCGAATCCGAACAAAGTGATGAGGAACACAAGCCAGAGGGAAGTGGAGATGAATCGATATCCCCGGGAGGGCCTAATCCTGGGGGAAATGGTCAAGAATATAAAAGCCCGGACCAGCTCCAAACAAGCTTTGACCCAGTGTGGCAAAATTTGCCCTTGGGAAGTGTGAGATTAACAACCTCAACAGTTAGAAAACAGACAGAACGCCTGGTTGAGCAGGATAAAAGACGAAGAAGTCTTCAGGGAGTGTCTGGACAGATATTCCATCAATCTCCGGAATGTGGGCCCAGAAGCTTGGGACAGCTTAAAGCTGAAGAATGTGTTGCCGGACCGAGTTACCATATTAAAGAGGAAGGGCGTTCGCAGGAGATCTTGAGAAAATCTAAAGCAAAAACCCACCATGTATATGCTGAATCTGACTACATGGAGGAATTGAACCCTATGCCCGAAGGATCTAAAAAAATGGTGACCCAAGATGGAAGACAGGCATATCATTATTTTGGCAGTCCTTGGGATATAGATGGAGATAGTCTCATTGTCTTCACAAATCCCAGACTGAAAATTGCCAACCGAAAATTCTGAGCAAAGCTCAAGGAGCGGGCAGGCAGAGAATACCAAGAAGAGCTTAAGAGTATAAAAGGGAAAGGTCTGGACAGAAAATCGATGGTAATAACAAGCGCACCACAAATGACTTATCATGCACTCATACATGTGCCCTTTGAAAGCTACCCAGGGAGAGAAAATTCAATCGAATACATGGAGGAAATGCTGAAAACTCTGGGAACAGCTATTGATTTGGCCAAAGAACGCCAGCATCGGCGAGTGGTGATATGTGTGGACGGATTACGATTTGGACATATGACATGGGAAGAGGCAGAAAAGGTGGCCATGGCAGCCGTGAACTTACATATGCTCACCCTAGGAGTATGGGGATCAATGAGAGAAATTGTGGTGGTCACTAGCAATGAGCAGGAGCAAGATCAAGTGAGAAGGGCACTTGAAGCGGTGAACCTAGGACCAAACAGAGCAGGTCCAAGGAAAGGTGCAGTTGGAGCAAGTGGAGTGGCAACTAGTCCCCCGCTAGTGATGCAGTCCATCCCCACGGCAACAAGTGATAAAAGATAAGTTCATGCTGTGGGAGTGCAGCAATTAAGGATTAAAACCCCACGACCAACATTAAAACGAGTTACAAGTGGGCTCCAGACTATCATACACCCCACAAGCTCCCAATCTCGGATGAGAGAGCCTTTCCAGGCTCCTCCACCAGATAATGGAGAAGAGGATCCTATACTCATTCCTCTACCTGTCGGAAATACCGAAGCAACCGGGTCACCCTGAAGGTTAGAACAAAACAGGGACCCACAACCACAAGACCCACGTCCTTCCCATGAATCTGATATGGATGAGGACCAGGAAAGAGAGTCTGAAGAGGAGATCAATCCACAAGACTTGGAAGAGGACGAACCGCTATCTGTGGTAGGGGAAAGAGAAGTCTCACACCCAGAACTACGAACTGGACACTACAGAGGACGAAAGAAAGAAGTTGGAGTGTATAATGTGCGTGTAGCCTCAGAGAGAATTGCAAGAGATGTCAGGGTCAACCCAGTGGAGACCCGAGATAAGCGACAAACCTATGCTCCAGAAGTTGGACAAACTGGGTATGACATCCTAGAAGAGTGGATTGAGCGACAAGATGAAAAGAAAACTCTCAAGGTAACAGCAACTGATGGAGAGTGGGCTAATATACTAATGTGGCCCTTCTATCCTACACTGACTGCCTGTAAAGAGTTAACAAATAACTTCAGAGTTGCCTATTTAGGCGTTGCCCATGATGTGATGTTGAGAAAACTAAAAACAGCAGCTTTATGCTGGTCACGACAAGTGTTGAGAGAAACCAATGAAGAAAATCTGGATGATGAGGGAGAAACAATTCCACCATCGTCAGGATTACAAGCGAGCCTCCCAAATCAGGACATTCCTGCTGGATCTAGAGAGCAAAGTCTGCCAGCAATTCAAGCTGAAATTCAAGCAGATGGCAGGGAATTCCGTGAATTCAAGAAATTAAAGATGCTGGTGAGAGAGAAAGAACCAAATGAAGACCTAAAGGACTATTTGAAAGAAGTGTGGCCCCTTATTGACAGAGCTTCTAACAGCGAAGAGGGCAAATCTATGTGGCTGGGCCAAGTTACCAGTCAACCCATCAGTCGGGGTGAACCAGCACGAAACCATTATGCCAGGTTAGTGTTGGAAGATCCCAATGATGAAGATTCCCATATTGCTCGAGCTAAAGCTGGACTAGATAAAGGTCAAACATTAGTTCAAGTTTGGCATGGGCTAAAACAGACGATTTTGCCACAATGCTATGTTATGGCACTGAGAGAGGTCACTAAGGGAAGAAGAGGGGAGATAACCTTTGTGAAAATGCCCATAGACGGCACTACAGTCCCACAAATGGATGCGGTGGTAAAGAGCTGGGATCTGGAGCAGCAGTTCTATGAAGAAAAGAGAAAGAAGGAGAGCACACCAAAATCAAGACAAAAACCGGTGGGAGTGGAGAAAAGAAATTCAGTGCCAAAACCACCACCTCCTCAGCCACATCAAACACCACAGAGGAATAATCAAAGGCCTCCAGTTGGACAATGGAGCTCTCGACCAAGAGGTCCACCACCTCCACCACCACAATCGCGACCTACACCTGCACCTCGTAGTGGTGCATATCTCCCTAAAGAGGAGTATGACAAATTAACTCCAGAACAAAGGAAAGACCTCCAGGAAGTCCGCCAAGCCTCAGCGGCGGCTGGAGGGCAGAAGAAGTAATGGCTTTGGAGGCACGGGTCACGCTACACCATGCCTACTGGGAGGGGGACAATATCTACACTGATGTGGATGGAGAACCTTACCTGGTGGACACGGGAGCAGAGGTGTCCATGACCCGCAGAAGCCTCGAGACCAAAGGATACCTACTGATCCAGTATGCAAATGCGGCAACGGAGAAAAGACCATTTGGAATATGGAAAGGGGTAGTTTGGATAAAAGGCCCCTTTAATTTGATAACAGTCAAGGATTTGAGAGAATTGCATCGGCCCAAAAGGCTTCGAAATTTAATAAGACGACGAGTGAAAAAATTACAAGCAAGTGTTGTACGAATGGATATGACTCCAATTGGAAAGAGTCCGGTAAGCTGGTACAAAGAAGTGGATGTACCGGCTGTCACAGAAGAAAAGATTGACGAAAGTGATTTCTCTGAAGCAGGGAAAGAAAAATTGAGGGAAATTATCTCCGAAGCTAAAGTAGCACGATTTAAAAATGATTGTGGAGATTTGGGGGCTAAATACATTCATGTCATCGAAGGAGGAGTACATCCACCAGTGCGACAATATCCCTTGAACCCTGGAGCGGTTGAGGAAATGGATAAAATAGTAAAAGAATTGGAAGCTTTGGGGATCATTCGAGTGGAATTGAATTCCTATTACTAACAGCCCCATCCAAGCAGTTAAGAAGCCAGAGTCGGCAGGAGGAGGCTGGAGACCAGTAATGTGCAGCTGAGAAAAGTCGTCGTTGTCAGGATCGAGAAGTGGGAACAGACACCCAAGGGAAGGGTAGTTCCAAAAGAGTCCGTGAAAGAGGTGGTGCTGGCCGTACATGAAGCGCTTGGCCATGCAGGCACCATTCCCATACGGAAGGAGCTGGAGAAGCTGCAACTTTGGATTCCGAGAAACCAAGTCTGCCGAGTCCTCAAAGACTGTGAAGTATGTGGTCGATACAATGCAGGACAACGAGGACAAAGGGTGGATGGTTTCACCATAAAGAGTACTGTTCCATGGGGATCAGTATGCATGGATGTTGCCGGGCCCATGGGGGTGACCGGTAAGAAAGGAGAAAAGTATCTGTTGGTGCTTGTGGACTCTATGTCGGGCTATGTGACTGTTAAGCCTGTGAGAAAAGCCAACGGCAGCAGTGTGATCAGCATGTTGGATCAAGTGTGTACAAATCTGGGGATACCTAGGGAGCTGAGAACGGACAATGGGACACATTTCCGTAATGCTCAGGTCGACCAGTGGTGCCAGAAAAATGGAGTAATGAGAATTTACTCGCCCCCATACACTCCTCAAGCAAATGGAGTTGTGGAAAGGGCTATTGGACTGGTGAAAAACTGGATTGGGAAAAATGCTAACACGAGGGAATGGAGTATTAAGGCCCTGGAAATTGGACAGGCCCTGAATGACCGCCATCATGCCGGCAGGCCCACCCCTTCGCAAGAACTGAACCAACGCCCATTTTCGACACCGGAAGTGGGGCGGAGTCAGACTAAAAGGGACAGAGAAGCAGAACCAAAGATCCCATTTAAGGTTGGGCAGAAGGTCTGGGTGAGAGCTCGAGATCGCCTAACCAACACTGCTGTTAAACCTAAGTATGAGACCACAGATACAGTAGTGAAGATACTGGACAGTAACACAGTAGAGTTGAAGAAGAAGGGAATCCAAGGAGTGGAGCAGCTGAAGCCAACTCCTAATTAGACGAAATCAGGATCTAAACATGGCCAAAAACACCCAAGTTCTTCCACCCTTCGTCAGAATGGCCACTGTCAATGGGGTGGTTGCCTTAAGAAGAACAAGAAATGACCTCTGGGCAGGCAGAGCCCTGAGGATACTATATCATGCAAAGGAAGGATTTTTATCTCATGAAAAGGAGTTATTACAATGGAAAAAAGTTGAGAATCACTGTGTGATTTGCCGTGAAGAAGTACAGCTGACGGTCCAATGGTAGGGACCTGGGGTTAGAAAAACCCCAATTCCAAGTGGGGCAAAACATGAGTTCAAGCAAATACTTCACAAGCCGGTGAAGGTTTTGGATGCACTTGTATGTGGGTTATGCCGACTAACCCAGTTGCCAAGAATGGTCTTTTACACCCAGTGGGACATACGTGGAGACAATGTGGATATGCAGGTGTGTTCATGCTATTGGAATGGACATGAGATCGAGGTGTGTAAAGCAAGAACTCATATGGGAAGACTACTGCATGTGGCAAGAGCAGAAGGATGGCAAGTGAGAAGGTTTTTGGACCCCCTGAGGACCTTTCACACCGATGAAGCCTGTTGGGCTAATCCTGCAGCAACAGTTGCACTTGATCAAGCAGAAGGGAATCAAGGCAGCGGTGACGTGAGTCCAACGGCACCAAGTGTCTATTTGATGTTGGAAACAACTAGAGCAGGAGGAAGTGACCAAGCTGCAGGAGGTGGTGAGCGAAAGCCGTCTTTGTTGCATGAAGCTATACATCAAAATTGGTCCCATGGTTCAGAGTATGGGCAAACTTATGACCCTCCAATAGATACAGTGCAAATTCCACTGGTGTTCAGAGTGTATAGAGATCCGGAGCGACCCGGATATACAGACATGATGGGAGGACTGACAGATGATCAACAGCAAAAAGCCCAAGAAGAAGGATGGATTGGCCCTTGGGAATTGACAACTTGGGCCAAATTGATAGAAGAAGTTCTACTGGAAGATGCAGAAGAGGTGCCACAAGAAAAAGGGGGCAGAGAAACCCTCATGTATTATTTTACCACTGGACTAGACGCCTGGGGAAATAAAGCAGCAAAACCGAAGAAGTAGTCAGCCGAGTACCACGTGACACCCGAAGAATGGGTGAGAAAGAGGAGGATACAATCTATGGGGGGAGTGGCTAGCAGAGCGGACACTCCTAGTAGGCCGGACCAAACGATTAAGGTGCGGCTGACAGTGCTGATGGTGTTGGTCCCCTATGTGGGGGTTTACTCTGTCGGAGCACACGTTGACCTCCTGGAGGACCAGCAGCAGTCGTTACACCAACCGACTCAAGGTGAGGAAAAATCAGGAAAGCCTCGGAGTCGCTGGATGTTTCCCTCCATTTTCCGCGGGACAAGGAAGAAGTAAAAAGAAGCGGCTGTTTGCAAAATGTCGCAAGGACCAGATGTAAATAAAGTACCCATTATTAATAATCAAGGAAGACTTGGACCCTACATACAAGGTGGCCTTGGTGCTGAGAAACTATACTTAAATTGGCCAGAAAAAGATTTTGAGGAAGAAGACTGGGAACTAGCATCTAAAGGATATTATGTCTCAAATTATGCATATAAAAGAGATGCCGACTTAACAGAGACAACAGGACAAAAATTACTTGCTGAATGAGTGCTAAGCGATGAAAGTCTGCAGCATTGTTACATAAAAGGACGCCGAAGAATACCCCAATCGGTTCCAAGATGTCCAGACACCTACCCCTGGATATTAAATGTGGTTTACCTACAACTCAAAGACCTGAGATTCACATTGAGATGGGGGATTAATTACGTTGAGCCACTCCAAGGAGTCTATGTTGAAATATACCTTAACCAGTGCTTGACCTGGACGACAAGCCCCAACATGCGACGTCAATTGAACAGACGACTGCAAGACCCAAGATATCACATTTTAGATAACCAGACATTAAATATGAGAGTTATCGATCAACCCTTGGCCTGTATGAGCTGCCTACCCCCAACCATACCAACAATTTTTGTAAATCAAGACTTCTTCTACCTGTACAAAAGAGGAGTCTGGAACTGTTGTCAAGCAAGGAAGATTCAGCTTCAAATTGAGCCCAAGGATCAAGAAGAGAAGCCTATAGTTCCTCTTTATCTAGCCTTATCACAAACCAGGTATTCTGGAAACCAGTTTTGGCAGCATTGGCAAGATCTATGGAACTATGTACCCCCACATCAAGTACAGGATCCCTGAGGGACCCCTCCCTAAACCTGACAGAATAATTGTTACGATGTGGAAGTGGGCGTGGAAAGGAATGGATTCAGAACTTAAGCACCCATCTCCCATCTACACTCATCTCTTTAAGAGACAACAACTATTCCCTATGGTGGTGCATCTTGGCAGAAAGAGAAGGAGACCGATGGCGGAGTGACAACTCACTCTGAATCATGCTGCGGACCTTCAAACTGGATGAAAATAATGTAAATAGTCTACGATCCGGGCCTGGAGGACTTACACCATTTTTGGAATTACCCTACAAGAAAATATGTTTAAGCTGGCCACAAAAGGATTACAAAGAAAAGGATGGTTGCTGGGAACAGGAGGATACTTTGTAGATAATGATTCATATAAAAGGACTGCTGATCTTGCAGAGCCTGGAATATACACTCCTCTGGAAGCTATTGTGAACAAAGTTGGACAACACTGGAATTGCCCTGGGGTCGGATGGAAGTTTTACCCAATTCCCCGAAGTCCAGACTCATACCCCTGCATCTTGAATGTAGTGTATGTACAGAGAAGGGGCTACAGATTTAAAATAAGGTGGGGACCTAATTATGTTGACCCATTACAGGGAATGTATGTGGATATTTGGCTTGGATCTTTCCAGATCTGGACCAGTAGTCCCTATATGTTTAAAAGACTTCAACAACAAGAGGCACGTTCAACTTTTTGTTTGATTGAGAACCAAACTTTGCCAATATATACGACAGTACAGTACCTTGACATCGAAAAAGGGGGAAGTGTCCCGCCTATTAGAAGTGGATGGCGAACCAGAGTACTAGTGGGGCTTTGGCAACCCCCAAAGGCTATACTGATACGACTTGGCATAAAGTCGGGAAGAGGACTATTCCGGAGATCGACTCCTCTGTACTCTGTGATGGCGCAGTATGTCTACAGTGGACGCCTATGAGGATATCTTGCACCTATGTAGAGAATTGAATCCTGCATCTTCACAGTGTTTCTACACACCCCAGGGACCACCGCCTGAAATGAAAGAGGTGACAGTCGTCACTTGGAAATGGGCGTGGCGAGGACTAGATATTAGACTCCCATGGCCATCTCCCTTGTTAGTCACCCTTCTTCAGTAACGAGCATCAAGCGTCTCTGTTGGGAGCACGAGACAAACAACAGCACCTAAGATCATCTATCTCCGAGATGGAAGAACCACGGGAAGGCAGCGTGATCACCACGCAACCTCAAAGAATCAACGAAAGACCAAGAGAAGAGGAGTTTGGCATAGAAATGCCACTGCTGCAACGACCCCAAAAGCTGGAGCCACTGCCACCAGTACCAAGTGAATTCTACTACGAAAATGTTGGAATAAAGCAGCAGCAACAAAGCCAGCCGTGGAAGAAAAAGTGCCTCCAATGTTGGAGTTGGATGGCCAGACTTACAGCATTATTAGTCGGCATTGCTGTACTTCTAGCTATCCTGTACCACTATGGTAGTACGCCCTGGACCTTAACCCATATCAGGGTCCAGTACACAACAACTAAAACTTTCCAACAGACATGTTGGGGAGTTGAATCAAGAAACATCTACATGATATGGGACCAGAATTCTACAGAGAAATGGGCAAAGATGAAGAACCTAACCCATCAGATGCAATAGGCTAAGTGGCTGCAATACTTGAACGACAGTGGGGAATTTCCAACCGTCACCACCAATTACAACCTGACCACTGGAGCAGACATCCTTCAAAATTTACAAGTGAGGGATCAAGAGATTATTGTGGCAACCATCTTAAGGTTAAAACAAAGAGAGCAAAGAGAAGTAGGCTGCACTTGGATAAGACCTGAACCTGGTGAGCCAGCCTGGTATTGCTCATGGGGATGCAGAGTACTACTGGGCTATCGAGCAGGATATTGGGAAAAAGAAGCTGTTTTTCCAGCATTACCAAGACATGATGTTTGCAGAATGATAATGCCTACCTGGAAACATTGGGGTAATTATAACCTCACCTGTGACAACACCCGCAGCAGAATGCCGAAAGTGAATACTACATCTACAATAGTCCCTCCGTTGAACGACACTACCGGCATGGGAGCAGGGATACCATATTCCAAACCAACCGCCATCTCACCAGCAGCATCGGTGGGGTCCACAAAGATATCACCAACACAGGGAAAAACCAAACCACTCCCTACATCGCCAACACAAGATACCCAGCAAGTATTAGAACCAAAAGTTCTATTCCAGAGACAGAGCTACTTGGTCCAGTGTACTGTGGAGACCAAACCCTTATGTTATGGCACGGCCCTGGAAAATGATTTGTAATAAACGTAATACCACATGCACGATAAGCCTTGCCCACCAAAATTGTAGAAATGTTCCTGGCTGGGAAGAATATTGTGACGCTTACTATGACGGCGAGTATGACACTTACAGCCATCAAACAGTTTGGGAGAAGAACAGCGCAGGCGTATGGATAAGCGCTTTTCCACCCAACGTTGGATGTGCCAAGGCTGTCCTGGGACATGGAATGTCGAAAAGGAAGCAGGTCCTAGGCCACATAGTGCCATTTGTCGGTGATGCTTTGATAATGCTTGAGGAAGGATACGCCTTCAAGAAAAATCTATGCGAAGGACGAGAAATTGTCGGTTATGAATGGTTGGGACCCAGTCGGATTTACAATAATGGTACATGTGAATCGCCTGCAGAACATTGGTTGAGCTGTGGAAAAGGAAGAGGTCGGCATGAATGTTCTTGGTGGGAAAGAACGCAAATAATAGCTGGAGGAATCATCACCACTTTCGCTGCAGAGACCGGAGAAGTCATTAAAGAAGGTCTCGAAGTAGTGACTGGTTGGATTGGACATTTGTTTGGATATCTTTGGCCCTATCTGTTAATCATAATAGGACTTATTATTGTTGCAGTGATTGGATATGTTTTGTTAAAAGGAAGTTTCGCAGCCGCCCTGCGCTTGTGTGGGAGGAGCACACAACGCAGTGATATGGAGCCCCTCCTCCGTTAGGGGAGGAGCGATGAAGCCTACAAAGCCTGACGCCGAGACACGCCCTGTTCATTCTGACTTGGGGAGTGAAGGAAGAAGAAGCATCCACATAACAGCATACCAACTTAAGGAGATAAGTAAAAAGAATAAGAGAGCACAATGTCCAACAATACTGGCGGCATAAATGACACCATCTTCAAAGTGAGTAGAGTGGAGTTTATTGCACTACTGTTAATATGGCTGCTATACTGCTGTGTTGGCCGTTGGGACTTACGACAACCACTGCGAATAGTAACGCTACTACATGGATGTGTCAGATTGGCGATTATCAATCTGCACTACGGTCAGAGTGACCTAGGGTTGTCTTTATTCATCACTCACGTCCTCGGTCGCTTTACTCTCCAGTTTGACTGTTGGGGAATATGGCAGTACACATCAATTACAATTTGGATGGTGATAGATATGACAGCAATCTTTTACGGCCCGGCAGTGATAGCTGACATTGTGTGTCAAGCTGTGATGGCCCTGACCCTATTGGCGTACATAGCTACGTTAACTGGAGCCGTACAACGCAAGAAACCCTGGCTCTACAAACTTGGACTTATCATAATTTGGGCCTTAGGATGGGGAATATTATCAGCTTTATACTGGCTGTCCATGGTTAGTCAACTACTCCTGCTGTTATGGTTTACGACCTATGATGCTTGCTTCCCGCGTACAGCTCCTTCAGCTACAGCGGGAATGGTAACGTCATCACAGTCCCACTCTCCTACAGTGATCATGAGGCGGCTCTGGCGTACATCTGAATAATCCCGACGAACACTTTTGCTTGCTTGCAATATAATAGTTAAAAGACTAATGTTTCCTCTTACACCATAGGGGGATATAAGATGTATTCATTGTCAAGCCACCCTGGAACAAGCGCTCTACTTCTGGGAGATAACACCGACTCTGTGGTGCCCGACGTGTTATTGCAACAACTTCCCTGTTCAAGTGGCATGGGGAATAGTGGGACGGAAGGATACTTCTTTTCTGCCCCAGGTACCAACAGAAGCATACCTAAAAATTGAGATCGAGGCAGACATGATCTGGCATTCCCTCTTGATTGATCAAATACGAGCTGACACTATAGTGTCTCCAGAGGGATATATGTATTGCCCCGTGTTTACCAAAATGTGGATGTATCCTACGGGAATAAGATTCTCCACAGCTCATCTTGCCGATGGCCGGATCATGGCCATTGGTCCTTCATTACCACCAGTTCCACGTTCATCTCCACAGCGCACTGCGGAGGTTGGGGTGCAAGCCGAGGACATGAACTGGTGTTTGGAGGCCCTCACGCAGGTGTTCCTGGATGAACACCTTCAACAGCCCGAGCCTGAGGATATTCACGCTGAAGCTTCACCTCAAACGAAGGATACATCACCGCGGCCATCTACACCAGTTACATCATGTTATACACCCGTCACCCCCACTTCACCATGCGCACCATCGTTCCCTGATGGAGTATCATCTCAGGAATATGAGGCAACTCCATCTCCATTGGGATTACCATCACAATCACTACTACTGGACGAGCAGCCTTCTGACGGCGACGGCAATCTACAGGTGGGTGGAGTGGAGTACGTGGTGCTGGATGAGTGTCGTTCAACTCCAGCTCCTCCTGTTCTGTCTCCAATGGTGGATGAAAAAGAAGTGCTCACCCTTCATCCTGTCGACGATGACAAGGATGTTTTTATGGAGATATAGAGAGATCGGCGGAGCTTCAAGTCATGGAGGGGGTGTCAGGAAAGATGACTTTAAGCTTGCTTTCAGTTTGTTTTCATCTTGGAATATAATACGAGCCATGGAATTAATATACATGCTGTTGGATTAAACTGCACAGTTTTTGGTACCTTCCCGGAATAAGTGAGGTCATACCGCACTTTTCCATTACAAATGGGGAGGCCCACAGAATGAACTCGGTAGTGAAGACGATGGAATATGTCTAAGAATGATTCTAACATGACAAGTATGATCAAATGAAGTATTAATGTGTTAAAATTAAGAGTTGATTAGAAAAAGTATGTTACAAATAAGTGAAATGAATGATTATATGAGTTGTTTTTCATACAGAGTGCAGAGTCAGGAAAAAAGAGGAAGTGAAGATGATGTCGCAAGCAGGGCAAGAAGAGCTGATGTTAAACAACTGATCAAATGATTAAGATGTTGGTAAAATATGAAATGAATAATAAGGAATGAAAATGTTTGTATATGATCATATGAATTGTTTTTATGTGAAAGAGAGTTGTAATGAAATGATTGAATATGATTGATGTGATTCTAAAGAAATTATTTAAAAGAATGAATTCTCAGAAAAGCTGAAGTGTTAACAGAAAAGAGGAACTTGAGAAATAAGTTACTGGTAAGGGGCTGCGGAGATTTCCAGTAAGCGGAAGGAGAAGGGAGGAGGTTTTGAGTCAATAATGTCCCTATGGTAACCAAGATCATCTGAAGACAACAAGAGTCAAGCACATATATAAACTGTGAAACACCAGAAAACGGGGTTATTCTTCCAGGGAGAGGTGCTGTTGCCACTTCTCTCCTGCTACGAGGAGATCACAAGACTTGACCATCTTGTGAACAGCAATTGGAATCGTGGAGTGAGAGGATTGGAGCCATAAAGGTCATTTGAGAGAGTTTTCAACTCCCACTCAGGCCGTCCAGTCACGGAGTAGCAGAACAACGGAAGAGTAATCACTGGCCTTAAGTCTGAGTGGGGAATGTTCAACGATTTCTCTCTCAAGGAACATCACAGCATATCAGAATGGATTAGATCAACTTTTGGTTGATTGAAGAAGGAATAATTCTTATGTGGATTAACCTCCTGAAGGATTACAACATCACACAAGGATCGTGGTCAGCTAACGATTAATAGCTGATGAAGAGGAAATCACGTTCATTGAGCTGGGGACCCTAACCTCAAAAACCTCCTTCCCTCACTCCTAGAAAAAAATTGTTAAGAAGTCAATCCAGTCCCAGTCAAAGTAAGATCAGTCAGAATTATTGAATTAAAAACAAAAATCTCTGCCAATCATTATTCTAATTATACTTGAATTACTGTTGTGAAATTATCACCATATAACCTATTTTGATTATGTTATTGGCACTTGCAAAACCTGCAATAAATTTCCAAGCATGCAGTTAAAGTATTACGGCTCGGACATTGGATTTATTGATGCTTCGTAAGGTGTAAAAGTTAAAGTTTATTGGGTGTACAACATCAAAAAGGCTCTAAAAGGTTAGTCTGGTTTTTTAATGAAAATAACACATCCTGGGGACTGGCTGTACGAGTCACTAAATTTAAAATCTAGCAACATTCCAAGAGCTCTGATCCATAAGAGGAGAGCTGCCGTTAACGGGCGTGGCCGGTTCGTATCCTGGTTCCTGAGAAGGCTATTCGACCGGGGTGCGAGATTAGCTTCAGCGGGGTGGACGTCCGGATGGAGGCAGTGAGCAGCTAGACGAATCTCCTCGCCACCAGCTTGAACAGCCTTTGTGCAGCCCTGCCGGGTAATACCTGTGGAGACACGAAGGTCGGACCCCAGAGACGGAGAGCTGGTTATGTACACAAACACACTCATCGGAGGGTGAGCGTGTGCCGTGTATCTAAAAAAGCGGGATCTGACAATAGGTTTAGGTCATTCTACTGTGGATTTAATACAGCAAGTTATTGTTTATAAGGCAGTGTTATTTATGTCTCCCCAAATGTAATTTACAGGTGTTTAAAATCGATTTTAAAATTTTTGATTCACTGTGCCCCAGACACTATGGGGCACAGTGAATCAAATTAGAATATAATGAAAAAACATGTGATTATAAAGATTTCTTCAAAATTATTAAATATATGCTGATGCATATACAAACTATGATCCAGTAAACCAGCTATGTAATGTGTGAGTGTCTTATACAACTGTCACAATTTCTGTTCAAACTGGAAAACAGTTGTTTATATACACAGATTATAGAAATAATTCTTGAAAAAAAAAACATATAAGCTTCAACAAGTAATATTCGTCATCCACTTGATACTGGGGCTGAGTGAATCACTTTCTAGACTGATTCACTGTTCCCTGATTCACAGTGCCCCGGGTGCATGTGGCACACATGAGTCATGTTATCAAATAGCTGATAGACTGGAGAAGACATAACACATAGTACACAGTTGGACGGGGTAGTCTTCTAACTAATAATTTTTTGGGCCACCTTTTCTCCATCCTGAGAAATAAATACAAAGACACTGATGTCCACAAAATTTACTTTTGATAGGAAAAAAACTGACTTCACTTGCCACTTAGTTTTACCCTTCATGTATCCAACAACAAAACACTAATTTATAAGTGGGATGTATTTATGCATAAAAAATATGGCATAACTGCTGCAAATATATGTGTAGTTTTGCAGATATAGCTACTGATTCACTGTGCCCCGTGATTCACCGTGCCCTGGTTTCCCCTACGTCTTTCAGGTGGGTGGCCAATCAAGTACTAACAGATACCTAAATGAGCTAATTACTTGTGGCAGAACAGGGAGTGATGGAGAATGTATTGGTTAGGTGGAATTTGAGGGCCGGGCTGTAAACCACTGATGTAGAACATTTGTGTCTGCTGGAGACTGAAGTGTATGATGCTCTGTTTGTCAGTCTACAGTCGGTACAGCTGTAGGATGTATGCTTGTCTTGATCATGAGATGAATTTACCTCTGACCACTAAATTGCAGTGGTTGTGGTTAATTATTTGAGCAAATCAGTGGATAATGTACTGTTAATTTCTTTCATTTATTACCTATTGCAATCACATTTGGAAGGATTTTAAAACATTCAGGACTATACACGTATTTCAGACTAATTCCAGTTGTTATTTTCTGTAAGTGAAATATGCCTTAATGTGACATGACTGTAGCCAGCAGATGTAGTAATGAGCAGTCAATAAACCTCAGTCTTGACATAAAGAGGTTTGAGTGGAAAGAGGTACACCCTTTGGGTGTTATCCTTCTTGTTCATGTGAGTTTTACTCCAAATGAACTGGAGATGTACATGGAGAATTGGGCACAGATGGCCTCAAGTCAGAGACCTTCTTGCTGAGATCCAAGCACACAAAACACTTCATTCTGGTGTGTGCGAAAACATAATGGAGCCGTCCTACTCATATTTTGTCTACTGCAACTCACTTATATTGTGTAAAATTCACAAATAATGCAACAAACTAATTAACAACTACTTCCAATTTTCTGGTCCTCATGCTCCAGTTCCTTCTCAGAGTTCACTCCTCTCCTGGCCATCACAATATTTTTGAATCATTGCAGTCATAGAAACAGATAAATGATCATAGTTTCTGTTGTTGACAGTGTATATTTAAGGTGGAAGTAAACTCATGCAAAAAAAAAAAAGAGAACTTTCAAACTTCACTCAGAAAAAGTAGGACATTAATTGAACCAAATCCATCACCTTTTTGCTGGGAAACTAGAATGTTAATCACTGCTATACCATACCATACCAAAAATAGGTTTATATAGTGGCAAGGGCTGCATACATGGTCATACGTAATCATGTCATACGCAATACGCAGTCATACGCAACTGTAAGCAGGACAAGGAATGTAACCATACGCCAATGTACACGAGCCTAGACAGGGACTACGCCAAATCTGTGGGATTTTTTGGCATACCTCATAGGCATCACAACACAACTGTATGCAAGCCCGGTGTGAAAGGGGCTTAACTCCAATTAAGAGTCAAGGGGAGAGGGGCTGAGTCTATCCCAGCAGTCACAGGGCCTGAGGCAGGGTACACCCTGGACAGGACACCAGTCTGTCACAGGGCCACACAGACAAAAAAAAAAAAAAACACATTCACACCTGCACGCAAACCTATGGACAATTTAAAGTTTTCATTCCACCTAACCTGCATGTCTTTGGATGTGGGAGAAAGCTGGAGCAACTGGAGGGAACCCATGCAGACACTGAGAGAACATGCAGACTCCACACAGACAGGGCAGGAAGTGATCCCACAACCTTCTTGCTGTGAGGCATCAGTGCTAAACACTAAGCCAGGTTCACTAGTCCTCACCTGTATCTATCAGATACAGGTGAGGACTAGGGAGGACTAGATACGGGTGAGGACTAGCCTATGTCTTTCCTGGCATCCATCCATCTGTGGGAGATGATGGTATAGTGTCCAGTTTGTTTCTTGCTTTTTGTTTGTTTTTTTATACACTTTTTCAATTAAATTTTCATTTATTTTATTTATATAGCACCAAATCACAACAAAGCTGCCACAAGTAAGGTCTAACCTTACCAACCCTTAGAGCAAGCACACAGGTGACAGTGGTAAGAAAAAACTCCCTCTGATGATTTGAGGAAGAAAACCTCAAGCAAACCATGCTACTGACACAATTGACAATACAAATATACAGAAAATTTTTGTCTTTTGTTTCTTCACCTACATGAATGACTTATCAGTCCAATGCGCGAGTGACAACCTCAGCTGCATTTGTTGCACGTGTACTGTGATGCCTGCTGAGGCTGCCGCTGTCACTCTTTCCTCTTAGCTTGTGGCTCAGCAAGACCTCGGTTCCTCTCCTGCTCAGCCCCCTGTGCACCTGTTCTGACAGGTGCCAGAGTGCACAATCCTCTGCACACTGCTCCCGCATGCTGACACTACACTACGTTTACATGCAGCCAATAACCCTTTCATAACCGGAATATTAGCAATAACCCGGTTGCGCACGGCCATGTAAACACCCGCAAAAACCCGAATATGCTCATATTCCGGTTTTTAAAAACCCGAATAAGACCCCTGGGTTACTCCTTTTCTAACCCGAATATCGGGTCATATAAATGCGCATTGGGAAATCCCCATAGAAAGGAACATTATTTTGTGTTCTGCGCATGTCCTATCCGCAAGTAATCTTGGTCTTTTGAGTACGGCAACTACTTGTATGTGGCACACGCAACCCACCGGACCCCACAGAAGCAGAGGACAGCGCATTGTGTTCTGCGTCCTTAACAGGTGGGCCAGTCGCGGCACCGGCTGACATCATGCGATTGCTCTCACTGCCTCCGATGCGCTTACTGAGTCTGCGGGCTTGGTAAATGCCGCAGCAGACCAATCACACCGCCCCCCTGTCTGCTGTGTGGAGCTGCGCCAACTCTGGCAACAGGTCCAGAGACTACGCTCGCTATTTTGATGCGGAGCGCTCCAGCATTTACGGAAAAATCCACAGCGCTGCAGGATCTTGGTATACCGCAGCCGCTGAGCTCCATGGCCATGATTTGGATTCTTTGCGGGTCCCGCATCCGTACGGAGGCAGTGAGCGAAGGGAGAGCACGCGCATTGTGTTCTGCGTGTGTCTGTTTCTAATCTTCTCGCCCAGAAGAAAAAAGAGTGTTTACACAGGAGAGAAAAGTGAGAAAATGTTAATGCCCATTTGAGAAAAGTGTATAAAGTGTGTAGTGAGGGGTTTTACAGCCTTAAAACATCTATAATAATTGTAAAAACTAACGCTGACTACTTTGCGGATTTCGCGTATTGCGGGTTATTTTTAGAACGCAACTCCCGTGATAAATGAGGGACCACTGTATTTCATTAGTATTGTGAAAGACATGAATATAATGTATTTTATTGATGGTAGAAAGCACCGAGATAGTGACATTTACAAGAAGGTGGCCGAAAAGTTACGCGAAGCAGGATTTGCACAAACGCCAGACTAAATCAAGCACCAGTGGAAGACGTCTATCGCTGTATAGATGGGAATATTCCAAATGATACCAATAACCACATATACAGGAGTAACTGTCTGCTTAAGCATGTAAACGGGTTATTCCTAATGATTCAGAAACCGGAATATTGACCTTAACCCGAATATTAACGGCATGTAAACGTAGCCACTGATGTTGCACATTTTCATGTACTTCTTGCAGACACCCTTGAAGCACAGGCGTGGTCAGCCAGCCAAATGAGTGCCCTCTGCCAACTCACCATACCGTAGAACTTTAGGAATGCGGCCCAGATCCATTCTCCTGATGTGGCCAAGCCAACGAAGGCGCCTTTCACCAAAAATGGTTAACATGCTGCTCATGTTGGCGCGTTCCAAGATCTCTGGTTAAAAATCTTGTCCTGCCATCCGATGTGCAGAATTAATCTAACGCACCTCAGATGGTAGCTGTTGAGCTTGTCTCATGTCTGGTGTTGACAGTCCATGCCTTACTACCATAGGGGAGTGTGCTGAGCATGCACGTCTGGAAGATGTGCGGGCTTGTCTTCTCAGTGAGGCTGGAGTTTCAGACTCTGTGGCTTAGTCTTGCCATAACTGCTGCCTTCACTATCCTGCTGTTTATCTCTGCATCAATGGAGAGTGAGTTAGAGATGGTTGACCCAAGGTATGTGAAGTGCTCCATGACTTCCAGGCTGTACCCATCAATGTCAATGTTAGGGGAAGTAACTGTGCCCTGCGCCATGACATTTGTCTTCTTCAGACTGATTGTCAGTCCGAACTCCTTGCACGTGTGAAAGAGGCAACTAACAAGCTGCTGCAGACCGTCTTCGGAGTGTGATGTCAAGGCTGCATTGTCGGCAAAGAGCATCTCACGGATGAGTACCTCCACAACCTTGGTCTTGGCGTGAAGTTGGGCGATGTTGAAGGTAAACATGCTTGGCCAAGGACTTTAGACACGCTAAGGCAACAAGGACAAAGGCCTTCCCAACAGTGCTGAGACGGGAGATGCCTCAATAATGATTGAAGTTGCTTCTGTCTCCTTTGTTCTTATACAAGGTGACAATGCTTGCATCTCACATGTTCTGGGGAATGTGTCCCTGTTCCCAGCAGGGGCAGAAAAGATTGTGCAGGTGTTTCAGCAGTGCAGCAGCTTTCCCACTTTTTATGACTTCTGATGGGATGTCATCACTTCCTCGGCCTTCCCACTAGCAAGGCAGTTGCTGGGTTTTTCCAAGCTCTTCCATGGTTGGTGGCGTGTCTAGCTCTTCCATAACTGGCAGATCTGGTATGTCCTTGAGGGCTGTGACAATGTTCTGCGTTGCATACAGGTTGAGATAGTACTCAACCCAGCACTGCAGCCGCTTCTCCTGGTCTGCGATGACTACGCCTGTCTTTGACTTGAGTGGGGCAGACTTGGAGGTGAATGGGCCTGTTGCCTTCTTGATGGTCTCATACATACCTCTTGCATCCCCAGTGTCAGCAGCAGTCTATATACAGCTGCAGAGGTTCAGCCAGTATGAGTTGGCGCAGTGCCGGGCAGTTTGCTGGGCTTTTCTCTTGGCAGCTTTGAGGGCTTCTAATGTGCTGTGACTGGGCACTGCCTTGTAGGCCAGGAGGGCTCTCCTCTTGGCCTCAGTCACAGGCTCCATTTCCTCCCAGTGGGCCTCATACCAGTCTGCATTTTTGTACTCCTTTTTCACATAGGTGTTTATGGCCAAGTTGTACACAGCATCTCGGACATGGGACCACTTGGACGTGTATCATCAGTGAGGGCTTCTTGCAACTGGCTGATGAACTGCTGCATTTTCTCTGAGCTGCCAACAAAGCAGGTGTTGATATGTGGGCAACCCTTCTTCTGTGGTGCAGCTTCCTTGGAGCTACACACACCTTGCTGGCCACTAGGGAGTGATCTGTATTGCAGTCTGCACTATGGTAGCTGCGGGTGAGGAGAACGCTGGCAAGGTCTGCACACCTGGTGATGACTAGATGCAACTGGTGCCAGTGGCGAGACTGTGGGTGTCTCCATGACACCTGGTGGATATCCTTGCATTTGAAGAGGGTGTTGGTCATGCATAGGCCATGATTGCAGCACAGCTCCATCAGTCGCTGGACATTGTCGTTGATCTTGCCCCTTCCGTAGACACCTAGGCAGGTGAACCAGGCTTTGTGATCAGCATCCACTCTGATGTTGAAGTCTCCTTGTAGGTAGAGGCCTTCTACGCTAGGAATCCCAAACATCACTTCGTCTAGAGACTTGTAGAACTGGTCTTTTTCCTCTGGGTTGGAGTAGAGGGTTGGAGCGTATGCACCGATGATGGTGGCTCGGCTTGAAGATGTTGAAAGCTGGAGGGCAAGAATTCTGATGGTGACTCAATGCACGCGACCAGGGTGTTGTTCACAGCAAAACCAACACCGTGCTGACGAGATTCATCCAAGGACTTCCCTTGCCAAAAGAAGGTGTACAGTAGTGTTCAGAATAATAGTAGTGCTATGTGACTAAAAAGATTAATCCAGGTTTTGAGTATATTTCTTATTGTTACATGGGAAACAAGGTACCAGTAGATTCAGTAGATTCTCACAAATCCAACAAGACCAAGCATTCATGATATGCATACTCTTAAGGCTATGAAATCGGGCTATTAGTAAAAAAAGTAGAAAAGGGGGTGTTCACAATAATATTAGTGTGGCATTCAGTCAGTGAGTTTGTCAATTTTGTGGAACAAACAGGTGTGAATCAGGTGTCCCCTATTTAAGGATGAAGCCAGCACCTGTTGAACATGCTTTTCTCTTTGAAAGCCTGAGGAAAATGGGACTTTCAAGACATTGTTCAGAAGAACAGCGTAGTTTGATTAACAAGTTGATTGGAGAGGGGAAAACATATACGCAGGTGCAAAAAAATTATAGGCTGTTCATCTACAATGATCTCCAATGCTTTAAAATGGACAAATAAACCAGCGATGCATGGAAGAAAACAACCATCAAAATGGATAGAAGAATAACCAGAATGGCAAAAGCTCACCCATTGATCAGCTCCAGGATGATCAAAGACAGTCTGGAGTTACCTGTAAGTGCTATGACAGTTAGAAGATGCCTGTGTGAAGCTAATTTATTTGCAAGAATCCTCCGCAAAGTCTCTCTGTTAAATAAAAGATGTTACAATTACAAAAGAGGTTACAATTTGCCAAAGAACACATCAACTGGCCTAAAGACAAATGGAGGAATATTTTGTGGACTGATGAGAGTAAAATTGTTCTTTTTGGGTCCAAGGGCCACATGAAGTTTGTGAGATAACCCCCCAAACTCTGATTTCAAGCCACAGTTCACAATGAAGACAGTGAAGCATGGTGGTGCAAGCATCATGATATGGGCATATTTCTCCTACTATGGTGTTGGGCCTATATATCGCATACCATGTATCATGGATCAGTTTGGATATGTCATAATACTTGAAGAGGTCATGTTGCCTTATGCTGAAGAGGACATGCCCTTGAAATGGGTGTTTCAACAAGACAATGACCCCAAGCACACTAGTAAATGAGCAAAATCTTGGTTCCAAACCAACAAAATTAATGCCTCGCAGATGTGAAGAAATCATGAAAAACTGTGGTTATACAACTAAATAGTAGTTTAGTGATTCACAGGATTGCTAAAAAAAAGCAGTTTGAACATAATAGTTGTGAGTTTGTAGCGTCAAAAGCAGATGCTACTATTACTGTGAACACCCCCTTTTCTACTTTTTTTTTTTACTAATAGTCCAATTTCATAGCCTTAAGAGTGTGCATATCATGAATGCTTGGTCTTGTTGGATTTGTGAGAATCTACTGGTACTTTGTTTCCCATGTAACAATAAGAAATATACTCAAAACCTGGATTAATCTTTTTAGTCACATAGCACTACTATTATTCTGAACACTACTGTAAATTGCTTCCTTGATGGTACCGCTGTCTGCCAGCTGAGTTTCCTGGAGGCAGGCAACATCAACATTTAGTCATGAGAGTTCCCTGTCAATGAGGGCAGTTTTGGGGGGGGGGCATCATCAGTTTGCTGCAGTGAAGCCAGGGCACATGGTCCTGACAAAACGAAGAGCTTTCTTCTTTTGTTCTTGTTGTCTGGTGCAGAATTTATGGCCTACCTTTCAAGGTTTACTCAAAGCTTCACACACCCAGTGGAGCAAGCAGGCCATGGTGAGACAGCAGTTTACTGGCTGGGAGCTGCCCAACTTGAGGCGGGCGATAGCTGTCTAATGAGATGCGATGATCGCTCTCACTATCAGAAGTGACCCCTGGCACTCATTTCCTTCACTAAACAAATGAGCTTACAACTGGTAAACTTCCACGTCTCATTTAGTGCTGCCATCTTGCAATGACACTGGAGTGTCCTTTCCAGTGGAGCTACAAAGCCTGGGCAGGCTAATATGGAAGATCCACTGTTGCCCATGCAGCAGGTTCCCCCTCTCCTCGCTGTCACTGTGGTCCAAAGGAAAGTTGTGATTGTGGAAATCTCGTTGTTGTAATGACAATGATAATAAAGCTATCCATCCATCCATCCATCCATGATTTACTCATGAAAGCCTTGTCCAAGACTGGATATGGCTGCAAGGCAGCAGAGGTTTGAGATCAGAGTTTCCTTCTCCTAAATCAGGGGTGCCCAAGTTTGGTCCTCGACATCTACCTTTCTGACACTCTTAGTTGTCTCACTGCTCCAACACAACTGAATCTAATGAAAGGCTCATTAAAAGCCTGCTAACGAGTCTTTCGTTGGATTCAGGATTGTTGAAACAGGGAGACAACTAGGAGTGTCAGGAAGGTAGATCTCGAGGACCGAACTTGAGCACCCCTGTCCTAGATGAAATGTCTTCCTAGGCTGATGAATTCCATCTACCCAAAGCCACTAGTTTTGAGGTGCCATCGCCCCTTCTTCTATCAGCCGATGCAGCTCCGCTGGGCTCAAAAGCTAAGCACATGAGCAGGCCAGGAGCTGGACTTCATTGCCAGAGGCTCATGCCATATGGGAGCGCTTTTTAGATAGTGGGAGCTTGTCCCCACTACCACCCCTGGCTGTAACAACCTTGGAACCATGTATGTCCTCCTCATCAACGGGAAAAGCTAATGACATTTCAAAATGAAATGCATCTAAACTGAATATAAAGCTAAATTTCTCATTACTGGTTTGCTTTGTTTGTGGTTATAAAGCAAGTCATTTTATCCATTTTGACCAGCAAGCTTAGGCCCCATTTCCATCAAGTTTTTGCATTGGTATCAGCGTACGTGTAAGCACTTGAATCACTTCTGTGAGGCATTTAAGCATTCCCACTAAGCTTTCGTGTCAGCGTCGAAGTCGGCATCAGACACAACTGATGTGCCCACTAGACTCTAAAAAATGAACCGCTGTCTCAATGACAAAAAGTGATGTAACAATTTGCATAGATTTTTTTTAAAGTTATTTCAACTTAACTAGAGACGTGTTGTGGCATTATCGCAGTTGAAGTTGAAATAAAATAACTTTAAAAAATTGATGCAAATGTTACATCAATTTTTCTCGTTGAGACAGCAGTTCTTCTCGACACACATTTGTCACATGGAAGCCCAAAGTCCACATGCCTGTTAATCAATAATATAGTAGTAGTAAACTATTCATGTGGTCAGAAAGTTTGTTCATCCTGCAGAAAAATGAGCAAATACAGTAGACACAGGAAAGCTAATTCAAGCTATAGACACAACCAGCTCTGTACGATAAAACTGAATTGTGATGTCAAAACAAACCTATGGGAAGCAATAAAAGCAGAACTTGGGGTGAACATAGGTGAATGCAATGCTGCGCCCAAGAGTTGATCTTGCAACTTTAGTTCTGGTTATGTGTATCCTGGTGAAATTAACACTGCACAGGATACAGTAAATATCTTTTGGGTTCTTTAATTCTGAATAAAATAAATTCGTTGTCTCTTATCAATAAAAAAAAGAATAATACAGCATTTTAAAATAAATAAAACCAGGGGATGGTCATTTAGACTCAGGGTTCCACTTTTCTTTCTTTATTTATTTTATTTTTTGCCCTGTAACACTAACGCCTTACCCCTGACACAAAACATGTGCTTTCTGAAGGATTCTGGTGTAAACTCGGTGCACTCACAAAATGTCCTCCAAACCTATCTTGTAGAAATACAGCGACAAACGGGTATGTCCGAAAAATATGACAGTGCACAAACCCTGCTGCTGCCAACAGTCCTCCGTGTTCCTCAGTAACATCTACTGGCAGCAGTCATGTTAAAACCCGAAGACATCAATATCTGACCAATTCTGCATGTTACGATCAGGAAGACGAGAGAGCATCCTAAATCTCATGGTCTCTTATGTGGCGCCCCAAAATCTTGCATGATCCAAGGGGGTATCCCAAATATAAAAGTGCCCCCTGGTGACGTTATCTGTAAACTGCATTATATTTTCCACCTGGTTACATTCTCCCCTGTGACAAAGTCAATGTCCTCATGACTTAATTCATACTCTTCACTTCACTTACAGCTTCTGTGAAGAACACAGCACCCATAATGCTCAATAACTGTGACAGTATGTCAGGACTCAAACTAATTGCATTACATGTTGACCTGAGGATGTGATAACGGTTTGAATGTACCCCAGCATTTGCTCTCTGGCTCCAATGAGGTGTTGGAGTGGGTGCAGTAACCTTAATATTCTTAGCTGATCTGCTGCGAGTCACAGGAACAGCTGCCCCTGGCTTAGACCCATGTTCAGTAATGGAAGGTTCCATAACCACAGACTCAGACTCTACAGGCTATGACACTTCACTGTTCTGACCAGAAACATCATCTCTTTGTCCGATTCTTCCCTGATCAAACCTTGCGTAGGAGGTGTCCTCTATCAGAACATACTCAGGATCTGACTCAGGACAGTCTGGAGTGACTTCTGTTGAAAGGGGTGACCGCTAACCTTCCTTTTTCTGGGTGCAGGAACTGGACCAACACAAGGACTAAGGTTTGCCCTGTGGACCCTTTTTGAGGGGACACCCTCCACTAGCTCAACTGTGTGTGCTGCCCCTGCACATCAACAACCCAATGCACAGCAGGACTCCAGACATCTTGAATTCTGTTTCTGCCTTGTGGCCAGTGACGTAGGTAAACATGCTGACCTACTTCAACGGGAGGACAATGGATCTTGTCCTCCTCAAACTCAAACCATTCCACAGCTTTTTGTTCGGCATGTCATCTGGCTCTGTCATGTGCCTCATTTAAACGTTCCTGATGAACCACTAGCCAGTTATGTTTTCTGTCCAGCATCTGCTCCGGGCATACCAACACATCCACAGAAAGGTGTGGGTGCACTCCAAACAGGAGATTTCATCCAAACTTTCACCACTTCTACTTGTAACTTCACTATTCCACCAGCCTCCCTCTCATTCATGCACATGTAGTCAGTCTGGCTCCTACTGATGTTCATTCCCCTGCTCTCCAGAGTATATCTACACCTCTCCAGGTTAGTCTCAAACAAACATCACAGTCTATGGAGACTCCTGTCTGATTTTGTCTGTCAACTTGTCCATCACCACTGCAGACAAGGAAGAGCTCAGAGCTGGGCCATGATGTAATAATTACATCCTACAGAAAATAAATAAATAAATAAATAAATAGAAAAAACATAGCTCAAAATGTTAGAATATTTAATTTAATTTAATGTTTGAGAAACTCACTATTTCTGCAGTATAAACACCACAAATCTCTCATTCTGTTTCAAAACACAGAACCACAATCATTGGGAAGACTGCTGACTTGACAGTCATCCAGAAGACACTTAATGACACACTCCACAAGGAAGGTAAACCTCAGAAGGTCATTGGTGAAAGGGCTGACTGTTAGAGTGCTGTTTCAAAGCATATTCATGGAAAGATGATTGGGAAAAGATGCTCAAACAGGGATGAACACAGCCTTGGAATGATTGTCAAGCAAAGCCAATTCAAGAACTTTGGGCAGTTTCACAGGGAGTAGACTGAGGCTAGAGTTAGTGCATCATGAGCTGCCATGCACAGACCTGGCGAAGGAAAGGAAATGGGCTTCAAGTGTTGCATTTCACGTGTCAAGCCACTGCTGATAGGACATCAGTCTATCGGAGGGCCACATATAGACAGACAGACACATTCATACCTACTGTCAATTTAAAGATTTCAATATACCCAACCTACATGTCTTTCGAAGTGGAAGGACGTCAGAGTACCTGGAGGGAACCCACGCAAACACAGGCAGAACATGCAAACTCCACACAGAAAAGACCAGGGGCCTCATGTACAAAGCGTGCATACACACAAAAACGTGGCGTACGTTCATCTCCACATCAGCGTTCAGATGTATCAAAAGTGAAATGACCATGGAAATGTGCGGTGTGTCATGCAAAAATCTTGGCTGACGTACGGACGTTTCTACAGCTATTGTTCCACGACACATTGAGGTGATGCTGGGAACCATTAATAGTGTGAAAACAAGAAGTCATCAGAATGATGTGCACATCAGAGACACACTTATGAACAATTAATGCACCCACGTGTTTGCAATTGTATGGATGGTCATCATAGGTGGGTCGAAGTCACTGTTGAGTCATCAATCTGCAAGTCCCAAGTCAAATCTCTAGTCAGTTTGCAAATATTTGGTGGTCATTATGACTTAAGACTTGAATTGGGACTTGCTGATTCATGATTTCAGAGTGACTTGATGGTGATTTCATCCCACCTCTGGTTGACATAAAAGTGTGCCCAGAATGATTTGTAAAATGGCGCTAAAAATGGCTGCGTTAGTATTGTTAGAGGACCTTGCATATGGTGTAATCCAACGTGACCATGTATTCAGATAACGCGAGGATTTACTTGTAAATGACGATAATTGGCTCATGAGCCAATTCTGATTACCAAGGCCACTGTTACTGGAGTTGTGCACAGGACTGCGGTGGCACAAAGCGCAATATGGTGAGGAACCAGGGGTTGTCTGTGTCCACACAGGTTCTGACCACGCTGGGCTTCCTGGCAACAGGGGCATTCCAGTGGGAGCCAGCCGATCGGTCAGGAGTGTGCCAGTCAACCTTGATCCGAGCCATGCCAGCTGTATAGGACGCAACCATCTGAATGTCATCCAGGTACATCACATTCCAACATTACAGCACAATTTGCAGCAAGAGCCGGTTTAGGCACCATCATATGATGAATTTTAAGAATAAGAAGAACTTTATTAATCCTGAAGGAAATTGTTTTGCTAGAGTGCCGAAACAGTAAACATTGCCTTTTTTTTTCAGTGAGATCAGTGAATACATGTTTATGCAAAATGACTGAAGACACTTGCACAAGATGTTGACAGTACTGCACATAGCTTTGAGTAACTGAAAACTCTGATCGTTATGTATTCATTCTGCAGAAGGGGGAGGAGTTATACAGTCTGATTGCCACAGATAGGAAGGACCTCCTGCGGCATTCTGTGGAGCACCTCGGTGGCCTCAGTCTTTGGCTGAAGGTGCTCTGACAGGACATCATTGTTTTTGTTACCTGGATTTGTTTGCCTGAATTTGTTTTTGTTAATAGGAAGCATTTTCATTCCATCAATTTTCAAACCATATGTGATGCATAAATTCATCTAACTAACATCGTGGCTAGGAGTCCTGGTTCAACACGACTCATTCATCCTGACTAACAGTGTGGTTGGGGCAGCCCAGTCTCACGATTTTTTCATGCTCCTGTCACGAGATGAGTGACATTTCCAGGACCCTTTATTTTTATTTTACTATTGAAACCCTAACCCCTTCTCCTAACCCTAACCATAACATCCCTTCCAGCTAACCCTAGACATAATCCCCACCAAAATCTCCTCCTCCCGTCTAACCCCATATTTTGTGCACCCGTCTGGTACGTGCATGATGAGTAAATAGTTTTTCCGCGTAACTGTTCTGAATGAAAACCAGCACAGGCACATTTGGGCATTTAAATATGTATTTTGTTGTTATTATTATTATTTTGTTTCTTGATAATGAAACTAGAGCTTCTTAACAGGCCCCCTGTGTTCAGTATTTGTCAATAAATGCATGTATAAATTTGTGATGTCACACACTGTCAGCTGCGGCACCACTCATGTTTAAATTCCATGTGTGTGCAGTGCACTGAGCCCACAAATGGAATGTGCGTGGATCCATACATATGCACACTTTGATACATCCAAATATTTTTGTGCCTGCTCCAGTTTTTCCAGGTTATGGTGTATGCCGTGTTTCAGTAGGAAATCCACGCAAGTGTTTGTACATGAGGCTCCAAGGTGGGAAGTGATCCCATGACTTTCTTGCTGAGAGGCAGCAAGTGCTAACCATAAAGCCACCGTGCAGTCCCCCCAAGCCAGTTATTGAATTTATAAGTGAACATACCTTTCAGAAGTTCATCATTTCTGTAGTATTAATCATCTTTTAAAACAAAGTAAAATTTAAAAAATAACATGAAACATTTTCATTTATATATAAATGAGTCTTGAACATAGCAAACCTTCACTTTCTGAAATACCCGACAAAAACTTTTGAGGTTTTTAATGATATAAGGCTTTATTCTTCTTCTTCTTATTATTATTATTATTAGAAGCACCTGTCAAAGCTAAGGGGCACAAAGGAATGTCTTCCTCTTCTTCCAGTCTGTGTCATTCAGTGGATATTGTCAGTTGTTGAAGGTGCCTGATGATCACAAAAGAAGAATTGCAATTCTTTTCTATATTCTCAAACACTTTTGTGACTATCAAAATATTCTGGTCATTATTCTGGGAAAACACTTCAGAAATTCATCTCCTTTTGTGGCCCATCAGCAAGCGCCTGGTGGCTGGGCTAGCCATGGAGCCCAATTGGGCACAGCCTGAAAAGGCAACGTGGACCTTCCATCTCCAACCTGTGAGCGCACCACCTTCAGGGGGAACCGCTGGTGTTGGGTGCGCTGTCCCATGGGTGGCAGGGAAAGTCGAGGGCCTCGACGGACCAGACCTGGATGGCAGGGACTAGCTCTGGGGTTTGGAACATCACCTCAAGGAGGAGCCAGAGCTTGTGCAGGAGGTGAAGTGATACCAAATACATCTGGTGGGCCTCGCCTCCATGCACAGCCTCGGCTCTGGAACCACTCTCCTTGATAGCTGTTGGACCTTATTCTTCTCTGGAGTAGCTCAGGGTGTGAGGAGCCAGGCGTGTAGGGATACTCACGTGTCCCCAGCTGAGGACCACTACACTTGAGTTTTGGCATCTCTTCAACATTGTGTTGAGGTCTGGGACAGTGCCTAAGGAGTGGCAAAGTGGGGTGGTAATCCCCATATTTAAAAAAAAAAGAAAAGCGGACCAGAGAGTGTGTGCCAATTCCAGGGGCATCACACTTCTCACCCTGCCTGGTAAAGTGTATTCCAGGGTGCAGGAAAGAAGGGGTTGACGATAGTCGAACATCTGATTGAAGTGGCACAATGCGGGTTCCATCCTGGTCGTGGAACAACCGACCAGCTCTTCACTTTCACAAGGATCCTGGAAGGGGCCTGGAAGTATGCCCATCCAGTCTACATGTGTTTTATGGACTTGGAGAAAGCATATGATTGAGTGCCCCAAGAGATACTGTGGGAGGTGCTGCGGGAGTATGGAGTGAGGGGGTCTCTTCTCAGGTCAATGCAATGTCTGTACTCACAAAGCGAGAGCTGTGTTCGGGTGCTCGGCAGTAAGTCAGACTTGTTTCCGGTGTGGGTTGGTATCTGCCAGGGCTGCGCCTTGTCACCAATCATGTTTGTGATATTCATGGACAGGATATCGAGGCATTGTTGGGGGGAGGAGGGTTTTCAGTTTGGTGGGCTCAGGGTCTCATCACTGCTTTCTGAAGATGATGTGGTCCTGTTGGCTTCATTGACTTGTGACCTCCAACACTCACTGGATTGGTTCGGAGCCAACTGTGAAGCAGCTGGGATGAGGATCAGCACCTCTAAATCTGAGTGCATGGTTCTTGGCAGGAAACAGATGGATTACCTACTTTGGGTAGGGAATATGGTCTTTCCCCAAGTGAAGGAGTTCAAGTACCTCAGGGTCTTGTTCATAAGTGAGGGGACAATGGAGCGTGAGATTGGATGGAGAATTGGTGCAGCAGGGGTGGTATTGCATTTGTTCTACCGTACTGTTGTGACAAAAAAGGAGCTGACCCAAAAGGCGAAGCTCTCGATCTACTGGTCAATCTTCAAATCAAAATCAAATAAATTTTATTTATATAGCGCCAAATCACAACAAACAGTTGCCCCAAGGCGGTTTATATTGTAAAGCTCTGTGTTGATAACTATTCATAAGATTCAGGCGGTTTTCAATGGCTTTCAGTTGAGTGAGTATCCGAGAAATTGTTTAACAGCTGGGCATGTTGAAACTTGTCCTGTAAGGCTTCCAACGGAGGTGTTTTGCTGTGTCGCCGCGCGATGAGCGGCTGGGTGCCGACGCACGAATCCGTCCGCACGTCTTTCATTACAAAATCTCCTTTAACAGTGGAATGTCCAGATAAACTGCTGATCCCAGCCTCTTCTGAAACTTCTCTGTTCTTTCACGACGTCCTGGGTCAACAGAGGCTTAAATTTGGAAGTTTTCAGCTCGAAACAGGCTGACGACGCCGTCCGGTGCCGTGGGCTGTCCTTAAAGCGATAGTAACACTCCTTAATCTCTCATCAGCCGTTAAAATTTTCACCGAAAACTGTCTGAATTTCTCGAATGGTGTCCCCTTGGATGTGCCTTACAGTTTCTGAAAAAATTTTGATCAAGCAAAACACCAGTCTCTCAGCAAGTAGTCAGACAAAGGAATTCCGACGGGAGGGGTGGACCAGTGCTAACTCAAAGCCTGCCCACAGGCGAATGACGCAACCGACAGGCGTGAAAAAAACTCACGCATGCGCACGAGGATTCAACCTTGTCTGATGTAATCGCACGTGATTCAAATCCATATAGTTTTTGAAAAAAATAAAAAGGTCGGTTTCTTTTCTAATAGACCTCATAAATGCATGAATTAGTTTTTTTCATCACTCTGAGACAAGACCTTTCTAATTTTAGAGATATTGCGCAAATGCAAAAAAACAGTCCTACATATTTGCTGAATATGCGCATTGAAGGACATATCCTGATAAAAAATGACTCCAAGATTTCTCACAGTATTACTGGAGGTCAGGATAATGCCATCCAGAGTAAGGATGTGGTTAGACACCATGTTTCTAAGATTTGTGGGGCCAAGTACAATAACTTCAGTTTTATCTGAATTTAAAAGCAGGAAATTAGAAGTCATCCATGTCTTTATGTCTGAAAGACATTCCTGCAGTTTAACTAATTGGTGTGTGTCCTCTGGCTTCATGGATAGATAAAGCTGGGTATCATCTGCATAACAGTGAAAATTTAAGCAATGCTTTCTAATAATACTGCCTAAGGGAAGCATGTATAAAGTGAATAAAATCGGTCCTAGCACAGAACCTTGTGGAACTCCATAATTAACCTTAGTCCATGAAGAAGACTCCCCATTTACATGAACAAATTGTAATCTATTAGATAAATATGATTCAAACCACTGCAGTGCAGTGCCTTTAATACCTATGGCACGCTCTAATCTCTGTAATAAAATTTTATGGTCAACAGTATCAAAACCTGCACTGAGGTCTAACAGGACGAGCACAGAGAGGAGTCCACTGTCTGGGGCCATAAGATCATTTGTAACCTTCACTAAGGCTGTTTCTGTACTATGATGAATTCTGAAACCTGACTGAAACTCTTCAAATAGACCATTCCTCTGCAGATGCTCAGTTAGCTGTTTTACAACTACCCTTTCAAGAATTTTTGAGAGAAAAGGAAGGCTGGAGATTGGCCTATAATTAGCTAAGATAGCTGGGTCAAGTGATGGCTTTTTAAGTAATGGCTTAATTACTGCCACCTTAAAAGCCTGTGGTACATAGCCAACTAATAAAGATAGATTGATCATATTTAAGATCAAAGCATTAATTAATGGTAGGGCTTCCTTGAGCAGCCTGGTAGGAATGGGGTCTAATAGACATGTTGATGGTCTGGAGGAAGTGACTAATGAAAGTAACTCAGACAGAACAATTGGCGAGAAAGAGTCTAACCAAACACCAGCATTACCGAAAGCAGCTGAACATAAAGATATGTCTTTGGGATAGTTATGAATATTTTTTCTCTAATAGTTAAAATTTTATTTGCAAAGAAAGTCATGAAGTCATTACTAGTTAAAGTTAAAGGAATACTCGGCTCAATAGAGCTCTGACTCTTTGTCAGCCTGGCTACAGTGCTGAAAAGAAACCTGGGGTTGTTCTTATTTTTTTCAATTAGTGATGAATAGTAAGATGTCCTAGCTTTACGGAGGGCTTTTTTATAGAGCAACAGACTTTTTCCAGGCTAAATGAAGACCTTCTAAATTAGTGAGACGCCATTTCCTCTCCAGCTTATGGGTTATCTGCTTTAACCTGCGAGTTTGTGGGTTATACCATGGAGTCAGGCACTTCTGATTTAAGGCTCTCTTTTTCAGAGGAGCTACAGCATCCAAAGTTGTGCTCAATGAGGATGTAAAGCTATTGATGAGATAATCTATCTCACTCACAGAGTTTAGGTAGCTACTCTGCACTGTGTCAGTATATGGCATTGAAGAACATAAAGAAGGAATCATATCCTTAAACCTAGTTACAGCGCTTTCAGAAAGACCTACTGTAATGAAACTTATTCCCCACTGCTGGGTAGTCCATTAAAGTAAAAGTAAATGTTATTAAGAAATGATCAGACAAAAAGGGGTTTTCAGGGAATACTGTTAAGTCTTCAATTTCTATGCCATATGTCAGAACAAGATCTAAAGAGTGGTTAAAGTGGTGGGTGGGCTCATTTACATTTTGAGCGAAGCCAACTCAGTCTAGTAATAGATTAAATGCAGTGTTGAGACTGTCATTCTCAGCATCTATGTGGATGTTAAAATCACCCACTATAATTATCTTATCTGAGCTAAGCACTAAGTCAGACAAAAGGTCTGAAAAATCACAAAGAAACTCACAGTAACGACCAGGTGGACGATAGATAATAACAAATAAAACTGGTTTTTGAGACTTCCAATTTGGATGGACAAGACTAAGAGTCAAGCTTTCAAATGAATTAAAGCTCTGTGTTGTGAGTTTCTCGAATGGTGTCCACTTCGATGTGCCTCTCAGTTTTTGAAAAAATTTTGATCAAGCAAAGCGCCAGTCTTTCAGGAAGTTCTCAGACAAAGAGATTGCGACGGGAGGGGTGGACCACTCGTCACTCAAAGCCAGCCCACAGGCGAATGACGTAACCGACAGGCGTGAAAAAACTCACGCATGCGCACGAGGGTTCAAGGTTGGCTGATGTAATCGCACGTGATTCAAATCCATATAGTTTTTGAAAAAAATAAAAAGGTACGTTACTTTATTGACAGACCTCATTTGTCTGCCTGTTCCAGTATTAGTTCTGTCATGGTGTTTAATTTCTTATTATTCTCTGAGCAGTTTTATATATTTTATTTCCGGTCTGATTTTCTGTCCTGATTAAGTCTCTCGCCAGTTCATGTTTAGTCTAGTCTCTTGTTCATGTCTGATTCCTGTTAACGGAAATATGATTCAGTTGTAGCTCAGTTTTGTTTTTTGCCTCTTGTTCGCACTTGTCTCACGCCCAGTTATTTATGTTCACTTCACATCCTGCACCTGTCATGTTTTTCTCACTTTAACTCTGTCTGCTTTGTCTTCTTTCACTCACACTCTGTGCACCTGTTCACATATCTTTGTCTTTTCATCACTCCACCTTGTGTTGTCCTCCCTCACTGTCTTGCACTATGAAGTATCTTTGTTCACTAGTCACTCCCCCTTCTTGATTCTTCCTCACGTGCACCTAGTTAACTCCTGTCTTATTTAATCTCCACCCAGCCACCACACCCTTGCTCGTTTGTTGTCTTTGTACACTCACCAGCGCTTTGTCTAGTCCTGTTTTTGCCGTGTATCCAGATCATGCTTTGTGTTTTTTGACTGCGCCTTTTGCCTCGCCCATGATGTCTGTGTCTGCTCGTGCCTTTGAACCCTGCTTGCCCATGACTGCGTTTTTGCCTGACCCTGTTTGTGCTTCTGCCTCGCTGACTATCACCTGTGTACCGAACCAGAGCCTGAATTAAAGACCATGAGTACTTCTACATCCAGTAGTCCGAGAGTTTGCATTTTGGGTCCAAACACTTCGGGAGCCTGGCACCAGCCGGGCGTGACATCAACGCCCATTGTTCAGTGTTGTTAGCTAATATCTGTATTTTATCCAAAAATATTAGTCCTATTAACAGCCCGTTTTGGCGGCGTTCATCCTTGACCCAGAATACATAGCATATCGAAAGGTAAATGTCAGCTCTCTCCAGTTTGTCTGTGATTGAAGTTATATTTATATATATATATATATATATATATATATATATATATATATATATACACACACACACACACATATGCAGAGCTTTTTCTCTTTTCTGCATTCTGCCCCAAGCAGGTGCTTTTATTTTTACACACCCACAAACAGAGACAGTGGTGGAAGATATCAAACGCACTACAGTTTTCACTCATGGTGATGCCAACATGACATTTAACTAAACTGACTAAACCATTTGAACTACAAAACCTAACACTGTTAAACTCAACATGAACCACAATAACATTTAAAATTTCCGAAACTTCCTAATATCACTAATTTCTCAAAAAATATTAGTCCTATCAATGTTCCATCTTCGCAGTGTTTATCCTTGACCAAAAATACATAAGCATACAAAATGGCAAATGTCAGTTCTCCTCAGTTTCTCTGTGATCAAAGACATACACATGCACGCACACAGAAGCTGCATGGCTATTATAATATAGATAAAAATATTGTGTCTAAACAAACAATTACACTGAGTGCTACAAAAGAAGAAAATATACCATTGTTTTGATTGTCTCTGCAACAGTTGGGGGGAACTTAAATTACAGTATTTTATTGGAATATTTACAAAAACAGTGTGCAACATATTGTCATGTTCTCTGCTGTTTTTGGGATTTTTATTTATTTTGTCACACCTGTCCTGTGTGTGTGTGTGTGTGTGTGTGTGTGTGTGTGTGTGTGTGTGTGTGTGTGTGTGTGTGTGTGTGTGTGTGTGTGTGTGTGTGTGTGTGTGTGTGTGTGTGTGTGTCTGCTGTCAATTGAGATTTAGGGCTTTATGTGTTATCATAGACCTAGGGTTATTTCTTGCATCCATGGCTTCACAGATTATTTTCTCATTGAGTTTTTTTGTTATTTCTTAGTGTGTATTTATCTGGTCTGCTTCTCACCTGCCGTCTGTTTCGTTCATCTTTTCCCACCTGGCCTCTTGTTTCACGTCTGCTGTCCACTCTGCTTTTTTCTTCAGTTCATGCCTCTTGTTTTGGTTGTCTTGTATTTTCAGTATATGCATTTCGTTTTTCTGATTATTCTGTTTTTTGTTCTTGCCAGTTTTTATTTCTTTGTAAGTTCTGTTACGTGTTATGAACCAGTCTGTGTGAGAGAGTGTGGGCATGTCCCGGCTGTCAGCAGCATGACTGGTGATCGCGTCTGCCTTCTTGCTCTGTCGGTGCGAGTCTCGTGTGTGTGTGTGTGTGTGTGTGTGTGTGTGTGTGTGTGTGTGTGTGTGTGTGTGTGTGTGTGTGTGTGTGTGTGTGTGTGTGTGTGTGTGTGTGTGTGTGTGTGTGTGCGCTTGCAGGGATTGCTTGCGCTCCTGTTGTGTGGGTGTGCTTGTCCTCGGTGTGTGTGTGAGCGAGTGGTCTAGTCATCTGGGTTCTTATTCTGTTTCCGGGTTCGCGTTTATGCCCGTTGTCAGGGCTCTGCTCCTCACGGTGTTCTACATCAGCGACTTGCAGAATACTCAGTCTGCATGCGGCAAACAATGTTACAACAGTCTATTAAAAGACCCAACAGCATTCCAGTTCATGGTTTCCACCAACCTTACCATCTTTAGTGTAGCCTACATGTTCTACATTGTAGGCTACACTACACAAAGAATTGTCAAAAGAGTAAATTGTTGTATACTGTGCTCTCTCAAAATACTGATTTAGCAGAATCACATCTGTTTCTCCTCATATCAAAAATTACATCAACAATAATGACATATCTAGTGTGTGTCTTGTGTGAATTTGTGGCAAGAAAATAATTGTGCTGAATGTAACATACCCACATGAGAAGTAGTACTGGTAGGATCCAGCCACAATTAAATCCAGACTGCAGTACTTATCACAGTCGTCCTTCCTGCCACTCGGGTACATCCATTCCAAAAGATGGAAGCTGAGGCAATCAAATCTGTGACCTTTGATAGGATAGTTGGTGTAGATTTGGACAACCTTTCCCTGGAGGGTGGGGCCAAGACGGAACTGCAGCTCAAAGCCTAATGAGAGGGGGAAAGTGAGGCCAGTAAGTGTATTGGTTAACCTTTATATGGCACCTATAAGTGGAATTATTTACTGTTTATATAAGAAATGTCCAGTTGACCAACTGATGTATCCAGTTGTAGGAAAGAATGTAAAGGGAAAAGGTAACATAAAAAGTACTATAGTATGAAGCAGTATAACTGGTGATGCAACAGAAGAAAGTTGAATGATGCTTTGTTTCTCCAATTACATTTACAACTGTCATGGGCATATTGGTGGTTTCCCTCACTAGTCTCATCCAGCATGGTAGTTTTTGAGACCTACATACTTCAGACAGCTTTACATCAAGGTTTTTTGTTTGTTTGTTTTTGTTAATGTATTTGTTAATCACTAATGTCAGCAGAGTCCAATACATATTCGGGGACTTGAAAAAGTTCATGAAAACTGGCTGTGAAAGTGATCATTTGTTGAAAATTCATTAAACTGTACCAGTAGCAGTCAAGATACCCACACTGCAACAAATTTTCAATTTATTTTACAGTAGCTCGAGTTGCTAGTAGGTTACTGTTGTTCTACTGTGCCACTGTAACATACAACAGTTTATTACTGTAAAATGATTAAAGTACTATCCACTTGTTTTACACTGGATGCCCTTCCTGTCACAACTCCACATTACATACAAATTGGGCAGGGATGGCCTTGAAGCAGGAACCTTCTATGCAGGCAACAAGCATATTTAACTTCTTGGCTCCCACCCCATCCTATTGATATAGCCTACTCAATGTTTTTTTTAATTCTTCATTTAACATCCAGAGTTTTGAAAATATCAAGTCTGTTTAGAACCGAGTAGGCTACATCAATAGGCTAAACCACATGAGTTAAGTTGACCAATACAATTTATTGCACAGTGCCTTGTGATGCATACAGTTGGTGCACTTCCCTCCCAAGCAGAATGCCTTTAGTTGATGGCCAGACAGAAATTCAGATCAGCAATATGTGAGGAAGCATCAGTAATGATACTATGACCATGTGTTGTTTTCCTGAGCATGATGCAGCTCACAGGTTCCTCAGTATTAAACACCCCAACAAGTGTACAAGGTCAAGGGGACACCCACTTGTCACCTGGCTGTGGCAGATGAATGGGTACATTCAGTACATAATGATGGACTGCTGGTCTGCCATGAGCACATGCTTGCTTGACGTCCTGATTGCCCCCCCAGGTACTGTATCATACAGTATTTGTATATGCTTAGAGAATTAAGAAGCGCTATTACAAACAACTTACTGAGGTTTTCCAGTGTGAATAAAACCCAGTTGACTTGATCACATTCCATGTCATATTCACTTAGTTCTTTTCAGCTCTGAGGGTGGTAAATTAAGAAATCTGGCAAGCGACGTCCAACGTTCTGACAAAGCTACAAAATCAGTATACAATACAGCTATGTTGATGGGTTCTTTATCGGTGGAAGAATCATAATGCTGCTCACTGATTGTCCAACAAAGGTAAAATTTCCAGGCAGGTCCTATAACTGTGCAGTACTTTGATAAAGGTTCTGGGTTGATCCTACCTTGCTCCAGGCGGAACAGAGTTGGCTCCGGTCTGTCCATGTCACTGAGCAACAGTGGCTCTGTCAGCTGTCATCAGTAGGATATCCTGCTCGATTTAGGCTGCCATCAGCATAGAAGGAGAGCGCACTGACAGAGGGTGGTAACATGATGCAGCTCAGCGCTGAACACCACTAAAACCAGGAATGGATTTCCTTCCTTCCTTCCTTTTAAACTTAATTAATGCCTGCCTTTATTAGTAGATCAGGCAACTGAGTTGTTCAGAAGCTGGATGACAAATATGTAAAAATGGATTTGGTTCCTACCAAAGCGAGCTGCCTCTGTTCTTGGACAAGACACTTTGGGGCTGATTTACTAAATGTGTGCAAATACCTTTCCACTTGCAAATACACTTTCATGCTGAGTTACTATCAGTGCAAAATAAGGACTGCATCTTTCAAATGCACAAAATAGTGTATACTGTCCATTTAGCACATTCACCTTCATGAATTTGGAGTTTGTCCACCCAAGTGCGCAAAAAAAGTGGGAACATGTAAGTAAGTGTATTTTCCCTGTGAATTTGAAGACCATGGCAGTAATAGGACTGGACTTATGTTGAGCGCAGATGAAGCCTCCCCTGATGGCTCCCTTGACGACTCTCTCCTGATGACGTGAATGACTCATTACCATGAACAAAAGACTGAAACTGCTTTGACCTGAGTACCACATTGTAAACAGGGGACAAAGCATGTCTGAGACCCGCTCCGCGGTTAAGGCTGGGTTTCAACTGTTTTACAAAGAATGCTTCCTTGACACCTCTCTCAAACCATTACACAGACAGAAAAGGATGTGCTCACCAAAGGACTAAATTTCTCAGTGACCCCTAAACATATACCGACAGTAGATTACATCACTGCAGTAGAGTCAGCCATTAAACACAACAGTTTGTCAGAGTCAGAAGCTGGGGAGCTCCGACTAAGAGTCACAGCAGCGCTTAACAGTGCTAAGCCTCCTCCGTCCAACATCACAGGAGAGGAACATAAAGCTTTGGCAGCACTGCAGAAGGACCAAAGCATCCTTATCCTGCCAGCAGATAAAGGCAGATGCACGGTGGTCCTGAAAACATCGGACTACGAGGCCAAGATCAACAACTTGCTCAATGACTCCAGTACATACGAACGTCTGAAGAGAGACCCCACAAGTGGCTATAAGAAGAAAATCATTAGCTGCCTCCAAAACCTGGAGAAAGAGGGACTCATCGACAGGCAGACATACTACAGACTGTACACGGGGGACGCCACTCCATGCATCTATTGACTGCCCAAAATCCACAAACAGGACGTGCCACTCAGGCCTATTGTATGTAGCACAGATTCCATCACATACAATTTGGCCAAGCACCTCAAGTGGATTTTGGCTCCTCTAGTGGGTAACTCAGACCACCATGTGGAGAACACACAAGATTTTGTGAACAAAATCAAGGACCTGCAGCTGGAGGCAGATGAAACTATGGTGTCATTGGATGTGACTTCGTTGTTCACCTGCATCCCCACCGCTGAGGCCATCTCAGCTGTGAGGCAGAGACTGCTGGAAGATGTGTCTCTACCTGAAAGGACCAAACTCACACCAGACCACATCTGCCAACTCTTGGAGATCTGTCTTAACACCACGTATTTCCTGTTTAGGGGGAATTACTACAGGCAGATCCATGGTTGTGCGATGGGGTCTCCGGTATCCCCCATTGTGGCCAATCTGTACATGGAGCGAGTGGAGAAGACAGCCTTGACGTCATTCACGGGCATCTCTCCCAGTCACTGGTTCAGATATGTCGATGACACATGGGTTAAAATCAAGCAACAGGAGGTCGAGGACTTTACAGAACACATCAATTCGGTGGACTCCAATATCAAGTTCATACGTGAGGATGCCAGAAACAACCATTTAGGCTTCTTGGACTGTGATGTTACGATTGGAGAGAACAGGCAGCTCCAGACAGAGGTTTACAGAAAACCCACTCACACTGACCAATATCTGCTCTTTGGCTCAAACCACCCCCTTGAACACAAGCTCGGGGTGATCAGGACTCTTCAACACAGAGCCCTACAGCTGCCCACAACTGCAGAGGGAAGGGCTAAAAAGCAACAACTTGTACGGAAAGCCCTCACAGTATGTGGTACCCACGTTGGTCCCTGGACAAAGTGCAGAAGTCCCAGAAAACAAAGAGACCAGATAGACAGGAGACGGAGACAAGAAGAAGAGGAGTGTCTCTCCCTTATTTAGCAGGAGTAGGGGAAAAACTACAGAGGATCTTCAGACAGCACAAAATCCCAGTTTACTTTAAACCAGTCAACACCTTGAGACAGAAATTAGTTCACCCTAAGGACAGGATCCCTAGTTACAAACAGAGCAATGTAGTGTATCATATCAGATGTCAGGAAAACTGTAATGAACACTACATAGGTGAGACGAAGCAACTTTTACACAAGAGGCTATACCAGCACCGCAGAGAGGTCGCCAGTGGACCTCAGTCTGCAGTTCATCTCCACCTGAAAGACACTAACCACACGTTTGAGGACAAGGAAGTTAAAATCTTAGCCAGAGAGAAGAAATAGTTTGAGAGAGGTGTCAAGGAAGCATTCTTTGTAAAACAGTTGAAACCCAGCCTTAACCGCGGAGCGGGTCTCAGACACGCTTTTCAGTCTTTTGTTCATGGTAATGAGTCATTCACGTCATCAGGAGAGAGTCGTCAAGGGAGCCATCAGGGGAGGCTTCTGTCCTGTCATTAGGAGAGTGCTAACTAGAGCACAATAGGTGCTAATTACAGCTATTGTTTAGTCACTAGCCTATAGCAGTCAGTCTCTCGGTAGGTGGGGTCTGGTTAGGTTAAACTCCAGCTTTTGTTGGCTTCTGGTTTATTCTTCTCTACAAGAGTCAAGACAGAAGTCAGACTACCAGAGCAAGAATTTTAGCTGAGGAAGCTTCTGTGATTTGAAGCGAAACGTCCTCACGTCAAGCAACCCAGTCCAGTCGAAGATTCAAGCTTCTCTACTATGGAAACCACCTGGACAACTGAGAGCCTACACAGAAACATTCAACATTACATCAGACCTTGACATCAGGGCGTTGGTGATCTCAGCATTACCTCTGTTGTTTTGTTGTTGTTATTGGTTGTCTGTTTGTTTTTTTGAAGATGATGTGATTCTGGAGAGGTCACATGGGCTTTCCACAAAGATCGCAGCTTGAAAAGTTGGTCTGTGACCTGAACACCTGAAATAGTTACAGTGAAAGTGAAGATAGTTTTTATGGCATTAATTGCAGTCATTCATATTAAGTAAAGTAACATAGAAGTGATTGGCTCTCGTGAATTAATACCTAGTCGACAAACAAGAAAGGCACAGCGTAAGGAACCTCCACCGGAGCAACAAGCTAAAGCTAGCAAAAAAATGGATGCTTACGTTAGCAGGCCATCAGAGAATTTGGCCGCTACATTATCGCTGCAAAGACGGAAGGGATCACAGTGAATGAGGTCGCTGCCAAGCTAAGGGTGATCCGTGAGTCAATTAGTAATATTAAGAAGACACTAAACAGATAAAGACTACTGTTGGTAATATCGAGGCCAAAATTATGGCTCTAACTACCTGAGTGGTGTTGGAGCGGAACCTTTTACAACAGTCGCAAAACTGTAAACCCAAAACCTCAACATGAAATTGTTTAAACAGTTTACCTCAGTCACACCCTGCATGTCCGTTGATGAGAGAGGGAAAGATGACCAGGATTCTGACTATTGCTTAATTCCGACCTTGTCAGATTTAATAACAGATTGAGTCAAAACACAAAACAATAATTCAACAGAATTCTGATGGGTTCTCTTGCAGGGTCTCTTCTTGTTTGTCCGTTGGGGTCAAAGATGACCACAGCTCCACTAAAAAAAAAAAAAAGAAAAAAATTTCAACGGATGAACGCTAGCGATGCATCCAAAGGTGGCAGATGAGGCCGATCCGGGCTTGAAAGGCATGTGGGACACACATGGGTGGGCACTGCAGCGGAGGTGGAGATGGCTCAGGCCTCGTGTGTGGATCGCTTTGTTTGAGCATCTGCGATTCGTCTGGTCTCTGCTGGACGGGCGCCACTGGTGATCTTGCTTTGCTATTGTGGATGATCAAGGGCAAGCAACTCCCAGGAAGTGAGCTCAAAGCCCAGGTTTTTGAGGGATGCTTTGAGACAGTCTTTAAAATGTTTCTTCTGTCCCCCGATGGCACGCTTGCCCTGGCACAGTGCTCCATACAGCAGCTGTTTAGGCAGCGACTGGCATTCTGATGACATGGCCAGTCCATCTGACTTGTCTTCTGCAGGAGGGTGTGGATGCTGGGGAGGCCAGCACTCTCAAGGATTGTGTCTGGGACTCTGTCCTGCCGCCTGATGAGGATGAGGTGACGGAGGCAGCTCATGTGGAAATGGTTGAGCTGTTTGGCATGTCTGCTGTAGACAGTCCAGGTCTCACTGCTGTAGAGAAGGTAGTTAGAACCCCTGCTAGACCCTCAGCTTGGTGTTAAGGCTGATGCCTCTACATTCCCAGACATTCTCACGGAGCCTCCCGAAGGCAGCGCTGGCCTTGGCAATCCTGTTGTTGATTTCAGCATTGATGCTGGCTGCATGACAGAGGGTGCTGCCCAGGTAGGTGAAACTGTTGACTGCCTGCAGGTTCTGTCCTTTCACCGTGATGTGGGGTTCTTGGTACAGCTTTCCAGGTGCCAGTTGGTACATGACTTCAGCCTTGTTGGTGCTGATGGTGAGATCGAAGTTGTCACACGCTCTTGAGAAGCAGTCCATTACATACTGCATCTTCTGTTCTGTAACTGCATTGAGCACACAGTCATCAGCAAACAGTAGGTCTCTGACGGTCTCTGTCACCTTGGTGACAGCCCAGCGGTGCCTGAGGTTGAACAGCCTGCTGTCAGTCCTATATATGAAGCTAATACCACCCTGGCAGTCCTGGAAAGCATCAGTCAGCATGGTGGAGAAAACCATGCTAACAGTGTAGGGGCAAGAACATAGCCCTGTTTTATGCCGTTGGTGACTGGGAAGGCTGCTGACATCTCCAATGTCAAGAACTTTGACCATCATGCTATTGTGAAACTGTTGCATGATTGTGATTAACTTGCTGGAGCAGCCAAACTTCTCCATGATTTTCCACAAGCCTTCTCTGCTGACCGTATCGAAGGCCTTTGTCAGATCAATGAAAGTCACAAAGAGGTTGCTGTGTTGCTCCTGGCACTTTTCCTGAAGTTGGCGTACAGTGAATATCACGTCCACAGTTCCACATTCGGCACGGAATCCACACTGACTTTCTGGGAGGAGGCGCTGCTCAAGGTGTTGTAATAGATGGTTGAGCAGAACGCGAGCCAGAATTTTCCCTGTGATGGACAGAAGGGAGATGCTTCTATGGTTGTCACACTGCTGGCAGTTGCCTTTCCTCTTGTAGATGTAGACGAAACAAACATCCTTCAACTGTTGGGGAACCACTCCTGCGCTCCACAATGACTGGAAGAGTTTGGTCAGTCTTTGCAACAGTAATGGGCCACCTGCCTTGTAGATCTCAGCAGGAATAACGTCTGATCCTGGTAGTTTTCCAAAAGAGAGCTATTGGATGGCCTGTCTGACTTCATCTTCTGTGGGGGGAGTGTTGAGGTCTTCATTAATCTCCACTTGAGATAGGCGAGCAATGGCCTCTTCGTTGATTACAGCAGGGCAGTTGAGGACCTGGTTGAAATATTTAGCCCCTCTCTCGAATATCTGCTTCCTCTGTCAGCAGTTGGGTCCCATCTGCACTGAGGAGGGGAGGAGCCAGAGGACTGAGGTCTGTAGACAGCCTTCAGCGAGTTGTAGAAATGCTTGATGTTATGACTATCCGCGTAGCCCCTGAATTTCGTCGGCCTTCTTGCTGAACCAGGCATCTTGCATCTCACGTATCTTCTTCTGGACCCTTTGCCTGGTGTTGATGAAAGCGTCTTTCTTCACTTGTGAGGAGGGGTCATTTTGGTGGGCTCTGAACAGGAGATGTTTCTCTGTCAGCAGAGACTGTATTTCTTCCTCGTTCTCATCGAACCAGTCCTGGTTTTTGCATGTGGTTGGTCTGAGGTGTTCGAGAGCCGTGGAGTAGACAATATCTCTGAATGCAGCCCACTGGTCCTCAATGCTGTCCTGGTTGTTCAGCGTGTCGGACAGCCAGTCAGCCAAGTCACTGGAGAGTTGGTCAGCGATCTTCTTCAACTTCGAGACATTAAGTCTCTTTGCAGCCTTCTGATGCTGGGGTCTTGTTGCTGGTTGGATACAGAGTTTGCACTTGGACACGATGAGCCAGTGGTCAGTCCAGCACTCAGCGTTGCACATAGACTTATTCACCCGCACATCCTGCCTATCCCTCTTCCTGGTGCTGACATAATCAATCAAATGCCAGTGGCTGGAGTGCGGGTGCATCCAGGATGTCTTGTTGTGGGTAGGGAGGCAGAACAGGGTGTTGGTGATGATGAGGTCATGTGCAGCACAGGTTTTGAGGAGCAGCAAGCCATTGTTGTTGCACTTGCCAATACTGTGTCTTCCAAAGGCTCCGTCCCAGGTCTGGTGGTCGACCCCTACTATGGCGTTGAAATCCCTAGGATAAAAAGCTTCTCAGACTGTGGAGCTGCTTCAATAATAACTTCAAGTTCTTCATAGAACTTGTCCTTGATGTCTTCAGGATTCGTCATAGTGGGGGCATATGCACTAATCAGAGTCGCATTCTTCTTTCCGCCCATTGGGAGCTGAAGAGTCATCGGATGGTCATTGATGCCCGCTGGAAGTTTGGCAAGTTTCCTTGCAAGGTGGGACTTGATGGCAAAGCCAACTCCTGCTTCACGCTGTTTGGCAATGCTACGACTGCTCCAGAACAAAATGTAACCACCACCTTGTGCTGTAAGCTGGCCCTTGTCCGCTAGGCGTGTCTCACTGAGTGCCGCTATGTCCACATTGTAGTGAGCTAGTTCCCTGGCCACTAGCGCAGTTCTTCTTTCTGGCCTGTCTGCTTTGATGTTATCTAGCAGGGTTCACACATTGCATGTGCCAAGGTTGAGTACCTTCACTTTCTTCTTTGTTAAGTTTCGACCGCTGAGTGGGATCCCCACCAGCTGTGGCATGCTGACCGGGGTGAGTATGAAGCAGACTATGTTTGAGGCACTTTTTCTAGCCCCTTCCTCCATGGAGGTGAGCAGAGCGATCCTAAACAGGGCTGCTGAACTCCACTGCTGCTTCAGTCCAGTACAGAGCGACCCTATGCCCTGGGACACCTGTGTGCAGGTTTGTGACTACAGCTCCCAGTGTATCTGCACCTATTGCTTCGCCACTCACCCACTGCCACAGGACTTGGGAGTGTGCGGTGATAGTGTGGAGTCATGACTAGTGCATGACTTGGATTTAAGTGAGAGAGAGTTGCGCACAGTCATCAGCCTCACTCTCTCGTCCCTTTCCATCTAAGTGTGCTGGTTCCTATTTTCAAGAACAAGGGTGATGTGCAGAGCTGCAGTAACTACAGAGGCATAAAGCTGATCAGCCACAGCATGAAGTTATGGGAAAGAGTAGTAGAAGCTAGGCTTAGAAAACAGGTGAAGATCTGTGAGCAGCAATATGCTTTCATGCCGAGAAAGAGCACTACAGATGCAATGTTTGCTCTGAGAATACTGTTGGAAAAGTACAGAGAAGGACAGAAAGAGCTACATTGTGTGTTTGTGGACTTAGAAAAAGCTTATGATAGGGTGCCAAGAGAAGAGTTGTGGCATTGTATGAGGAAGTCTGGAGTGGCAGAGAAGTACATTAGGGTAGTGCAGGACATGTACAAGAATAGTGTGACAGCGGTGAGATGCGCAGTCGGAATGACAGACTCATTCAAGGTGGAGGTGGGATTACACCAAGGATCAGCTCTGAGTCCTTTCTTGTTTGCAGTGGTGATGGACAGGTTGACAGATGAGATCAGACAGGAGTCCCCATGGACTATGATGTTTGCAGATGACATTGTGATCTGTAGTGAGAGTAGAGAGCAAGTTGAGCCTAGTCTGGAGAAGTGAAGATATGCTTTGGAGAGAAGGGGAATGAAAGTCAGTAGAAGCAAGACTGAGTACATGTGTGTGAATGAGACGGAGCCCAGTGGAATAGTGCAGTTACAAGGAGTAGAAGTGGTGAAAGTAGATGTGTTATGTGTCGACGCGGGCTGAGGAGCGGACCTGCGTCTGACTGAACCCAGCGCTAAAATAACCAGAAAGCGGTTCCAATAACAAAACAATTTATTTTCCCCCTTTTGTGCAATACTCGGTGTACAAACATAAAACGCGTCTGTCTGGTGGAGTGAAGGACGGTGCGCTCTCCAGCGCCCAAAGGGATCGAAGCCCGGCGCCTCTGGACCCATGTTCACGGCCAAACACCCCCAAGGTGGACATGACAAATCGACTCTGTGAAGGATAGAAAAGGTGAGGTAAGTCAGCAGATACAACTAATATCCTTCAAAGGCACACACACTATCAGCAACACATTCAGGTCTGAATTTAAGCTTTATGTAAATGAGCAGCTTCTCACAACAGGTGGAGGATCATCTGTCCGCACGCCACGGCCGTGAGAAGCAAGCTGCACAACTCTCATGAATATTCACATATACTGTGTAACAAAATACCAAATTACTGTTAACAATTATTCAGACAATCAAATCACCTCTGATATGTGCTGACAGCATGTGTCCCTCACCCGTCCTCCTTCACAGGCACGATGTGTCAAACCCAGGCGCGGTCCTCAGCGTCTCACAAACGAACATCACAAGGTCGAGATCCCGGCAATTCTGCTTGAATCACACATGGCTTAAATGCAGAACGCCATCTCATTATCTGCTTCAGCTGAAAGTCTTTAAGGTTGCACGTGAGCATCATCCACAGGTGCTGCATATCACGTTGATGAGGGTGAAGGACTCTTCTGCCAGCACCTTCTCCACAGACAATAAATCAGTTTGCATACCACCTGGAGAGCAAAGAAAAGAAAAGAACACCAAAATGTCCAGCCAAACCCCCCCAACACACAACAAGATGAGTTTAAATATTTGGGGTCAACTGTTCAAAGTAATGGAGAGTGTGGTAGAGAGGTGAAGAGAGTGCAGGCAGGGTGGAGTGGGTGGAGAAAGGTGGCAGGAGTGATTTGTGACCGAAGAAAAGGGGAAAGTTTACAAAACAGTAGTGAGACCAGCTATGTTGTATGGTTTAGAGACAGTGGCACTAACAAAAAGACAGGAGGCAGAGCTGGAGGTGGCAGAGCTGAAGATGTTGAGATTCTCTTTGGGAGTGACAAGAATGGACAAGATTAGGAATGAACATATCAGAGGGACAGCTCAGGTGGGACGGTTTGGAGACAAAGTCAGAGAGGCGAGATTGAGATGGTTTGGACATGTGCAGAGGAGGGACCCAGGGTATATAGGGAGAAGGATGCTGAGGATGGAGCAACCAGGCAGGAGGAGAAGAGGGAGACCAAAGAGGAGGTTCATGGATGTGCTGAGAGAGGACATGCAGGTGGTTGGTGTGACAGAGGAAGATACAGAGGACAGGGTGAGATGGAAACGATTGATCTGCTGTGGCGACCCCTAACGGGAACAGCCAAAAGACAAAGAAGAAGACTGGCAGTTACAAAAGATCACTTTAGGTTATGCTAATATAATACAAATACAATGCAATCCACTTAATACATAACAAACAGTGGATAATAAAAGAAAACAGTCAACCTTATTAATAAAATGCATAAGTAGTCGACACCAGTGGCGGTGCCAGGAAATTTCTGTTGGGGGGACTGAGGGGGGCTGGGGTAAAAGTTGGAGAGGCTCCACAAAATGTCGTTGAAATGAACAATATATAGTAAATTGCTTCATAAATATCAAGGTATATATGTTTTAGTCACCTGTGCTCCTCTAAAATGTGGTATCAATGCACACACACACACATCACTTAGAATGATTGCATTCATTACTTTACTCAGTTACGCAATATTGAGACATTCTCAGCGCAAAACTGCAGTTGAGATCCACAAATATGTCAGTCACTATTCACGTTATTGGCAAAATTATGTAGAAGATGGATGGATGGATGGATGGATGGATGGATGGATGGATGGATGGATGGATGGATGGATGGATGGATGGATGGATGGATGGATGGATGGATGGATGGCAGAATTATTGGGGGGCTGGGGGAGCTAGGCTCATTATTGGGGGGCTTAAGCCCCCCAAGCCACCCCCCCCCCCCCTTGGGGCCACCACTGGTTGACACATAAACTAGAAACATAGCACAATCAATAAACACGTGTTCTTTTGCATAATATATTCTTCCGTAGATGAAGCTGAGAACTGGGTTGCAATTCTTGAAGAAACTATTAATCTATTTAAAGTCATCCAAAGTTAGGTAGCTTTCATCCAAGAAACACATCTGCACAAGTCAGAATCACAAAAACCCAAATGTTCTTGGGTGGGGAGGGTTTTCTCTAGCCCTGGAACAGGCAAAAGCAGAGGGGTGTCCATTTTGATCCATAGGGCAGTTAATTTGACTGAGACAAAAGTAATAGACAAGGAGTGTAGATATGTGTTGGTTCATGTGCAAATATTAGATACACTAGTGACTCTTTGTAATATTTATGCTCCTAATTCAGACAGCCCTGATTTTTTTCAGAATTTATCACAACTCCTTGTGGAATCAGACAGTGCACAATTAATAGTGGGTGGGGACTTAAATCAAATACTAGACAGAGATCTTGACTGCTCACTTCCTAAATGCAATCCAGAAAAAGTCTGCAGTTGCCATTAGGCAGCTGGCCTCTGATTTAGGCCTGCAGGATATTTGGTGGATAATGCATCCAGACAGCAAGAAATATACCTTCTTCTCCCCTCCCCATAATGTTTTTCTTTACCTTAGGAATATTTCACTGAACCCTAAAAGTCGCAGATGGCACTTGAATGTGTCCTTACTTCGGGACACGACATTCATGAAAATATTAAGGACGAAATACAATTTTTTTTTAAACAGTCAAATAATCCAGACGACACCTCATTGGCTATCTGGTGGGATACGATGAAAGCATATATGAGAAGGAGAATAATTTCCTGTGTTTATTTTAAGAAAAAAGCAAATGAAAATATTATAGCACTAGAGACTGAATTAAGAACTCTTGAGGCCTTTCACTCACACACTAAGGATAAGTCTACATAAAATAAAATTGTTATGGTTAAATATAAGTTGAACAAACTGTATAAAAAAAAAACAGAATATGCTCTATTTTGCACAAACCAAACCTATTGGGAAATGGGTGGAAAAACCAGGCCGACTTTTAGCGTACCGTCTCAAACTGTTAAACAGCATAAACCGTATCCCAGATATCGAACAATCAGACACCATTTTAACCTCATCTAGGCAGATAAATGATGGATTTAGAGCTTTCTATAATAACCTTTATTCTTCGTAAGGTAACCTTGATGAACAAAAATTTTAGACATTTTTACTGATTTGAATTTGCCACAACTTTCAGTTAGTGATCGAGAGTTTTGGGAGGGTCCAATAAAAGTAGAGGAAATTTCTCACGTGATTAAGAATATGCCACTTAATAGGGCTCAAGGATGGACTACCGGTAGACTTTTATAGAACATTTGAAGATGTGTTGAGCCCCCTATTACTCTGCTTCTACAATATTAACACCTTGTATAAAGAAATAGGCAGCAGGTTTATTCAATTAAAGATAATCAACAGATGGCATCGTACACTACAGCAATTACACAAGTGGAATTTAATACCTACAGACACTTGCTGGTGCAGCGGTGGGCAGTGGTTAGTAGCTGGATGCAAACAGATTCTTCACCTGTTTCAATCCCCTGCCCTGGAATGGTGAGTTTGATTATCTGACTGCAAAGTAAATACCCTATATTAGAGCGATGTGACTGTATAGATGACCTAGCAACTAAGCTATATTTCTAAGAATCGGGACAGCAAATTGACATGGAACTTTGCTACGCCAACACCTCTGAGGGCCCTCCCACATATGGAGAGGGAGGTTATCCCCCAAAGCCACCTACTGTCACCTGGTGGAGGGTCATAAGTAAGACCTATATTGTGGAAGACGTATTTCTGTTTTGTTTTTTTTTTCTATTTTGTTAAATGTTCACACTTTGTTGATTTACTGACATACTGTTAAGGGGACGTTTTTCCACTCAAATGCAGGACATGACTATAGATTTAAGACTTAATGCAAAGTATAAGATTAGCCACATAATATGCATATGTCGCGGACATAAATGAGCAAAGCTCGTCAGCATCTCACCATGTCCTTTAGGTCCTTCAGACTTTTTTCAGTAGAATGGTTCTTGGGAGCATGAGCATGACTAAAACCTTTCAGCTTCTCGGGGGGGAGTTCCCATGACCAGCCATGCCATTAATAAGCATTTTTCTTATTTTGCCTTTCAGCTTCTGAAGGGGCTCTGCGCCCCATACTCCCCACCTTTTTAAGTATTTTTCTTTTTTGTTTTTCTGCTGACCCCCCAATTACAGCCCTCTGAACCCCTGCCACTTTAAGCATTTTTTTTTATGTAGATGTAAATTAATATTCAAAGTTTTCAGCTAGTTGACAGAAGTGCTGTACAATATGGCCAAATTATCGTATTTCAGTATCGTCATAAATTGTCATGTAAATGTCACTTAAATACATGCTGTCCATATTGTTGAGCTGCTTAGGTGGGTAGGGACAGTGAGTTCCCATGGGATAAAAAAAGCTTTTCAACCTGCCATCCCTGGTTCTCAAGACCAGGCACCTAAGTGGCTCTACTCTTTTTTTTTTTTTTTTTTAAGATATTTAGGTGTATCTTAGTAAACACTAGTAGAGTTCCGCCTTAGATTTGGAATGTATAATAGAAGATATGCCTTACTGAATTGTCATATCAATATGATATATGATATGACTATGATTTGACACAAAGTGCAGCAACAGTGAAAATTAAACATTCTTAAACAAAACAGTAATAATACCACACTGATTTTGCACTCATCATAAGGTTAGGATACTGTGCCCTCCAAAAGTATTAGAACACTTGTAATTTCACACATTTTAATTTGTTTATGCCATTTTAAATACAAGAAATACAATAAATAAAGAAAGAAAGAATAAAAATTTCTAAAATTATCTTCCTCAAACTCAAATTGAAAATAACTGTAAATAATCATCAGTTTTATTGCTAGTTTTCTTTACACAAGTCAGGGGATGGAAACATGAACAATATGTCTTGGACTTTATTTACATCAATTATGAAGAAATACAAAAGTTTATTTCACCAAAACATAAAATCTAGGCTTTCTGTTGTGTGGGCCGCCCAAAGAGGAGGTACTGCTGGCCCAACACCAGAGGGCGCCCTGCCTGTCGTCGGGTTTCAGGCACCAGAGGGCGCAGTCGCCTCGCAGGAGCACCAGGAGCACCTGAGCTGACAGCTGTCAGTCATCATCCATTATCACATCACATCCATAAAAGCCTGGGAGAGACACCATAACTCTGCCGAGTTATCAGCTTATCCGTCAGGTAAACCTACTCAGCCGCTTTGTGCCGTTCGCACATTTATTGCTACTGACCTTTGCAGTCGTAACCTCTGGAATACTTGCAGCTTGGAGCTGGGTTTGTGGAAGTTTGGAGGAGCTGGCGTTTCCACTCCTCATTTACCTTATCTCAGAGTGTTACTGTTGGTACTGCACGTTTTCAGTATTCCTGTTTTCTGGGAGTGGTGGATTTTTCCCTCAGGAGAGGAACTGTACTTTTTGTTGACTGTTTGCTGGGTGTACACACACCCACCTTTAACCTGTGTCTGTTCCTGCCAGCAGTACCGGATCTGACAGCTGAAGCTGTGGCCACCTGGGGACTCAGGACTTGCCAGCTCCGGTGTGTTGCAGGTCTCCGTTGGCGGTGGAACCTTGTGGGTCTCGACTCTTCTCTGGATAGGCGTCTCCTACCCTCGGGCCTGCCCATGCATCATCTTTTGTGTAGATTGATTGACAGACGAAAAGCATATTTGGTTGTTGTGCACATTTGCAGAATAAATTGTTATTTATTCGGACTTCCTATTGGCCATTCATTTATGGCCCCTGTCGTGGGTCCGTGTACTTCACTTTCCCAACAGGATAACTCGGCCACGTCATGGACTCCGAGGGGCGTTTACCACCGTTTGAACCACCAGTGGAAAGGCAAGGTGCGCAGGCTCCACCAGGAGGTGAGTTGGGTGAGCTGCAGCACATTCTCACCAACTTAATGGCTTGGTTGGATCTGTTAACTGAGCAGGAGATTCACCTCAACCGCAGGATGGAGGCTCTCACCGCTCAGGTAGAGGCGCGCGCGTCAGAGGCGGCTGCAGCCACCCCTCCTGCGGGCCTGTTGCTTAATAATGATGATCCAGTGGTAGTTCAAAGGTCTCCCCCCCCTCCTCCCGAAGCTTACATTAGCCCCCCAGAACCGTACGGGGGTTGTGTCGAAACGTGCGCAGACTTTCTGATGCAGTGCGTGCTCGTTTTTTCACAACACCCAGTGATGTATGCGTCAGACCACAGCCGGGTGGCTTTTGTGATTAATTTGCTTCGGGGCAAGGCACGCGCCTGGGCTACGGCGCTCTGGGAGCAGAATTCACGGCTCCTGTTGACGTACACTGAGTTTATCAGGGAGTTTCGACAGGTGTTTGATCATCCTTACAGAGACAAATCTGCTTCTAATGTGCTACTGTCAATCCGACAGGGGCGCCGGAGCGCTGCTGAGTATTCAGTGAACTTCCGCGTTGCGGCAGCGAGAGCCGGCTGGAATGCGGTAACGCTCCGCGCCGCCTTTATAAGGGGGCTGTCTCCGGCCCTAAAGGAGCACCTGGTGGCGAAGGATCAACCACGGGATTTAGACGGGCTTATCGACCTAGTTATATGGTTAGACAACCGATTAGAAGAACGTCGACGGGAGCGAGACGAGGGGCGTGGCCGGGCACGCGCCGCCCCTCTTCCTTCCTTCCGTCTGAAGCAGCGCCGTCCTCCCCCCGCTCCAAAGACAGAGCGCTCCGCGTGACAACAGCTCCCCCTGCTGACGATGTAAGGGACACGAGCAGGGCTAAAATGAGATTGAATGACAGACAAAGGAGGCTGGCACATGGAGAGTGTTTTTACTGCTGCTCGAGTGAGCACATGCAGAAAAACTGCCCCAAGCAGTCAAAATGACAACACTCGCCCTTAGAGACTGGGCTAAGGGTGAGCCATAATACTCATGAGGGGAACCACGTAAATCCACACGAGTCCCAGTCACAATCCTCTGTGGGGATTTAACCCTTCATGCCCCAGCACTAATCGACACGGGGTCAGACGGGAATCTACTGGATAGTAGATGGGCGAAGGAGGTAGGGCTCCCTTTAGTGGCCCTTCCTTCACCATTGAAGGTACAGGCACTAGATGGCACCCTTCTTCCATTAATAACACACCAGACACAGCCCTTAACACTGGTTGTGTCTGGAAACCACAGGGAGGAGATTGTGTTTTTTGTAACACCTTCTACCTCCAGAATTATTTTGGGTTATCCATGGATGATTAAGCACAATCCCCGGATCGACTGGCCAACTGGGGTTGTGGTTCAATGGAGCGAAACCTGCCACCGGGAGTGTTTAAGATCCTCGGTCCCATCCGGTGCGACTGCTAAGGAGGAGGTCCGAGTTCCCCCCAATCTCACGGCGGTGCCAGCTGAGTACCACAACCTTGCTGACGTTTTCAGCAAAGATCTGGCACTCACGCTTCCCCCGTACTGACCGTATGATTGTGCCATTGATTTGATCTGGGCGCTGAGTATCCGTCCAGCAGGCTGTACAACCTCTCACATCCTGAGCGCGAATCAATGGAGACCTACATCCGGGACTCTTTAGCTGCCGGGTTAATCCGGAACTCTTCCTCCCCGTTAGGTGTAGTTTCTTTTTTGTGGGCAAAAAGGATGGCGGACGCCGTCCATGCATTGATTATAGAGGGCTGAACGAGATTACGGTTCGCAACCGATACCCATTGCCTCTATTGGATTCAGTGTTCACGCCCCTGCATGGAGCCAAAATATTCACTAAACTGGATCTTAGGAATGCTTATCACCTGGTTCGGATCCGGAAGGGAGACGAATGGAAGACGGCATTTAACACTCCGTTAGGTCACTTTGAGTACCTGGTCATGCCATTCGGCCTCACTAATGCCCCTGCGACGTTCCAAGCGTTGGTAAATGACGTCTTGCGGGACTTCCTGCATCGGTTCGTCTTCGTATACCTGGACGATATCCTCATCTTCTCCCCGGATCCTGAGACCCATGTTAAGCATGTACGTCAGGTACTGCAGCGGTTGTTGGAGAACCGGCTGTTTGTGAAGGGCGAGAAGTGTTAGTTCCACTGTACTTCTTTGTCCTTCCTGGGGTTCATCATCTCCTCCAACTCCGTCGCACCCGATCCGGCCAAGGTAGCGGCAGTGAGAGATTGGCCCCAACCGTTAAGCCATAGGAAGCTGCAACAGTTCCTCGGCTTCGCAAATTTCTATAGGAGGTTCATTAAGGGCTATAGTCAGGTTGTTGGTCCCCTTACAGCCCTGACCTCCCCAAAAGTCCCCTTCACCTGGTCAGATCGGTGCGAAGCCGCGTTTAGGGAGTTGAAACGCCAGTTCTCGACTGCGCCAGTTCTAGTGCAGCCCGATCCTAACCGCCAGTTTGTTGTTGAAATGGATGCCCCTGACTCAGGGATAGGAGCCGTGCTGTCCCAGAGCAGGGAATGTGTCGTGGGTCTGTGTACTTCACTTTCCCAACACTTTCATCTCAAATGTACTTTCTGTCAGATTGTAGCTGAACTTTCAGGTCTTCTTTTTAAGAAAATCCTCCTCTACACCACTTCATCAGGAAGCTGGGTTTTATATTTTTAATTAATTTATATCACGTTGGAAAGATTTGCTTTTAGTTTGAGTTAAGGAAGATAATTTTAGAAAAAAAACATGTATTTGAAATGGAATAAACAAATTAAAATGTGTGAAATACCAAGTGTTCCAATACTTTTGAAGGCAATTGAGAAACACTGAGGAGCATCTTACATCTCATATATAGTGCAGCGGATAAAAGAATATTTAGAGTGGAATCCTGCAAATGGTGATACAAGCATCAAATTTTGCGCAAATAATCCATAGACATGAACTCAAAAAAAACTCAAAAAAAAAAAAACTCAAAAAAAAAAAAAAAGGATTGGCCACTTGAATTTTCAAGAGGCAGCCAGGTAGGGGTCAATTGAAGAATTACACAGAGGTCAAAATCAGAGGTGGGCAACTTGTTCCAGACAGGGCCAAGAGGGTGCAGGTTTTCTTTGCAGCCACTGACTCCAGCAGGTGATTTCACTGATTAACTGATTCCATCTGCTCAATGTGATATTAATCAGTGAAATCACCTGCTGGAGTCAGTGGCTGCAAAGAAAACATGCACCCTCTTGGCCCTGTCTGGAATAAATTGCCCACCCTTGGTCTAAATTGAAAGATGCTCCAATCATATAGAAAACTACACCACATTATTTGCCTGATCATAAAGATTCCAAAAAAGGTATAGTTTGGATTATCTGTGACTGAATGTTATGGAGTTATGAGGTAAAGCAGCAAGAAAGGTGACAAAGGTCAGTTTCAGTTTGTACAGGGGTCAAAAGCTAAACTTGCTCCATTAATTTTACTCCAGCTATATTTGTGCAGAATTTGATGCTTGTATCACCATTTGAAGGATAGTTTCAGTTATGTGCTGCACTAATAAGTCAACAACAACAAGCCACCCGAATTAAAGGAGAAATGCTGCTTTTAACAACCTGGACCTCATTTCTGACATAGAATACGGTCGTTTACTCACCAATATAAGTTTGTTGTGATTAGAAGTCCATAGTTCAAACGACATGTTCAGTTCAAATCTGGAGCAAACATTTTTCTTCGTCTTCTAAGGTGGATTAGAACTTTTTGTGGTGCACAGCACAAACTCCTGGACAGGAGGAACCTAGCAGTCAATGTGACTCACTGATTTGAAAATGCAGCTCTTTCAACCAGACGTGTGGTGCTGTGACATGTCAATCATCTGTGTCCAATCAGATTTAAGGGAAACCCCGGCCTCTGCTCTAGCTCCACCCATGCCAGGAAGTGTTTGACATTTGAACATTTCCTGTTTCACTGTGGATGTGAAAACTGGCACTTCCTGTTTAGGACGCCCTGTACCATGAGTGAGCATCGCGCCACTGCGTGACGCTTCGCTCATATAATGTTAATGGATTCAATAACCCAGTCAAACGAGGGAAAATTTTGTCAAAAGTCAAGAAAGACAAAGTCCAAATAGCCTATCTCCAAGAAACTCATCTCAATGCCATACTGAATAGAATGGGTATTAAATATGTATTTTCATCATCTGATAAATCTGGACATAAAAGAGGAGTAGCTATATTGCTAGCAAGAGGCGTGAATTATAAACACGTCAGAACTCACTGATACAGAAGGCAGATACATGATGATAATAGGTGAACTAGAAGGGACCCTTGTAAGTCCCCTAAATGTCTATGCACCTCCAGGCAGTGGATTGATGGTTTATAGAAAAATATTTGATTTGATGACAACAAAGCACAGGGGGTTGTTATCTGTGGTGGGGACTAACACATTTAAACCAAAAACTAAATATTTCAAGGGGTAAGTGAGACAAAACTAATAAGTAGGAGCATGATTGCCTTGATGAAAGAATTGGGCATTGTAGATATATGGAGAGAATTATATCCCACCAGTCGAGACTATACTTATTATCCCTCACCACATGCAGTGTACACTAGAATAGATTACTTTTTCAGTTTTAGTAGAGACCTCCATAAAATTCAGAGGTGTGACATAGGCCCTGTCACTCTCTCAGACCACAGCCCTGTATTTATTTCTCTGTCTCAGAACAGAGAACAAAGATCTACACACTATGGAGACTTGATTCAAATATATTGAACAATCCAGACACCAAGGACTATCTTAAAACAGAAATTAACACCTTCTTTGACTTAAATGATAATGGGAGGTGACACCAGGTATCCTTTGGGACACACTCAAAGCAGTTATGAGGGGTAAAATTATTGCCATTACCTCTTCAATGGAAAAAGACAAAAGTTACAAGAGCTTGAGACCAAATTAAAACATTTAAAAAGGGTTCATAGTGTTGCCTTAGATGCAAAGGAGAAACATGAAATAAAAAAGATGAGGAATGAGATAGAGGAAATGAGCACACAGGAAATACAATTTTATATTTTTAAAACAATGTTATTATGAGGTTGGAGGTAAGGCAATGAAGCTCCTGGCATACAAACTAAAAAAAGCAGCAAGCAGACAATAAAATTTCTAAGATACGAAACCCCGAATCTGGGGAAGTTGAACAGACGGGGGGAAAATCCTGCAGTTTTGAAAAATTTTACAAGACACTATTCTCAGCAACATATTGACAATGCTCCTCACACTGATGTATTTTTGGCCTCTCTTGAAGTACCCTCTACTTCAGAAGAACAAAATGAATGATTAGCATAACAATAACAGCTGAAGAATTAAACGCAGCCATCTCTAGGTTGAAAGTGAATAAGTCACCAGGCCCAGATCGCTTCACTGGGGAATGGTACAAATCTCTGTGAGAGCAGTTAGTTCCAAAGTTACTGGAGACATTTAACTGGGTCCTAAAGGAAAAATAAAATCCCACCCTCCTGTAAAGAAGCAACAATTTCACTGATTCCCAAGGAAGGGAAAGACAAGCTTGAGTGTGATAGTTTTTGCCCTATTAGCGTTTTAAACGTAGACTATAAATTATTCACATCAATACTGGCACATAGAATGGACAAGCTTCTACCTGTTCTAATTCACACAGTTCAGACTGGTTTTATAAGGCAAAGGCAAACACAAGACAACTTGAGAAGAACCCTCCACATTATAAACCACATCACTCAAAATGACAGAGGCAATGCTTATAAGCCTGGATGCAGAGAAGGCTTTTGATTCTGTTACGGGGTCTTTTCTGTACAAAGTATTAGCAGAATTTGGCTTTTATAAATCGATCATTGACACATTTCAATATATGACAGCCCTTCTGCCAGGATTAAAGTTAATGGTGCCCTCTCAAATGTATTCACCCTGGAACGTGAAATAAGACAGGGGTGTCCAGCCTCACCCCTGCTTTTTGCATTATTTATTGAACCTCTGAGTCAATGGATACGACAGAATTGTGAAATTAAAGGGATAAGTATACATTTTGAGGAACAAAATTTAGCATTATTCGCCAATGGTGTATTGGTCTACCTAGCTACTCTGACATTCCCTAAGCAAATGACAGTTTTGGAAAAATATGGTTCTCTCAGGATACAAACTAAATGTTCAAAAGACACAAGTACTTACTTTTAATTATGATCCACCTACTTCCTTGGTAGAGAAATACCAACTAAGATGGGATGCAGACCATATATGATATCTGGGCATTAATCTTCCAAAAGATATCTCAAATCTATCCACCCTGAATTATGGGCAGCTAAACAATAACATCAAATCTGATATACAGAGATCGAGTCTCCTACCATTCTTAAGTCTTAATTCCAGCATGGAATTTATAAGAATGAATGTGTTATCGAGGTTGCTATACCTTTTCCAGAGTTTCCCGGTCAAAATAACCATGAAACAGTTTATGGAATGGAATAAAATGATAAAGATTTCCGTGGCAAGGTTAAAAAAAAAAAAAAAAACACAACCTAGGATTAGGTATAAAACACTTCAGTTACATAAAGATTGCGGAGGACTTGGCCTTCCTTGTTTGCATAATTACCACTACGCAACCCAATTAAGATATTTAGTGTGCTGGTGCAACCCACTGTATTACGCAAGATGGAAAGATATAGAGAGCAGTATGACCCATCAGATTCCTTTAGCGGTGGTAATGGCAGATTAATGAACAACATGGTACAGAAAAACAACCCCTGGATTAATACCACATTGAAAAAATGGCAGAAGACAATAAAACTCTAATTTGGAACATACTTTAAAAATATTAAGATGGTGCACCTTTGACACAGATTTCTCTCCTAATAGACTGGACTACAGATTTAGGGCTTGGATTAAAGAGGGGTTTACTACACCTTTGTAAATAAAGGAACACTCAAGAGCTTTGAATTGTTACAGCAAGAGCATGGACTACAATGCCAAGATTTCTATAGGTATCTCCAGGTTAGACACTACTTTCAGGAAAATATAGTTAAAGCAATAGAAGGGCAAAAGACAGGTATTTTGGAAGTGTTCAAAGGAGCAATCAATTCATCAATATGCAAGAAGGTTGTACCTAGATTATATCATGAGTTACACCAAGCCAGTCCAGACAACACTCTATATATCAAGGACAAATGGGAAAATGAAGGTAGTTTTCAATATCTGAAGAAGAGTGGGAAAGCATATGTAGACTACAATGGGGAACAACATGCTCCAATACATGGTGAGAATATAGCTGGAAAAATTTGTCCAGATTTTTTATAACACCATTGCAACAATGAACACAAATATCAAGCACAGCCTGCTGGTGGGCCTGTGGAGCAAATGAGGCCAATCACTTTCATGTCTTCTGGGATTGCCCAGTACTAATTCCATACTGGTGAGAAACACACATTCATCTGGAAGCGACTTTCAAAGTAAACATCCCATGTATGTTTGACACCTTATACATAGGAAATCTCATTTGACTTATGGGATCATAGAGATAAAAAGTTGTTACTTATACTTCTGGTGGCAAGCAAAAAAGCTATCTCAAGAAGGTGGTTAAAACAAGACCCTCCTACAATAGGAGAGTGGTTAGATGTGGTCCATGATATACTGTATATACAATGGAAAGGTTATCCTACTCCCTCAAAATCCAGACTGACATATTTTCTACGTAGGATATGGTCTAAATGGATTGGGTATGTTGATCATATATGCCTAAGAACAGATTTTATGAGTCTTTTGTTGTAATTGTCTATTTATATGCATGTCCTTTTTTTCTTTGATATTCTTTCAGAGAAAGTGAAACTCCCCCTTATGTTCAAACTGTATTGTTATCACATAAAAATATAAAAAATTGGGCCTGGAAAGAAATCTGATATATAACAATGGCTACAGATGGAAAATTCTGACAGTTCTTTTCTCTATGATTAAGTTTTCTTTTCCCTTTCTTTGCTTTTTCCTATGTATCGGGAACCTGCAAATCTGTGACAAAGTGAAGAGCTGTTCAGCACTTCAGGACTAGTGGAAAAACATTTCTAACAGATTTCATTAATTTAATTATTTGTAATGAATGGCGCCTCACACGGGGCACCAAAAATGTAACAAATTACTTTATTTGGAATGAATGGCACTTCACACAGAAGCACCAATTTAATGTAGTGAATGAGTAGTTAAGCCTCGCAATGTGTTATTGGCTTCACAGAGAGCACAAAAAATATGTAGTGAAAGTTGTTAAACTCCCAACTTGAATTAAATTGGCCTAGACCTCATTTAATGGGTCACCAAAATCATTAACAATTTTAGAGTTTAATAATATCTAATTACCTCAGGGCACCACCTATTTAAACAACCATTAATCAGTCTCAAATCTGAAAGTGAATTCTATGATACGATTGACCAAGGGTTTCCTTCTGAACACAAAATGAACCACAGCAGAAATATTTACATTTTATTTACAAATATACAAGAAATGAACAGTTTGCTGGCATTTTGAGTGGACAGTGATTAAATAAGTTCATTTATGGACAATTTGCTTACTCATGAGACGTTGAAAGAAAGTAGTGAGAAAGCTTAAATTCTTTATTAAATAAAGCTGATTTAAATTTGGTGATGAAATTTGGCAATGAAATTATACAAATATATGAAGATGTTAAAGTAGCCACTTTGCATCCATTGACAACAAAACCCTTTTTCTGGAACCTTTAACTGGGTCAGTTAGCTGATCCGTTGAAGAGATGGTTTGGATGAACTGTCTGTCTGTTGTTGATGTGTTAGGCTCTGTGTAGTGTGAGCTCACTTGGGTCAGGGGTTAAATCAGTGGTCGCCCCGGCAATCCCAAGGCTTCAGTGTTGGCTAGTTTTATGGACAGGATCGCTGATGCTTTGCAATCAGGTCCGCCGTCAGCTTTCTTGACCCCACAGGTGGAAGGCGTTTGTTGAAAATGGGTTCTGGTAGCTTTTAAAAAGTTTGTTGGAGCCAAATTAAAAGTATTTGTGAATTTAGAAAAAAAAAAAAGTTAAATCTTTAAGAGCAGCATTGTAAAGTACAGAAAAGGAAAGTTGCTTTTCTGTAAATTTGCTATAATTTGAAAAGTTCAGCTCGGAATTTCTCTTAAAAATGTCAGGCTATTAATTTGTTAAAAATTATCAAAGAATGAAGCCACATGGTAGCTTAGCTAGGCTAGCATGGGGCCTTGTTGACCCAAAAATAAAGTTAAGCATTTGAAGAAAGGGAGGTAGAGCAAGGCTCCTTTCTGAAACTTTTAAATGGGGCTTACATCATTAAACCCCACCTACGTGGATGGGTAACTTTACAGAAAACATGATGTGCTCGAGCGGCAGACAAAGAAATAATTAAACTATTTAAACACATCAACTATTTTAGCATACTATTTGTTCTACGACACTTGAATGGATACACATTATTAATAGTCACTGAAACACTCCATTTGTTTAAAACAGAATATTTCACCATCAACATATTGGTAACGCAAAAAGATCACATTTAAACACACCAATTACAAGGAACACATCTCATTTAAATGAAGTGATTATATGCAAGGCATATTGTTTGATTAAACACCACAAACATTAGAATTTTATATATGCATAAAATAAAATACTCTTCTCTTGCATTCCTATTTAAACAAAGGTCTCCTCACTTAGATCTAGAAATAATAGCTGGTTGTCAAGGCTCAAGGTTTATGGCTGCATCTTATGAAAGATCCTCTTGCAGTCTGGAAAGTTTCTGGCCTTGGTGTGAGGCCATAAAGGGTGGATTCTCCTGGCCTTGCAAATTTCAAATTCTGAAGTGAAGCAATTATAATGTCATGTAATTCACAGTGACTGACATTTAACTGATAAACAAGCAAGAGCTCCTTTGAAGCTGTGAGTCACAGTTCTGTTGTGATGACATGCTTCCCTTAGGCAGTATTATTAGACGGTATTGCTTAAATTTTCATTGTTACGCAGATGATACCCAGCTTTATCTATCCATGAAGCCAGAGGACACACACCAATTAGCTAAACTGCAGGATTGTCTTACAGACATAAAGACATGGATGACCTCTAATTTCCTGCTTTTAAACTCAGATAAAACTGAAGTTATTGTACTTGGCCCCACAAATCTTAGAAACATGGTGTCTAACCAGATCCTTACTCTGGATGGCATTACCCTGACCTCTAGTAATACTGTGAGAAATCTTGGAGTCATTTTTGATCAGGATATGTCATTCAAAGTGCATATTAAACAAATATGTAGGACTGCTTTTTTGCATTTACGCAGTATCTCTAAAATCAGAAAGGTCTTGTCTCAGAGTGATGCTGAAAAACTAATTCATGCATTTATTTCCTCTAGGCTGGACTATTGTAATTCATTATTATCAGGTTGTCCTAAAAGTTCCCTAAAAAGCCTTCAGTTAATTCAAAATGCTGCAGCTAGAGTACTGACGGGGACTAGAAGGAGAGAGCATATCTCACCCATATTGGCCTCTCTTCATTGGCTTCCTGTTAATTCTAGAATAGAATTTAAAATTCTTCTTCTTACTTATAAGGTTTTGAATAATCAGGTCCCATCTTATCTTAGGGACCTCGTAGTACCATATCACCCCAATAGAGCGCTTCGCTCTCAGACTGCAGGCTTACTTGTAGTTCCTAGGGTTTGTAAGAGTAGAATGGGAGGCAGAGCCTTCAGCTTTCAGGCTCCTCTCCTGTGGAACCAGCTCCCAATTCAGATCAGGGAGACAGACACCCTCTCTACTTTTAAGATTAGGCTTAAAACTTTCCTTTTTGCTAAAGCTTATAGTTAGGGCTGGATCAGGTGACCCTGAACCATCCCTTAGTTATGCTGCTATATACGTAGACTGCTGGGGGGTTCCCATGATGCACTGTTTCTTTCTCTTTTTGCTCTGTATGCACCACTCTGCATTTAATCATTAGTGATCGATCTCTGCTCCCCTCCACAGCATGTCTTTTTCCTGGTTCTCTCCCTCAGCCCCAACCAGTCCCAGCAGAAGACTGCCCCTCCCTGAGCCTGGTTCTGCTGGAGGTTTCTTCCTGTTAAAAGGGAGTTTTTCCTTCCCACTGTAGCCAAGTGCTTGCTCACAGGGGGTCGTTTTGACCGTTGGGGTTTTACATAATTATTGTATGGCCTTGCCTTACAATATAAAGCGCCTTGGGGCAACTGTTTGTTGTGATTTGGCGCTATATAAAAAAATTGATTGATTGAATTGATTGATTGATGTGGGGCCAGAGTGGAGGCCCACTGGGGATGTCTCCAGATGGAACCAGGAATTTCCCAGTTAGGAAAACACAGTCTGTCCTCAGTTCAAAACCTCAGGTTTTTGTTGAGAAAGAATTAATGTATTTATTTAATTAGGGTGAATTGAGGCCATGCGCTACACATTTCAGAAGTTATTTTCAGTATTCTGGACAGAAGATTCCAAATTTCATCTAAACTGGCTGTGCTCGGCCACAGGACTTCAAGACCCTCCCTTTCATTCTCATGAAAAGAGGTGGATTGTTTTGGTTCTTACCACAGCTAAAAGGAATTCTGTTGATGCACTGGCAGCAAAAACAACCCCCTCCTTATGTGGAATGGTTCACAGTGATCAAATTGAAATGCGAAAGTGACTTATGATAAGATAAACTCCATCAGTACGAATGTATTTGGTCTCCCTTTACCAGATGGTTTTCTGTCACATAGTCTTACAAGGAGGAGGGCAATGACATCAAGAAGTCTCTGGCCTTTTTGTCTGAGGAGATTTGTTGTAAAAAATGCAGCATAAATCCATTATGAACCTGGTGGAGGAGGTAAAGGCTCTCCGGATCCAGAACGCCGAGAAGGACCGGCGTCTGGTGCACTTGCAGAACCGTGTTGCGGAGTTAGAACAATACACCAGGATGAATGACGTCATTATCACCGGGCTATCAAACTCCAGTCATACGCACAGGAATTGAAATGGATTTCAATAATATTGAAGTGTGCCACCCTTTGCCCTGGAGAGATGACAGTGATAAACGAGCTGTTATCATGAAGATCATCAACAGAAAACAAAATTGCACTGTTAAAACAAGGAAGAAAACTGAAAGGATTGAACGTATTCATCAATGAACATCTGACCAAACAAAACGCCGACACTGCCAGGAAAGCTCGCCTCTTTAAAAAAAAAAAAAAGGGAAAAATTCAGGATACATGGACATCAAACTAAAATATTCATCAAATTGAACGTGACTCCAGAGCAAGCCAAAGTTATGGTAATCAGGAACATGGAGGAACTGGACAAATACAGATAATAAGGTATGATGACTCAAACATAACGTAGCACCATGATGCAGACTGGAAGAACTTATTTATCTACATCTGGAAACAAGAGGGAGAATTCAAAGAATTATTGATAATGAAAAACTGGAATTGAGAACATTTAAATACATGGATTATAATTTACTGGACTTGGAGCATGATATAGATCTGGACAAATTTTTTTCTCAAACATCAATGACATTTGTTGCTATTACACAGATGAAAAGTTCAATCAGACCATTAAAACAGATAAATTATCAATAATTCATTTCAACAGTAGAAGTCTGTATGCAAACTTTAAACATCAAGGAATATTTAAGTCAATTAAAAAAACGTTCAATATAATTGCTATATCAGAAACGTGGCTCAACGCAGATAAAGGAATGGATTTTGAACTGGATTAATATGAATTTAACTGTGTAAACAAAGAATAAGAGTGGAGGAGTGGCTGTGTATGTGAAGAACATGGATTATAAAGTAGTAGAAAATATGACAACCGTGATTGATAACTTATTAGAATGTATAACTATTGAAATGTGACAGGAAAAAATAAAAATGTAATAGTCAGCTTTATATGGAGCACCAGGTTCTAGTATTGAAGCATTCACTGACTGGGAGAAATGTTCTCAAAAAAACAATCAAAAAGTCGCCTTCATTTGTGGTGACTTAAATATTGATCTGCTTAATCCAAACAGGCATAAAATAACAGATGAATTTATCAATACAATGTACAGCATGAGTTGATATCCAAAAATCACTAGGCCAAGTAGAATTACATCCCATTGTGCCACCTTAATCAATAATATATTCACCAATGATATTGAAAATAATACAGTGAGTGGATTATTAGTCAATGACCACTTACCAGTTTTCATTGTTTATAATAGAAACCACTGGAGGAGTCAGCCAGAGGAAAGAGTAAAATACAGGCGAGAGCAAACAGAGGAAAAGATGAATACACTGAAGTAGGATTTACGGATGCAAAACTGGGAAGAGGTATACAGTGAAGGTGATAGAGCATATGGAGCTTTTTAAAAAATATTTACATCACTATGAGAAAAAAAAGTCAAAAACAATATAAAACAATATGGTAGAAAACAAAAAATTCGAAGATCGACCATGGTTGATGAAAGGATTACAAAATGCATGTAAAAAGAAAAATACACTATAAAGAATTCATAAAACTAAGGAGGCAGAAAAAAGATATAAAAATGAGTTAATATAAGGGTATGTAGGAAGGAATACTATAGTAAGATATTATATAACAACAAAAATAAAGGAATATTAAATAGCATTATTAAAAATGGTACCAAACAGAGCTATCCTCAATATTTCATTGATAACAATATTAGAAGGGAAAATATGGATGAGGTGGTTAATGGCTTTAATATTTTTGTAAATGTTGTACCCAACTTGGCCAAAAAAAAAAAATTCCTGATTCATTGTTATCCGAGGACGAGGACTGGAATGATAATCCTATAGAGAGGAATCCCTGTTCCGTGTTCCTCACAGCAGTGGATGAAAAAGAAAGTCAAAAATTGCAAATACAAAACATCTACTGATTTAAATGAAATTGACATGATCGTTGTAAAACAGGTCATTGAAGGGATTTCAGAACCGTTAACATATTTGTAATTTCAAACTGGTAAATTTCCCATTGAAATGAAAATAGCCAAAGTTGTACCGCTGTATAAGACTGGGATAGACACCACTTCACAAATTACAGGCCTGTTTCTTTGCTTCCACAATTTTCTAAAATATTAGAAAAATTATTCAATAGATTAGATAAATTCATAAAACAAATTACTTATTGACAGTCAATATGGATTTAGAGCAAATAGTTCAACATCACTGGCATTAATAGAATCAGTTGAGGAAATCACAAATGCCATAAATAAGTTACTTTCAGTTGGAAATCACAAATGCCATAGATCATAAATTACATTCAGTTGGAATATTCATAGACCTTAAAAAAAAAAAGCTTTCGATACAGTCAATCATGATGCATTAAATCAATGTGAACAGTATGGGATCAAAAAAAAAAAAATGATGTGGTTCTCTTGGTTTCATCAGAATCTGACCTGCAATGCACACTGAGGAGGTTTGAGGCTGACTGAAGTGACAGATGAGGATCAGCACCTCCAAATCTGAGACCTTGGTCCTCTGTTGGAAAAGGGTTGATTGTTCTGAGTGAGGGGAGAGTTATTGCCCAAAGTGGTGTTCAAGCACTTTGGAATCTTGGTCATGAGTGGAGGTGGTAAAATGGATGGAGACAGTATCTGATGTACTGTGGCTGCAGTACTGGACCATCATGGTAAAGAAAGCTGAGTCAGAAGGTGAGAGTCTCAATTTACCAGTCAATTTGCGCTCCTTTTCTGACCTATGGTCGTGAAGTGTGTTGGGTATTTTCTCCTCCAAACATTCTTAAAACTTTTAACAAGACAAACAGAGTCAAGAAACACCAGTGAGACAGAAAGTCAAATTTATCTCGCGAGGAGTGCAGTCAGGCTGTACACCAAAGCTACACTAAAGTCTGGCCTGCGCTCCTGCTCTTTTATTGGAGAAGCCCTAACCACATCATAAAACTTGTCCTAAGGGTGGGGGGGACAACGCAAGACAAGTTTCTTCCCGTGACATAAACACATACGTCAATAAGTGCAGCTGTAAGGAAAAACAGTTTCTTTCCTTTAATCTTATCGTCGAAGGTCAGCACATCCCGTTCGTTTGTTGCACTTATCATCTGTTCTGCATCTGCCTAGAGTGTCCTGTTCTTCACACTAAGCATCACATATCACAAGGCCATAAATTCACAACGGTCAAAATAACCTCCAGTTCTTTACTCCCAGTTCAGACTGACCCCAGCATGCTAAAACAAAGTTGAATAATATGTGCATTCTCAGGGTTATCTTAAGACTGGTGCAAAACAGCACAATAACGTTTTCATAAGAAAGAAGACAAAGGTACAAATGTTTAACAGTGATAAAAATATATATATATATATATATATATAAAATCTTTAACAAAGTGTTTGGTAATGAGTGAAAGAACACACATCCAGGTACTATCAAAGTAAATATAAAAATAGTTAAGCTATCACATTTACAATTTATTTAAAGCCTGATCATGCTTCTGCACCTCTGTAACTCCGTGTCATGACACGGACGTGTGTCACAGTTTTAAAGTTCTGTCGCTGAATTATTCTTTATTCTGGATGAATTTGACCCTCAACAAGCTTTTCTTTCTACATTCGTCTCCTCCAATTCAAAGGTAAATTGTAAAATTTCATCTTTTTCCGACTCCATGTTCTAAAGTTGTGGACTTTTCTGCCAAATGTAATCACCTTTGGGACACTTGGTTGTGTCCCAAGGGTGGTCTTTCAGACATGTCCAACTGGGAGGAGGCCCCACACAGCAAAATGGCATGAGGCAGGGTACACCTTCAAACAAGTAGATTGTTAATTAAGGCCCCCTGACACTTGCACGACTAATGCATGCACTTGCACGTCCTGTGTCGTGCAGCAGTGTAAATTTATCCTTAATGAGTGTAGACTGAATGTGAGAGGGGTGTCGGTGCGTGCAATTGTGCGAAGAGAATTTTGAAATGTTAAAAAAAAAAAAGACAACTTTCATGCATAAATGTCATGCAACGTTGCGCAATCTACTCGCCAACACTACGTGCAGCTTGTCAAGTCGAGTAAAGAAGGGAACAGTGTCAGTGAAGCTCATCTGAATGATTATAATGACATGTTAAATCTATCACAAACATATTTTTACAGCTGCTCACAAGAAGGAAAGAACATGCAACTGTTTTTCCAAGCCATGAGAATGGAAACAAGACAATTACTTGGCTCCAAATGCTTTCTTCAGCTCATTCAGCACGCAGAGAAAAGCTCTGGCTGGAGCGGTCCTCTGTGATTCAGGAAGCGATTAGAGCCGTTTAACACACAGCTAAAAGAAAATGATTAATCTGCTAGAAAATAATTTTATATACAGTGTCCAGCGCGTGGCAGCCAGTGGAACAAAGCACGGCATCCAGCTGGGAGCACAGCAGGTGGGATCGTCAAGATAATGTGCATGCAAGTGCGTACATCAAAGTCGTGCAAGTGTCAGGGGGCCTTCACATGTTATGTTCCCAGGAGGACTGTTTTGTGTGGGACACAGACTGAGCACAGGGCTAGGATATGGCATGTGTTATGCTCATGTTCAATAAAATACTAAGGATACTGCTTTAACCGTCCATTCTGTATAATTTGATAAAACAGAATAGAGTGAAACATGGTGGCAGCGGTCATGAATTCGGCTGAAGTGAGTTGTGCTGAGCCGTGAAGGGTGAAAAGTGCCACTAGCTTGTTGCTGTTAGCCTAGCTCAGGAGTACGAGCTGAGGACAGAGTAGAGAAAAGCGCCAGATGAATGTTCAAGCCGCTGCCAACATTTTGTTTGTATTCAGCTAACTTTGTGAAAAGTTAGAAAAGTGGGAAGGAGTTTATGCTATATACAGACCTCACTATGCCTGATGCATGAGAGACAACTAAAGTTAAGCTGTTTAACTACCTCCTCGGAGGGGGGGGGGACTTTAACAACGCTGTCTCTGACAAACATCTGGGAGGAGGACAGTGAATTCAATGATGACACTGTTAACCACTGCAAATCCACAACTGAATGAGATTGTTGAGAGATACAAGCTTTTTTGTTAGTGACCAAGGACAAGATGAAAACCTTGATAGATATGGTACAGATTTGAGTGTATTGGCCAGCACATGCAATTTTGGCGACATTAAGGACTTGCTAATAAGGAGCCCCATTGTGGTACACATAGCTCTGTGGTGAGGCAAACACTGTTAAGGGAATGAAAACTTTACGCTGGATAGGTGCATACAAATATGCAGAGCCACTGAACTGTCAAAAGAAACTAGCAAAATTGTTACAGTTCACGAACAGAATATGCTGCCTCCTTGAGGGGCTTCTCGGGAGTGGAAATGGATAGCTCCTCTGACATCACCAGGAGCCAGGAATGGACTCTCAGTGGTGTCAGCTGGGAGGCACAGTCTAGCCTCTTCGTCGGTGCAGCGGAGCTTGCCACGGGACCTGAAAGAGAACTGACAGTTTGTTAGTCCATCAACCCCCACCTCGAAGTGGGATCAGACAAGTGAGCGGGATGCTCCTCTGTGCTTTGCTTGGTGGCCAGTGCCAGCTGGTGTTCTCTTTCACTGGTCTTTGAGTGACCCTTCCTCTTCTTACGGGCCACATCTAAGCCTCGGAGTGCATGAGGCGAGAGGGACACCCAGGAGGAGCGATTGGAACAACTGACCGTGGTGCTGAGGCTTCGAGCGCTGGACCAAGAGGTGAGAGAAGAGCCAGCTGTGGACTGGGTAGGGATGCAGGAGTCAACAAGGATCCAGAGAAAGACCTTGACCCAGCTGGAGGGTGAAGATTCAGTTTATTATTATACCCTTGGGTAAAACTGGTTTACAGTGAGTGAGTCATCTCATTTGGTAAACACAGCAAATCACAAGACAAAGCGATGATAGTGCTAAAAACCTAAAAGAACAAGGACAGCCCCGAGATAAAATAAAAGCAAGATGAGTTAAAACATCAATAGATAAAAAGCCTAACACATGTCCAAGCCAAAGGATAAAAACTAATATGCTGTTTATAAAAACAAGGTAAAAGAAACTATACAAAAAATAAATACACAAGTTATATTTGTTTGTTACTTGTTAACAGCACTGATGGCTGCTGGTACAAAACTTTTTGTAGCGTCTGGTTTTACAAGCTGGTACCCTGAACCTCCAACCTGAAGGGAGCAGCTGAAGCTCACCATCAAGAGGGTGGGAGCCATCTCTCAGAATCAAACCAGCTATCCTCGGTACCTGTTTAGTATACAGGGATTCTGGCTGAAGTTGAGACTCTCCAATCAGCTTGCTCGACCATTTCACAATTTTGTTTAAACAATTTTTGCTTTTGAGGGACACCCTTCCAAACCATGAAACAAGACAGAAGAATAAAACTGATTCTATAAAAGCATGATAAAACAAGGTCAGCATGGTTCTGTCAATGTTAAGTGGACAGTTTTCTCAGACAATAGAGGTGTTAGTGTCCCTTTTTGTACACAGTGTCACAGTTTGCCTCAAAGCTCAGTTTGTCATCAATGACAGTTCCAAGATATTTATATGTGCTGACACACTCCACTGTCTGACCTTTTAAAACTGTTGCTTCTTGACTGGGAGAACTGTTTAAAGTCAATAATCATGTCTTGTTTTAGAAATGTTCATCTCAAGAAAAGACTTACTGCACCAGTCAAGGAATCAGTAGCAACTGGGCTGTGACTCCTATCATTGTTTTTCCAGCAGGATGAGAAAAATTGTCATCTGCATACTTTAAAATAGTTCTATCTTCTCTGCTACTACAGCACACGTTTGTATAGAGGATGAACCAAAAATAGCAGAGCATACATCCTTGTGGGGAACCAGTGGAGGATGTAACCTGATCTGAAACAGTTCTGTTCACTCTCACCCTCTGTTTTCTGTCAGTTAGAAAATTCAAAATGCAGCCCACAAGATTGTTACTTTAAAATGTTCTAAAAGCCTCAAGGCTAACACGTGGGGCTGGATCATGTTAAAAGCAGATGAAAAGTCAATAAATAAGTCTTGCATGTGTTCCTTTCACCTCCAGATGTTTAAAAAGCAAATTTAATAAAGTGACTGTAGCATCTTCTACTTCTGTTGGGCCTATAATTGCATGGGATCAAGGTCATGCTCCGTCATCTTCAAAATTTCAGATCTTACAAGTTTCTCAAAATCGATGTTAGTGCAATTGGTCTGAAATCATTGAGGTCTTGGGAGAACTGATTTTTGGCACAGGGGATAGCAACGGCATCCTTCCAGACTCTTGGTACGTGCTGCATCATTAAAAACTGATTAAATGTACTGAAAAAACAGAGCTCAGCTCTTTCCCACATGATTTCAGCAAATGGACAAATATCAGAACCACAGCTTTTGCTTGGTTTGAGGGAACGGAAGGATTTTTCAACATCCTTCTGGAAAGGAAAAAAAGTGCTGGCTGTCACACTTTATGACTCACTTGCTGTATTTCCTGGCTAAAGTCAAAAGCACCAAAATCTGTATAAAAGCAGTTAAGAGTATTTGCAAATTCAAAATTACAACCCCTGGCAAAAATTATGGAATCACCGGCCTCGGAGGATGTTCAGTTGTTTAATTTTGTAGAAAAAAAAGCAGATCAGACATGACACAAAACTAAAGTCATTGCAAATGGCAACTTTCTGGCTTTAAGAAACACTAAGAAATGAAAAAAAATTGTGGGAGTCAGTAACGGTTACTTTTTTAGACCAGGCAGAGGGAAAAAAAAATATGGACTCACTCAATTCTGAGGAACAAATTATGGAATCACCCTGTAAATTTTCATCCCCAAAACTAACACCTGCATCAAATCAGATCTGCTCGTTAGTCTGCATCTAAAAAGGAGTGATCACACCTTGGAGAGCTGTTGCACCAAGTGGACTGACATGAATCATGGCTCCAACACGAGAGATGTCAATTGAAACAAAGGAGAGGATTATCAAACTCTTAAAAGAGGGTAAATCATCACGCAATGTTGCAAAAGATGTTGGTTGTTCAGTCAGCTGTGTCTAAACTCTGGACGAAATACAAACATGGGAAGGTTGTTAAAGGCAAACATACTGGTAGACCAAGGAAGACAAAGCGTCAAGACAGAAAACTTAAAGCAATGTTTGAAAAATCGAAAATGCACAACAAAACAAATGAGGAATGACTGGGAGGAAACTGGAGTCAACGTCTGTGACCAAACGGTAAGAAACCGCCTAAAGGAAATGGGATTTACATACAGAAAAGCTAAACGAAAGCCATCATTAACACCTAAACAAAAAAAAAAAAAACAAGGTTACACTGGGCTAAGGAAAAGCAATTGTGGACTGTTGATGACTGGATGAAAGTCATATTTAGTGATGAATCTTGAATCTGTATTGGGCAAGGTGATGATGCTGGAACTTGTTTTGTGCAGTTCCAATGAGATTTATAAAGATTACTGCCTGAAGAGAACATGTAAGTTTCCACAGTCATTGATGATATGGGGCTGCATGTCAGGTAAAGGCACTGGGGAGATGGCTGTCATTACATCATCAATAAATGCACAAGTTTACTTTGATATTTTGGACACTTTTCTATCCCATCAATTGAAAGGATGTTTGGGGATGATGAAATCATTTTTCAAGATGATAATGCATCTTGCCATAGAGCAAAAACTGAAAACATTCCTTGCAAAAAGACACATAGGGTCAATGTCATGGCCTGCAAATAGTCTGGATCTTAATCCAATTGAAAATCTTTGGTGGAAGTGGAAGAAAATGGTCCATGACAAGGCTCCAACCTGCAAAGCTGATCTGGTAACAGCAATCAGAAAGTTGGAGCCAGATTGATGAAGAATACTGTTTGTCACTCATTAAGTCCATGCCTCAGAGACTGCAAGCTGTTATAAAAGCCAGAGGTGGTGCAACAAAATACTAGTGATGTGTTGGAGCGTTCTTTTGTTTTTCATGATTCCATAATTTTTTCCTCAGAATTGAGTGATTCCATATTTTTTTCCCTCTGCTTGGTCTAAAAAAAGTAACCGTTACTGCCACAATTTTTTTTCCTGATTTCTTATAGTGTTTCTTAAAGCCAGAAAGTTGCCATTTGAAATGACTTTAGTTTTGTGTCATGTCTGTGATCTGCTTTTTTTCTACAAAATTAAACAACTGAATGAACATCCTCCGAGGCTGGTGATTCCATAATTTATGCCAGGGGTTGTAGACTGGAAGCCATCAAAAGAGATGATACTATTGGCTTTAGAGTGTTGGAGGCCTGCACTGGCTTTCATGCTTGACCATGCAGAACCAAGATTATTCATCGCCATCTTGTTCTCCAGTTTCATTTTATAGTCCTGTTTTGCTTTTAAAATCCCAATTTTCACCTCCTTAGTGGCTGTGTGCCACTTAAAGGCTGGACCATGTTTAAAAGCAAGTTTCTTGGCCTGTATACAAGCAAACCGACCTCGTGACCCACGGCTTATTATTGGGAAACATTTTTACACGCCTACAGGGAATGATCATATCCCTGCAGTCCTGCAGGCAAAGCACAGCATCCTCTGTCCAGTCCTTAATGTCTCACATATAGATCTTTTCCCTTTTTAACAGTTCTATATGTAGAGGAGATGCACACAGTTGTGATCCCCAAACCCAGGTGGAGCATTAGGAGAGATTTACATGCCTTTTTGATGGACTCATAACAAGATGAACAATTTTATCGCAGGTTGGAAGGTTACATATTGATAAAAGTCAGGTAGTTTTTAAGAGAGAAATGGTTGAAATCACCCAGTAAAAAGATTGGTGCATCAGGTGAGACAGATTACAGTTTCTGCACCACATGGATGACACTGCAGGCACAAGAGGCATTTACTTTCAGATGTAAGTAAACTGTTGGAGGAACTCACAGGGCAGGTAGAAAGGACACAATACTATACATAAAAGCTCAACATCTGGGGTGCAAATGCACTCTTATAGTCACAGATTTAGGATAACAGTACAATTGATTTACATAGAGACCGTTTATTCCCTCCTTGATTCCTCTTCAAGGAAGAAATAAAGACAAAAGTGTTGTGTGGCTGGGGTGCCTGGCTGGCTTTTGTTTCTGTCTTCTGTTTTCTGTCTTCTGTTTTTCCTTCCAGGTGGCATGCGTTCAGGACTGAGTGGCTGTGTGGCTGAGTTATTAGGACCTCACCCTGATCACCTGAGGCTGGTCATGTGCAGCTCGTCAGGACTCACAGCTGTGGTGCATCTATATGGATTGGGGCATGGTTGCATTTAAGTCTGGAGTACACAGTGTGTATTTGCCAGAGACTCGACCTTGTGACCAGACGGGTGAGATCGACGTTCGGAGAACCATCTCATCATCATGGACGCAGAGACCGTACCAGGTTTGATGCCATGGTCTGTGAAAGAGGAGGGGGTGAGGTCTCACGCTCATCAGCACACTTCCTGAGGTACTTTAGGTTTTGTGACTAACATGAGTACAGTCAGTAGATATGGTGTCCCTCACACCTTATTATATTGAGCTGTTATGTTAGTCGTTTAATCTGCTTCCACTGCAGTGGAGAATTGAACTGGGTGTTCCATGCCTGCAGGGTGGGAAGCTGATTGGTGATTAAGCCAGGAAGTGTTTGCTGATTATGTACACCTTTGAGTGGTCTCTCTGTGTGTGGAGTGGTGGACTCACATTATGGTTTCTTCTTTCACAGACTCGGTTGGTCGCGGCCACCTGGGGGGTGTCGGCGGGGTCCTTGGGTCCGAACAGTTCTGGCTCCGGACCGTTTGTGCTGCTGAGAGCGCACCGTTTTTCCACCTCGCCAGACCGCGCACTTATTTGTTATTAATTAAGCACTCACTGTTATGTCATTAAATTCTGTTATCCTTTGAACCGTGCTCTGTTTCCTTTATGCTGGGTCCTACTGTCAAACGCTGGTCGGTTCTCCGACTGCGTCCGACACATAACAAAAAGAGCTTCTTTAGAGCTCATGTTAGGAGGAACAGGAAAATTTTCTTAGAAATTCTAATCAGCAAAGTTATTAATGCAACAGGTGAGTATAGACTCAAGGAGCCTCTTCAGAGGAGAAAAACCAAACAGAAGAATAGTCTTTAGAAAAATGCAAACTCAGAAATCTTCATGGTCAAAGGTGCTGGTTAACTCAGGATGTCTCATAATAAGAAAGGAAAAGCTGGGAAAAACATCTTTGATCACAATGGCTCAAACACAGAAATCTTCTTTCCAAAAACAAGGAAGAGTTTGATGGCTGACACAGCTTTACTGAGGAAAATCTCTCTTTAGGAGGAAAGTGCAAAACTCAAAGACTGGACTCTAAAGAACAGAGTTCTCCATAAAGCTGAGTGTCAAGTGACACAGTTCACTTACAGAGTGTGATCACAAAAAAATGGAATACTCACACAGCAGGCACAGGACAAAGAATGTGGTCCCAACAAACAAACTAACCACAATGGACTCACACCAACCAGACGAACACAGCTCATTTAAATAGCAAACTAACTGCTGCAGGTGTACTAATTGTGCTGGTAGACCTGTAACAACCCAGATGGCCCACCAGGGGGGAGCAGATATGCACATACGTAGAAGACAAACACAGACAAAGACTCATAATAATACCTTAAACACAATGACCACACAAAGCCAAACAAAATGGAGGAAACTACACAGGTAAAAAGCAAAACAAGTAACAAGTGGAAAAACATATGAAACAGACAAATAAGCAGAGAGAAGACAGGGGACACAGAGGGAGAGAGAGAACGACACAGAGAAGACAGATTAGAAAAGTGGAGAAAAGAGAAGACAAACAGAGAAGGACAACGCAGATAATTAAAACCTGAGGACGGAGAAAACACACTAACCGAACTAATACAGGACCCTAACAAGACTGAACCACAACATAAACCAGTGGAGGAAATACATGCTATGAAAAAGAATCCAAGGGCAGGTAAGAAGGATGAGATTAACTGTAATACCCCTGTCACACATAGCCAGAATCACACAGAATGGCGTCAGAAAGACAAATCGGCGCAAAACCGAAAAGTGTCAGATTTCAGATCCAAACTGTTCTGACAGCCATCTGTGGAAGTCCACACAGTTGGTCCAAATCAGCCGGCCGCCCCGAGCGTGATATACATGTTCAAAACCCTCTGGGTGCAGTCGAGATGGGACACCTATCCAACATGTGCAATCTGAGAACCATCTGACTGCAATTTACATTTTCCAATGATGGCAAAACAGGATCCAACATGATTTCATTGCATACAAGGAAACCTCGAGATGGATCTGGCACAGCAAAGCCTGCCGGTATGACCTGCATGTGCTACGTATAATAATGTTCACCCTTCCGCAGAGCACACAGGAACTGTTGAAATGTATGTAGCATGCTTCATCATGATAATAGTTATGAATTATCATGTACAGTGAATGTGAACATGTAAGCAACAAGGCTGAAAACCAACACTGAATGCCAATGACCTTCGATCCCTCAGGCAGCACTGCATTAAAAACTGACATCACTGTGTAAAGGATCTTACCGCATGGGCTCAGGAACACTTCAGAAAACCATTGTCAGTTAACACAGTTCGTTGCTACATCTACAAGTGCAAGTTAAAACTCTACCATGCAAAGCGAAAGCCATACATCAACAACATCCAGAAACGCCGCCACCTTCTCTGGGCCCGAGCTCATTTGAAATGAACAGACGCAAAGTGAAAAAGTGTACTGTGGTCTGATGAGTCCACATTTCAAATTGTTTTTGGAAATCATGGATGTGGCGTCCTCTGGACAAAAGAGGAAAAAGACCATCCAGACTGTTACCAGCGCAAAGTTCAAAAGCCAGCATCTGTGATGGTATGGGTGTTGTGTGGGCCGCTGAAGAGGAGGTACTGCTGGCCCACCACCACCAGAGGGCACCCTGCCTGGAGTGCGGGCTCCAGGCACCAGAGGGCGCTGCCGCCTCACAGGAGCAGCCGGGGTGACAGCTGTCACTTATCACCTATGACAGCTGTCACCAATCATCTGATCTGCATCGGTATATCAGCAAGACGTCATCTCCACCTCTTTGCCGAGATATCGCTCTACCGAGGAGGTAACGTACTCAGCCAATTGTGTTGTCTTCTTGACAATAATACTTTGTTGCTTGTGTGTTGGATAGCAGATAGTGAGTAGTACAGCTGGAGACTGTATTGGACTTTTTGGATAAGTACTCACACTCCTGCACTTACCAGTATTTTCCTGACGAAAGGTGGAGGTGGTTTTTCCACCATACGTGTTGCTGGGTGCAAACGCACCCACATCTGTTTTTGTTCCTCGCCAGCAGTACCAGATCCGACAAGCGGAGGCAGTGGCCACCTGGGAGTTCGGGACTTGACGACTCCAGTATTCCCGGGGTTCGGTGGCGGAGGAAATCGTGTGGTTCCGGTTCTGCTTTGGACAGACGTCTTCTATCTTCGAGCCTGCCCACATGACACCTTTTGTGATTTGACTTCATTATCTACTATTGTAATTTGTCGTGTTTGTTGTGCTTATTTCACAACAGTAAAAGTGCTATTTGACTTCCTCCATTGTCCGTTCATTTGCGCCCCCTGTTGTGGGTCCGTGTACCTACACTTTCACAACAATGGGGGTGTGTTAGTGCCCATGGCATGGGCAACTTACACATCTTTGATGGCACCATCAATGCTAAAAGGTACATCCAGGTTTTGGAGCAACACATGCTGCCATCCAAGCAACGTCTTTTTCAGGTACGTCCCTGCTTATTTCAGCAAGGCAATGTCAAGCCACATTCTGCATGTGTTACAATAGCATGGCTTTGTAGTAAAAGAGTGCGGGTACTTGACTGGCCTGCCTGCAGTCCAGACCTGTTGCCCATTGAAAATGTGTGGCGCATTATGAAGCGCAAAATACAACAATGGAGACCCCAGACTGTTGAACAACTGAAGTCGTACATCAAGCAAGAATGGGAAAGAATTCCACCTACAAAGCTTCAACAATTAGTGTCCTCAGTTCCCAAATGCATATTGAGTGTTGTTAGAAGGAAAGGTGATGTAACACAGTGGTAAACATACCATTGTCCCAGCTTTTTTGATGTGTTGCAGGCATCCATTTCAAAATGTGCAAATATTTGCACAAAAACAACAACGTTTATCAGTTTGAACATTGAATAGCTTGTCTTTGTGGTGTATTCAATTGAATATAGGTTGAAGAGGATTTGCAAATTATTGTATTCTGTTTTTAATTTACATTTTACACAACGTCCCAACTTCACTGGAATCGGGGTTGTAAATGAGTTATTAATTACATGGTTAATTTTGCAATGAATGTATTTTCAAGCATAATTTTGGGGTTAATGGAGTTTGGAGTTAATGTCCGAAGAGGATATAATATAATTTTATTTTTTGAGTTTTTCCAAGATAATTACATGCATTTTTCTGAAGTGTTTATATCTGAATGCAGTGTGAAGAATATGTAATTTTGGTTGCAAAGAAAATATATAACGGGAAAAAAGAGAGAAATGATGTAACATGTGGATTGTTAGTTACATGTTATGGTCCCTCTGGGAACATAACATATCCAAGGACAGGGCTAGGATATGGCATGTGTAATGCAGTTATGCTCGTGTTCAATAAAATAATTGTAAGCAAGGATACTGCTTTAACCATCCATTCTGTATAGTTTGATAAAACAGAACAGAGTGAAACACAGCCTGAAGAGGAGCGCCAGTAAGTTTCCAGTCCACTTAACCTGTATGTCTTTGGATGTGGGGGGAAACCAGAGGGAACCCACGCAAACACAGGGTGGGAATCAATCCCATGATGTTGTGAGGCAACGTTAATCGATCTGTGTTGAGATAAAACCACGGGTTCTCCCACTTGACTATAGGCATGGATCCAGCTCCTTTTCCCAGCAGGACCAAACGTGATAGGTCAGCAATTCCATAGAAGTTTGGTTCACTGACTGACCCAGGAGAAAGGTTTTAGTGCTTGCTGTCAAAAATGCTCCAGCAGCTTCCAAAACTTATGGAAATCAATTCAAAGTATTTGTAAAAATTTAGAAAAAGTTCAAAGCTTGGCAAAGGAAGTTGTGGAGAAAAATTAAAGTTCACAATAACACTTTTGGCACTGAGTGAAGAATGAAGAATTTGGAGACTTGCTGTTAATTTGATAAACTCAGCTAGGAAGATGTCTTTGAAATGCAGAGGACTTGACTCATGCCTTCACAAAAGTTATTAAAAGTTATTGAAAACTGGTGCATCAAACAATTAAAGTTATGGAACAAAAAGAAACAATGAAAGAAAAGCCATGAGCTACGACTAAGGACTTAGAAAATTAAGAAATTCAGAGAAGAGCATGGAAGCGCTGAAGAAAGTAGAAGAGAGTGTTCCTTTGTTTCAGGGTCATTTTAAAGAGATTAAGCACATGGTCATAAGGTCTGTCCACTTGGCCTCAGGCTTCTCCCAAAGAAAGTGATTTGGCATTTCCTCCCAAATCCAAAGACATGCAGGCTAGGTGAATTGGAAACGTTAAATTGTCGTGTGCATACAGGTGTGAATGTGTTTCTTTGTCCATTCGCTCTATTGACGTTTCAAATCCTGCAAAACTTCAGAGAGTTTGCCGCGCTGCGAGATCTCAGTAACATTGACAGCTGCATTGAGACGCTCTGATCGGGCTGCACTTTAACCGCTGCACACGGACAACACCATTAACATCGCAACATAAAACTATTTTTATATTGTGCCTAAAACTGTCATGAATATATTCTCTGGGTTTATAGACATTGTTATTGCATTTATTTTATGTAAACATGCGAGAATCACAGGCTGTGTCTCCGTTATTTTCAATGGGAGCTGCTGTGAGCTCTGCTCGCTTCCTGATCATGTCGTTCTGGGGGAAGTGAAGTTTGCTCTTTAACGTCTTGATTATTGTTTTTTACAACACTGTTTGTCCTCTTTGTTCCAGACTAATATATACGAGGGCTGTCAATAAAGTTATGGTCCTTTTTATTTTTTTCAAAAACTATATGGATTTCATTCATATGTTTTTACGTCAGACATGCTTGAACCCTCGTGCTCATGCGTGAGTTTTTCCACGCCTGTCGGTGACGTCATTCGCCTGTGAGCACTCCTTGTGGGAGGAGTCGTCCAGCCCCTCGTCGGAATTCCTTTGTCTGAGAAGTTGTTGAGAGACTGGCACTTTGTTTGATCAAAATTTTTTCTAAACCTGTGAGACACATCGAAGTGGACACGGTTCGAAAAATTAAGCTGGTTTTTGGTGAAAATTTTAATGGCTGATGAGAGATTTTGAGGTGATTCTGTCGCTTTAAGGACTTCCCACGGTGCGAGACGTCGCTCAGCGCTCTCAGCCGCCGTCGTCAGCCTGTTTCAAGCTGAAAACCTCCACATTTCAGGCTCTATTGATCCAGGACGTCGTGAGAGAACAGAGAAGTTTCAGAAGAAGTCGGTTTCAGCATTTTATCCGGATATTCCACTGTTAAAGGAGATTTTTTTAATGAAAGACGTGCGGACGGGTCCAGCCGTTAAAAGTTTCACTGAAAACCAGCTTAATTTTTCGAACCGTGTCCACTTCGATGTGTCTCACAGGTTTAGAAAAAATTTTGATCAAACAACGCACCAGTCTCTCAGCAACTTCTCAGACAAAGGAATTCCGACGAGGGGCTGGACGACTCCTCCCACAAGGAGTGCTCACAGGCGAATGACGTCACCGACAGGTGTGGAAAAACTCACGCATGCGCACGAGGGTTCAAGCATGTCTGACGTAAAAACATATGAATGAAATCCATATAGTTTTTGAAAAAAATAAAAAGGACTGTTACTTTATTGACAGCCCTCGTATATATAATATGTCTGAAATTTGGTTTGCATTTATTAAATTCCATGCAGATTAAACGTAGCAGACACGGATTATTTGTTATAATTGTTTTAGCAAGTTTTCAGGGTATCATGCAGCAGTCTCTTATCAACGTGAGGAAAAGCATAAAAAAATTACATTTTTTAGTATAATATTCATTTACAATTGTCATCATGTGGATTCTCTATATGTTGTTTGAGTGCAGCGACTCTCTGGCACACAAGGGATTATGGGATATGTCAATAGGGTGAATATGCTGGCATTCTGGTCAGGGTGTACCCTGCCTCACACCCTGTGACTGCTGGGATAGGCTCCAGCCGTCCACGACCCAATCTTGGTTTAGTGGCTGAAGATGAGTTTGTGAAGAAATAAATTTGTTGGCTTGTTCTTTTAGCCACTAGCTACCTGGTGCTTTGATATGGGGGGGGGGGGTGTTTGTTGTTGTTGTAGTGCTGTAAAGCAGTTTGTGTTTCTCCCAAGACTGTTGTTCACACAACTCCGGGTTGGTCTCTCTGACGTTGCAAGGCTGGTTTTCTCCTACGGGACCCCTGGTGAGGGAAAGAGAGCCCCCATTGTCCCCAAAACAAGTAATTTAACCATTACATCTACTCCCACATTGTAAAATTGAGATCAAGAAGTTACATAGTACCCCTTTAAAATCCATTCACTGTCTTTCCTGGCTGACTGGTTTTAATCTGTGTCAGTCCTGCCACAGAAATGCAATAGGCTCTGCTCTGTGCACATGCATGTAAAACAGAAAACAAAACAGGAATATCAAGAGTGTTCGAGTGTGTGTGTGTGTTTTTGTGTTGGGGGGGTCGATGACATTACATAAACATTATCGTTGTGCAACATGAATGTGATTATTATTACTATTATTATGTTGCTGTTATTAATTGATTGATAAATGCTTTTGATATTTGTCCAGAATTTTTGTTTTGTTTTATTTATTTATTCATTCATTTGTTTATTTATTTATCTGGACGTTTCAGAGGAGGAGAAATAGTATTCGTCCACAAGGGGCAGAGATGAGCTGTGACACTGTTACAAAAAGAGCGCAGAAGAAGCTTCCACAGGTCGTAGTGACAGAGACATGGCGGCCTTTAGTAAGTACTTGACAGCGAAGAACTCCTCCATAGCAGGCGGTATTTTGTTGTTTTTGTATCTGCTCAAAGTGAGAATACGGTCAGACAGGCAAAACAGGTAAGTAATTGAGTCGTTCTTTGGGTTTTGCGGAACATATGCTTTTCAGCGGATTTAGTGTTAGTAGTTATCCCATTGTTAGGGCCGGCTGGCCGGTTCTGTTAGAATCAGACGCTTAAATCTATCGACTAGGGCTGCAACAAACGATTATTTGGATCATCGATTATTCTGATGGGGTTTCGACACGATTAATCGGATTAGCGGGGATTTTTTTAAAACTGTGCCAGGGAAACAATTTTTCTCTCCTTCCATCACTTTATTTAACAGAATATTATTTGAAAACTTAAAATACTTGAAAATCAACAAATCGTCAAATGTCCCTTGGCTGTTGAAATATAAAATAATAAAGAATAAACAGTTTATAATAAAGAACAAAAATAATTATTTCAAATGGCATTGCTTTATCAAAGGGCTGAGTTGCCATAAAACAACATTGAAGCATATAAATGTTATAAAATATATGGTGAAAAAAGAGGTATTTTTATTGCTGCAAATGAGCAATTAGCATAACCAGTTAACCATAAAACCTAAATCAAAAACTGTAGCCTGACTCATTATATATGTGCAACATTCTCTGTATAACTTGTAAACTATGTGGTCATTTCACAATGACACATGTGACTCATCCCACATATATTCTCTCGCTCTCGCTGAGCAAACTTTGGAAACATAAAGGCTTTCAACTGTAAAATAAAACCTATAAATGAATTTCTGGAGCTCGTTTTATGTGAAGACTTTGACGGAGTTTTTTTTTCCGCAGCAGTGCTGCTCGGCTCTTTGTCTGCGGGGGGGGGGGGGCGGCCAGTTGTGCAAGAAGAATTTGAATGTTTCAAACCCAAAAAAAAAAAAAAGCCACTTGTCCGGTCGGACAACGATTTAGAGCTATTACTTGTCTGATCACATTTTACACTTGTCCCGGACAATCGGACAAGTGTTAATGTCGATGGTCGGACTTTGACAACATTAATAAAAAAACTGTCGGTGCTGTTACTGTTTTTCTTTTTCTCTCACTCTCTGCCCCTCACCCTCACTGCTCTGGGAGACGCGCAGACAGCCTGAGCCTGCCTAGCTTCATATCACTGCCTGACTTGTCATACTGAGACGTTACGACTGCTTAAACAAAAATAAAGATTTCTTAACTTGCCCAGACACTGAGCTCTCCCCTACCTCGTTGATGACTCCGACATGCTTTCGTTTGAGATGCATCATTACCATCGTACTCCCGTGCCATGCGAGGTCCGACTTGCAAATGTTGCAGTTAACAAACGTCTTTGCGTTAACGTAAAGTGCTCCCACACTTTTGAAGTCTTGACTTTCTTCTGTCTACTTGCTTCTGCCATATTCTAAGTGTGTAGTTCTTCTACGAAACAGCGTCTGATCTGGTCGCTTCTGGCGCCATAATCGCTCAACACATCGCATTGATGACGCAATGTGTTGTCGACGCCTGTCGTAATCGAATTTTATCGATTCGTTGTTGCAGCCCTACTATCGACACACTGCAGCACCGAGTTAACGATGACTTTTTACCATTATGCAACCTACGTTATTCCGGCCCTGATAACGAGTATTTCCATTAATGTGTAAACTACTTGTGAATCATTGAGCTGTGAGTCTGTTAAATGTACAGACGGTTGCCCAGTTCCGGATCACCTTTTTAAAGTCCCACTATACAGAGCCATAATGCAACTGGACAATTCTATGGTAACGGAATTACAACAGCAGCAAAATCTGGACATATGGCATCTAACCACGACAGATTAGCTCAGGTTGTAATTCCATTACCGTAGAATTGCCCAACTGAATGTCCTTTATTGGGTATTGTTGTATTGGGTATTTGGATGTTATCTAGCTGAAGAAGTCAGGTTGGAGTAGCCCTTCTACTTACAGTGTGAAGCCACATTATGTGTGGTGCAAATATTTGCCGGAAATGGATCACTTTGCTGGTTCTGGATCACGACACTCTGTGTCACTTTGGGGGCATTCCTGGCATCTGGCTGGAGCCCTTCTAATGCAGAATGATACACACTGTGCCCGAGAATGTGTTTTGAACACAAAATGATATAAATTATAATTATTAAATGAGAATTTACTTAGTTTCGAAAGGCACTGTTATACATTTTTGCAAGCAAAAAATTAAGTGTGGAGGTGAGATTTCTCCCAAATTAAAAAGTAAAAGCCCCCACAATCATGTCCATTTGTGATGTTGAGATGACCCCCAAAGTACACATGGCTCACAAGTACTGACCCGAGGCTGCTGCTTCAGTGATCCACAACCGGCAAATTTTCGCGACAGAGATAAATGCGTGCAGCAATTAAACAGCAAGATATAACACACTGACATTTTCTACCCAAGTAAGTAAGTATTTTCCCACTCTAGAACCAAAAACACAGAATGGCTAACTCACCTTTAATATGTCTTAGAGATCGTTACTTTCAAACTTGCAGGAATGAGTTGGTGAGAAAAAGCGTGCACACCACAGACACCAGACTGTTTTGATTCCTCTGCTGATCACAAGGATGGCCGGATCCGGTCGAGCTTGTGGTCGTTTGTAGATAAAACATCAGTCTTTCCACTGGTACCAAGTATTAGCTTATTCGCGCTGATTACGAGAAACTGCAGCGCAAATACTACAGCAGTGATCCGGAACTGGCAATGATCCGGAACTGGGCAAGTGACTGTAATTTTACCAAATCTGTGTGCTTCATTCTGACCAAAATACAAATCTAGGAGACTTTCAATGAAACAGATGGCAAAAAAATATCATTGCATTCTAACCCCCCCCCCCCCCCCCCCCCCCCCATTGACTGATACTGATATTTACAGATGTGGCAATTCTGCAGAGTACCACGGATTGAGGGACCAAAATGTCAAATGTCCCATCTCCTTGATTTGTGCAAATCACAGAGATGAGATGTGTGGAAGGCAGTGTAGGAATTTCATGGCAGCAGTGACAACTGACCACTCAGTGTGGCTGTAATGCCCTGAATAATTACCCGGATGTGGACATTTTGATTTTCTGCAAGTTTCTGTCTGTTGAGCTGCGTCTGTAACATGGCCAAAATTACAGAGAGAGAGGACAAAGACCGCGTTAGAGACATTGACAGTGGTGTAAAAAAAAAAAAAAAAAAGGTTAAGTGGACATGTTTGGACTGGGAGGTCGACATGGACAGTACAAAGCCAGGACTTGGTGAATTTGGCCGCAAGGTTGAGCTTCCCGGTAAAGCCCTCTGCATGTTATGTTTGGATTTCATCAGCAAAACATTGGAAGAACACTGCAAGACGAAGAAACATGTCACCAAAGTTAATATTAAACAGACTAATCTGCCCGGCTCCAGAAGAGCATGGAAGAGACACAGCGAGCCCCAAAGTCCACAGCACTCATACCTGTAAGGGGAGTGCTGAGCTCCTGACACCGGTCAGCAACCGAACATCCAGTGCTTAGGTGCATGTCCAATAATTCTATTCATGCAATGAAAATGTGTTTACAATCACTGAAATTTTTAAGTGTGGCGCAGTTATTTATACTGTGCACGTACTGAAGTGAAATTCAGGGCTGCAAAACCTCTGTTTGTATACAGATAATCGTCAAAATTTGTTTCCACGTTCTGTTTACTTAGTCATATAAAACCACTAAATCAAAAAACAAACGTATTTTATGGCTTTATTTTGACATGAAATGTGTTTTTTCTCAAAATGTGACTGTGTGGAGAAAACAAAGGAACCCTTCTTCTTTTGTGGCATATAACGGCAGCCGGCATGCTTATTGTTGCATTGCTGCCACCTTTTGCATCAGTCTGTTATAGCAGTACTAAATCGTCTCGCTGAGTCCAGTGTCTTTCAAGTATTTAAAAAGCCAACGCTTCCCCCTCTCACTTAACCTTATGGCTAAAATAGTTCCTACCTAAAGTTCTTTCAAGCTTTACAATTGATTTCCTTCAGTTTTTATTCTTTAATAGATAAACCATTCAAAAATGACAATATATTTTGCCTGCATGCTGAAATTGGCCTGCATCAATTTTATTTTTTATTTTGGTGAATTTCATATACTCCTGTACAGCTGGTGCACAGGATGTGTGCTTTTTGCTGATGTGTCTGTGGGGTTTTGCTGGGGACTGACATGAGTAGTTGGAGTGCAAACTCACAGGGTGTGATTTAGGAATTTAATATGGAACAATAATTTGTAAGTATACATTTTACATGTAATTATTAATAAAGTCAATGGCGATTGTGTGGCGATCTATCGATCTATCTATACATCCATCCATACATCTATCTATACATACATACATACATACATACATACAGTGAGGAAAATAAGTATTTGAACACCCTGCGATTTTGCAAGTTCTCCCACTTAGAAATCATGGAGGGGTCTGAAATTTTCATCTTAGGTGCTTGTTCACTGTGAGAGACATAATCCAGAAAAAAAAAAACATCTGGAAATCACAATGTATGATTTTATAATTTATTTGCATGTTACTTCTGCAAATAAGTATTTCAGCACCTGCCAATCAGCAAAAATTCTGGCCCTCAAAGACCTGTTAGTCCGCCTCTTAAAAACTCCACCTCCACTCCACTTATTAGTCCAAATTAGAAGCATCTATTTGAGGTCGTTAGCTGCATAAAGACACCTGTCCACCCCACACAATCAGTAAGACTCCAACTACTAACATGGCTAAGACCAAAGAGCTGTCCAAAGGCACCAGAGACAAAATTGTAGACCTCCACAAGGCTGGAAAGGGCTACGGGGCAATTGCCAAGCAGCTTGGTGAAAAAAGATCAACTGATGGAGCAATTATTAGAAAATGGAAGAAGCTAAACATGACTGTCAATCTCCCTCACACTGGGGCTCATACAAGATCCCACCTCATGGCGTATCAGTGATTCTAAGAAAGGTGAGGAATCAACCCAGAACTGCACGGGAGGAGCTGCTCAATGACCTGAAGAGAGCTGGCGCCACTGTTTCCAAGGTTACTGTGGGTAATACACTAAGACGTCATGGGTTAAAATCATGCATGACAAGGAAGGTTCCCTCTGCTTAAATCAGCACATGTCCAGGCCCGTCTTAAGTTTGCCCATGACCATTTGGATGATCCAGAGGAGTCATGGGAGAAAGGTATGTGGTCAGATGAGACCAAAATAGAACTTTTTGTTTCTGGTGTTAATTCCACTCGCCGTGTTTGGAGGAAGAAGAATGCTAAGTACCATCCCAAAAACACCGTCCCTACTGTGAAGCATGGGGGTGGAAGCATCATGCTTTGGGGTGTTTTTCTGCACATGGGACAGGATGACTGCACTGTATTAAGGAGAGGATGTCCGGGGCCATGTATTGCGAGATTTTGGGGAACAACCTCCTTCCCTCAGTTAGAGCATTGAAGATGGGTCATGGGTGGGTCTTCCAACATGACAATGACCCGAAGCACACAGCCAGGATAACCAAGGAGTGGCTCCGTAAGAAGCATATCAAGGTTCTGGAGTGGCCTAGCCAGTCTCCAGACCTAAACCCAATAGAAAATCTTTGGAGGGAGCTCAAACTCTGTGTTTCTCAGCGACAGCCCAGTAACCTGGCTGATCTAGAGAAGATATGTGTGGAGGAGTGGACCAAAATCCCTGCTGCAGTGTGTGCAAACCTGGTGAAAAACTACAGGAAATGTTTGACCTCTGTAATTGCAAACAAAGGCTACTGTACCAAATACTAACATTGATTTTCACAGGTGTTGAAATACTTATTTGCAGCAGTAACATACAAATAAATTATTTAAAAAAAAAATACATATACACATACATTGTGATTTCCGGATTATTATTTTATTTTATTTATTTTTTTGATTATGTCTCTTACAGTGGACATGCACCTAAGATGAAAATTTCAGACCCCTCCATGTATTAAATAACTGTGACATCATGGAGGACATAATTATTTTGGAATTTTTCTTTTTTTGAGTATTATTTTGGTAAGAATATGCAGAAATCATTTCAACTCATTTATCTGAATTTACTTCTGATTTTATGGGCACACGGTAAAATTAATGCCCCCCATAGACCAGTGTCTTAATCACTTGGTACGGCTGCAGAGAGCATGCCAAAAATGTGGTGTCGAATGTAGCCCGTAGTGTCCTACTCTATTACATTTAAAACCGGTATTCCTAAATTACTAATTTAGTCAATAAATAAAACACCAGTTTGTTTGAAAGCACCACTCTTGAGAGGCTTAAACCCATGGGGAGATTGAATTAAAATGGTAAATGGACTGCATTTATATAGCGCTTATCCATCTGCATCAGAAGCTCAAAGCGTTTTACAATAATGCCTCACATTCACCCATTCTGACAAACACACTCACACACCAATGTCAGGGTGTTCGAATGTAGTTGAACCATAAAGTAACAATCATCAATTATTCCCTTTGTTTGTTTTGCGCTCAAGTCCTAATATAGCCTCCAAAAATAGCACTCTGTGGCTTTCCTGTGAGCCCATCCAAAAAAAGTATAACCTGACTTATCTCAAGGTTGTATTTTATGTATTCCCCATGGTCAGTTAAGTCATAGCTTACAGTCTATAGCACCTTGCTAGGAAATATATTATTTCGTATATTTCCAAGCAGAAGACTACGACAGGTGGAAGAGAAGGGCAGCCTTCAGTTATTTAATGTATTTGAGGATCACACTTTTGTTTAAACTGCAGTCGCCCCCCCCCCCCAATAAACTTGCCATTGCCCAACAAAAATCAACATGCAGATGCTGTGGCAACCCCTAAGAGAAAAAGGGAGATGCTCAACAAACTTACTAAGTTTGTCGAACAGCAAAGTTTTCTGTTTCAAGCTGAAGCGGCTTTGTCAATTTCTGTTGCTTAATTTTTTTTATTTAATTAATTTATTTTTTAGGAGAACAGGCAGTTCAGCGTTGATGCTGAACACAGAGGTAAGATGACCTCACTTTTATATTTCAAAACTTTATAGGAGCTTTAAGACTCCATGACTGTTGTGTATTTCATCATACAGAAAGATGGCAAAAAGGACCGTGCAGCAGTGGACAAGGTGTTCTTCCTCCGACTGCTTCGTATTCTGCGGATTATGGTGCCTCGCTTTTCTGCATGGAGGTGTGTTACTGTGTATCTGTTAACCTAACTGCTCTGATACCTACTAGTTCCAGCAGAACTGTTTTCAGATCCCCCAATATTGGGATTTTTTAAACCTTGCAATAATAAATAATAGAAATAACATTTATTTGTATCACTTTAAGTTAGAAAATTTCAGTGTTCTCCGCAGTACAAACATTGAAAACATTGCAGTAAAATGAATCTGAATATCAGAATGAATAAAAACATTAGATACAAACCAACAAATATAAATAACATGAGATACTAGTTATAAACATGCATTAATATTAACATTAAAATGTTCAACAGTAATGGACCTCCTTAATCCTACTGGCAAACAATGCTGTAAGGTAGGTGCACAATATCCAGAGGCTCTAAAACCTACTAACTTCTTCTTCAACTCATTCACATACCACGCGCCCTCATCCTGAGATTGCAGTGCTTGAAAAGGTACGTAAGGATTTGTGAGTTTAGCAAGATGGGTGGGGGCACAACAATTTGGAGATGAATAAATTGGCAACAAAACCTTAAGATCTGCTCTTAAATGAACTGAAAGCCAAACACGTGGGATGCGACCAGATTTCCTGGCAACTGTATTCACAATCATAAAACTATTACATGGTAAACCAGAAAATACAACATTATGATAATCAATTCTGGAAGTAACAAAAGCATGAATGACATTTTCAGCATCTGTCACAGAGGTCTGTCGATGTGACAAGTCTGTCGCATTTGCATTAATGACTTTTCAGAATGATCACATTCATTTTATTCAAGGAAAAAATGATAAATGTCCATATGATGACTTGTATGCAAGTTGCATCTGATGGTGTACTTTGCTGATGAGCTCTGATCCTGATAACAGCTCTTTGCTTTCATTCAGAAATTAGCTTCTTTACACATGTTTCAAGGCACATCTGTGAAATAATGTGATGAACTAATGTGAGACTAGTAGAAAATTGTGCTGTGCGTCAACATGAAAATTAATTCTGTAGTAAAGAGAGACATCATTTATCAGTACTATTTTGTCCTTTCACATAATAAAGGCCATGTGCTTCTTATTTTCTCCAAGCTGCTGCATTCTGTTTCTATACAAGTTCAACAAGTCATTTGTACATTTATAATGTTGACAGATTATGATATAAAACACGTCAAACATGCATTTTTGAAGACATAATAATACAATGAGACACATTAATGCAATGATACAGATTAATGCAGTTTTCTCCCCCTCTGGGTGTTTTTGTAATGCACCCAGGAGATAAGCAATTTTTTTTAATTTTTTTTTTTTTAAAGATGGGACAGAGTGCACTTTACGCATTTCAAACCTGTGTCCAAAGCTGCTGAAGATAAGATGCATGTTCCAAATGTTCTGTTGCTCCTATCACAGTACAACAGTGTAACATTTGTTAACTTGCCGTTACAAGGTCAAGAACTGCAGAAATCCAGAGCTTTATTGTTGTTTAGGAATTGGGGAGTGACACAATCAATTACTGTCTTCTCTTCTCACCTGATTTAAGAAAGGTATATTTCGAGAAATTGAGGTTTGACAGGAGATTATTACATTATCGTTGCACACTGACAGGATGAGGTGCCAGAGATGACAGTTCAAAACCTTTGTGCAGCTTATCTGAAAGACTTGGAAGAATCAGGGGTGTAGATTATTCAGCAGGTTGGTTATTTCTTTACACATTGCTTGTTTGGAAGCAGTCAACTGCCACATAAGAACAGTGATAAATTTATTGAAAGTCACCACTGTATTAATTTTAAATTCAACTTATTTTCATGGGGCTAGCTCATAACAAATGTCAGCTCAATGTGTCATAAGTAACACAGGCCATACACTAAACAGCAATACAAAGCCATCATGCCATATCATCGACTTGATGTAATATGGCAACATATTGCAATAGAAGGGCAGAACAATGGTAAGCATGTTCTGGTGTGCTCCATGCAGCGAAGGTCAACAGTGGGAAATGCTCATGGTCTCGTAGTTCATGGAGAGTCCTAGTGTGATGGGGAGAAAAAGAGAGGAAAAAAATGTATGCAGTCGTACTCGGAATTACCAGCACTCCTATATTTTAAGTACACATTTTTAAAGGCCCCTTCACACAGTGTGAAATTTGATCGAATACGGCAAAACAGCGCAAAACGGTTCCAGTTGGTGCACCACGAAACATTGCACCGACGGGCAGGTGTGTACAATCCCGGTGCTAGGGTTTGTTCATGCGACAGTGTCTTTCGAGCAGGAACACAGTGTGAGGTGCACCACATGGTGTCGCTGATGTGGAATAAATGAAAATACCACCGAGGGGATTCGTACCTGCACTTTACTGATTGCCAGCCCAAAACTTTACCACTGAGCTACCGTCACTGGTCTGTAATCTGTGTGGGGAAAATGCCACAGCGATATATGTTTTTATTTGTCCATGTGATGACACCAAACAGACACATACGCGTCACAGTTGGCAGTTCTTAGTCCATGTTCGTCCAAACACAATACGTGTTGTCTCGCTGGGATGTCCAGATTGACAGATCTCTACAGCCGCTTCAGTTGGCGGACACACCTCCTGTCAGTTCAGCGCACACACCAAAGCCACACTCGTGGGGAACTTAGACAAATTTCACTGTCGGCACGACAAGAGTGCAAATGGCCACGCATTTTCTAAGTGCCAAAACAGTGGTGTTAGATGTTCATGCATGCCAGCTAGAATTTGGCCAACACCTGTCACGAGAGGGATCGATGGGTTCGCACAGCGCATACTCTGTTTTTCAGCTGCTGATGTGCGCAAATAGTTATAGCAACAGGTGTACGAGACATTAGAGGCAGGGACGATTTTACACGTTTTCGCACTTCGACCAAAGTTCACACTATGTGTGAAGGGGCCCTAAAATTGGTTCAGTAATAAATGCAACAAACCAGTTTTGTGGAATGAAAATTACAAAATAATTCAAACTTATTGAACAGAAACAACAAAATGAAATGCTTATATAAAGTGGGAAAAAAAAAAATATATATATATGTGTGTATATAGATATATAGGTATATATGTGTGTGTATATATACTCAACAAAAATATAAACGCAACACTTTTGGTTTTGCTCCCATTTTGTATGAGATGAACTCAAAGATCTAAAACTTTTTCCACATACACAATATCACCATTTCCCTCAAATATTTTTCACAAACCAGTCGAAATCTGTGATAGTGAGCACTTCTCCTTTGCTGAGATAATCCATCCCACCTCACAGGTGTGCCATACCAAGATCCTGATTAGACACCATGATTAGTGCACAGGTGTGCCTTAGACTGCCCACAATAAAAGGCCACTCTGAAAGGTGCAGTTTTGTTTTATTGGGGGGGGGATACCAGTCAGTATCTGGTGTGACCACCATTTGCCTCATGCAGTGCAACACATGTCCTTCGCATCATCCGTGAAGAGAACACCTCACCAACGTGCCAAACGGCAGCGAATGTGAGCATTTGCCCACTCAAATCGGTTACGACGACGAACTGGAGTCAGGTCGAGACCCCGATGAGGACGGCGAGCATGCAGATGAGCTTTCCTGAGACGGTTTCTGACAGTTTGTGCAGAAATTCTTTGGTTATGCAAACCGATTATTCCAGCAGCTGTCCGAGTGGCTGGTCTCAGACGATCTTGGAGGTGAACATGCTGGATGTGGAGGTCCTGGGCTGGTGTGGTTACACGTGGTCTGCGGTTGTGAGGCTGGTTGGATGTACTGCCAAATTCTCTGAAATGCCTTTGGAGACGGCTTATGGTAGAGAAATGAACATTCAATACACGAGCAACAGCTCTGGTTGACATTTCTGCTGTCAGCATGCCAATTGCACGCTCCCTCAAATCTTGCGACATCTGTGGCATTGTGCTGTGTGATAAAACTGCATCTTTCAGAGTGGCCTTTTATTGTGGACAGTCTAAGGCACACCTGTGCACTAATCATGGTGTCTAATCAGCATCTTGATATGGCACACCTGTGAGGTGGGATGGATTATCTCAGTAAAGGAGAAGTGCTCACTATCACAGATTTAGACTGGTTTGTGAACAATATTTGAGAGAAATGGTGATATTGTATATGTGGAAAAAGTTTTAGATCTTTGAGTTCATCGCATACAAAATGGGAGCAAAACCAAAAGTGTTGCGTTTATATTTTTGTTGAGTATATATATATATATGTATATATATATATATGTATATGTATATATGTATATATATATATGCTGAACATGGTTATTGGCACATCTGAATTTGCAGTAAATCCTCACTTTCACAAATATTAACTATGAAAGGGGGCCCTGCAATGTTTGGGAACCACTGCTGTAACTAAAGTTGTAATCATGATTATACATTTTGTTGGATGGAAAGCCCTTGAATGAAAATACAGTAGGTCGAGGCCACAGCTAGTGTAAAGTTTTATGCGGTGTTCATTGTTCGGTAAATAATCAGCATGTCATAGGCAGGATGATGATGTTGATATGCTTTGGGATTTATTTTTCTTAATAAATTGTTTAATGTTGTCACAGACAGGCTGTCTCTTCCTAATCGCTGTCATGCTAGTCGCCAGGACCTACTGTGATGTGTGGATGATCCAAAATGGCACCATGATAGAAAGGTCAGATCCCAAAATTATATTTTAACACTTAAACATGACTTCTTGTGTACACTTTGACTGGTCTACAATACAAAGAAGTGTCAATCACTAAATGTGTTGTTGTATGAGTAGACTTTTATGCATCTGTTTTAGTGAATCTGCCCTATAAAGTGTATATCTTGCCAGCACGGTCACCAGTTTGCTTAAATACCATCACTAGAACAATTAAATGTTGCAGTTTATTATCATCACCTTGCTATGAGCCCCCCTCCCCCAATGTGTGGCTATTCAAAGCTAGTGTCTGACAGTTTTTGAATCCCAGAAAGAACCCTACATTAAGGCTGCACAGTTAATGACATCACTCGTAATCACGATGTCAACCTGGGGGGGGACCACCTCCATCAGATGCTGTCGATTTCATGCATTTGGTGAAGTGTGTGTGTGGAGTTTTCTACCTTTTTTCTTTAACACTGGACAGGTTTCCATTTCCCTCCAAATTGAGCAAATTGAAAAAGTGAATTTAAAATGCTCTTAATGAAAATGAAGCAGAATAATAATAATAATAATAATAAAAAAAACCCTAAATATTGCAAAAACATGTTATGCTCGCACAAAGTAGTTTTTCAGGAAATTCTAAAAATGGCAATAGAAACACTTTTCGCTATAACAGGTTACATGATGGACAGCAAAAATGATGTGACATTCTAAAATGTACAACATGGTACATGTGAATGGAGTACACCACAGAGATGTTGTTAAATGATATAAAAAGTGATTTTATGACAATATTGCAATAGAGAGGAAAAAATGGCAGTATTTTGTGGGACTTGCAGTTCCATAGCCTTAACATTTGATTTTATGATTCTCTTGAGAACCTCGCTGGAATGACAGTTACCACAAAGCCCAGTAGTCACATCAGTTCATGAAAATGCTGTCATTTTGCTATTCTGCTTTGTTGACATCTGAAGATACTGGTAAAGGTTTGCATAAATCAGCAACTGTTTGTTGCATTTGTGAGTTGGACACCTTTTGGTCACTTTTCTCTTTGATGTATGTAACTTGCCAAGTCATTTTCACATGCAGATATATTAGTTTTCAGGAAAATATGGGTTTAAAAGTAATTCTGTTGTGTGAATTGAGGACGTTTGTGCTGAAATACCACAGGGTTGGGATAGTATAAATGATTATGTAATAACATTTGTTAAACATGTAATTTATGTAAAACAAATGTTTTGTTTATGAAGTTTTTTATCTTGATGTTAACTTTCAAGGAGCAGATTTGAAAATGGTACAGCTAAAACTCAAGTTTGATATATGTAACAGACCCTCCCTCCCACCAACCCACACGCGCACAAAACAAGTCAGGATTGCAGCTGTATTCCAAAATCCTAGGGGGAAACTGATATTTAAAGTGAAAATTGCTCAGCAACGACACCAATTTCTTCATTTTGAGTTGCTAAAAAATGTTAAATTATACTTTAATAACTATAAAAGTATACAACCCCAATTCCAGTGAAGTTGGGATATTGTGTAAAATCTAAATAAAAACAGAATACAATGATTTGCAAATCCTCTTCAACCTATATTCAATTGAATACACCGCAAAGGCAAGATCTTTAATGTTCAAACTGATAAACTTTTTTTAAAAACGTTTTGTGAAAATATTTGCTTATTTTGAAGTGGATGCCTGCAACACGTTTCAAAAAAGCTGGGACAATGGTATGTTTACCACTGTGTTACATCACCTTTCCTTCTAACAACACTCAATAAGTGTTTGGGAACTGAGGACACTAATTGTTGAAGCTTTGTAGGTGGAATTCTTTCCCATTTTTGCTTGATGTATGATTTCAGTTGCTCAACAGTCTGGGGTCTCCATTGTCGTATTTTGCGCTTCATAATGTGCTACACATTTTCAATGGGTGACAGGTCTGGACTGCAGGCAGGCCAGTCTAGTACCCACAGTCTTTTACTACGAAGCTACACATGTTGTACCACGTGCAGAATGTGGCTTGGCATTGTCTTGCTGAAATAAGCAGGGGTGTCCTGAAAAAGACGTTGCTTGGATGGCAGCATGTGTTGCTCCAAAACCTGGATGTACCTTTTAGCATTGATGGTGCCATCACAGATGTGTAAGTTTCCCATGCCATGGGCACTAACACACCCTATACCATCACAGATGCTGGCTTTTGAACTTTGAGATGGTAACAGTCTGGATGGTCTTTTTCCTTTTTTATCCGGAGGACATGACATCCATGATTTCCAAAAACAATTTGAAATGTGGACTCATCAGACCACAGCACACTTTTCCACTTTGTGCCTGTCCATTTCAAATGAGCTCGGGTCCAGAGAAGGTGGCGGCATTTCTGGATGTTGTTGATGTATGGCTTTCGCTTTGCATGGTAGAGTTTTAACTTGCACTTGTAGAGGTAGTGACGAACTGTGTTAACAGACAATGGTTTTCTGAAGTGTTCCTGAGCCCACGAGGTAAGTTCCTTTACACAATGATGTCAGTTTTTAATGTAGTGCCACTTGAGGGATTGAAGGTCACGGGCATTCAGTGTTGGTTTTCGGCCTTGCCACGTACGTGTAGAAAGTTCTCCAGATTCTCTGAATCTTCTGATTATATTTTGGACTGTAGATGATGGAATCCCTAAATTTCTTGCAATTGAACATTGCGAAACATTGTTCTTAAACTGTTGGACTATTTTTTTTCTTTTTTTTTTTTTCACGCAGTTGTTCACAAAGTGGTGATCCTCACCCTATCTTTGCTTGTGAATGGCTGAGCCTTTTGGGGATGCTCCTTATTTACCCAGTCATGACTGGGTTTGGGTATCGAGAACCGGTTCCTTTCAGGTATCGTTAAGAAATTATTCGATCGACCGACATCGATAAGCTTTTTGCTTAACGATTCCCTTATCGGTCCTTCAGAGTGGCCGTTGTTTTTGGGGGTGTTTTTCAGGAAAATGATCATTTCTCTACAGTGATTACAGACCCTGCAGCGGGTCTGTAATCAACTTTTCTGCAGCGCGGCTTTGTTTTGAACCTTGAACCAATCGAAGCAGTGATTCGCAGATTAAAGCAGTGCTTCGATCTATTGCTTCGTTGGTTCATTTTTTTCTTTCGCTTTATCTTAATTTTCCCCCACTAAAACTGTAAAGAGCATATGTCTGAGTATTATTTACCTTTTTTGTGTTAAACCGACCTGTTATGGTCTTCTGAAACAGTCGATAGATGTCTTAGTCGATAGATTTCTAACTTAAAATCGGGACGGATGGTAACGCATTAGCATGTCTATGGCATTTTCAATGTTAAAGTTAGCATTAAGCAGTTGCAGCTGTCACCATGTTTGGGTGCATTTGTTTTCTGTATAAGCGTTTGTTGTCATAAAAGAGTCAAATGTATTACAAATTGTAATATTTCTTAAATTTATTTTTGTTTATACATTAATAATAATAGCAACCACAACAATAATAGTAATATAACTAATCTAATGATTAGTTATTATATACAATTTTAGAGAAAGAGACAAACCTGAATAAAAACACAACAGAAAATATAAAACCAACTAACAATGAACATAAATAAATACATACATACAGAAATAGTGTTTCCTGTGAACACCTAGTGACTCTTACACCTCCATTTCATCCCTGTCTTAAGTTTAATGACGGTTTGTTTCGGTCAAACCATATTTTCAGTGTGTTAATTTCTTCAGTGATTTCCTCCAGAACTATGTGCCAAGCTAGAAAACTGCTGCATCCTAGTAAGAGCAGAATACTACTGGAATGAATTTGAATAAGGAAAGTTTTTTTTTTTTTGTTTGTTTTTTTTTGTTTTTTTTGTTTTTTTGTTTTCTCACCAAAATGGATGCTGCACTCACTGCAGTTTATTGTCTGGAATAGTCCCAGATTGCATTTCAGAGCTTCTAGAATTCAAACATTTTCATGCAGGTGGTGTTGGGGGGTAATTTTGGGTTTCAGCTTTTTTGTTTTTCACTGCTTTCATCCCTGAATATGTCAATCGTGAGTCACTTTTGTGCGGATTAAAGTTACTAACTGGGACTCCTGTCTTGTTGCAAGAAAGAAACGAGAATCGTCCTCCATTCTGTTCACACAGCTCCAAACGCTGCGCGGCTCTCTGCCGAGTCAAGTTAGAACGATAGAGTCCAGTCAGAATTAATAACTTCAAAGCGAAACACCGTTTTGTTTATTTTTATTTATGTTCTGAGATCAAGGATACAGTGACCAATTTCATATTTATTTACTTTAAGACTCAATGAAATACATAGAAAACCTGTAAAGCCTGCTTTTAGTACAAAATTCACAAGAGGTATCGATAAGGGAATGGATAAGGAATCAGATCGATAAGCAGAATCGATAATGGCATCGATATCGATTAAAATCTTATCGATACCCATCCCTAGTCATGACACTCACCTGTTTCCAATTAACCTGTTTACCTGTGTTCCAATTAGGTGGTGTTTGAGCATTCATCAACTTTCCCAGTCTTTTGTTGCCCCTGTCCCAGCTTTTTTGAAATGTATTGCAGGCATCCATTTCAAAATGAGCAAATATTTGCACAAAAACAATAAAGTCTATCAGTTTGAACATTAAATATCTTGTCTTTGTGGTGTATCCAATTGAATATAGGTTGAAGAGGATTTGCAAATTATTGTATTCTGTTTTTATTTACATTTCAAACAACGCTCCAACTTCATTGGAGCTGGGGTTGTACATAAGTCCATTAGTATTTAAACAATGACACCAGTTTTGTAATTTTGTCTTTGCACACCATCGGAATGGAGTTGAAAAGAAGATATCAAATTGTGCTTGTACTGGAGACTTTCAACTTCACGTCAATGGTTTAACATTATATAAATCAATAATCCGAATGCCTTTTTCATCAAATCGTGCAGCCCCCTCTAACATTATGATTGATGGGAGTGTTTCCTGAAAAAAGAGCCAAAATGTTCTCCTTTAATCCATTTTATTCTCTTTGAAGCCTTTTGTTGGTGCCTATGGCTGTGGTCTCCCATTCTGCTTCATTCTGTATTTTTTTTATTTTTTGGTCCCTAATGACTGTTTTCATCCTCCACAGTGGTATTATAAGCCGAGATGTCAGCCTTTTCAAGAAGCACTTTTATTCCTACATGTGTATCATACCAGGGGTAAACAATCTGTTATACCGCTAACATTGTGGTTTTTAACATCCTGCTTTTTGGTGGTGTACTTTTCAAGTTACGTTTGCATGAGAAAAACATTCAATTTATGCATTTAAGGTTATTTCACCCTTATTAAAAGGTAGCTCAGCCTAACGTTGGTGAGCAGTATCACATCTGGCCTTTGTCCTGATTCTCTTTCAGTGTATAAAGATGTTAGGTGTACAATTTCCTTCTATGAATTGCAGTTCATTTGAGCGTCACTTTGTGTTGTGAAGTTTGTTACATTTGCAGACTTTTCTGTCAAACACATTTGATCCGTGATCGAAATGTAATCGGCGTGCGCACTTCAAAAACTTTTAAAATATGACTGGAGAGGAAGGAGTAAAAACGTAAAGGTGACAAATCACGACTTTTGCATTGTCAGTCGTTTAGCAGGTGCATGTCAGGATGTAGCTCCCGTGTCTGAGCATGGTTTGGAAAAAAAAATAAATGGCTGGGCTTTTAATCAAGGAAATACAGTACCCAGTTTCCTAAAATCGGTGAGTGTTAGTGGTGATCTTAATTTCATGCCTCTGTTACTGGACACATCCAGACTGCTCTGTCTGGTATATGCGAGGGGTTTTTAATAGAAATGCATTGTGATCGGACAGGACGTTTTGTCCAATGTAAGCGAAAAGCCATTAGACAAAATCCGGTATATAAAGTGTTTATTACATGGAAAACCATACAAAAGCATTGGGACTTTTCCTTTTGTCCGGTGAGTGTGAATATCCAGTTTGTATGATGACGGTTTAGGTGAGTTTTACTGTACGTACATTTTCATACGCTTTGCTTAAGACTTTGTTGATACACATTTGGCACAAATTACAGCCTCAAGTATCTTTGAATATGTCACGTGCTTAGTGCACCTATCTTTGGGCAGTTCTGTCCATTCCTCTTTGCAGTACCTCTCAAGATCCATCAGGTTGGATGGGGAGCGTCGGTGCACAGCCATTTTTAGATATCTCCAGAGATGTTCAGTTGGATTTGGGTCTGGGCTCTGGCTGGGCCACTCGAGGACATTCACAGAGTTGTCCTGAAGCCACTCCTTTGATATGTTGGCTGTGTGCTTAGTCATTGTTCTTCTGAAAAATGAACAGTCACCCAGTCTGAGGTCAAGAGCGCTCCAGAGCAGGTTTTCATCTAGGATGTCTCTATATTTCAGCATTCATCTTTCCTTCAATCCTGAGTAGTCTCCCAGTTGCTGCCACCACCATGCTTCATTATAGGGATGGTGCCTGGTTTCCTCCAAACATGACACCTGGCATTCATGCTAAAGAGTTCAGTCTTTGTCTCATCAGACCAGAGAATTTTGATTCTCATGGTTTGGGAGTCCTTCAAGTTCCATGTGCCTTTTACTAAGGCGTGGTTTCCCTCTGGCCATGATACCATACAGGCCTGATAGATGGATTGCTGCAGATATAGTTGTCCTTTTGGAAGGTTCTCCTCTCTCCACAGAGGAATGCTGGAGCTCTGACAGCATGACCAACAAGTTCTTGTCACCTTCCTGAATACAGCCCTTCTCCTGCGATTGTGCAGTTTAAATAGGCGGCCAGCTCCAGGAGGAGTCCTGGTGGATCCCAACTTCTTACATTTATGGATTATGGAGGTCACTGTGCTCATTGGGACCTTCAGAGCAGTAGAACGACAATCATTGGAACAAGTAACAAACTTTTTCTATCAAAAAGGTGTTGTCATCCATCAAGACACGATATCAGACTGTTATACTATTCCATCTAAAGATAGAAAAAATAAACTATCTAACATTTTATACGATTTACAAGCAGAAAATATAAAAATGAATTATTAAGACAAGCAAAGAATTTGAAAGGAACGAGTGTCTGTATAAATGAGCATCTAACGAAAAAAAATGCAGATATTGCTAGGGAAGCAAGACTACTAAAAAACACAAACACATTGTTGGTACATGGGTCTGGAATTGTAGGGTGTGGATTAGAGTGAAAGAAGAAACAAATGGTATACAAGTCAAAAACATGGAGGACTTTACAAAATACAGATCTGAATAGACAATCAAATATGACGTCTGTTGGTAATTTGACCAACAAAAAAATCAGATTAAACATGGAAAGAGATGATAAAATATATGACATAGACACTAATATTGATGAAAGTATATTTGACTTAAAAACGATTGGTTGAGAGTATTATACGGAAGAACAGCTAAATAGTGAAAAAAAATTGCAGAAGATACCCTGTCACTCATACATATACTCAACAAAAATATAAACGCAACACTTTTGGTTTTGCTCCCATTTTGTATGAGATGAACTCAAAGATCTAAAACTTTTTCCACATACACATTATCACCATTTCCCTCAAATATTGTTCACAAACCAGTCTAAATCTGTGATAGTGAGCACTTCTCCTTTGCTGAGATAATCCATCCCACCTCACAGGTGTGCCATATCAAGATGCTGATTAGACACCATGATTAGTGCACAGGTGTGCCTTAGACTGCCCACAATAAAAGGCCACTCTGAAAGGTGCAGTTTTGTTTTATTGGGGGGGGATACCAGTCAGTATCTAGTGTGACCACCATTTGCCTCATGCAGTGCAACACATCTCCTTCGCATCATCCGTGAAGAGAACACCTCTCCAACGTGCCAAACACCAGCGAATGTGATCATTTGCCAACTCAAGTCGGTTACGACGACGAACTGGAGTCAGGTCGAGACCCCGATGAGGACGACGAGCATGCAGATGAGCTTCCCTGAGACGGTTTCTGACAGTTTGTGCAGAAATTTGTGGTTATGCAAACCGATTGTTTCAGCAGCTGTCCGAGTGGCTGGTCTCCGATGATCTTGGAAGTGAACATGCTGGATGTGGAGGTCCTGGGCTGGTGTGGTTACACGTGGTCTGCGGTTGTGAGGCTGGTTGGATGTACTGCCAAATTCTCTGAAACGCCTTTGGAGACGGCTTATGGTAGAGAAATGAACATTCAATACGCGAGCAACAGCTCTGGTTGACATTCCCGCTGTCAGCATGCCAATTGCGCGCTCCCTCAAATCTTGCGACATCTGTGGCATTGTGCTGTGTGATAAAACTGCACTTTTCAGAGTGGCCTTTTATTGTGGGCAGTCTAAGGCACACCTGTGCACTAATCATGGTGTCTAATCAGCATCTTGATATGGCACACCTGTGAGGTGGGATGGATTATCTCAGCAAAGAAGTGCTCACTATCACAGATTTAGACTGGTTTGTGAACAATATTTGAGGGAAATGGTGATAATGTGTATGTGGAAAAAGTTTTAGATCTTTGAGTTCATCTCATACAAAATGGGAGCAAAACCAAAAGTGTTGCGTTTATATTTTTGTTGAGTGTATAAACAGCCGAAGCTTGTATTGTAAAATGTCACAAATAAAAGATTATTTAAATCAGTTTAAAAATAAATTTAGTATTGTTGCAATCACTGAATCTTGGCTTAAAGATGATCTCATGGCTGATGTTCAAATGGAGGGATATGAGCTGTATTTTGTAAACAGAAGAGATAAAAAAGGCAGAGGTATTGCTCTGTACATAAAAACAGATCTGATATGTACAATTGTAGAAGAAATGACAATTATGGATGATGTCATAGAAATTGTAACAGTGGAACTTATACATGAAACATCTAAGAATATTCTAATTAGTTGTGTATACAGAGCACCTGACTCATGTATTGTGAAATTTACAGATAAAATAATAGTTATTCCATCAAATAAAAACAAAACGCTTTATATGTGTGGAGACTTTAACATTAACATAGAAAGCTCCAGTTGCCAAAGAATAAGTGATTTTGTTTTCAATGTATAGTTTGGGGTTATTCCCCTTGATAACAAAACCAACCAGAATTACATCGCAACGGTAATCGACAATATATTTACAAATAGAACAGATGAAATTATCAAGAATGGATCTTGATGACAGATGTTAGCGATCATTTACCAGTTTTTTCAATATTTAAATATAAAAATAGATACAAGAAAAAAACTGTTATAATATGACCTTAAAAATCAAAATTGGGAAGAAGTTTGTCAGTGATGTTAATGTAGCATATAATTCATTTATGAAAATATTGATGAAGTCATATAATAAAAACTGTAAATTAATAGAAATTAGTAAGAAGAGAGTAAATAAACCATGGCTGACAAAGGGAATAAAAAATGCTTGTGCAAAGAAAAACTATTTATACAGGTGCTTTTTAAAAATGCAAACAAAGGAAACAGAACACAGATACAAAAAATATAAAAATAAACTATTGCCAATAATTAGGAAACAAAAAAAAAATGATTATAGTGAACAATTAAATAAGAGTAAAGATAATATGAGGACAACATGGGGAATTATAAAAAGTGTGATTGAAAGTGATGGAGCGAAAGCAACTTTTCCAAATTACTTTGTCAAGGAAAATAAAGAAATATATGACATAAAAGAAGTTGCAGATGGGTTTAATGATTATTTTTCAAATGTAGGATCAAGTCTGGTGGGAAATAAACCAATAGTAGAAGATAAATTACATACACTTGTAAATGCGGTCAGTAGTATTTTCCTGGACAGTGTGGAAAAAGATGAAATAAGAAATATTGTAAAAAACTGTGTAAGCAAAGGATCAACTGACCATGAAGATTTAGACATGACTGTAAAAAGTATAATAGAAACTGTTATTGAACCATTTACTTACATTTGTAATCTGTCTCTATCAACAGGGATTTTTCCAGACGAAATGAAAATTGCCAAGGTAGTCCCATTATATAAAAATGGAGACAAACATAATTTTTCTAATTACAGGCCAGTATCATTGCTTCCACGGTTTTCTAAAGTTATGGAAAAAGTTTTTGTGACAAGGTTGGATAAATTCATTGAGAAACATCATATTTTAAATAATGCTCAGTATGGATTCAGAACAAAACATTCGACAGCTATGGCAATTATGGAATTAATAGAGAAAATATCAACAACAATAGAAAATAAGGATTATCTTGTAAGTATTTTTATCGACCTGAAAAAGGCTTTTGATGTTATCGACCACTCAAGATTGCTTTACAAGTTCCAACAATATGGAATAAGAGGTATTGCACATCAGTGGGTAAAAAGCTACTTAGAAAATAGAAAACAGTTTGTTCAGATAAATAATACCAAATCAGAATTGTGTAACATTATTTATGGAGTACCACAAGGATTGGTACTTGGACCCAAACTGTTTATTTTGTATATTAATGATTTTGTGAATTTATCTAATGTGCTTGGCAGCATTTTATTTGCTGATGATACAACGCTGTTTTACTCTGGATCAGATATACAGGAAGTAGCACAAGTGATAAATACAGAGTTGAACAACGTTAAATATTGGTTTGATATAAACAGATTGTCATTAAATATTAAGACAAATTTCATATTGTTTAATGACAGAGTGGAAAAAAAATAATGTTGTTACAAATAGATGGAATGGATATACAAAGGGTAAAAGAAATGAAATTTTTAGGAGTCATGATGAAGATCTTACATGGAAGTCACACATAAATTACATAAAAGGGAAAATAGCGAAAGCCATTGCTGTTTTGCATAAAGTAAAATATTCATTAAATAGTTATGGTGTATTAACATTGTACAATTCATTGATTGTTCCATATTTAACTTATTGTGCAGAAATCTGGGGATCAACATATACAACTTATACACAACCTTTTATTTATTCTGTTATTTGGCTATTGTAATACAGACATACAGGTTCAGTTACAAGTCGAGGGGGTAGATATTGAAAGGGTACATGAAATTAAGTTTCTGGGGGTGATAATAGATGATAAGATAAACTGGAAGACTCATATAAAACATATACAAAGTAAACTGTCAAGAAGCATTTCAGTTCTAAACACAGCGAAACATATTCTGGACCACAACTCACTCCCCATTCTTTACTGCTCACTGGTTTTACCATATTTACAGTACTGTGCAGAGGTATGGGGTAATACTTATAAAGGTACAACACAATCACTATCAGTAATGCAGAAAAGAGCTGTAAGAATTATTCATAATACTGGCTATAGAGATCATACAAATCCACTATTTTTACAATCCAAAATCTTAAAATTCACAGACTTGGTTCATTTTCAAACAGTACAAATTGTGTATAAAGCAATAAACAACTTACTTCCAGCAAATATTAAAATTATGTTTTTTAACAGATCAGGGGATTGCAATCGGAGGGGGAAATTTAATTTAAAGCATCAGTGGGCACGAACAACATTAAAAGGTTTATGTATTTCTGTCTGCGGGGTGAGGATGTGGAACAGATTGGGAATGGGGCTCAAGCAATGTCCAAGCATGAACCAGTTCAAACAGCGGTACAAAAATGTTTTTTTTTTCTACGTATAGGGAGGAGGAAGGGTCATGAGGGTTAGGGTGTTTTTGTTTTTTGCTTTGGCTTGTAAATATATAGTATTTTGTATGTGTAGGTGTAGGGATAAATAAGCTGATGTTTCACCCTACCCCTTTTCGGACATGTTGGGTACACAGTAGGAACTTTTTTGTTGTTGTCTTCACTGATCTATCTTGTATTTGTTGTTGTATCAAATGTTCGAAATAAACAGTTTTCATTCATTCTGCAGAAAAGAGCTTTAAAAGTGATTAGCAACAGTGGTTTTAGAGATCCATCTAATCCATTGTTCATTAAGTATAGGGTACTTAAATTTCATGATTTAGTCAATTTGAAAATATTACAAACAATGCACCAAGCTAATAAAAAATACTTTACCAACAAACATTCAAAATATGTTTGAAAAAAGAGTAAGTAGTTATAAATTGAAAGGAATAGAAGTCTTTAAAAACCAAGATACATAACCAAAGTAAAGGAACGGAGTATTGCAGTAAATGGTGTAAAATTATGGAACAATCTCAACAAAGAAATCAAAGAATTAAGGTTGCTTAAGTTATTTAAAAAAAGTATTAAACTAGATGTATTAAGTAAGTATGAAACTGTGAAATAAGTTAGTGGGCTGTGAGAAATCCAAAAAAATGTAATCTGTTAATGTTTAAAATGTTTTAAGTTTAAAATGTAACCTGTCAGAGATCAATTCAATTTCAATCATTTTTTTTTTTTTTTATATAGCGCCAAATCACAACAAACAGTTGCCCCAAGGCGCTTTATATTGTAAGGCAAGGCCATACAATAATTATGTAAAACCCCAACGGTCAAAACGACCCCCTGTGAGCAAGCACTTGGCTACAGTGGGAAGGAAAAACTCCCTTTTAACAGGAAGAAACCTCCAGCAGAACCAGGCTCAGGGAGGGGCAGTCTTCTGCTGGGACTGGTTGGGGCTGAGGGAGAGAACCAGGAAAAAGACATGCTGTGGAGGGGAGCAGAGATCGATCACTAATGATTAAATGCAGAGTGGTGCATACAGAGCAAAAAGAGAAAGAAACAGTGCATCATGGGAACCCCCCAGCAGTCTACGTCTATAGCAGCATAACTAAGGGATGGTTCAGGGTCACCTGATCCAGCCCTAACTATAAGCTTTAGCAAAAAGGAAAGTTTTAAGCCTAATCTTAAAAGTAGAGAGGGTGTCTGTCTCCCTGATCTGAATTGGGAGCTGGTTCCACAGGAGAGGAGCCTGAAAGCTGAAGGCTCTGCCTCCCATTCTACTCTTACAAACCCTAGGAACTACAAGTAAGCCTGCAGTCTGAGAGCGAAGCGCTCTATTGGGGTGATATGGTACTACGAGGTCCCTAAGATAAGATGGGACCTGATTATTCAAAACCCTATAATTAAGAAGGAGAATTTTAAATTCTATTCTAGAATTAACAGGAAGCCAATGAAGAGAGGCCAATATGGGTGAGATATGCTCTCTCCTTCTAGTCCCCGTTAGTACTCTAGCTGCAGCATTTTGAATTAACTGAAGGCTTTTTAGGGAACTTTTAGGACAACCTGATAATAATGAATTACAATAGTCCAGCCTAGAGGAAATAAATGCATTAATTAGTTTTTCAGCATCACTCTGAGACAAGACCTTTCTAATTTTAGAGATATTGCGTAAATGCAAAAAAGCAGTCCTACATATTTAATATGCGCTTTGAATGACATATCCTGATCAAAAATGACTCCAAGATTTCTCACAGTATTACTAGAGGTCAGGGTAATGCCATCCAGAGTAAAGATCTGGTTAGACACCATGTTTCTAAGATTTGTGGGGCCAAGTACAATAACTTCAGTTTTATCTGAGTTTAAAAGCAGGAAATTAGAGGTCATCCATGTCTTTATGTCTGTAAGACAATCCTGCAGTTTAGCTAATTGGTGTGTGTCCTCTGGCTTCATGGATAGATAAAGCTGGGTATCATCTGCGTAACAATGAAAATTTAAGCAATACCGTCTAATAATACTGCCCAAGGGAAGCATGTATAAAGTTAATAAAATTGGTCCTAGCACAGAACCTTGTGGAACTCCATAATTAACTTTAGTCTGTCAAGAAGATTCCCCATTTACATGAACAAATTGTAATCTATTAGACAAATATGATTCAAACCACCGCAGCGCAGTGCCTTTAATACCTATGGCATGCTCTAATCTCTGTAATAAAATTTTATGGTCAACAGTATCAAAAGCATCACTGAGGTCTAAGAGAACAAGCACAGAGATGAGTCCACTGTCCGAGGCCATAAGAAGATCATTTGTAACCTTCACTAATGCTGTTTCTGTACTATGATGAATTCTAAAACCTGACTGAAACTCTTCAAATAGACCATTCCTCTGCAGATGATCAGTTAGCTGTTTTACAACTACCCTTTCAAGAATTTTTGAGAGAAAAGGAAGGTTGGAGATTGGCCTATAATTAGCTAAGATAGCTGGGTCAAGTGATGGCTTTTTAAGTAATGGTTTAATTACTGCCACCTTAAAAGCCTGTGGTACATAGCCAACTAACAAAGATAGATTGATCATATTTAAGATCGAAGCATTAAATAATGGTAGGGCTTCCTTGAGCAGCCTGGTAGGAATGGGGTCTAATAGACATGTTGATGGTTTGGATGAAGTAACTAATGAAAATAACTCAGACAGAACAATCGGAGAGAAAGTCTAACCAAATACCGGCATCACTGAAAGCAGCCAAAGATAACAATACGTCTTTGGGATGGTTATGAGTAATTTTTTCTCTAATAGTTAAAATTTTGTTAGCAAAGAAAGTCATTACTAGTTAAAGTTAATGGAATACTCAGCTCAATAGAGCTCTGACTCTTTGTCAGCCTGGCTACAGTGCTGAAAAGAAACCTGGGGTTGTTCTTATTTTCTTCAATTAGTGATGAGTAGAAAGATGTCCTAGCTTTACGGCGGGCTTTTTTATAGAGCAACAGACTCTTTTTCCAGGCTAAGTGAAGATCATCTAAATTAGTGAGACGCCATTTCCTCTCCAACTTTCGGGTTATCTGCTTTAAGCTACGAGTTTGTGAGTTATACCACGGAGTCAGGCACTTCTGATTTAAAGCTCTCTTTTCAGAGGAGCTACAGCATCCAAAGTTGTCTTCAATGAGGATGTAAAACTATTGACGAGATACTCTATCTCACTTACAGAGTTTATGTAGCTACTCTGCACTGTGTTGGTATATGGCATTAGAAAACATAAAGAAGGAATCATATCCTTAAACCTAGTTACAGCGCTTTCTGAAAGACTTCTAGTGTAATGAAACTTATTCCCCACTGCTGGGTAGTCCATCAGAGTAAATGTAAATGTTATTAAGAAATGATCAGACAGAAGGGAGTTTTCAGGGAATACTGTTAAGTCTTCTATTTCCATACCATAAGTCAGAACAAGATCTAAGATATGATTAAAGTGGTGGGTGGACTCATTTACATTTTGAGCAAAGCCAATAGAGTCTAATAATAGATTAAATGCAGTGTTGAGGCCGTCATTCTCAGCATCTGTGTGGATGTTAAAATCGCCCACTATAATTATCTTAATCTGAGCTAAGCACTAAGTCAGACAAAAGGTCTGAAAATTCATAGAGAAACTCACAGTAACGACCAGGTGGACGATAGATAATAACAAATAAAACTGGTTTTTGGGACTTCCAATTTGGATGGACAAGACTAGGAGTCAAGCTTTCAAATGAATTAAAGCTCTGTCTGGGTTTTTGATTAATTAATAAGCTGGAATGGAAGATTGCTGCTAATCCTCCGCCTCGGCCCGTGCTACGAGCATTCTGACAGTTAGTGTGACTCGGGGGTGTTGACTCATTTAAACTAACATATTCATCCTGCTGTAACCAGGTTTCTGTAAGGCAGAATAAATCAATATGTTGATCAATTATTATATCATTTACCAACAGGGACTTAGAAGAGAGAGACCTAATGTTTAATAGACCACATTTAACTGTTTTAGTCTGTGGTGCAGTTGAAGGTGCCATATTATTTTTTCTTTTGAATTTTTATGCTTAATAGATTTTTGGTGGTCTGGGAGCAGACACCGTCTCTACGGGGATGGGGTAATGAGGGGATGGCAGGGGTAGAGAAGCCTGCAGAGAGGTGTGTAAGACTACAACTCTGCTTCCTGGTCCCAACCCTTGATAGTCACGGTTTGGAGGATTTAAGAAAATTGGCCAGATTTCTAGAAATGAGAGCTGCTCCATCCAAAGTGGGATGGATGCCGTCTCTCCTAACAAGACCAGGTTTCCCCAGAAGCTTTGCCAATTATCTATGAAGCCCACCTCATTTTTTTGGACACCACTCAGACAGCCAGCAATTCAAGGAGACATGCGCTAAACATCACTGTCCTCCCGGTCCGATTGGGGAGGGGCCCAGAGAAAACTACAGAGTCCGACATTGTTTTTTGCAAAGTTACACACCGATTCAATGTTAATTTTAGTGACCTCCGATTGGCTTAACCGGGTGGTCATTACTGCCGACGTGAATTACAATCTTACCAAATTATACGCTTAGCCTTAGCCAGCAGTTTCAAATTTCCTTCAATGTCCCATGCTCTGGCCCCCGGAAGACATTGACTATGGTTGCTGGTGTCGCTAACTTCACATTTCTCAAAACAGAGTTCGCCAATAACCGAGTTTTGATCCTCGCGGGTGTGTCGTCGAGTGGGGAAAAACGTTAGAAATGTGAACGGGTTGCGGTGTGTACCAGGGCTTCTGTTTAGGGCTACGCTTCCTCCTCACAGTCCACCCAGTCGGCCTGCTTTCCCGGCTGCTCGGGTATCTGCCAGAGGGGAACTAACGGCGGCTAATCTACGTTGGGTCCGCATCAACTACAGGGGCCTGGCTAGCTGTAGATTTTCCCACGGTGCGTAGCCGAGTCTCCAATTCGCCCAGCCTGGCCTCCAAAGCTATGAATAAGCTACACTTATTACAAGTACCGTTACTGCTAAAGGAGGCCGAGGAATAACTAAACATTTCATACCGAGAGCAGAAAAGTGCGGGAGAGACAGGAGAAGCCGCCATGCTAAATCGGCTAAGAGCTAGTAGCTGCGCTAAGCTAGCGGATTCCTAAAAACACGCAAAGTGAATAATGTGTAAATAATTTAGAGGTGATTCAGCAGAAGGAGTGCTTTAGTTAAGGCACGTGAAGATTACACTGGGAAACAAATCGTTATCTAGATAACTAGATCAATCTAACTGTGCAGATTAAACAGCTAACAGATACAGCAAAACACCGCTGTGCTCCGGAACAGGAAGTGATACAATACCACAGTGAGAGCCAACCACCAGTAGAGGCAAGCAAGAGCAAGCAAAAAAAATGTCATCTACTAAATAATGGTCATAATTATGAAATAAGTCAGTGGTATGTGACAAGTCAAAGAAATGCAATCTGTTAAATAATGTTGAATAATGACGCTGGATATTGAAAGATTGTATTGTAAAAAGGGGCAGAAAACATAAGACTTGTTCTTCTCTCTGCTCCTTTTCATTCAGATGATTTTGATGCTTTATTCTGACTTTTTTGTTTTTTTTTTTCCTTTTAAAATGAATGAAATAAATATTAAAGAAAGAAAGAAATGTTTCTGTATTCTTCCCCAGATTTGTGCCTCAAGATAATCCTGTCTCTAAGGTCTACAGACAATTCCTTTGACTTCATGCTTGGTTTGTGCTCTGACATGCACTGTCAACTGTGGGACCTTATATGTAGACAGGTGTGTGCCTTGCCAAATCATGTCCAATCAACTGAATTTACCTCAGGTGGATTCCAACCAAGCTGTTGAAACATTTTGAGGATGATCAGTGCAAACAGGATGCACCTGAACTCATTTGAGCTTCATGGCAAAGGCTGTGAATGCTTATGTACATGAGTGTGTTTTTAATAAATTTGCAAAAATCTCAAAGTTCTTTCGTATTCTTGTCATTATGCGGTATTGTGTATAGAACTTTGAAGAAAAAATAAGATCAGTCCATTTTGGAATAAGGCTGTAACATTAAAAAATGTGGATAAAGTGAAGTGCTGTGAATTATTTCTGGATGCACTGTAAATATAACACGATTGTAAAATACCTTTGACTGTATGAGCATTGTCTTCTTTATAATTTGCAGTTGCTTAATTGGTATCCCAGTGCAAAGTGTGTGTGTGTTACTTACATTAATTATTAAGGTCTTATTGTCTTGCGTGCAATTTGTACATGTTCAATAAAGCCCCTCAATCAATCATAAACAATATTTACATTTTAATGGTGTCTGCAGGAGGGAGTGCGTGTGCGCATACATGAGCTTTTGACAAGAGCGGAAGTTGACTTTGAGTTACCGGAAGTTAGCGTGCACGCTGACATCAGTGAAATGTCTTGTAAATTACTGCAAAGGTGTTACCAGGTTACAAAAACAGCTTTTTAAAGTGTTTATTTCTTGCTAGCTTTTTCATAATATATGACAGAGGTTTTATTTACACACACATGAAATTGTGTTTGCAGTTAGCTAGACCAGCTGACGACACCATGCTAACGTCTGCAAAATTGTAAATTACTTCAGAGGTGTTATCAGGTTCCAAAAACAGCGTTTTCAGTTTGGATCCTTTTCATTTGATTGGTGCTTTGTCACCAGCTTTCCCTTTACCATGCACTTTGGTTTGAACATTTTGTACCATTGCGCGCTGCGAACCCCACCTACGCATACACTAGTGGGGGGTGGCATTTAGCTAAACATGGCAGGGTTTGTTCTGCTGACGGACAACGTGAACGAGCTAATGGGGGATTTTCAAGTTGTGATAGAGCAGCGCATGCGTGATGAAGTCACAACTCGATCCATTTAGGAAGACACGGTTTTGTTCAACAAGAACTATCAAGAAATTTCTCGTGTGTGGTTGGTAGGGCTGTCACGATTAGGAATTGCTGGAGACGGTTAATTGTCAGACAAATAATTGCAATTGACGAATATATTGTCCTATTTTTTTCTTTCCCTTTTTTATATTCTACTATCGTAGTATAATTAGCTTTAATAATACACATTCTGTGCTGTACTGTAAACACTTTAATGAATAAGAGCAATTTAATGATGTTTTGAACATCACGAAATAGACAGACTTAGTATCTTCTCCATTCCTTAAGAGGATTATTGTGATCATTCTGCTGCAACAGGGCAAGCATTGAAGAAAACTCACATTATTTCTGCCTGTTAGGCTAAAGCTGTTAAGTATTGTACAGATCAGACAAAAGGTTTCTTTGACTTCTTAGTCAATGAACAAAGTGCACATGTCAATGATCAGATAAAGTCTCTGACTTTCTTAATAAACAAATTCCCATCCACACAGTGGCACAGGAAACCACACAAGGAACCCCCAACCAACCAACCTTCAAATTGAATCAGTACACAGTACAAAAGTAAACAAATTGAACAGTACATGCAGACAACAGTGTATCTTTTGCCTTTAGGTTTTGAAAAACAAGATGGGGGGGAGCAAGTAAACATACAGTCGTTTCTGCTGTTTTCAAAAACTGCCTTTAGGCTCTATAAAGTGTAAACAGCACAGGTCTCTTAGACTCTGGCTTTCACAGTATTAAATGACAAAAACAAGTTAACAACTTAAATATTTTGCTGCTACAGTATGAGGGTGATTCTTTAACTACGGGCACTATTGGCCTTGTAAATGTAATTTCCACCACACCATTGCCTTACAATATAAAGCGCCTTGGGGCAACTGTTTGTTGTGATTTGGCGCTATATACATGTGCTCTGATGTCACTGTTTATCTCCATAGAAACTACCCAACAATCTTTCATACAAACTGTTTAAAAGGGACATTAGTGTTGTGGTGGAAATTACGGCAATAGTGTGGGACAACTACATTTTGTTTAAAAAAAAAAAAAATCACAACAGTTGTATGACATGAATGCCCCAATTATGTTTTATTTTACTGATATTTATTCAGAGATATTTTAAAACATTAGAAAAAAAAGTTTCTTTACCATTCATTTTTATCATTGAAGATCAAAAGTCTGGGTGTGGGACAAGCACAAAACAGCAATATTTGCATATAATGATGCTGAAAAAAGGTGAAAAAGTCATCATAGACTACTAGAACAAATTTCTTAACACACTTTCATTGTAAAGATGACTATAAAAGTGTGAAATTTCCCCTTTTTTCTGTTTTTCATACAGTATGATCAAAGGACATACGAGGGCTGTCAATAAGTAACGGTCCTTTTTATTTTTTTCAAAAACTATATGGATTCATTCATATGTTTTTACGTCAGACATGCTTGAACCCTCGTGCGCATGCGTGAGTTTTTCCACGCCTGTCGTGACGTCATTCGCCTGTGAGCACTCCTTGTGGGGAGTAGTCGTCCAGCCCCTCGTCGGAATTCCTTTGTCCTGAGAAGTTGCTGAAGAGACTGGCGCTTTGTTTGATCAAAATTTTTCTAAACCTGTGGACACATCGAAGTGGACACGGTTCGAAAAATTAAGCTGGTTTCAGTGAAATTTTAACGGCTGATGAAGAGATTTTGAGGTGATTCTGTCGCTTAAGGACTTCCCACGGTTCGAGACGTCGCTCAGCGCTCACAGCCGCCGTCGTCAGCCTGTTCAAGCTGAAAACCTCCACATTTCAGGCTCTATTGATCCAGGACGTCGTGAGAGAACAGAGAAGTTCAGAAGAAGTCGGTTTCAAGCATTTTATCCGGATATTCCACACTGAAAAACACCTCTGTTGAAAGCCTTAAGGACAAGTTGGAACATGTCCTGCCTGTTAAACAATTTCTCATATACTCACTCCACTGAAAGCCATCAAAGCCGCCTGGATTTTACAAATGGTTATCAACACGGAGGTGTTTTTCCTGTGCCGCCGCACCGCGTCGGCTGCGTCCCGACGCGCGGATCCGTCCGCACGTCTTGATTAAAAAAATCTCCTTTAACAGTGGAATATCCGGATAAAAGGCTGAAACCGACTTCTTCTGAAACTTCTCTGTTCTCTCACGACGTCCTGGATCAATAGAGCCTGAAATGTGGAGGTTTTCAGCTTGAACAGGCTGACGACGGCGGCTGAAGCGCTGAGCGACGTCTCGCACCGTGGGAAGTCCTTAAAGCGACAGAATCACCTCAAAATCTCTCATCAGCTGTTAAAATTTTCACTGAAAACCAGCTTAATTTTTCGAACCGTGTCCACTTCGATGTGTCTCACAGGTTTAGAAAAATTTTAATCAAACAATACGCGCCAGTCTCTCAACAACTTCTCAGACAAAGGAATCCGACGAGGGGCTGGACGACTCCTCCCACAGGAGTGCTCACAGGCGAATGACGTCACCGACAGGCGTGGAAAAAACTCACGCATGCGCACGAGGGTTCAGCATGTCTGACGTAAAAACATATGAATGAAATCCATATAGTTTTTGAAAAAAAAATAAAAAGGACCGTTACTTTATTGACAGCCCTCGTAAGTGCCTGTAGTCTAAGAATCACCCATGAATAGCTGTGTGCTATACAAAGAAAATAAAGTGACAGCCAAGTGCCCCCCCCCCCAAAAGAAAATAACAACAAAAATACGATGGCCTGCCCTAAACCATATCCATATCATTATCACATCTGCATGCCCATCAAGGTTTTCATTCCTCCTGGCAAGGTAGGTTTCTGGCAACCATATTGACCTTATTGGCTCTAAGGCAGCATCTCTCTTGGGACACAATGTTTCCAGCTGTACTAAACATCCTTTCGGAAGCAGTGGAAGTCGCACAAATGCACATGTACGTTTTTGCCAACTTGGTCATCAAAGGGAACTTTTTTTGGTTGTCACGCCACCATATCGGATGATCAGATGCGGGAGGCTCTAACACTTCTTGCAGGTACCGTTTTAGTCAGTTTCAGCCTGAATCTTTTTGGTACAGCCAGTCTAGCCATTTGGATTCTTCTGTGCTGCAGCAGGTTGCACAGCTGCCTCTTCTTGGCAGGAAGAGGTGAAGGTAGCACATCATCATCCTTGTTTTCATCTTAACTTCCATCACTGTTGCAGCTGCTGTTGTTGCCTCCATCCTCTGGCACTCTCATGTTGATGATCTCCCTTAGAATCTGGCCCCTTGTACAATCATCCCCAGTGCTGCTCTCCTTGTACCTAAGGTCGAGGAATTTGGCCTTTTTCAGAAGCTCTTGAAGTGGAGGTGTGCTGTACTTTCATCAAGAACACTACACATTTTTTTTCTTGATGTTTGTTGTGATTGTGCTCTCATCTGGGTCTGGGGCTAACACTTCTTCTTTTAGAAGTTCCAGCACAGGCTTCATAGAGGACACGGTCACATACTTTTCCCCTGATAAGACATTGAAATCAGCTACCGTTTTCAGTGCTGTGTTGATGGATTCCAAGACAGCAACATCCTGCCAGGTCGGGCTGAGGTGTCCATGTTTTCTGTCATTCATCAGCACACATCTTATGGCAGGGAGCTGCTGCAGCACCCTCTCTGCCATTTTTTTGCGTGGTACCCCATCATGTAGCGACATCCTTGCAGGCAAGATAAGATTGTTTAGACATTTGCTCATTATATCAACATTACATGTTAACAATAACCCAGCATTTATTCAAAACATTATATGTACAACACTTAGAGATGAATCACAGCTCATGTCCAGATTTCAAGTGAAAATCCAATTTAAATACTGTTTAACAATTACAAATAGTTTATGTAGAAACATTGCTTTTCTTTGTCTAGACTCTAATTTATTATCAGTGCCCAGCATAAATGAGTACACCCCCTATTAAAATCAATGTATTACTCATCTATGTGGGGAAAAAAGAAAAAATTACAAGTTTAACTTTTTTAAACCATAAGATGAAAATAAGGGTTATATGATTACTAAAATTTAGCTTTGCTCCCACCCCTTTGCTTAGGGTGTACAAATTTTTGCATCATGATCTTAACCCTCTGGGGTCCGAGGGCATTTTTTGGACAGTTCACTCACCTGGCATAAATGTTTTATTATTGCTGTTAACAGCTCTCCTTGCATCCCACAATCAAGTTTTATGTCTCATTTTTATTTTTTATTTTTTTTTCAGGACAACCTGTGCTTTCAGAATGTGTTTTTGTTGTGTTTTATAAGTGTAATAAAGGTTTACAATCAAAAATAGGCAAGGAAAAATAAAGCGCAAACTCATTTTCCACACACATTTATTCGAAACACACAGCAAACTATAATAACTGTTTTGACACTTTATAAAGGTAATTTGAGGTCTTGTGAAAGACTGAACAATAAACACAAATGCACATTTTGAACAATATATACAAAGTGGTCTATGCGTTTTGTTGTCCATCGATATGGTGCTTTACACAGAGAAAGCAACAGTTATCCAGTAATATTCATATGCAAACTAGTGGAGCAATCCTGATAATTACACACTTTGTTTGAGCACATAAGATCAGAGGCTCTCTGTGTGCTCCTGCTTTCACTGATCGCTGTGCGTAATGGCGCAGGGCACACTGAGTATGTACTAATAGTATGTACTCATTGGAGCACACGGGGCTATTCGAACGGGCCATCTAGTAACACATCACTCCTGAAAACGATCTTTGGCTTTTCACGTGAGGTAAATCTGCCCTACGATTGGATTTTGGAAAACCAGTGTGACAGTGAACCAATTCCGATTGGACACTCACATTGCACACGTACACAGCTTCTATGAGGAGTACAAAGATGGCCGATGGCTGGCTCGAAAGTCTGCAGAGTTAACTTTTCAGCAAAAAAAAAAAAGTTTCTATCTCATATCATTCAAAAGTTATTTATAATTTAGTAAAGCTTGGTCTTAGCCATCGTATACGACGGCCTTGACCCCAGAGGGTTAAATTGAGAAAAACGCTTTTGTGTGGAACTTAAAAAAAAAATATCTTGTTTGCAATCAATGGCCCATATTTGGGGCAGTACTTTGTGGTATAGTATGCCATAGAAAATGTTAATTGTGAAAGGAAACTAAAGGTTTTCTGACAAATCTGAAGAGGTGTTCTCATTTATGCTGAGGACTGTGCATTAATAGAGAGAAAAGTAATGTTTCTAAACTTTCTACATAAAATATAAACACTATAAATTTATGTATTTATAGTGTGTGTGCATCATGTTTCTAACAAAATATTTATTTTGTCTTTAATATATTAATAGCTCACCAGAATTAGACTGCGTTCAGTGAGATTGGCGTCATGCTATGCCTTCTTCAGGTCTCTCCTCTTTATCCAGCTCAGGTTGAAAGTGTTGACCAGACTCCTGCACAGTCCCAGGGCATAGCTTGTTTTATCCTTTTCACTTGCTACAGCATTTTTGACAGCCAAATGGAGGTTGTGGCCAAAGCACCCCTTACCAAAAATAGTACTGATAAGTATATAAAAAGTAAACTGGAAGTATACTTGAAACATACTTGCATGTACTACTTTTTGGTAAAGGACATCAGCCATGGCCATCCAAGTTTCCTCACTGCAGCTTTAATATTAGAGCCATAGTCAGTGGTAATGCAGGATATTTTCTTCTCATCTTGTGCCCAGTCTGCCAAAGTAGACTGAAGGATTCCGCAAGAACATCTGCCATGTGGTTGTCTGGAGTATATCTTGTCTCCAAACACCTGGAGTGCAGAGTCCAGTCAGCTGTGAGGTAGTGGATTGTAAGGCTCATGTATGGGGTCATGTTAGAGCGTGACCACATCAGTAGTGAGTGAGTAAAAATCAACCTCGCTCCTTGAGAATGTCAGTCTTCACATTGTTGTACAGTCTTGGTACTGCAGTCTTGGAGATATATGTTTTGCCTGGTGGGTCATACTGCTTATCAAACTTGTGCAGCATTTCTTTAAATCGCTGCATTTCCTTAGCGATGAACCACGTTACACTGTCTGTTAACGTGCGCCATCTTACACTGTCCTGTTTATACTTCGAGTGTCATCCGAAAGATTCGCCAAGAGCCAGTTGACGGGATGCACCAGGTGCTGTTGCATCCAGCTGGCGATTTTGCTAGTGTGATCTTTCCAAGTTCGGCGTATTGCTGTGGGTGTGGGGTCTGTAGATGCTGTTTCAGATTTGTGGTGTTAGCGCTTTTGACTGGTACTTTTTTAAAGCAAAGTTTGCATATTGCTTCCTCCACGTTACTGGGCTCTCCCTTATCATTAGGCTTAAAACTGAAATGCATCCACGGCGGTGCCGTGGTACATCACTTTGGAACCAGAACCTCCTCACCTTATCCTAGCCTCGCTAACCATTCGACCAAGATGAGAGGGAAACGGAGCGAGTGAGGCAGCGAGGCTGCAGCGCTGCATGCGGCTGCTAGCGCAGCACAATGTCGTTTTATGCAACTTTGTGGATAAAATAAACAATTCATGGTAATCATGAATATGAAAAAGATTTGCGAATATGAAAAATAATCGCGATTGGCGAATATTGTAATAATTGTGACTGCCCTAGTGGTTGGAGTTGTTTGGAGGTGGGAAATAGCCTTTGAATGCTTGAATTACGATGTCAGTCGCACAAAGAACTCCAATAATAGTGGGAACACGTTCATTGCGCCCAGAATGTTGGTATTTTGGTCATTGTACTTCCTAGCAACGAATGTAAAGCCCCGGTCACACAACACTACGAAGGACACCGAATCCCAAGTGAACAATAAATCTGCATGTTCGCATGCCATCTGTAACTGGGGAGGCTCTGTGCACACAATGGCTGTGCACCACAGACTGCTGTGTGCACATTCGCATGCCATCTCTGGCTGGAGAGGCTGTGTGCAAAGCTGGACGACGGTTGAATGATGTCTCTGAAAGTCACTGTAAGTCCAGAGTTCTTGTTTCATTTTGACTTCAGTGTCCTTCGTTAGTGCCGTGTGACCGGTGCTTTACATCAATATTCACACCACTGCAGCACTCCTTCTCATTCCTTGTGCGTTAACAACAAAATTTCTTACCGATACATCGTGGAATTCACCTCCAGTGGCCATTTCTCTCCCTTTTCTGTTGTTTTATAAATGAATATAATATCAAATGACAAGGATCAATTTTTAGCTGTTACATAAAACAAATAATGAATGTTTTTACATTCTTTCAATGGAACGAATATTTAATTAAGTGAAAGATGGAATGTACCATTCAACTTTGCTTCACTTCATTGAATGGAACATTCCAGTTTTCACCTCTTGAAATATTCATACAATTGAACTCAAACATTAATTATTTGTATATTATTTCTCTCCAGTTTTTACATAATATATGACAGAGGTTATGTTTACACACAAACAAAATGGAGTTTGCAGCTAGCTAGACCAGCCACTGACGTCACAGTGCCGCTCTACTCTGTTCGACTGTCACCCCCGCCCCTCAAAAAAAAGGAACAGAATGTAACATTTTAACCTCAGGCTGTCCCCAAAAATAAAGCCGTAGAATATACACTTTTGGATACTGATGTCATCTTGAAGCATATCTCAGGGAATTTTATCCCTGGTGTTCATTTCTAATTTCATCTCTGTTTGTAAGAGTTATGGCATTCATAGTATGTGCACGATGGATATGGTCTCAAAGTAGAATTCCACCAGTCTCCCTTTTTGCTCGCTTGTAAGCAACATTCTGGATCAGTCTCAAACTACAACAGAAGAAATTCCTCACACATATATCTTGAGGTCTGGGGCGGGGGGCTCAGATTAGTTGTTGCAGAATTAGTCAAATGATTTTGTTGTACTTTATACAGTGGGTTGTAAATGTATTCAGCCCCTTGGTATTTCACACATTTTTATTTGTTTATGTATGGCATTTTAAATACAAAAAGTAAATCAGGTTTCTCAGTATAAAAATTTCTAAAATTATCTTCCTTAGACTCGAACTGAAAGTAAATCGCTACAATATAAATTAATTAAAAATATAAAAGCGAAGATGATGGGTTGTATAAGTAATCAGCCCCTTTGGTATAATACCTGTAAATAATCAGTTTCTTTGCCAGTTTTCTTCATACAAGTCAGGGGATGGATACATGAACATTTCAAAATCACTGAATATGTCTTGAACTTTATTTACATCAGTTATGAAGAAATACAGACAGTGTGGCACTCTATGGTAAATCTGTGTGGAGTAGACACTTCTCAAAAACTGAGTAAATGTTCAAGGAGAAGAATGAGGAAAGCCACCAAGACACCCAGACAACCCAGAAGAAGTTACAGGCTTCTGTGGCTGTGATTGCAGAAATTGTGCATAGTGCATGTTTTGCATTTTGTGTCCCTAGTTATACAGCTTCATGATGGAGGGGTTTCTTCACCAAAACATTAAGTCTGGGCTTGCATCTCAGATGCGCATTCTGGCAAATTGTAGCTGAACTTTCAGGTCTTCTTTTTAATAAAACCCTCCTGTACCACTTGATGGGTATTTTCTCCTCCAAACATTCTTAAAACCTTTAACAAGACAAACAGAGTCAAGAAATACCAGTGAGACAGAAAGTCAATTTTAGCTCGCGAGGAGTGCAAGTCAGGCTGTACACCAAAGCTACACTAAAGTCTGGCCTGCGCTCCTGCTCTTTTATTTAGGACTTCCCTACATACATGGGCGGTACAGCTCCTAAGGGGAGGAGTGATAGCGCGTGAGCTGTTGCCGCAGAACCGCTGATTGCACAATACATTCAGGACTTTCAGAACCTTTTTAATCTTGGGCTCGATTAAGATGTGTTTAAGACATCTAACGATTAATCACACTTCTTCTGACACAAGGACTAATGTATCATAATCACACTGTGGTTGGAACATTCAATTCTCTATTCTTTATCTCACTGCTCCGCTTATGGCTGCATTCTGCCTGGGTCATCTTCACATGTCCTGAAAAAGAGCTTAGTGTGCACACAGAGATACCACAACTTGCAGAAGCACGTCATGTCACATATCTTAAGTAACCTTCACCCATCACATCAGTACAGTACACTTTATCAGAGCAGAGAGTACTACATTCTACCAGAGCAGAGAACACAAAGCATGCATGATAAAATAAAACAGTGTATCTACAGAATAACTCCAACACCACTTCATCATGAAACTGTGTAACTGGGGATACAAACTGCAAAACATTCACTATGCACAATTTCGCCAATCACAGCCACAGAAGCCTGTAACTTCTGGGTTATCTGGGTGCTTTGGTGGCTTTCCTCACTCTTCTCCTTCTTGCACAGTCACTCATGAATTACCAATGGGCTGAATAATTTTGCAACCCAATGTAGGTCAAGGTTTGCCATCTCTGAACTTGTCTAAGGTCTGTCCCAAGAATGTCTTTGTGAATTTGAAGACTCTGGCAGTAATAGCACTGGACTTACGCTGAGCTCAGACAGACAGACACAAAGTCTTTGCAATACCTGATGCCTTGTTTGATGGACTTGGGTAAAAATCACTGCGTTTTAGTTTTGTGTTTGGTGTTGTATCACATATGCTTGTGGTTGTGACTTATGAATCAAAATGGTTTGAGTACCCAATACCTGCTAATCAGCTTATGAAGGTTTGCAAAAGTTAGATTTGTAAGTCTAAGCAAAACTAAACAGTATCAGTCACATTACCCCTTCCTACTTTACCATTGCTTATGTTGAATTACCTGTTGGCCTCACTATGTGATAATATAGATAATTATAGTGGGCGATTTTAACATCCACACAGATGCTGAGAATGACGGCCTCAACACTGCATTTAATCTATTATTAGACTCAATTGGCTTTGCTCAAATGTAATGAGTCCACCCACCACTTTAATCATATCTTAGATCTTGTTATGACTTATGGTATGGAAATTGAAGACTTAACAGTATTCCCTGAAAACTCCCTTCTGTCTGATCATTTCTTAATAACATTTACATTTACTCTGATGGACTACCCAGCAGTGGGTAATAAGTTTCATTACACTAGAAGTCTTTCAGAAAGCGCTGTAACTGGGTTTAAGGATATGATTCCTTCTTTATGTTCTCTAATGCTATATACCAACACAGTGCAGAGTAGCTACCTAAACTCTGTAAGTGAGATAGAGTATCTCGTCAATAGTTTTACATCCTCATTGAAGACAACTTTGGATGCTGTAGCTCCTCTGAAAAAGAGAGCTTTAAATCAGAAGTGCCTGACTCTGTGGTATAACTCACAAACTTGCAGCTTAAAGCAGATAACCCGTAAGTTGGAGAGGAAATGGCATCTCACTAATTTAGAAGATCTTCACTTAGCCTGGAAAAAGAGTCTGTTGCTCTATAAAAAAGCCCTCCGTAAAGCTAGGACATCTACTACTCATCACTAATTGAAGAAAATAAGAACAACCCCAGGTTTCTTTTCAGCACTGTAGCCAGGCTGACAAAGAGTCAGAGCTCTATTGAGCCGAGTATTCCTTTAACTTTAACTAGTAATGACTTCATGACTTTCTTTGCTAATAAAATTTTAACTATTAGAGAAAAAATTACTCATAACCATCCCAAAGACGTATCGTTATCTTTGGCTGCTTCAGTGATGCCGGTATTTGGTTAGACTCTTTCTCTCAGATTGTTCTGTCTGAGTTATTTTCATTAGTTACTTCATCCAAACCATCAACATGTCTATTAGACCCCATTCCTACCAGGCTGCTCAAGGAAGCCCTACCATTATTTAATGCTTAGATCTTCAATATGATCAATCTATCTTTATTAGTTGGCTATGTACCACAGGCTTTTAAGGTGGCAGTAATTAAACCATTACTTAAAAAGCCATCACTTGACCCAGCTATCTTAGCTAATTATAGACCAATCTCCAACCTTCCTTTTCTCTCAAAAATTCTTGAAAGGGTAGTTGTAAACAGCTAACTGATTCATCTGCAGAGGAATGGTCTATTTGAAGAGTTTCAGTCAGGTTTTAGAATTCATCATAGTACAGAAACAGCATTAGTGAAGGTTACAAATGATCTTCTTATGGCCTCAGACAGTGGACTCATCTCTGTGCTTGTTCTGTTAGACCTCAGTGCTTGCTTTTGATACTGTTGACCATAAAATTTTATTACAGAGATTATAGCATGCCATAGGGTATTAAAGGCACTGTGCTGCAGTGGTTTGAATCATATTTATCTAATACAAACCCCTGGCAAAAAATTATGGAATCACCGGCCTCAGAGGATGTTCATTCAGTTGTTTAATTTTGTAGAAAAAAGCAGATCACAGACATGACACAAAACTAAAAGTCTTTCAAATGGCAACTTTCTGGCTTTAAGAAACACTATAAGAAATCAAGAAAAAAGATTGTGGCAGTCAGTAACTGTTACTTTTTTAGACCAAGCAGAGGAAACAATATGGAATCACTCAATTCTGAGGAAAAAAATTATGGAATCCACCCTGTAAATTTTCATCCCCAAAACTAACACCTGCATCAAATCACATCTGCTCGTTGATATTGACCGTATGCCATGACATTGACCCTATGTGTCTTTTTGCAAGGAATGTTTTCACAGTTTTTGCTCTATGGCAAGATGCATTATCATCTTGAAAAATGATTTCATCATCCCCAAACATCCTTTCAATTGTCCAAAATATCAACGTAAACTTGTGCATTTATTGATGATGTAATGACAGCCATCTCCCCAGTGCCTTTACCTGACATGCAGCCCCATATCATCAATGACTGTGGAAATTTACGTTCTCTTCAGGCAGTCATCTTTATAAATCCCATTGGAACGGCACCAAACAAAAGTTCCAGCATCATCACCTTGCCCAATGCAGATTCGAGATTCATCACTGAATATGACTTTCATCCAGTCATCCACAGTCCACGATTGCTTTTCCTTAGCCCATTGTAACCTTGTTTTTTTCTGTTTAGGTGTTAATGATGGCTTTCATTTAGCTTTTCTGTATGTAAATCCCATTTCCTTTAGGCTGTTTCTTACAGTTCGGTGACAGACGTTGACTCCAGTTTCCTCCCATTCATTCCTCATTTGTTTTGTTGTGCATTTTTCGATTTTGAGACATATTGCTTTAAGTTTTCTGTCTTGACGCTTTGATGTCTTCCTTGGTCTACCAGTATGTTTGCCTTTAACAACCTTCCCATGTTGTTTGTATTTGGTCCAGAGTTTAGACCACAGCTGACTGAACACCACCATCTTTTGCAACATTGTGTGATGATTTGCCCTCTTTTAAGAGTTTGATAATCCTCTCCTTTGTGTCAATTGACATCTCTCGTGGTTGGAGCCATGATTCATGTCAGTTCCACTTGGTGCAACAGCTCTCCAAGGTGTGATCACTCCTTTTTAGATGCAGACTAACGAGCAGATCTGATTTGATGCATGTTTAGTTTTGGGAATGAAAAATTATAAGGGTGATTCCATAATTTATTCCTCAGAATTGAGTGAGTTCCATATTTTTTTTTCCTCTGCTTGGTCTAAAAAAAGTAACCGTTACTGACTGCCACAATCTTTTTTTCTTGATTTCTTATAGTGTTTCTTAAAGCCAAAAGTTGCCATTTGAAATGACTTTAGTTTTGTGTCATGTCTGTGATCTGCTTTTTTTTCTACAAAATTAAACAACTGAATGAACATCCTCTGAGGCCGGTGATTAAATAATTTTTGCCAGGGGTTGTAGATTACAATTTGTTCATGTAAATGGGGAATCTTCTTCACAGACTAAGGTTAATTATGGAGTTCCACAAGGTTCTGTGCTAGGACCAATTTTATTCACTTTATACATGCTTCCCTTAGGCAGTATTATTAGACGGCATTGCTTAAATTTTCATTGTTACGCAGATGATACCCAGCTTTATCTATCCATGAAGCCAGAGGACACACACCAATTAGCTAAACTGCAGGATTGTCTTACAGACATAAAGACATGGATGACCTCTAATTTCCTGCTTTTAAACTCAGATAAAACTGAAGTTATTGTACTTGGCCCCACAAATCTTAGAAACATGGTGTCTAACCAGATCCTTACTCTGGATGGCATTACCCTGACCTCTAGTAATACTGTGAGAAAATCTTGGAGTCCGTTTTGATCAGGATATGTCATTCAAAGCGCATATTAAAACAAATATGTAGACTGCTTTTTTGCATTTAACGCAATATCTCTAAAATTAGAAAGGTCCTTGGTCTCAGAGTGATGCTGAAAAAATAATTCATAGCATTTATTTCCTCTAGGCTGAACTATTGTAATTCATTATTATCAGGTTGTCCTAAAAGTTCCCTGAAAAGCCTTCAGTTAATTCAAAATGCTGCAGCTAGAGTACTGACGGGGACTAGAAGGAGAGAGCATATCTCACTCCATATTGGCCTCTCTTCATTGGCTTCCTGTTAATTCTAGAAATAGAATTTAAAATTCTTCTTCTTACTTATAAGGTTTTGAATAATCAGGTCCCATCTTATCTTAGGGACCTCATAGTACCATATCACCCAATAGAGCGCTTCGCTCTCAGACTGCGGGCTTACTTGTAGTTCCTAGGGTTGTAAGAGTAGAATGGGAGCTTTCAGGCTCCTCTCCTGTGGAACCAGCTCCCAATTCAGATCAGGGAGACAGACAACCCCTCTCTACTTTTAAGATTAGGCTTAAAACTTCCTTTTTGCTAAAAGCTTATAGTTAGGGCTGGATCAGTGACCCTGAACCATCCCTTAGTTATGCTGCTATAGACTTAGACTGCTGGGGGGTTCCCATGATGCACTGAGTGTTTGTTTCTCTTTTTGCTCTGTATGCACCACTCTGCATTTAATCATTAGTGATTGATCTCTGCTCCCCTCACAGACATGTCTTTTTCCTGGTTCTCTCCCTCATCCCCAACCAGTACCAGTAGAAGACTGCCCCTCCCTGAGCCTGGTTCTGCTGGAGGTTTCTTCCTGTTAAAAGGGAGTTTTTCCTTCCCACTGTCGCCAAGTACTTGCTCACAGGGGGTGCGTGTTTGACCGTTGGGGTTTTTACGTAATTATTGTATGGCCTTGCCTTACATATTAAGGTGCCTTGGTGGCAACTGTTTGTTGTGATTTGGCGCTATATAAATAAAATTGATTGATTGATTGACTATGTGTTAATGATTGATGCACCTATTGCAATTCTGTGTGTCCTGGGGGAATGTGTGGGTTGTTGTCCTCAAACAATTTGACTTTGGGCTACATAAACTGTAGTGGCTGTTTTTAAAATAAACATTGAATTTTAATGCTCAAATGATTGTACAATTACACCATTTTGCAAGGGGTAAAAATGACTTCAAAATGCATAAATTGAATAGTATTTACGCTTGTCACTGTCAGGACTCCACTGGTCTCTTTTCTCTGTTTTATGCAGAACTGTGGAACATGTATGAAGCAATAGTATATGAATCTGCTTATGAAAATTTGCTCATTATGCATGTTGTGGTTTGCAGTGCAATTATTGGTCGCAACAACTAAAGATTTCAAGAGGACCTTGTTCAGCTTTATCAAATTCATGCCTCTTGTAAGTGTCCTATTTTTTTTTTCTCCTCTTGTGTTCTATGTATTGAGATTATATCTCTTTTATATGGTAACTCAGCATTTATAGTCCATTTTAGACTGTTCTTTTCTGAAAAGTGTACAGAGGAGGCCTGATCTAATTTTTTTTAAATTAACATTTACGAGGTCTATTAGAAAAGTATCCGACCTTATTATTTTTCAAAAACCCTATGGTTTGAATCACGTGTGATTACATCAGACATGCTTCAACCCTCGTGGGGCATGCGAGAGTTTTTTCATGCCGGTCGGTTACGTCATTCGCCTGTGGGCATCTTTGAGTGAGGAGTCGTCCACCCGCTCGTCGATTTTTTTTTTTTTCATTGTTTAGGAATGGCTCAGAGACTGTTGCTTGTTTGATAAAAATTTTTTCAAAAACTGTAAGGCACAACTGAGTGGACAACCATTCAATAAATTCAGCTGGTTTTCGGTAAAAATTTTAACGGCTGATGAGAGATTTTGGTCTGGTAGTGTCGCTTTACGGACGGTCCACGGCGCTGACGGCGATCTGCGCTTTGAGGCGGCAGCGTCTCGCTGTTTCAAGTTGAAAACTTCCACATTTTCAGGCTCTGTTGACGCAGTAAGTCGTCAGAGAACAGAGAACTTTCAGAAGAAGTCGGCATGAGGAGTTTATTCGGACATTCCATTGTTAACGGTCATTTTGTAATGAAAGAACGTGCGGGCAGAGTCGCATGTCGGGCTGGACCCGACCGCGGGGGTCGCGGCAGGAAAAACACCTCCGTTGGAATCTTAACGGGCAAGTTGGAACATGCCCAAGCTGTTAAACAATTTCTCAGTTACTCACTTGTTGAAAGCCATTAAAAGCCGCCTGAATTCTACAAATGGTTTTCAACACGGAGGTGTTTTTCCTGTCGCGGCGCACACAGATTTGCCCGAGTCGTCACGGAAACGACTCGGCGAATTTGCGCGTACGTCTTTCATTAAAAAAAATGTCCTTAAACAGTGGAATGTCCGCATAAATTCCTCATGCCGGCCTCTTCTGAATCTTCTCTGTTCTCTCACAATGTCCTGGGTGATTAAGCCTTAAATTAGGATGTTTAAGCTCGAAACAGGCCGACGACAGCGCCTGGAAGCGCTGCAGGACGTCCCGCTCCGTGGGGAAGTCCTTACACCGACAGAAACACCCCATAATCTCTCATCAGCCGTTAAACTTTTCACAGAAAACCATCTTAATTTCTCGAATAGTGTCCACTCGGATATTCCTCACAGGTCCGAAAAATTTTGATAAAGCAACGCGCGCCGTCTCGAGCAGCGTGTGAAACAAAGGAATTCAGCCGAGAGGGCGGGACCACATCTCACTCAAGGCCTGCCCACAGGGAAATGACGTCACTGACACGCGTAAAAAAACTCACGCATGCGCACAAGGGTTCAAGCATGATTGGTGTAATCGCATGTCATTCAAATCCATATAGTTAAAAAAAAAATAAATAAAAGGGTCGGTTTATTATCTAAGAGACCTCGTATTAATTTATCATTTTTTGTGTTTACTAACTTTTCTATCACTTTATTTAGTCATTTCATGCTTTTTGAGTGATTACTATGCTAAAGAGCCATTTGATGCAGTGGTTGTATGATTCATTGTTGGTGAATTTGATGTTTTGTTCATCACTTTACATTGGGTTCTTGCATGCTTCTCCAACCCCTTTTTGTTACCGTTTTAAAATGTACAAAGCATTTAACAAAATTGGTCATACTGATGTTGTTTGCATCTTTCTCTTCACTCTCCCCTGCCCTCCTAGATAGCCCTGGTTTAACAACTTCCTTAAGTTGGGGGCTTAATGAATTGAAGCTTAGGTTTCGTGAGAGACTCACCAAGAACCTCTATGATCAGTATCTGCAGTAAGTACGACCACCACATCACCGTATTTTTCTTAGTATAACTCACTTCTCTTCACTTCACTTTTTTTTTTTACTACTTTGAGATGTCCAGAGCCACTTGCATACAAAAAACAAAACGAAAAATTCATGACAAGGAATTTTCTTTACACTTGAAATGAGAAACACTATTAAACAGGGCTTGATTACTTTCAGCACGGCTATCCTAAAATAGGAAATGGACAGAATGTGGGTAAAATGTAATGAAATGGAGCAGACTGACTAAATATGATTCAATTAAGTACTTTTATTAAATTTTGTTAATGAAATGGAGACTGATAATAACGATATGGGGGTAAAACATAACGAAATGGAGCAGACTGACCCATTGACTGAAGTTTCATCTCTTGAACACCAGATGGCGGACCTACCCCTACTACAAGTACTGAGCGCATCTCGCAAAAAACAAAAGCCAAACAGTTAAATAAATCTACTTCTTTGGAGTCAGTCTTGTTAACGCTGCTCCATTTCGTTACATTTTACCCCCCATTTTGTCATTATTAGTCCCCATTTTGTCCATTTCGTGTTTTAGTATGGCCCTTTTCAGCACGTTTAAAACTGAGGAATGTCGCACTTAAGGCGTTCTTTTTATGAAAGATAGTCGTGGTGTTACTATTTTCAGTGATGAAAGATTCCCGGCAATCCAGATATTTACTTCTGTGGGGAATTTTGAGTTATTTTTTGGCCCAAACAGTTGGTGGCAGTAATGTACTGTGTTGGTTTGCAAACCACCAATAAACCTGAAAGTTATTTTTGTTTTTCTGGCCCTAGTCGTATTTAGTTTGTGTGCTGATGTCATGAAGTTTGTATATGTAAAATCGTTTGGAAACATCTCTGAGACGCCACAGTGGATATTAAGTGTGATGTTTTTTGCATCCTGATCTGAGGACTGAAGGATAAAATGTTACATGCCACTGCTTGTCCACACAAATGGGGGTTGCCATTACAGATTTTAATGTGAACTCCTTGCTGTGCTGAAACTACAAGCAAAAAGGACCAAAACAGCAACCCAACTTTTTTGTTAATTATTGTTTATACACAAAAGATAACACTCCAGGTAAGTCTTTGATATCTACGAGTCATGACAGCGCCATGTGGAAGCAACCCAGTGCCGAGACGATGTAGGTCAATGCCACAACAACACGAGGGACGCAAAGGACGAAGCCAGTCGGGTGCCAAAAACTAAACATGTTTAATTTTTTTTGTGTGTGTGTCCTGTGCTCAATGCAGAAATTAAGTAGTTTCAACGCAAGTCAGGGCAACGCAATGGCACTCGACGTGACTGGAAGCCACACCCTCACAATACGTTACCCGACGCCAATTTATGATTCCTGCTGTGTTCCATTGTTCCCGAAGTATAACTCACGCAAGATTGTTTTTATACCGTGTACACAATGCAGTAAAACTACACGCTCAAAGAGCACAGAAAAAAATATGCTGCTGCTGCAGCTCCTCGCTCTTCTCTCACAGATGTGTTTAAATAAAGTCCATAAAAGTCCTGCTCACAGACTGATTGTCAGAGAGAGGACATGTCCATATTCAGTAAAAAGTCCGGACATCTCCAGTCCACTCACGGAACATTCGTTCGCGTGCGCACGTGAACAATTAAAAGAAAAAAAAAAACTGTCTGGCTGCTGCAGTTCCTCGCTCTCTGCTCAAACTCTCTCCTCATTGTGTTAAATTAAGGACAAAAAAAGAACATAAGTCCTGCTCATAGACTGATCGCCAGAGACAGGACATGTCCACATCAAGTATAACTCCAGACGTCTCCACATTTACACACAGACGGTTCCTTCATGCACATGCTCGCGCAGCTCGCCGTCAAAGGAAGAAAGATAAACTATAACAGAACTCAGAGCGCACACCTGCAGCTCAGCACAAGAACAAATATAAACAAGAAGAGAAATCGGAGTGCAGTCTGGCTGCAGCCAAACCCTCTATAATTTCACACTGGGCCAACTTCGAGTTGCTTCCTGTGGCTTCATGACGACACAGGAATGTCTGCCTCAGGTGTGTGCAGCAGGGGGGCAGAGAGGAGGAGAGGACGCAGAGGAATCAGAGTGCACAGTTTGGCTGCAGCCAGACTGTGCTCTCTGATTTCTCTTCTAGTTTATATTTGTTCTTGTGCAGGTCTGCACTGAGTTCTGTTCTAGTTTATTTTTCTTACTTTGACTGCAAGCTGCATGCACACACACGCGAACGAACAGTCCGTGAGTAAATGTGGAGAAGTCTGGAGTTATACTTGATGTGGACATGTCCTGTCTCTGACAATCAGTCTGTGAGCAGGACTTATGTCCTTTTTTTGTCCTTTATTTAACACAGTGATGAGAGATAGAGTTTGAGTGGAGAGCGAGGAACTGCAGCAGCCAGACAATTGGTTGTTTTTTTTTTGTGTGTAAATGACGAATCGTGCGTGAGTGGACTGGAGATGTCAGGACTTTTTACTGGATGTGGACATGTCCTGTCTCTGGCAATCAGTCTGTGAGCAGAACTTTATGGACTTTATTAATCACAGTTGTGAGAGAATTTAAGTGCGAGGAGCTGCAGCAGCAGTCAGGCTGCAATCAGCATTTGTTTTCTGTGCTCTTTCTGAGCGTGTAGTTTCACTGCATTGTGTACATGGTATAAAAACAATCCTGCATGATTTATGCTGTGGGAACAATGGAACACAGCAGGAATCATAAATTGGTGTCTGGTAACGTATTGTGAGGGTGTGGCTTCCAGTCACGTTGAGTGCCGTTGTGTTGCCCCGACTTCTGTTGAAACCACTTAATTTCTGCGTCGAGCACAGGAAACAAAAAAAATTAACCGTTTAATTTTTGGCATCCGATTCGCTTCATCCTTTGCGTCCCTCGCGCTGTTGTGGCATTGAGCTGCATCGCCTCGGCACTGGATTGCTTCCACGTGCCGTCGTCATGACGGCGCATGACGCAAATTGAAGTGAGCTCGGTGTGATAGGGGCATTTGGAAAGAATTTACTTCAGATTGTCGCCATGCATACTCACTCACTCACTCATCTTCAACTGCTTACTCCACTTAAGGGTCGCATGGGGCTGGAGCCTATCTCAGCAGTCATAGAGCATGAGGCGGGGTACACCCTGGATAGGGCGCCAGTCTGTTGCAGGGCCATGCAAACTCGAGCTTGATAAATCTACATTTTATGGTTCTTTAGTTATATGGGCTGAAATATTCAGCTGAAGGAAAATATGATAAACATTTCAGATACTTATAAGTCAGATATTTATAAGGTAAATGTTTGTGCGCTGTTTTGCACGACACATAAATTGTCAGTATCCAGAAATGCTGATGTCTTCAGGTGGACAGAAAAATCTGTTGTTGTTTCCCATTTATATGTGAATAAGAATCAAATTTAAAACCAAATCTGTGTCCCTGAGAACTAAAGTTACAACCCCAATTCCAATGAAGTTGGGATGTTGTGTAAAATGTAAATAAAAACAATACAATGATTTGCAAAGCCTCTTCAACCTATATTCAGTTGAGTACACCACAAAGATAAGATATTTAATGTTCTAACTGATAAACTTTGTTTTTGTGCAAATATTTGCTAATTTTGAAAAGGATGCCTGCAGCATGTTTCAAAAAAGCTGGGACAGTGGTATATTTACCACTGTTACATCACCTTTCCTTCTAACAACACTCAATAAGCGTTTGGGAACTGAAGACACTAATTGTTGAAGCTTTGTAGGTGGAATTCTTTCCCATTCTTGCTTAATGTACAACTTCAGTTGTTCAACAGTCCAGGGTCTCCATTGTCATATTTTGCGCTTCATAATGTGCCACACATTTTCAGTGGGCGACAGGTCTGGACTGCAGGCAGGCCAGTCTAGTACCCACACTCTTTTACTACGAAGCCACGCTGTTGTAACGTGCAGAATTTGGCTTGGCATTGACTTGCAAGCAGGGATGTCCCTGAAAAAGATGTTGCTTGGATGGCAGCATGTGTTGCTCCAAAACCTGGATGTACCTTTCAGCATTGATGGTGCCAACACAGATGTGTAAGTTGCCCATGGCATGGGCACTAACACACCACATACCATCACAGATGCTGGCTTTTGAACTTAGCACTAGTAACAATCTGGATGGACTTTTTCCCCTTTTGTCCGGAGGGCACGACGTCCATGATTTTCAAAAACAATTTGAAATGTGGACTCATCAGACCACAGCACACTTTTCCATTCTGCGTCTGTCCATTTCAAATGAGCTCGGGCCCAGAGAAGGCGGCGCCGTTTCTGGATGTTGTTGATGTATGGCTTTTGCTTTGCATGGTAGAGTTTTAACTTGCACTTTTCGATATAGCGACGAACTGTGTTAACTGACAATGGTTTTCTGAAGTGTTCCTGAGCCCACGCGGTAAGATCCTTTACACAATGATGTCGGTTTTTAATGTAGTGCTGCCTGAGGGATCGAAGGTTACGGGCATTCAGTGTTGGTTTTCGGCCTTGCCGCTTGCGTGTAGAAAGTTCTCTGAATCTTCTCACTATATTATGGACTGTAGATGATGGAATTCCTAAATTCCTTGCAATTGAATGTTGAGAAACATTGTTCTTAAACTGTTGGACAGTTGTTCACAAAGTGGTGATCCTCGCCACATCTTTGCTTGTGAGTGGCTGAGCCTTTTGGGGATGCTCTTTTTATACCCAGTCGTGACACTCGCCTGTTTCCAGTTAACCTGTTCACCTGTGGAATGTTCCAAACATATGTTCTTTGAGCATTCATCAACTTTCCCAGTCTTTTGTTGCCACTGTCCCAGCTTTTTTTAAAATATGTTGCAGGCATCCATTTCAAAATGAGCAAATATTTGTACAAAAACAAAAAAGTCCATCAGTTTGAACATTAATATCTTGTCTTTGTGGTGTATTCAATTGAATATAGGTTGAAGAGGATTTGCAAATCATTGTATTCCGTTTTTATTTACATTTCACACAACGTCCCAACTTCATTGGTATTGGGTTTGTATAATTTATTATAAACTAATAACTCATAGCAGTGCCTTTTTGAAAGAGTTTTATGGAACTTTTTGACAGCTCAAAAAGCTTAATGCAATCATTTTACCTGTTAGTGGTGAAGGTGTTAAACTTGTTGGGAGATTAATTTATCCCCGTAGTGACATTCATGTCACCGGCACTGACATTCATTGTTTGATTTGTGAAAATTCTTAAAGTTGTATTTAAATGGGCAAACTTGGGGGGCTTAGTACTTGCTTGCTTACTTAGTCCTCTTGCGTATGCATTTAACTGGCCAGTTCAGCCAGTCATGTTCATCTACACCGGTTCCATGACAGCTGTTCTGCCTGGTCCAGAGTGATATTGCGTGCCTTAAGGTCCTGGGCTATCACATCAAGTGTACAGGTGCCGGGGCCCCGGCTGTTTCCATCCTGCTTGAGGAGGGTTAAACTCCAGGATGGCAGTCATCGGGTGCTTGGGTGGAAAGCGCATGATTTGTCCAAACAAACCGAATCATTACATTGCTGCAAGGTGGGTGGCTGTTGGATCTGTCCTCTGAGGTCTTTCTTGGACATGTTTTCAAATCAGTGGGTGCCTTCTATCTTCCTACAAGCCCTACTGTTGAAGCAGTTGATCCTGAATGACAGTATGCCAGGTTTCAGATCCATACAGAAGAAATAGTACTACCAAGGCATTGTAGATAGTTTTGTTTGTTGGGAGATGTGTTGAGCTCTACACAGTGATTACATAACTACTGATGCCAGTGCTTTATGGTGATCAGTTACTTGTTTTAGGTCACCTGTCTTGGAGACTATTTAACAGAGGTGCTTGAAGTAGGATATGAATTTTACGGTAGTGTTATCAGCCAGACAATTTACAATCCAGCAGGTGCAGGGTGCTGGGGAAAAAAATTCTGTCACTGTTTCTAAAGAACCGGAGCTCTCTGGCTGCTTTTTGTTCACTTTGTTCTCTTCCTTCAGGGGTTTCACTTACTACAAAATGGGAAATCTGGACAACCGGATAGCTAATGCAGATCAACTTCTCACACAGGATGTGGAGAAGTTTTGCAACAGTGTGGTAGACCTCTACTCCAACCTCAGCAAGGTACACCACCTTTATGCTTAAGCCAGTCTAAACAAAATCAACACATTTTGTAGTGTAAATGCCGAGAAGCTTAGAAATATTGTGCGTGACTGCTAGTTAAGATTCTGGCCTGGTTTTGGCAGAATGGTATTCTGTGGCAACATGAAAAGTATCAAATTTGACTCTATCTGGAAGTAATCATTCCAAGTTAAATGTACCACATAACAAGTCTAGCTGATACACACTTGATAGTTTATCAGAGGATATTAATATTTTGAGAAACTGTTTTTGTCTTCCAGCCTCTCTTGGACATTGGTTTGTACATCTTCAAGCTGACAAGTGCCATTGGTGCTCAGGTGAGCAGTGTAACTACTGTAGATTTTGGAGTATGTTGGTGCTTTATGTTGCTCCAAGCAAGGTAATGCATTTTGAAGATTAAGGCATGTTTATTTTGAACATAATTCCTCTGTTAGAAAACTGACATCAATAGTTGCAATAAAGATTAGCGCAGTACTCAAAGTTCCATCTTTCATCAAGGGATTAACAACAGGCGAGCAGGCAATTTTAAGGTCTCTTAAAAATAAATAAAATTAAAAGATGTAAATATTCCACCCTTTGTCAAGTCATGTTGACAGAGATACTGAGATACTTGTATAAATTACAATGAGCGTTTAAGAAAGAAATCTTACAAGACTACGGGTTAGGGCACATAGTGATGTTATGCTCGAAGCAGACGGCCCGACACAGTATCGATCTTTTAAAGCAGAAGTGTCACTGCAAGATGTTTAGATGCCTCACTTCACCCTGCAAAAAAAATCACATGACTCCCCAAATGAAGCATCGTTATGTCACATGCATATTGGCAAATTGTCACACGGATTTGAAACTCTTGTAGTGCTTATAAACAGGCACAGTTCCTCTATTCTTCATGTTATTTTATTTTGAGAGGAGAGTAAATGGTAAATTAATTGGTTTTGTTGCAAAGTTTTTTTTTGTTTTGTTTTTTTGTCTGCCAAGGATGTAATAAAATCATAGGCATTTATTTATTTGTCTCTCTGTTAGCAGGATTACATCAGAACTACTGCATGGATTTTGACAAAATTTTTGCCACAGAATACTCCATTAAATTTTGGAGCTTTCACGTTATATAGTCTTGGAAGGATTATGTAAAAACTACTTCAGATTCTCACCAAATTTGCAGCACAGATACATATTAGGGCATGGAAAACTCCACTGAATTTTGGAGGTGGTCCTGATTCTAGCTCAAGATTTCACTTTGTAGGCTTTTAAGGATTATGTCAAAACTATTGCACAGATTTAGACAAAATTTTCACCACAGATGGCTACTAGGCCATGGGAGACTCCATTAAATTTTGGAGTGGATTGGGATCAAGATCCCATATCTGGATAATTTCTTAATTTTCACCATTTTGAGGATCATCTCAAATCTGCTTGATGAATCTTGACAAAATTAAAATCACATGTAGCTATTGTGCAAAGGAAGACCCTTTTAGTGTTGGATGTTGGGAGTGATCTGGATCAATATGCAGGTTCTGCAGCAGAAAGATACAACGACATGCTTGTGAATTAAATATCAAATTACTACATCTGGATCAGTTGGACCATTCTGGATCATTATGCAGTTATTGCATTTTGTTGTGGAATCCGGATCCAGGTAAATTCTGGGTCATGATGTGAATCACATATCTCTTATTTTGAGTCCTCATCAACCCTTGGCAGATGTCAGAAATCTCTGATTACTCTTGTTTATGTATGCTTTAGGTGCATTGCTTTGTCTGCTATCCAAACAGCATTTTTTTTTTTTTTAGTTTTATCTGTATTTTGCCAGTTTTGGACAACTTTTCGTGTTGAAACATCAAGTTTTTCTGGCCACACTGATCATGATCATGTTTAGTGTTGTATAAATTACACTGCAAAAATGTTTGAGAATCACTGGGTTAGGGGGTTGCTAAGATGATATTTTCTCTCTTGCTTTCTCATTTTACTGTTTATATCATGTGTGCTCATGGTTGTTACACAACATGTTCTCTTAAATGAAATACCCAGTCTGTCCCCCTTCCATTACACAGGGACCAGCCATTATGATGGCCTATTTGCTGATCTCTGGTCTGTTCCTGACCAGACTGAGGAGACCCATTGGGAAGATGACTGTCACTGAACAACGCTTTGAGGGAGAGTACCGCTATGTCAACTCTCGCCTAATCACAAACAGGTACAGGCCGCAGAAACCTAAACTTGATTTGCTGTCCTTTTTTGTTTGTACTGATGTGACATGTTTAAATTATTTCCCTAATTTTAGCGAGGAGGTTGCTTTCTATAACGGAAACTTGAGGGAAAAACAGATCATTCATGCGACCTTCAAGAAACTGGTCGGTAACACATCTGATAACAATGAAGACGTACAATTTTAATTTAATCTGCTATACATGATCAAACAAGCAGAGCACTGCCCAGAGAAGTAATGTTTTGCTTTTCACACTTTAAGAAACTTTAAAGTCTTGTTTGTTGGCCAGTTTCTGGATATTTACCATATATCTTGACAACTTTACTAGTCCTCATTATAGTGTTTAAAATCTATATTTTGATTTTTGTCTTTGCAGGTAGATCACTTACATAATTTTATATTCTTTCGTTTCTCCATGGGCTTTGTTGACAGCATGATTGCCAAGTGTAAGTGAAATATTTTTATTTTGACAATCACTTGTGTATATTTAAAAAGGTACAAGTAATTCCTACTGTCATATCAAATGCAAGCAATGTTGTAGGTACAGTTGGCCAGAGGTTTGCATACAGTTCTCATGGACATGAATGTGGTAATGCTGATTATGGTAATACTGTTTTACTGACTTATTTTAACTGTTTCAAATATATCATACTGTATTTTTGGGGGTAGAATGATTATACAGTATGCATCTTTAACAGAAAAAACCCAGCCTCATAGGTTTTCGAGTACAAGCATTCACTGGCCCTTAAAAAGTATCACCTTGTTAAACAGACACCATCAACAATCTTCTGGCAGAATTGTAGTTGGATATTAGATTGTTCTTCTTGGTGGAAGTTGGCAGAGCACAATTGTATTACACTCAGCAAAAATATAAGCGCAACACTTTTGGTTTTGCTCCCATTTTGTATGAGATGAACTCAAAGATCTAAAACTTTTTCCACATACACAATATCACCATTTCCCTCAAATATTGTTCACAAACCAGTCTAAATCTGTGATAGTGAGCACTTCTCCTTTGCTGAGATAATCCATCCCACCTCACAGGTGTGCCATATCAACATGCTGATTAGACACCATGATTAGTGCACAGGTGTGCCTTAGACTGTCCACAATAAAAGGCCACTCTGAAAGGTGCAGTTTTATCACACAGCACAATGCCACAGATGTCGCAAGATTTGAGGGAGCGTGCAGTTGGCATGTTGACAGCAGGAATGTCAACCAGTGCTGTTGCTCGTGTATTGAATGTTCATTTCTCTACCATAAGCCGTCTCCAAAGGCGTTTCAGAGAATTTGGCAGTACATCCAACCAGCCTCACAACCGCAGACCACGTGTAACCACACCAGCCCAGGACCTCCACATCCAGCATGTTCACCTCCAAGATCGTCTGAGACCAGCCACTCAGACAGCTGCTGAAACAATCGGTTTGCATAACCAAAGAATTTCTGCACAAACTGTCAGAAACCGTCTCAGGGAAGCTCATCTGCATGCTCGTCGTCCTCATCGGGGTCTCGACCTGACTCCAGTTCGTCGTCGTAACCGACTTGAGTGGGCAAATGCTCACATTCACTGGCGTTTGGCACGTTGGAGAGGTGTTCTCTTCATGGATGAATCCCGGTTCACACTGTCCAGGGCAGATGGCAAGATGGCAGACAGCGTGTGTGGCGTTGTGTGGGTGAGCGGTTTTCTGATGTCAATGTTGTGGATCGAGTGGCCCATGGTGCCGGTGGGGTTATGGTATGGGCAGGCGTCTGTTATGGACGAAGAACACAGGTGCATTTTATTGATGGCATTTTGAATGCACAGAGATACCGTGACGAGATCCTGAGGCCCATTGTTGTGCCATACATCCAAGAACATCACCTCATGTTGCAGCAGGATAATGCACGGCCCCATGTTGCAAGGATCTGTACACAATTCTTGGAAGCTGAAAATGTCCCAGTTCTTGCATGGCCGGCATACTCACCGGACATGTCACCCATTGAGCATGTTTGGGATGCTCTGGACCGGCGTATACGATGGCGTGTAACAGTTCCTGCCAATATCCAGCAACTTCGCACAGCCATTGAAGAGCAGTGGACGAACATTCCACAGGCCACCATTGACAACCTAATCAACTCTATGCGAAGGAGATGTGTTGCACTGCAAATGGTGGTCACACCAGATACTGACTGGTATCCCCCCCCCCAATAAAACAAACTGCACCTTTCAGAGTGGCCTTTTATTGTGGGCAGTCTACGGCACACCTGTGCACTAATCATGGTGTCTAATCAGCATCTTGATATGGCACACCTGTGAGGTGGGATGGATTATCTCAGCACAGGAGAAGTGCTCACTATCACAGATTTAGACTGGTTTGTGAACAATATTTGAGGGAAATGGTGATATTGTGTATGTGGAAAAAGTTTTAGATCTTTGAGTTCATCTCATACAAAATGGGAGCAAAACCAAAAGTGTTGCGTTTATATTTTTGTTGAGTGTAGTTTCCTGTTGTGAATCAGACTTTTACCCATAGTTCAGAAATTTGCAACAAGATTGATGTTGTGATGAAAGGTTTACTGACCTAGACTTTGTTGATGATGCTGTGATATTTGTAGAATTACTAGATGCCCCAGTTGCAACACTTTAGAAGCTGAATGAGGTATTGGACTATCTGGATGTGCAATTGTCCTTGATCAATAATGATATCCTGGTTTTTGGGGACTATGTGGACTCTGCAATCAGATGTGTGTCTGTACATGGTCAAAGTGTGGAACTAGAGATTCACTTTTCTCAGCATTGACATTCAAGAGCTTATGGGAACATGAGGTCCCTGGATAGTGTGTGTTTCACTTCCCTGGGCACAGTCCACTGTGTAGGTTCCTCAGTGTTGGTGGCCCCAGTAACTGTAAAAGGCCAAGGCTTGGCTATGACAGACAGATGACTACTTTTAGGAGGTGGGAATAAACCAATCTGCCTAGATCAGAGGTCTCAAACTCATTCCAGAAAGGGCAGAGAGGGTGCAAGTGTTTTGTGCAACCACCCACTCCACTGCAAAGAAATGATTAAAAGCCCAACATTGACATGACCTTGTTTGCAATGAGCACATATAAAAGTTGGATCACGAATGTATGATTAATGTTTGCTTGCTGTTAAGGTGCATTTCTACTTCACAAAAGTACCACTACTCGGCTCGACTCTACTTGTTTTTTGTTTTTTGCTTTTCTATTAGGGTTAGTACCGGGTACCGGTTGCTTTGGTACCTGCTCAGGATCGGTTCCAAATGAGCAGAGCCGATACTAAAATGTGACGTCAACAGACTGCCAGCCACTGATTGGTCAGAGAATGTCGTCACTGGATGAGTCATGAGCGTGCCGACTGAGACGAGAATCAAAACCCGGCATTTTTAAATAGTCACAGCAGTGTTACACCGACCGTCCTTTTCTTTCGTTTCACGGCAAGTTTTTTTTTTTTTACTCGCACAAAACCACACCGTGGTCTGTGGATGAGTTGCGGACGTTTCTGTGTTTGGTGGCGGAGAGAGAATACAGAGAGGTGGATGAAAATCTCCCAGTCTTTGGCCGTGCCAGGGCATTACAGGAATGCTGAGAACAGCTGAAAAAGCTTAAAAGTGATTACAGGACCACGACTGGAGTAGGTCAGACTGTAAGGGCTAGAAACGGTTCGGCCGCAGGAACGCTGTTCATGGACACCGACCGGCGAGCACCCGGAGGAGGCAGGATGACCGCAACTCGACCACGGCTTTGTTGGAAGCGATGGAGGGTAAGTGTTTTTGTGACTTTGTCTGTAGTCTGCTTGAAAGCACCGTTTAACGTTACTTATCCCATTCGTGGGAAGCACACATTAACAAACAAAGATTTTGAGTCTAAACTTATGTTAAAGTAACATCGTTGTTTCATGTATGCAGACACAGTGAGCTAGCTGATTGCTAAATAGCGAGCTAGCTAACTCCGTGCTCCACTTTAAAGCATTAACTTCTGACAGAAGAACACCTAAACTCAGCATGACAACAAACATGTACATTTGACTCATTTAGTGCCATTACTGTGATGTTTTTTGTTTTTTTTTTTGTTTTTTTTACATGTCACCATTTTGTGTATTTGTTGAAGAATCCAGTTCCATAAGCAAGGAGGGTTCGACCATCAGCTTCAACGTCCAGCACCACACAGCAACGTGTTATCACTGGTAAGAATAACGTGTCTCACATCACGTGACTTTCCAAAATACGATACATAGTGAGGAAAATAGGTATTTGAACACCGTGCGATTTTGCAAGTTCTCCCACTTAGAAATCATGGAGGGGTCTGAAATTTTCATCTTAGGTACATGTCCACTGTGAGAGACATAATCTAAAAAAAAAAAATAAAAATCCGGAAATCACAACGTATGATTTTTTTTTTTTTTTTTTTTTTTTTTTTTTTTTTATAATTTATTTGTATGTTACTGCTGCAAATAAGTATTTGAACACCTACCAACCAGCAAGAATTCTGGCTCTCACAGACCTGTTAATTTTTCTTTAAGAAGCCCTCTTATTCTGCACTCTTTACATGTATTAGTTGCACCTATTTGAACTTGTTACCTGTATAAAAGATACCTGTTCACACACTCAATCAATCACACTCCAACCTGTCCACCATAGCCAAGACCAGAGAGCTGTCTAAGGACACCAGGGACAAAACTGTAGACCTGCACAAGGCTGGAATGGACTACAGGACAACAGGCAAGCAGCTTGGTAGAAGACAACAACTATTATGATTATTTATTAGAAAGTGGAAGAAACACAAGATGACTGTCAATCTCCCTTAGTCTGGGATTCCATGCAAGATCTCACTTTGTGAGGTAAGGATGATTCTGAGAAAGCTCAGAACTACACAGGAGGACCTGGTCAATGACCTGAAGAGAGCTGGGACCACAGTCACAAAGATTACATTAGTTGCACATGATGCTGTCATGGTTTAAAATCCTGCAGGGCAGCAATGTCCCCCTGCTCAAGCCAGCACATGTCCAGGCCCATTTGAAGTTCACAAGTGACCATCTGGATGATCCAGAGGAGGCATGGGAGAAGGTCATGTGGTCAGATGAGACCAAAATAGAGCTTTTTGGAATCAGCTCCACTTGCCATGTTTAGAGGATGAGAACAACTCCAAGAAAACCATCCCAACCGTGAAGCATGGGGGTGGAAATATCATACTCTGGGGGTGCTCTTCTGCAAAGGGGACAGGACGACTGCACCGTATTGAAGGGAGGATGGATGGGGTCATGTATTGTGAGATTTTGTCAAACATCCTCCTTCCCTCAGTAAGAGCATTGAAGATGGGTCATGGCTGGGTCTTCAGCATGACAATGACCCCAAACACACAGCCAGGACAACTAAGGAGGGGCTCCGTAAGAAGCATTTCAAGGTCCTGGAGTGGCCTTGCCAGTCTCCAGACCTGAACTCAATAGAAAATCTTTGGAGGGAGCTGAAATTCCAAACCTGAAAGATCTAGAGAAGATCTGTTTGGAGGAGTGGACCAAAATCCCTGCTGCACTGTGTGCAAACCTGGTGAAAAACTACAGGAAATGTTTGACCTCTGTAATTTCAAACAAAGGCTACTGTACCAAATATTAACAGTGATTTTCACAGGTGTTCAAATATTTATTTGCAGCAGTAACATACAAATAAATTATTAAAAAAAACATACATTGTGATTTCTGGATTTTTTTTTTTTTTTAGATTATGTCTCTCACAATGGACATGAACTTAAGATGAAAATTTCAGACCCCTCCATGATTTCTAAGTGGGAGAACTTGCAAAATCGCACGGTGTTCAAATACTTATTTTCCTCACTGTATATACAGGGTGATGACACCCTCCCCCCCACCTTAACCAAAAAAAAAACCCCAAAACCCATAAATATTGTAATAAATCCCACAAAGCTGGACCTTCCCAAAGTTTTCAGTTGGCTTGATCTTGGTGGCTTTGTATAAAAGTCATGTTATTTCAAAATTATGCTGCAAATGGTGTGATTTGTTGGAGCATAATTTTGAAAGACACATAATTTTTATGCAAAGTGACCAAGATAACTGAAACTCTGGGGAATCATCATACGGACACTGAAGGTTTTTTTTTTGTTTTTTTTTGTAGGATTTTATGATTCTTGTGGGGGTTTATTTTGGGAGGGGGGGGGTCACTCTCTCTGTGTGTGTGTATATATATATACACACACACACACACACAGTGAGGAAAATAAATATTTGAACACCCTGCGATTTTGCAAGTTCTCCCACTTACAAATCATGGAGGGGTCTGAAATTTTCATCTTAGGTGTAGGTCTACTGTGAGAGACATAATCTAAAAAAAAATTAAAATCCGGAAATCACAATGTATGATTTTTTTTTTTTAAGTAATTTATTTGTATGTTACTGCTGCAAATAAGTATTTCAACACCTGTGAAAATCAGTGTTAATATTTGGTATTGTAGCCTTTGTTTGCAGTTACAGAGGTCAAAGGTTTCCTGTAGTTTCTCACCAGGTTTGCACACACTGCAGCAGGTATTTTGGTCCATTCCTCCACACAGAGCTTCTCTAGATCAGCCAGGTTACTGGGCTGTCGCTGAGAAACACAGAGTTTGAGCTCCCTCCAAAGATTTTCTATTGGGTTTAGGTCTGGAGACTGGCCAGGCCACTCCAGAACCTTGATATGCTTCTTACGGAGCCACTCCTTGGTTATCCTGGCTGTGTGCTTCGGGTCATTGTCATGTTGGAAGACCCACCCATGACCCATCTTCAATGCTCTAACTGAGGGAAGGAGGCTGTTCCCCAAAATCTCACAATACATGGCCCCGGTCATCCTCTCCTTAATACAGTGCAGTCGTCCTGTCCCATGTGCAGAAAAATACCCCCAAAGCATGATGCTTCCACCCCCATGCTTCACAGTAGGCACGGTGTTTTTGGGATGGTACTCAGCATTCTTCTTCCTCCAAACACGGCGAGTGGAATTGAGACCAAAAAGTTCTATTTTGGTCTCATCTGACCACATAACTTTCTCCCATGACTCCTCTGGATCATCCAAATGGTCATGGGCAAACTTAAGACAGGCCTGGACGTGTGCTGATTTAAGCAGGGGAACCTTCCGTGTCATGCATGATTTTAACCCATGACGTCTTAGTGTATTACCCACAGTAACCTTGGAAACAGTGGTGCCAGCTCTCTTCAGGTCATTGACCAGCTCATCCCGTGCAGTTCTGGGCTGATTCCTCACCTTTCTTAGGATGATTGATATGCCATGAGGTGGGATCTTGCATGGAGTCCCAGTCTGAGGGAGATTGACAGTCATGTTTAGCTTCTTCCATTTTCTAATAACTGCTCCAACACTTGATTTGCCCCGTAGCCCTTTCCAGCCTTGTGGAGGTCTACAATTTTGTCTCTGGTGTCTTTGGACAGCTCTTTGGTTTTAGCCATGTTAGTAGTTGGAGTCTTACTGACTGTGTGGGGTGGACAGGTGTCTTTATGCAGCTAACGACCTCAAATAGGTGCTTCTAATTTGGAATAAGTGGAGTGGAGGTGGACTTTTTCGAGGCGGACTAACAGGTCTTTGAAGGCCAGAATTTCTGTTGTGTGTTGGGAGGTGTGGCTGGATGTTTTGGTGTTCTTTTCTTTTCTTTGCTCTTCAGGTGGCATGAGAACTGATTTGTCTGTGGAGAAGGTGCTGGCTGAAGAATCCTCACCCTCATCAACATCATGAGTAGCACCTGTGACTGGTGCTCACATGCAACCTTAAAGACTTTCAGCTGAAGCAGATAATTGGATGGCGTTCTGCATTTAAGGCATGTGTGATTCAAGCAGAACTGCCGGGAACTCGACCTTGTGATGTTCGTTTGTGAGACGCTGAGGACCGCGCCTGGGGTTGACACATCGAGCCCGTGGAGCAGGGAGGGGTGAGGACACGTGCTGTCAGCACACATTAAAGGTGATTAAGTGTTTGACTAATTGTTGATAGTAACTTGGTGTTTTGTTACACAGTATACTTGAATTGTGATGGGAGTTGTGCAGCTTGCTTCTCACTGCTGTGGCGTGCGGATGAGTGATCCTCCACCTGTTGTGAGAAACTGCTCATTTGCATAAAGTTAAAAAAGATGCAGACCTGAGTGTGTTGCTGATAGCGTGTGTCTTTTGAGGGATGTTGTTGTAGCTGCTGACTTGCCTCGCCTCTTCTTTGCTTCACAGAGAGTCAGTTTGTCGTGTCCACCTGGGGGGTGTTTGGCGGTGGTAGTGGGTCCAGGAGCGCCGGGCTTTGATCCTTATGGGCGCTGGAGAGCGTGCCAACAGTCACTCCACCAGAAAGACGCTGTTTAGTTTGTACACATTATTATGCACCAAAGAGGGTAAAGAAATAAATTGTTTTGTTTTGGAACCGCTTTCTGGTTATTTTTGGCGCTGGGTTCTGTCAGACGCAGGTCCGCTCCTCAACCTGCGTCGACACATAACAATTTCTGCTGATTGGCAGGTGTTGAAATACTTATTTGCAGCAGTAACATGCAAATAAATGATTAAAAATCATACATTGTGATTTCCGGATTTTTTTTTTTTTTTTTGATTATGTCTCTCACTGTGGACATGCACCTAAGATACCGGCGTGCGTGTGTGTGTGTATGTATGTATGTATGTATGTATATATGTGTATAGCACTTGCTTTTGTTAATCACTTCCCCTTTCTACCTTCATTATTGTCCAGGCAAGGGAAAAAGGAGCCTGTTCCAGCAGGAGAATCTGTCCATCTTAAGTGATGATGAGGCTGAAGCTGAACTGGGTCCAGTGTAATTGACACATCCGACTGATCCTTGAGGAAACAACGGTGGTGGAAGCTGCATTTAATGAGGCGTATCTTGGTGTACTGGGTGACGTTGTGCACACGATGCGTGACCGGGGCGTGTGACCTGCGCTCCAACCCAGACTACAGACACATGGAACTTTTGTATAGTTTGTGTTGCATTTTTTTTTTTTTTTTTTTGTATTTACTCTTTTTTGTTGCAGTAAACAATTTAACTTATGTGACTGTAACAATTTAACTTATGTGACTGTATCATAATTTGTCATTTCAGACTGAGTCAACAGTAAATAACATTTTGTCATTGATGTTTTGGTACAATGAAGGTTCATTTCTAAGAATTTTTAATTTGGGATTTGCCACTCCAGAAGACACTATACACTACACCTGGCTGAATCTTTAAACAAATGCTGGAATAACCATGTCTAAACTGAGATTTTACCAAATGGTATTTAACATAAACAAATAGGTTTAGTCACTTGAATGATAGCACCATTATATCAAGGAATTTTGAACAACCAGTTTTACAGTCTGTTTACTTCAATTTACATTTATGACCCCATTAAATGTAAAACTTTTTTTACTAGATTATGCTTAAACAGCTTTTCAAACTGTTAGCCTTTAAATCAGTAAACCTTGGTAACTTTTACAAATCAAATTGATGTTACACAAAAGTGGAGACATTTTAGCAAAAATTACAAAAATGTATTCAAAATTCACAGTGAAACATAACCGGTGTATAACATGATAATGACAAAAGTGTCCCATTCCATGGCATGAACCTTTGCAGCGGTGACTTTGAGAAAACCATCTGAAACATACACACAGCATACATATTTTAATTAGTGCTGTCAGGTTATTAAAAAAAATGTAATTGATTACAGGGTTCGTGATTAGTTAATCTAAATGAATCATTTAATTTCAGGTATACAAAAAAAAAAAACTCAAATCGGTGTGTGTTTGGGGCATTTAATAGTCAGGTAAAAAAGGATCTGGGTTATTTTTGTTACACATCAAGGAGGTATTAAACAAGCTGTAAATTGATCTTAAATTTGGAGAACTGTCTAACTGTAATTTGGATGGGTTAAATGCAGACGAATTTCATTGTATGTATGTGCACAATGACAAAAGGCTATATTATAAAGAATGTCTGTAAAAACAGAATTGTGGGAGTTTGGGGGCTGATTATTTCTGCACAATATGACTCAACTAATAATTATCTTATTAGATTTCATATTTTAAATTTGTCCATTGAACATTAAAATCTGGATGAAAAACAAATCAAATGTTTTTAATGTGTTTTAAGCCTGTTCGAGTTCAGTGACGACGTTAATTAACGGTCATTAAAACCCATCCATTCATTTTCTTCCACTTTATCCGGAGTCGGGTCGTGGGGGCAGCAGCTCAAGCAAAGCCACTCAGACCTCCCAATCCACACACACCTCCCCCAGCTCCTTCAGGGGAACCTTGAGGCGTTCCCAAGCCAGCCGAGAGACGTAGTCCCTCCAGTTTGTCCTGGGTCTTCCCTGGGACCTCCTCCTAATGGGACGTGCCCAGAACACTTCTCCAGCGAGGCGTCCAGGGGGCATCCGGAAAAGATGACTGAGCCACCTCAGCTGGCTCCTTTCAACGTGGAGGAGCAGCAGCTCGACTCCGAGCTCCTCCTGAGTGACCAAGCTCCTCACCCTATCTCTAAGGGAGCACCCAGCCACCCTGCGGAGGAAACTCATCTCGGTTGCTTGTACTCGCGATCTCGTTCTTTCGGTCATGAGCCAAATCTCATGACCATAGGTGAGGGTCGGAACGTAGATCGATCGGTAAATTGAGAGCTTTGCCCCCCTGGTCAGCTCTCTCTTCACCACGACGGCCGGATACAGCGACCGCATCACTGCAGACGCTGCACCGATCCGTCTGTCGATCTCACGCTCCATCCGTCCCTCACTCGTGAACAAAACCCCGAGATACTTAAACTCCTCCACTTGAGGCAAGGACACTCCACCGACCTGAAGAGGGCAAGGCACCTTTATCTGGTCGAGAACTATGGCCTCGGATTTGGAGGTGCTGATTTTCATCCCAGACGCTTCACACTCGGCTGCCCCAGTGCATGCTGAAGGTCCTGATTTGATGAAGCCAACAGAACCACATTGTCCGCAAACAGCAGAGATGAGACTCTGTGGTTCCCAAACCGGACCCCATCTACACCCTGGCTGCGCCTAGAAATTCTGTCCATAAAGGTAATGAACAGAACCGGTGACAAAGGGCAGCCCTGGTGGAGGCCAACGTGTACTGGAAACAGGTTTGACTTACTATCGGCAATGCGAACCAAGCTCCTGCTGCAGCCGTACAGGGACCGGATAGCCCTTAGCAAAGGACCCCGTACTCCCGGAGCACCCCCCACAGGGTGCCCCGAGGGATATGGTCGAACGCCTTCTCCAGATCCACAAAGCACGTGAACTGGTTGGGCAAACTCCCATGAACCCTTGAGCACCTGATGGAGGCTGTAGAGCTGGTCCAGTGTGCCACAACCAGGACGAAAACCACACTGCTCCTCCTGAATCCAAGGTTCAACTATCGGTCGAATTCTCCTCTCCAGTACTCTGGAATAGACCTTACCGGGGAGGCTGAGGAGTGTGATCCCCCTGTAGTTTGAACCCTTCTCGGTCCCCCTTCTTAGAGAGGGACCACCACCCTGGTCTGCCAATCCAGAGGGACTGTCCCAAACTGCCACACGATGTTGCAGATGCGTGTCAACCAAGACAGTCCCACAACATCCAGAGACTTAAGGTACTCAGGACGGATTTCATCCACCCCAGGAGCCTTGCCACCGAGGAGCTTTCTGGCCATCTCGGTGACTTCGGCCTGGGTAATGGATGAGTCCGGCTCTGAGTCCCCAGTCTCTGCTTCCTCTTCGGAAGACTTGACAATGGGATTGGAGATCCTCGAAGTATTCCTTCCACCGCCCGACAACAGCTCCCCACTCGCACTGTAGACAGTGCCGGTGGAGAGCTGCTTCTGCCTTCTGAGGCTTCGGACGGTTTGCCAGAATTTCTTCGAGGCCAACCGATAGGCCTTCTCCATGGCCTCCCCGAACTCCTCACAGACCCGAGTTTTTGCCTATGTGACCGCACGGGCTGCAGCACGCTTGGCCTACCGGTACCTGTCAGCTGCCTCCGGGGTCCCACTTACTAACAAAGACAAGTCGGACTCCTAATCCCTTACTTCTGACGTCCACCACTGGGTTTGGGGATTGCCGCCGCGACAGGCACCAGAGACCTTGTGACCACAGCTACGAGTGGCCACATCGATAATGGAGGTGGAGAACATGGTCCACTCGAACTCCATGTCTCCAACCTCCCGCAGGATCTGGGAGAAGCTCTCCCGGAGGTGGGAGTTGAAGACATCGCTGACACAGGGTCCGCCAGTCGTTCCCAGCAGACCCTCATGATACATTTGGGCCTGCCAGGTCTGACCGGCTTCCTCCCCTCCCAGCGGATCCAACTCACCACCAGGTGGTGATCGGTTGACAGCTCAGCCCCTCTTCACCCGAGTGTCCGAGACAAGTGGCCGAAGGTCAGATGATACAACTACAAAGTCGATCATTGACCTCCGGCTCAGGGTGTCCTCGTGCCACGTGCAGTTATGGACACGCTTGTGCTCGAACATGGTGTTCGTGATGGACAAACTATCACTAGCACAGACGTCCCACAACTGAACACCACTCCGGTTCAGATCAGGGAGGCTGTGCTTCCCGATTACCTCCCTCCAGCTCTCACTGTCACCGCCCACGTGGACGTTGAAATTCCCCAGTAGAACAATGGAGTCCCCAGTCAGAGCACTATCTAGTACCCCTCCCAGGGACGCCAAGAAGGTCGGGTACTCTGCAGTGCCGCTCGGCCCGTAGGCCGAGACAACAGTGAGATACCTGTCCCCGACCCAAAGGCGTAGGGTCGCGATCCTCTCGTTCACTGGGGTGAACTCCAACACATGGCGACTGAGCTGGGGAGCAATAAGCAATGCTACCCCAGCTCTCCGCCTCTCCCCGTGGGCAAGCCAGAAAAGTGGAGCATCCAGCCCCTCTGCAGCTGTGCATGGAGGTGAGCCCGACTATCTCTAATCGGTATCGCTCAACCTCCCGCAAAAAGTATTGACATCTAACACATTTATTGCTCTCAGAAACACGTCTTTATTCACAGACCAATTCACTGACATTAAAACAAAATGGAGCAAAGTGTCACTCAGGGTGTGATAGGTGCTGTAATTAAATATTATAAATTAACGCATTATGTTGACAGCCACAATTTTAATAGTTAATAGCGACAGCCTGCAGTTATTACTTATTTACGAGCTTCTTAGGAAGCTAACGATTAGCTTACCGTCATGCTTTGCCTCTTTGTCTCTAGCAGCTCATATCTTCTCGTCTTCGTCTTCATATTGTATGAATTCCCAAAGTCTTCTGTACTTTTCAAGCGTGTTTCGTCTCGCTGCCAGCAGCTTTCTCTTTAAAAACTCACAAATCAGTAAACACGGAGTCCGCCTTTGTTTATGTTTTCTGTCGCGTATAAAACGATGTCACTGCAGTTTGCTCTGCTGACCCCGCCCACGTCAAAGAGGTACTATTTGTAATCGAAAAGGATGCGCCTGGAACCAAACCGAGCCGAGTAGTGCTGGTTCTGTGTAGTAGAAAAGTGCCTTTACTTGTTTATGCTTGTGCTATTGTTTTGCAGATGTGGCCACTGTGGTGGGCTACCTGGTGGTTAGCCGGCCATTCCTAAACCTGGCCCACCCTCGACATTTAAACAGCACACATTCTGAGCTGCTGGAGGTAAATGCACACATGCACAAGACATGGTGACGTCTTGATAGGGTTGCAACTCCAAAAACTCACAAAACCCACAGTTCATATATGATCATGAATTAGATTGCTTTTCACATCAGCAGAGCTGTCATTTGCCGTTAGGTATGCTTATGTATTTTGGGTCAAGGATGAATGCAGCGAAAATGGAAAGTTGACAGGACTAATATTTTTGGAGAAATGAACAATTTTAGCTATCCATTAAACCAAGGACATTGTGCTGCAGTGTACCATGGGAGTTCAGGGTGTTGGGGTTCATAAACCTTCCCCTACAAAAAAATAAAAACAATAAAATAAAAAAGACAAGGAAGAATTTGATTGCAAAAATGTTTGAGGCAAATCCTTCGCCTCGAGGCTTTAACATTGTAGTATGTACGCCAGGCCTTCATGTCGCGCTGTATCGCTCCCACAAAAACTTATGATGATAGAGCATACACATAACCAATGTAAGACCTAATCAGTATAACAACCGACACAACAACTTTACAAAGCAACACAAACTCAAGCCTTTTAAGAGAGAGTGTCAGCGCTGATCACTTGATTCAGACTTATTGTGCAGTTAAAGTAAAGCAGTGTGTTTGTATCAAAAAAAAAAAAAAACATTGGTCCACTTTCTGCTCTCCACGTCCACAGATGAAGTGAAAGGACACACACTTTAAGTGAATCATGTTTAACTATTCAAAAAATGCCTTCATTTGGATTTGATAAGTTTTTTTTTTTTTTGTTGTTGTTTTTTTTGTTTTGTTTTTTTTTTCCCCATCAGGTTGCACAATTTCAGTGCAGCTGTTGTGGAAATGCTGCACTCGACAGCCGTTTTTCACATGCCGGGTTCACCTTTACATGCAGACTGAAGATTTCACAAACCACCTGTGCTTATGGTTCGGGAACGCTCCAAAACTCATGACATGAAAAAATAAATAATTACCCAGAAGAACAGAGAGAGATGGAACTTACAAATAGGTGATTCTATGGTAACGGAATTATGACGACAGGAAAATCTGGCCATATTTTAGCTCCCCATTAAAAATGTGCTCTGATTGTAATTCCGTTACCATAGAATCACCCAAATCTGCTTGAGGGCACTGTGACATTAAGCCCTGCCACTACACTCTAAAAAGTAATGACTTGATCCAGTAAGAAAAATTAAGGTAACTTTCTGCGTAAACTTTTTTGCGCTGTTTCAGTATGATTGCAATTGTACTCAGCCAGTATATTTTTTTTCAACTGATCTTAGTTCATTTTCTGTACACAAACATATGTTATTAGTTTTAGACCTACCCAATAAACTGTCACACTGGCATAGATTTTTAAGTTGATTGTATAATTATTTAGGTTAAATCAAGTAGGAATTAAACATTAGGATACCCAATTTTTAACCTTTTAACAACTTAAAATTTCTGTTACTGCAAAAACATTCTTAAGCTGACTTAACACAAGGTGGCCAAGTGGTTAGGGCGCTTGGTTTTAGTGCATAATGTTCCGAGTTCAAATCCCACCCCTGTCACATTTCTCCATGTAATGTGGAGTGGCGTCAGGAAGGGAATCATGTGCACAAAACATGCCAATTAAACATGCAGATCCACCTCAGATTTGCTGTGGTGACCCCAAGTGAAAACAAGGGAGGAGCCAAAGGAACTTACTACTAGACAAATTAATTGACAAACTATTTATTATCCATGTACACAACTTTCAAAACATCTAGAAACTCAAGAACCACAATGTTAAGTATGTATAAAACATCTTTGCCATGGCGGGAACCCAAATACAAATCGGTTACACAAAAAATAAATAAAAACACACACTCAGAAGGTGAGGAAATGTTCTCAAATTGAACAGACTTGTTTCCTTTGCTGTAAAATATCAAAAACAATTGTTCTAGAAAATATGTAGAACAATTAATAATTATGTAGAACAATTAATTAATTACGATTAATTATGCATTAACTTTTCCATGAACAATATTAAACAAGAATTGTTTAAATACAACAGTTCCCATTGAGAACAGAAATATAACAGAATGTGGAATTCAAAAAATGATATTTTTGAGCTTAAGAATCTTCGGAGTAGTTGTCATAGTGTAAAGGTTCAGAAAACATTTCTGAAAAACTTCAAATGTGAACTTGAGTTGCTTTTTGTAGGTGAGATTCAGTGCATATATGACACCCATGAGCAATGCACAGCACCTTGGTATGTTCTTCTCTTGAATCACTTTTGATCCATCAATGGCAATGAGGGAAATTCTGTTTGCTGAATGGTCTTCTCCAGTGATGGCAATATTCATAGTCATGGTGTGGAGATTCTCTTCAAACTCCTCAGTGTCCTTTAAAATATATATTCAAAAACGTTAGTAGAAGGCCTTTGAGTTTGTTTTTACATCTGCCAAGGATGTATTAAAGTCATCTGCGTTTATTTGTCTGTTAGCAGATTACGTCAAAACTACAGCACAGATTTTGACGAAATTTTCACCACAGATATGTATTTGGCCATGAAAGACTCAAATAAATTTTAGAGGTGATCCGGATGAAGATTTCACTTTATATAGGCTTTGATGGATTAGGTCAAAACTGCTTCACAAATTCTCACCAAATTTGCACCACGGATAGATATTAGGGCATGAAAGACTCCACTGAATTTTGGAGGTGACGTGGATCGGCAGACGTCAGAAATCTGATTGCTCTTGTTTATATGAAATCAATAATATAATGAAATGCGTGAATAAATCATTTATAATCCTCAAATGTAATACAAATGTCTCTCATTATATGCATTTCACCTTTAAAAAATGAACTGACAAATCATCAGTAAAGTGTGAATGTTATTTATTACATACCGAGTATTACTTACATGAAAGTGCTTGAAGAGAACATGCTCTTTCTCACCCAAGTGCACGAGACAACGAATGGCTGCTTCTCAATGAGCATCGACTGTGTTGCACTAAGAAAGAAAAGGTGGGAATCATTAAAAAAATGATAGCTGCAATATTTCAACATGTAATACTGTTAGGTTTTAACCAATGAGGGTTTGAACCCACAATGCAGGCAGTGATGAAGCAAGCTTTAGTTGCAAACACACAGGTGATTAATTGTCCAAATTGTGACCAAACTTTCCAACAAGAGCAGAAGGCATGGCAAAAAGGGTCCAAAATGACACGAGTTCAACTTTGTATTTTCCAACTTGTTACATGTGAAACAAGCAAGTTTATGCTAGCTGACTTAACCATTAGCTTACAGATAAGCATGCTTTCTTAGCTAACAACCAGTTCAGTTGTATACAGTAACTAACATATATCAAACAGATGAATGACTAAAGTCTAGAAATTAGTGTGTATGGTGTAAATAAATGAATACCCACCTTGACCAAACTTGCAGAAGGGTTTTGTGTCAAATTTTGATGTGTCCAGGTCAGCAGCCAGAAGCTTCTGGATGTGTTCAGGCATGTTGAGTGGGAGGAGTCAGGGACCAGTTTGATTAAAAAAGCTGCCTAGCCAAAAATTTAGGTTGGGAGATCTATTTTTCCTGTTAATACAGGAGGACATTGTATTTCAGTTGTTCTGATAGGAAAAAAGCTTTTAAAACAAGACATTATGTTAATCTAATTGAAAAACTTTTTGACTTAAATAAGGTTATGAAATAATAATCGCAACACAGAAAATTAACCTATTACAGATAATTTACTTTTTTCACTTCCAGCAATTCAATAAATTAGGTGATTTCAGTATGTGCCTTGAATGATTTATTAGAGTGTATTGTTTAAAAACACAAAAGTAGTTTTTATCCAATTACTGCATTAATCAATAGAATACTCAATTCCAAAAATACTCGATGGCTGCAGTTCCAGTCTTGTATCAAGTTTTGAAGGTGGTGTTGTCTTCCTCCTCTTCTTGACCATAAAACAGCATTTGGAGGTAAGGAGTTTGTCTGAAAAGCAGTCTGCAGCAGGGTCGATCTTTGTCACGTTGATGAATTGTTCTGGCTGTTCCATTAGCCAACAACTGATAAATTTTGTTAGTGTCTTGAGCGCAGATGCTGCCAGGTGTTCCTGACACTATTCCTTATGTTGGCACATCATTCCCATTGTTGAGAGGCCGAAACGTGTGCAAAATTCAAGTAGCATTAAGGTATTTCAATTAATTTTGCCTGTTCCATATTTTCCGATTCCTGATGGCCACAACTGCCAATCTTTCCCTGCGTGATCATTGAAGCTGCCTAATGGCCCGTTACATGGCATATGACGATTCCTGAACGAAGGGGGAAAAAAGTAAAAAAGTCACACATCGAGAAAAGGTGGACGAATGAGCTTTTGACTTTACCCATCACCGAATAGCGTGCGAATCAAGAGGAACAAAATGAAACTGAAGCTAACGTCGATCTCCACGCTTCAAACGAAATGCGCCTGGAGCCACTGCTGGAGCAGTGTGTGTATGCATCCTGTTCTACGTTCCGGGACTCGGTGCTGGGATGGAGCTCTGTCGCGCCTGAGTCCTGGAGAAGCTGAAGAAGTAGAAGGTGCATGATCCAACCCACTGTGATCTGTGCGCACGTCGGTGGATCCACCTGCTCTGGTTGCTCGTTAAGAACAAAAGAGGGATCATCTCCTTCATCAGAATCCTCACTGTCTGGTTCAGACTCTGGACTCTTGCTCCAATTTAAAAATAAAAAACAAAAATAAAAAAAACTGAAGTGCTTGCTCAATATTCATAAGAAAAAAAAAAACCCACCACCACACTAACTACACACACTAAATACTCCACCATAATATAATACACACTCAAAACACGCCAAATATTTAATGTATGTGTATAATGTATGTTCTGTCATGTGTAGCCCCTGCCACACTCCGGACACAGAGAGAGAGAGAGAGAGAGATCTGCCTTTTTCTTTCAAAATTCTGGTGTTTCAGATCACCAGGCGCTGCGTGTGATCAAGCAGTCAGTCGCACGCACGGGGGTTTGGTTACCAGTTCTGCTCACACACAGGCCTGGCGTACATGGATCAGACACATGCACACGCTTCACCTTTTCTCCATCTGATCGACTCTGGATGAATACATTCAGTGTTTGGATATGTTGCTTGTAACATACATCAACTAGTGATGCATCCTGGACACATCACTGATGTTACCCAGGATCACAGAGTGTTTTGGGTCTTCCGAACATCATACACTCTCCTCCGGGCGACCCAGCCAGGGGTGATCAATCCCCCAGCTTGTGTCCAGGAAGCGCTACCCTACCCACGGATCTCCTCGCCTGATCCACAGCCACCTTGAGGCAACCTCTGCCGCCTCTGTGGCTTCCTTAATGGCTCTATGCTTGTTGGCCCCAGTGATGCCCAGGATGTTGTAGATCCTGCAGAGGGACTGGCCTGCGAACCCTCTGCATCCCACCTCAATGGGCTCACATCTTGCTCGCCATCCATTGCGACGACACTCCTCCAGCAGATCCTGGTACTTGGCCCTCTTCCGCTCATTGGCCTCCTCGATACGATCTTCCCAGGGGATCGTAAGTTCTAGGAGCACCACCTGCTTGGAGCTCACTGAGGTCAGCACCACATCTGGCCTTAGAGATGTTTTGGCTACATTCTCTGGGAATCTTAATTGCTTTCCTAGGTCCACTTTCAGTTCCCAGTCTTGTGCCAATGCTAGAAGGCCAGCAGAAGAGGTCCTGGTGGCAGCTGTTGGTTCTTCCCCAGCTCTGATGAAGGAAATGGTCTTCTTCACTGGGCGAAGACGCTTGCACTGCGTAATCCCCATGCAGATGGTGTTTGCTATGGCCTTCAAGACCTGGTCATGCCGCCAACGGTAGCGCCCCTCGCTCAAGCCTCTCGGACAACAGCTCAAGATGTGCTCCAGGGTCCCTTTCTTCTGGCACAGAGCACACACTGGAGACTCCACCTTCCCCCACAAGAACAGGTTGTACGGGCTTGGCAGTACGTCATAGACAGCCTGGATCAGAAATTGTATGCGCTGGGGCTCGGCTCTCCACAGCTCAGTCCAAGTGACTTTACGCTCCACTGCCTGCTCCCATCGCGTCCAGGCTCCCTGCTGCCGCATTCCCACCATCCTACCTGCTCTCTCTTCTTCAACTACCGCTCGCACTTCCTCCAGGAGCAGTACTCTCTTATCTTTCTCCTTTGCCTTGTCGTAGCGAGGTGTTGTCCTGCAGCCCAGGCCTGCTCTTCCCCGCACCACTGTCCCCACCAGAGCTCTGTGCCGCAGCCGTGATTCAGCGACATCTACAGCCTCTGCTGCCCTCCATTTCCGCCCGGTCCTGACTTCTATCCCAGCCTGAGAGATTTTTGGGTCACATGACTCTCTGTATTGCAACACCTCCCTAGTGCAGCTCACCTTGAATTCCTCATTCAGGCTGCTGATGGGGAGCTTCAGCATGTTGTTTTTCCCATACAGGGCGATGCTGCTCAGACTTCGCGGCAGACCCAGCCACTTCCGCAGGAACCTACTGACCCTCTTCTCAAAGCTTTCGACTGTGGAAATCGGTACCTCGTACACTAAAAGGGGCCAGAGAATTCTTGGGAGGATACCATGCTGGTACACCCAGGCCTTGAACTTGCCCGGGAGATCTGACTTGTCCACGGTGGTTAACCAACCTTCTAACTCCTGGATTGTCGACTGGATGGCTGCTGTATCTCTCAGGCTGCAGTCAAAAACCTTCCCCAGGCTCTTCATTGGCTTGTTGGTGATGGATGGAATCTGGGTGCCTCCAAGTGTAAAGTGGAACTTGTTGGTAACCTTTCCTTTCTTCAGCACAAGGGATCTGGATTTTGCAGGCTTGAAGGTCATACGGGCCCAGGTGGTTAGTTCCTCCAGCCCCCTCAAGATCCACCTGCTCCCTGGGACATTTGGTGTTGTCACAGTCAGGTCATCCATGAAGGCCCTGATTGGAGGCAGCCTGATGCCGGACTTAGTTAGGGGCCCTCTGCACTGAACCTCGGCAGACTTCGCCAGCATGTTCATGGCAAGTGAGAAGAGGATCACTGAAATTGTGCATCCAGTAATAATTCCCTTCTCCAACTTATGCCAGTTTGATTTTGTGGACCCTGCTGAGACCCTCAGACTGAACCTGCTGTAGTAGTCCAGAATGAGGTCTCTAAACTTGGCTGGAACATAATGCCGGCGAAGTGCCTCTTCTACCAGCTTGTGAGGTATGGACCCATACGCATTTGTGAGGTCCAACCACAGCACGACTAGGTCACCTTTGTTCTCTCTGGCTTCCCTTATCAGCTGGGTGACTGCCCCGTTGTGTTCCAGACACCCCGGTATCTTCGGGATCCCTCCTTTCTGGACCAAGGTGTCGATGTAGGAGTTCCTCAAGAGGTAGTCTGTCAGACGCCTGGCGACAATGCTGAAGAATAGTTTCCCTTCAACACTGAGCAGGGAGATGGATCTAAACTGGTCGATGTTCTTAGACTCTTCTTCTAGACCCCTTCTGCAAACCACCACTGTTCAGCAACCTTTCCTCTCCTCCAGATCACCTTCAGGATCCTCCAGAGCCTGTGGAGTAACTTTGGGCAGTTCTTGTATACCTTATAAGGTACCCCACTAGGTCCTGGGGCTGGGGCTGAGCTTGATCTTGTCTTCTTGACCACTTCTTGGCTCTCCTTCCAGCTGGGCTCCCTCCCATCAAAGTCCAGCGTTGGTACAGGTGAGTCAGTCAAGGCCTGGCATTGGCCCAACTCTTGCTCCCTGCATGTATCTGTGAGGGTTGCAGCCAGGTGGCGGTCAATCTCTGCTTTAGGGCAGGTAAGTTGGCCACTGCGCTTCTGCCCCAGCAGCTGTTTTGTAAACCCAAACGGATTTGCTAGAAAGGCAGTGCACTTCCTGGCTCTTTCCTTCCTCCTCCTCCTATGCCACTCAACCCTCCTCAAGGTCATGAGCTTCTTACGGAGTATGCTTCGTAGCTCTGCCAGAGGTCCCCTCTCCTCCTCATTTGCCTCCTTGAACCGCCGCTTCAGGACCCTCAGTTCCTGCCTGAGCTGCTGGATCTTGTTTGCTCGGTTGCTCTTGGTATAGGGAAGCTTTACCACCTTCTTCTCCTCCAGGCCGAATCTCTCAGTTGCTAAGCTGATGATGATGGTAGTCATGGTCTGGAGATGTCAATCGACTTCCCCCTTGGCTGTTGCTTCCAAGATGGAATTGATGTCTTCATCAAACTGGCACCATTCCTGCTCTTTATTTGCTTGGGGCCATTTAACCCGACGATGTTCTGGTGGTCTGTGTGGGTTTGGTGTTTGTGACACCTGGAGGTTCTGAGCACTGTGGTTTGACTCCGGGCCTAGCTCCTCCTGCGTCTCACCAGGGGGGGTCCCTGCACGCTGTGACACCTGCACCATCTGCACACATCCCATCTTGGCCTGGTGGATCTTCAGGCCAAGTAGTATACGCGCACAAAAGGACTATCTCATACATGATTCAGCGACTGAAAAGAAAAGAATGCAACCTTTTGCATTCGCACTGGATTTTATGTTTCTATATGTCACACCTCTGTGGATCAAAGCTGGTCACACGAGAATATCCGCTGCTGCTGGAACCTTTTTCACACTTGATGCTCAAAGTCATGCTTCTGTAAACTGCCACCTGGTTGGCTGAGAGATCACTGCAGACGACACTAAATATTACATCCACTGCAGCGAGGCTGATCGCGCCCCTGCAAAGCCCCCCACCCCCCGCTGCGAACAAATACACAGCGATCAAGGATCACCTCCTCAAAACTTCAGAATCCATAGAATTGTGCACACCGGCTGGTCTTTTTGTGCAGCAACTCTCTTCAGCTGTGCTGTAACAACACCATGATCACAGACTGCTGTGCGCTGGTGGAGGAGGCCGACAAATTCACCCTGGCCGGCCAGCACCACAGCATGACAGCAGCCAAACTCGCCCCATCACATGCAGCGGCAGAAGCCCCACACCACATGCCAGCTCAGTCACAGAGGAAGCAGCTGCATCTCTTCTCCACAGCAGCGCTCACAAACCGGCTTCTGTACTGTATGAAAACATTCAGCTGGTCGAATGAAGTCAAACTAAAAGCTAACATTACAAAAACTAAGTAAATGATAAAAAAAAAATGTCAAGAAATACAGCAAAATGAATTATGGATGCATTGAGGTTTTTGGCGGCATTCATTCAAATTTTTGGACAGTTTAAAAATCCTGACGAAGCACCAGCTGCAGGAAAGAAACGCCAGCTGCAGGAATGAAGCTGCGTGAAGATTAAATGATGCCAACAAAAGTCCAGATTTTTTTGTTTCATTTTAGCTTCATCTCCCTTTAAGTGCCGTGTTACTGGGCCTTAAGACAAATTGTTTTTGTCCAAATATATGCACAAAGAAAAGGTTTATCAGTTTGAACATTAAATATCTTGTATTTGTGGTGTATTCAATTGACTATAGGTTGAAGAGGATTTGCAAGTAATGGTATTATGTTTTTATTTACATTTTACACAATGTCCCAACTTCATTGGAATTGGGGTTGTAATATAGGGAGATCAGACTACGATGCCTTGAGGCCACTAGGAAAGGTGCTAGCCCTCCAGTGATCCTTAGCTCCCAATACCCACCCCAACATATTGGTTGGGATCTAATTCAACGATGTTGGCCTTGGTGGCCATTGGGCCTCGGCTGTGCAAATGACAGAAACTAACAAACTTGTCAAACTACATGCAACTTGAAACGCACCTTGGCAAATAAGTATTTGATCCACAGTTGATTTTGCAAGTTTTCCCATCTACAAAGAATGGAGAGGTCTGTAATTTTTATCGTAGGTACGCTTCAGCTGTGAGATGGAATAAAAAATTAAAATTACGTTGAATGACTTTTAAATAAATAATCAGCATTTTATTGCATGAAATAAGTATTTGATACAATAGAAAATAGGTCAGATGTTTCCTGTAGTTCTTGACCAAGTTTGCACACACTGCAGCAGAGATTTTGGTCCACTCCTTCATACAGATCTTGTCCAGATCTTTCAGGTTTTGAGTTTAAGCTCCTGCCAAAGATTTTCTCTTGAGTTCAGGTCTGCAGACTGGCCAGGCCACTCCAGGACCTTGAAATGCTTCTTACGGAGTCACTCCTTAGTTCCCGTGGTTGCATGTTTTGAGTCATTGTCATGCTGAAAGACCCAGCCATGACCCATCTTGAATGCTCTTACTAACGGAAGGCGGTTGTTTGCCAAAATCTCTTACGACACATGACCCCATCTATCCTCCCTTCAATACGGTGCAGTCGTCCTGTTCCCTTTGCTGAAAAGCACCCCCAAAAATGATGTTTCCACCCCCATGTGTCATTGTTGGAACTAGGGTTGGGTATTGAGAACCGGTTCTTTTCGAGAATCGTTAAATGATTTGATCCACTGTCATCACTTTTTGCTTAATAATTCCCTTATTGGTCCTTCAGAGCAGCCATTGTTTTTGAGGGTGTTTATCGGGAAAACTATCAGTTTTCAACGTTGATTGCATACCCTGCAGCAGGTCTGTAATCAGCCGCTTCTGCAGCGACTGTGCTTGAAGCAATGAAGCAGTGCTCCGACCGTCTTCTTCATTGGTTCTCTGCTTCACTGCTTTTCAGAAGCGGCAAGTCCACTTCTTAACCCCTCTCAAAGCCATTAAAATATGTCAATCGTGAGTCACTTTTGAGTGGATTAAAATCATTAACTGGGACTGTTGTCATCCTATGTTCTGTTCACATAGCTCCAAACACTGTGCCACTCTCTGCCAAGTGAAGTTAGAGTCCGGCTGGAATTAATAACTTCAAAGTGAATCACCATTTAAATCAAATGACATCTCTTTCCAAACGTTGTAATACAGACAACAAACCATTTTTTTTCTCCCAAAATGAGACGTCGTCCATGTTTTATGAATTACATCCTGATGTGCAGCGCAAACGGCTAAGCTCAGCTAAGAGTCTATGGAGTTTGCATTTGTCCCATGAATATCTGAAAGTAAATACTTTTGACAAAAACTACAGATTTTATTTATTTCAATTTATGTCCAGAGATCAAGGATCCAGTGACCAATTACATATTTATTTACTTTAAGACTCAATAAAATGTTGACATACAAAACCTGTAAAGCCTTCTTTTAATACACAGAAAATTCACAGGAGATATTGATAACGGAATCAATAAAGAATCAGATCGATAAGCGGAAACGATAATGGCATCTATATTGATAAAATCTTATCAATACACATCCCCAGTTGTGAAGGTGTTCATGGAGTTGTTCTCATCCTCTAAACACAGCGAGTCGAGTTGATACCAAAAAGCTCTATTTTGGTCCCATCTGACCACATGACCTTCTCCCATGTCTCCTCTGGATCATCCAGATGGTCATTGGCAAATTTTAAACAGGTCTGGACACGTGCTGGCTTGAGCAAAGGGACCTTGCATGCCCTGTAGTATTTTAAACCATGACAACATAGTGTGTTACTAATATAATCTTTGTGACTGTGGTCCCAGCTCTCTTCAGTTTCATTCACCATGTCCTTCCGTGTAGTTCTGTGCTTTCTCAGAATCATCCTTACCCCACGAGGCGAGATCTTGCATGGAGTCATGAAGATTGACACTCATCTTGTGTTTCTTCCATTTTCTGTTAATTGCACCAACAGTTGTTGCCTTCTCACCAAGCTGTTTGCCTATTGTCCTGTTTCCCAACTCAGCCTTGTGCAGGTCTTGTCCTTAAACAGCTCTTTGGTGTTGGTTATGGTGGATAGGTTGGAGTGTGTGAGTTTGTGGACAGGTGTCTTTCATACAGTTCAAACAAGTTAACGAGTTCAAACAGGTGCAGTTAATACAGATAAAGAGTACAGAATAGGAGGGCTTCTTAAAGAAAAACTAACAGGTCTGTGAGAGCCAGAATTCTTGCTGGTTGGTCGATGAACGTACTTACTTCATGCAATAAAATGCAAATTATTAATTAAAAAAACCATACCATAAGGATTCTGTCTCTCACAGTTGTAGTGTTCCTACGATAAAAAAAAATTACAGACCTCTCAATTCTTTGTCGGTGGGAAAACTTGCAAAATCAGCAGTGGATCAAATGCTTACTTGCCTCAATGTATTTTTTTTTCATAATGCACGTGATAATGCATTGTTTTTGAGTTATTGTGTTCACAGTCTGGATGGAATTGACTTATTCGGTTCCTGTCTTTCAAAGGGTACATGCCTATGAGTAATTGGTTATGTTGAAACAGTCAGCTGTAGTCAGTTGCTTTCATGATTTACAAGTGTCAATTTCAAAGTATTAAAGTAACCTGTTCTTAAAAACATCATTCCATCTAATAGATTCCATTTGACTCTATTTGTCAATATGTTGTCTGAGGCAATTCCATCGTCAAACACCTGAGGTCTTTGTGAGGTGACCTTATGTTCAAAGTTTCATCTTGTACACTAATTTTTTTGTAAAGTCATTGCATACAAATCAACCACAAGGTGGAGGCAGGGAGAGAGAGACAGTAAAGTCTATCAGGAGAAAAAATTGATGTGACCAACAGTTGGTATATCTGGTCAAAAGCAAACTGTGCTTAAGTTCAGTGATTAATCACACATAGTGGTTTTTACTGTTTTTGTTAAAACCTATTGGCAGAAAAGAGTAAATTAAAGTAATTAGATGTGCATTTATCATTCTGTTGCTGTGGACCCCAATAACGGGAGTCGTAATGGGTGGTAGATGTGCAATGGAGAAAAGTCTTTTAAAGGCACCCTGACTGTACCTCATTAAATCATAAGAACTATGTTTGACAGCATGCTGTTCTTCTTTTCAGACTTGCACTGAACCAAAAAAAAAAAAAAGTACACTCCCAGTCAAAAGTCGGGACACATGTTCCCATGGGAACGTGTTTCCCGAGTTTGAAGGTGCACTCCGAGTGTCTTTTTTTTTTTTTTTTTTTTTTTAATACACTGACAGCCACACCTGTTTCTAAGCACTCATTGATGGCAAAACTAAGGTATACAAGGTTGCCAGATGCAAAATGATTTGTCTTGAGTATGACTTTGTAATCTTTTGAGATACAACATAAGATTAGTATTTATTTATTGTATTTTTTAATTATGTTAAACTGGGGAGGATAGATTAATTCCTTTGTTTACCTATGCACTCACCACATTTAAGAGGCTACATGCCCCGGCTCCCCCAAAACCCATGAGGACTGGACTTATGCTGAGCACGGATGGACACAGTGTCTTTGCAATACCAGATGACTATATTTTGGCCTCGAGTAAAAATTGAAAACATGTTCATTTAAGTTGGATGTTGTATAAACAGTGTACTGCTAAAGGTAAATCTTGTTTTGAAAAGAGATTGCTGTCACAAGAGCATAAATGCAGTATGAGGCTGTGGTGTTTTATTTTTCTGTTGATTGCTTTGACTCATGTTTGGTTGTCTCTGGACTGTAGGACTACTATCAAAGTGGACGGATGCTTCTGAGGATGTCCCAGGCTTTGGGCAGGATTGTATTGGCTGGTCGTGAGATGACCCGTCTGTCAGGGTAAGTCTTACAATATGATGAGCCTGTGCAGGATGTACCCCATCTCTAACCCAGTGATTGCTGGGAAAGGCTGCAGCTCCCATGTGACCTTGTGTGCAAAATCTCCCTTTGTACAGTGGCTTGCAAAAGTATTCAGCCCTTGGTATTTCAAGCATTTTAATTCGTTTATGACATTTCAAATACAAAAAGTAAATCAGGCTTCTCAATATAAAAATTTCTAAAATTATCTTCCTTAGACCCAAACTGAAAGTAAATCTCAACATGCTATAAATTAAATAAAAATCTAAAATCCAAAATGATGGGTTGCATAAGTAATCAGCCCCTTTTCTATAAAACCTGTAAATAATCAGTTTAATTGCCAGTTTTCTTCACACAAATCAGGGGATGGATGCATGAACATTTCCAAGTCACTGAATGTCTTGAACTTTATTTACATCAATTATGAATTAATCTTATGAAGAATACAAACAATATGGCACTCTATGGTAAATCTGTGTGGATTAGACAGTTCTCAAAAACTGAGTGACTGTGCAAGGAGAACAGTGAGGAAAGCCACCAAGACACCCAGACAACCCAGAAAAAGTTATAGGCTTCTATGGCTGTGGAGAAATTGTGCACAGTGGATGTTTTGCATTTTGTATCCCCAGTTATGGTCTGTCCAGTGGTCCTTGTGTGGTCATGAAATCACATTGAATGCCGTGTGATGCCAAAGAGGCATTCGGCTGTCACCAGGAGCTTACAAGGTCCACTTGGTATTCTCTCACAATCCACCATGATCGCAATGGTTGCCATGAAGTATGAAGCTTGACCTGATTTTGGCAGAAGAGTTGCCAAGCCTGGAAGATGCACTAATACCACACAGACCACGCAAAAACACTTAACAGATCACTGCATGACCACCCAACAGGCGTGCAATGACCACAGTGAAAACGCTGCGGCAACAGCAGATCATCACTGAAATATGACTGGAGTAATGCGAGTTTGGACATGAACTCAGGAGGAAAAAAGAGCAATATAATTTCTGTATCAAAGCTAACGGGCTATACTTTACCTACGGCTGATGGTGCATTCTGGAGCTCCAGTCTGATCAGAGGAGGTTCTTTTTTTTTTTTTTTTTTTTTTTTTCTATCTTTTGGCAATCAGGGGGAGGTCCGTTTGTGTTTGAGTAATACAGCAAATTCATACTTTTTTGAAATCCCTTAACCAAGTTGCCCCCCAAGATTTGAGGGAATCAAATCTGTGTAGATTATGCTGCAGAGGACAAACCCATGTCTCTTTTTTTCCTTTCCTATATTTAATGTGTGTTGTGTGATAATGTTAGGTTTGTTTTGTCATTTCTCATGTTTGTCTTGATTGTGGTTGTGTTAAAGCATTGTTGTAAAACAGTTTTATGCCTAAAGGCCCCCAAAATGACTAGAGGCATCTTAATTTTTCTACATTTCCTGTGGGGAGGCACCCCAGATCCCCCTCTCTCCTTGGAAATAGTGTATGAACCCTGTATTAAATTTCCTGTCATGTGTACAATTTTGTGTAAAGTAAATGGACAATATTTTCAATATTTTAGAAGAGATAAAAATATTGTCAAAGCACCGAAGACTACAAGGCAGTGGAATGTGAATTGCTGTATTTTGAGGCTGATCCACATTTGATTAACTGAAATGTTTCCCTCCACAGGTTTACATCTCGCATCAATGAGATAATGAATGTCTTGAATGAGCTCAACTCTGGCAAATATGAACGCACCATGGTCTCTCAACAAGAGCGAGGTACAAATACTCTGAATTTCACAAATGTTGTAGTTACTTTTAGCACTACTTTCATCATGCAGTCTTTGGCTTATGTGCATGGGCTCTCTGAGAGTGTGCAGGCTGGCCTGTTTTTTTTTGGGGGGGGGGGGTCATCCCTCTCCTCCCTCCCCTCTCACACAGGTGGTCCACCACTCCATACAAATGAGCAGGAGTACAATGCATTAAAAATATTATTACGTTGTGAAAGAATATTTTGTCTGCTGTACCAAAAATATGGTAGAACAAGACTTACAAGTAGATGGAATGATGAGACTTATGGAATGATTGGAACACAAGGGGTTGGGTGCCACGGTATCTTGGTAGTACTGACTGGGAAGTTGATATTTATGCCCCTGGTAGCTTATGTCGAATGAATGTCGGAATGCAAGTATTGCTATATTTGCCCAAAACTTCATATTAAAGAGCAGATATTTTATTACAGAGATTAGAGCATGCCATAGGTATTAAAGGCACTGCGCTGCGGTGGTTTGAATCATATTTGTCTAATAGATTACAATTTGTTCATGTAAATGGGGAATCTTCTTCACAGACTAAAGTTAATTATGGAGTTCCACAAGGTTCTGTGCTAGGACCAATTTTATTCACTTTATACATGCTTCCCTTAGGCAGTATTATTAGACGGTATTGCTTAAATTTTCATTGTTACGCAGATGATACCCAGCTTTATCTATCCATGAAGCCAGAGGACACACACCAATTAGCTAAACTGCAGGATTGTCTTACAGACATAAAGACATGGATGACCTCTAATTTCCTGCTTTTAAACTCAGATAAAACTGAAGTTATTGTACTTGGCCCCACAAATCTTAGAAACATGGTGTCTAACCAGATCCTTACTCTGGATGGCATTACCCTGACCTCTAGTAATACTGTGAGAAATCTTGGAGTCATTTTTGATCAGGATATGTCATTCAAAGCGCATATTAAACAAATATGTAGGACTGCTTTTTTGCATTTACGCAATATCTCTAAAATCAGAAAGGTCTTGTCTCAGAGTGATGCTGAAAAACTAATTCATGCATTTATTTCCTCTGGGCTGGACTATTGTAATTCATTATTATCAGGTTGTCCTAAAAGTTCCCTAAAAAGCCTTCAGTTAATTCAAAATGCTGCAGCTAGAGTACTGACGGGGACTAGAAGGAGAGAGCATATCTCACCCATATTGGCCTCTCTTCATTGGCTTCCTGTTAATTCTAGAATAGAATTTAAAATTCTTCTTCTTACTTATAAGGTTTTGAATAATCAGGTCCCATCTTATCTTAGGGACCTCGTAGTACCATATCACCCCAATAGAGCGCTTCGCTCTCAGACTGCAGGCTTACTTGTAGTTCCTAGGGTTTGTAAGAGTAGAATGGGAGGCAGAGCCTTCAGCTTTCAGGCTCCTCTCCTGTGGAACCAGCTCCCAATTCAGATCAGGGAGACAGACACCCTCTCTACTTTTAAGATTAGGCTTAAAACTTTCCTTTTTGCTAAAGCTTATAGTTAGGGCTGGATCAGGTGACCCTGAACCATCCCTTAGTTATGCTGCTATAGACGTAGACTGCTGGGGGGTTCCCATGATGCACTGTTTCTTTCTCTTTTTGCTCTGTATGCACCACTCTGCATTTAATCATTAGTGATCGATCTCTGCTCCCCTCCACAGCATGTCTTTTTCCTGGTTCTCTCCCTCAGCCCCAACCAGTCCCAGCAGAAGACTGCCCCTCCCTGAGCCTGGTTCTGCTGGAGGTTTCTTCCTGTTAAAAGGGAGTTTTTCCTTCCCACTGTAGCCAAGTGCTTGCTCACAGGGGGTCGTTTTGACCGTTGGGGTTTTACATAATTATTGTATGGCCTTGCCTTACAATATAAAGCGCCTTGGGGCAACTGTTTGTTGTGATTTGGCGCTATATAAAAAAATTGATTGATTGATTGATATTCATTTTGGAGTTTTGAATGTAGCTTATCAGTACTTTTCAGTGGAAAGTTCATGTCATATTTTCCAGAGTATAAGTTGCAGGCGTTTTTTGTTGTTTGTTTGTTTGTTTTGTTTTAAACTAGTTTGAGAGTTCCTGTGACTTATAGTCTGGTGCGACTTAAAAATTGGGAAAAAGAATCACGATTTTAACAAGAAGAATATTAATGGCGAGTTTATTTTATAAATGTACTAAAAAGGAGTTTAAATTCCGTTGTACGTTCACCTCATATGATCATCTCTTCTGTGACTTTAAAATCAGTTTGCACTTGTAACAAAAATATTAATTACCTCTTAGCTTTTGATGGCTAAAGCAGTGTTTGTATTGTAAATATATATATATATATATATATATATATATATATATATATATATATATATATATATATATATATATATATATATATATATATAAAATGATCCCCCGGGCTTTCAAACGTTTCATTGCGTGGTACGTTCACCTCACATATTGTTTGACTGTTTAGTGGCTGAAAGAAGGCATTGACTCGCATTTTGTCCTCTTATGGCCCAGTCACACGGCACTTAACGAAGGGTGACAAAGCCCTGACGAAACAAGAAATCTGGACTTTCATTGGCATCGTTTAACCTTCGCGCAGCTTCGTTCCTGCAGCTGGCACTTTGTCAGGATTTTTAAACTGTTGAAAAATTTGAATGAAGGGCAACGAAAACCTCAGTTCGTCTGTGTTTCGTTTTGCTGTCGTTCTTGACATTTTTTAATCGTTTGTATAGTTTTTGTAACGTTATTGTTTAATTTGACTTTGTTGGAGCAGCTGAATGTTTTCACACACTGCAGAAGCCGATTTGTGAGCGCTGAGGCTGCTGCTGCTTCATGTACTGTTGGAAATTACAGGACAAACTCAGCCTGCTTGCTTGGACTTTTTTTTTTTAATCTGTGTGGGTGGGGGGCAGCTTCAATGGGCTCAGGCACCTTACATGGGCCAGAATTAATCTTTTGTGTGGATATAATTAATTATTTTGCCACAAGCAACTGTTGAATTTGAAACAACAAAAAAGTTGTGTAATTTCCAACGGTACTTGAATGCAGCATCAGCAGCAGCAGCAGCTGCTGGGTGCGCTGATTATTTTGTATTAAATATAACAATATGAGTGTAGGAATGATAAACCAGTCCTTCTGTACATGTGGCAACAGGTAGTTCAATCAAAATGATGATATAAAGAGCTGTTCTGGAAGGAAGAATTCACGTTGTGGATCAGTGATCAGCTGGTGGAAATAACCGTACATGTGAGTCAATGCGCGTGTTCACACGCACTGATTAATTTACTGCTCTGATATATTCAATCATCTTTACACTTACATTTATATTTATTATCATTTTTGACAGTTTTCTGTTATAAATCATTATATGGCATAGAACATAATACAGTGATACAGCAGTGACCACAGCACACTTCTTTTTTTTCTTTTTTCTTTTTAAATTGGAGCAAGACGGAGCGCGCAGCGTGTCGACAGACAGTGTGGATTCTAATGATGATGGAGATGAGCCCTCTTTTGTTCTGGACAAGGAACCAGAGCAGGTGGTCCACTGACGTGCACACAGATCTCCACAGCTTCTGTTTGCAGTTTCTCCAGGACTCAGGTGCTATGAGCTCCGGCCCAGCACCGAGTCCTGGAACTCAGAGATGCAGACACACACTGCTCCAGCTGTGCCTCCAGGTGCGTTTCGTTAAAGCGTCGAGATCGTGAGCTTCGGTTTTGTTAAGTTCCTCTTTCGTCCCTTTTGCGCTCTTGCTTTGCAGACTGTTCGGTGATAAAAGCTCTTTCGTCCACCTTTTCTCAACGAATTGAGACATTTTTTATTTTTTCCCTTCGTTCAAGAATCGTCATGTGCCGCGTGACTGGGCCATTATCGTGACATTAATTAGCTTGTTAGCTGTGCTCTTTAACACAGTGTGTGCCTTTTTTATAAATGAACAATACAGCAAATTAATTGCGAGAAGTGAAAAATGCAACTTATACTCCGGTGCGACTTATGTATAATGTCTTTTTCTTTTTTCTCAGAGGCATTTTTGGACCAATGCGACTTGTACTCTGGAAAATATGGTTATCTCATGTGGAGTGGATTAGGCTTAATCTTTTATACTTAAGGGCTTCTATCAGATTCTGTAGGTCTAGCAAGTTGACAGATGAAAGCTGAGGGGGGTGGGGGTGTCACCTGGCCCACACTCAAAGTACATGAGAAAATGAAGGAACATGAGTCAAGGTACTTGATGCATTTCTTTTGAAATATAGAACTGGAAGCTGAAAGTGCTACACATTTGTTATATAATGTTCATGATGGTAGTATTACTGCAATATTGCCAGTGGTAGTCATGACAGTGTGGCAATTTGCAAGTACTTTCGATGACTGATGTGATTTTTCTTGTCCAGCTTGACTACCAACAAGCAATTACAATATGTAGGAGCTAGCGACCACCTTGTTACAGCACATATTGTCGCCACAATGACATACAGTGGGGAAAATAAGTATTTGATCCCCTGTCAGTTTTGCAGGTTTTCTCACCTACAAAGAATGGAGAGGTCTGTAATTTTTATCATAGGTACACTGCAACTGTGAGACAGAATCTAAAAAAAATCCAGAAAATCATATTGTATGATTTTTTTTTTTTTTTTTTTTAAATAATTAATTTGCATTTTATTGCATAAAATAAGTATTTGACCCCCTACCAACCAGCAAGAATTCTGGCTCTCACAGACCTGTTAATTTTTCTTTAAGAAGCCCTCTTATTCTGCACTCTTTACCTGTATTAATTGCACCTGTTTGAACTTGTTACATTATAAAAGACACCTGTTCACACACTCAATCACACTCCAGCCTGTCCACCATAGCCAAGACCAAAGAGCTGTCTAAGGACACCAGGGACAAAACTGTAGACCTCCACATGGCTGGGGTGGACTACAGGACAACAAGCAAGCAGCTTGGTAGAAGACAACAACTGTTATGATTTTTAGAAAGTGGAACACAAGATGACTGTCAATCTCCCTCGGTCTGGGATTCCATGCAAGATCTCACTTTGTGGGGTAAGGATGATTCTGAGAAAGCTCAGAACTACACAGGAGGACCTGGTCGATGTCCTGAAGAGAGCTGGTTTAGAGAACGATTTTTAGGGGGGGCCGTTCGGTCTGTGACACCAGCGCTGCTGCTGCTTCTGCTGCTGCTGGCGTTAACAGAACAGGGTGCACGCCAGAGACCCTGAGCCCTCGCACCGTGACAATTTTGGATGAAATATTCACCGTGTGGTGCGTGCGGTTGCCGAGTCCTCTCGTGCTCCTCCCTTCCTCACCATGGGTTTGCCAAAGCGTGCAGTTGAACAGAAAATGACAGTCGCGTGGTGATGTGATCCCCAAAGTGAGACTTGAGGACCAATGAAGTACTGCAAATCACAAGAGGAAAAGTTTTATTTAGTCATTCATGTTAGATTTATGCCACGCTGACAGTTGCTGGGCTAATCCACAGATTTACATGTGAATTCAACCAGCTTTTACGCATGAGGTGCACGGATCTAATTCGAGCATGTCTCTCTCTCTTTGATTGATTGATTTGGCAAAATACATGATATGAAATAACAATGACAATATATATACATATACTTGCTGAGGATGGCATGAAAAACCACAGATTAATTTTCATCGCAGTCCCCATGACAACACAGAAAAACAACAAAGATAAACAAAACAAAAACAGAAATACCTGTTTTAAAAAAAATGGCTACAAAACCATCTATATACATAAATTAATAAAATACAAAATTATGATTTTCTCTCACTCACTCACACACAACTGTTGCAGCATATCATGACAATATGTACCAATGTTCACGGCACATATTGTCGCTGGTGCAGTGGCTTGTATGTTGTAACACACCTGGCACATATTGTCCTTAGTGACAATGTGTGCTGCAATGGGGCCATGAACGTCAGCATATGTCGTTGTGGTGACAATCTGTGCTGTAACACACATTCAGATAATGTGTGAATAGTTTGATGTTTATGAGCATTTTTTTTAACATGTCCAAAGCTTAGTGATAACCACTAAGCTGCTCCTGCTTTTTATATGCATAAAAAGCATATATGCTTTTTATATGCCCCCCCCCCCCCCCCCCCCCCCGAATAACCAGAGGGTTTTTGTTGTATGTGTGAGGACTCTTAGGTCTATTTTTCGACAGAATATCCAAAACCTGCATTTCATTGCCTCATTTAAATGTATTGACTTTTTTCCCACCATTTTACCTCCTCTGCACTAGCACAAAAATGTCAAGCTTATAAGCAATGTGGTTTTCATTCTGAGAAAAAATACCAAATTAGCAGGTTATGCTTCTTGTAACACTTCCACAAAAAACTGAAGTCTGCAGTGCTTATGATGATAAATTTTGTTTCGTCTCAGAATCGGACCCTGCACAGAAGATCATATTGGTGCCTGGAGCTGGCCAAATTATTAACAGAGACAACATTATCAAGTATGTTATTTATGTGGTATTTGCATTTAAACTTTTGTTCTTCTTCTCAACCCATCCAGTCAGCTGCAATTGAAATTGTCTTTCAGGTTTGACCACACTCCACTAGCAACACCGAATGGAGACCTCCTCATCAGAGACTTAAATTTTGAGGTAACCATTTTAGCCAGTGACTTTGTGCAAATAGGCTGACTGTTTCTGACTAAGGTGAATTAGTTGATGAACATACCTGTTCTCTTACTGCAGCCAGTACATTCTGAGTGCGGGTCCCAAGCCCGGACAAATGAGTAGGGTTGCATTAAGAAGGGCATCCATTGTAAATATTTCCACAAAAAAACATGTAGGTCACAAATTGAATTTCCATTCAGAGAAGGCTGGTGATGAGTAATTCAGGAAGTGCTTAGTAAGGGATTAGTAAGGATGCAGTGAGGCTAGATATGCACAGGATGAAGAGTGGAAAGGCAGTTGGTCCAGATGACATATTTTAGTGGCAGTATTAAGGAGAGATGACAATGGAGTGCTAACCGGACTGTTTAATAAAATCTTGGAAAGTGAGAGGATGCCTGAGAAGTGGTGTGCTGGTTATAATTTTTAAGAACAAGGATGATGTGCAGAACTGTAAATAACTGTAGATGCATAAATCAAAGGATGAAGTTATGGAAAAGAGTAGTGAAAGCTAGGCTGAGAAAAGAGTTGAAGATCTGCCAGCAGCATTATGGTTTCATGCTGTGAGAGAGCACAACAAATGTACAAAGTACAGAGAAGTCCAGAAGGACCTACTACATTGTGCGTTTGTCTATTTGAAGAAAGCTTATGTAGGGATGAGGATTTTCTGTGGATTTGCAGATTTCAGTTGGGTTTTTTTTCGGGGGGGGGGGGGGGGTGTTTTCTGGGCCATTTCTGAGATCAATGTAAATACATTGAGACAAATTTTGGGTGAGTGGTGCAGTGCAGGTCATCTTTCCTCATATGCATGGGAACCATAATAGCGCTGCTAAAATTGCAAGCTAAAACACGTAATGTCATTGGTTACTTTTTCTACAACAGTGAACTTTTAGCCAATCAGAATCTCTGTAATATCGAAAGTCACTGAACGTACCCGGACATGGACATTTTGAATTTCTGCGAATTTGGTCTGTCTTTGTCCACAAGGTTGAACTCCCCGGTAAAGCCCTCTGCACGCTATGTTCGGATTTCATCAACAAAATCTTGGAAGAACACTGCAAGATGAAGAAACGTCATCAAATGAATAATAAAGGGACTAATCTGCCCAGGTCCAGAAGAGCGCAGAAGACGCACAGCGAGCCCCAAAGCCCACAGCACCAATAACTCTATTCATGTAATTAAACTCACAATCACTTACAATCACTGAAATTTGGTGAAAGTGTGGTCCAGTTACTGTGCACGTACTGAAGTTAAATTCAGTGCTGCAAAACTAGCATATTGTATACAGATTTTTGTCCAAATTTGTTTCCATGTTCTGTTTATTACATCATATAAAACCGCTAACTTAAAAAAAAAAATTATATATATAATATGCCTTTATTTTGACACAAAATATGCTTTTTCTAAAAATGTGACGCAGTGGAGAAAAACAAACGGACCCTTCTTCTTTTGTGGCATATAACAGCAGCCAGCATGCTTATTGTTGCATTTCTGCCACCTGTTGCATCAGTCTGTCATAGCAGTAGTAAATACTTTTGAGTCCAGTGTCTTTCAAGTATTTAAAAAGCAACACTTCCCCCTCTCACTTGACCTTATGGCTAAAATACTTCCTACAGAAACTTCTTTCAGGCTTTACATTTGATTTCCTTCAGTTTTTACTCTTTAATAGATAAACCATTCAAAAATGACAAAATTGATGCAGGACGATTTCAGCATGTGGGCAAAATATATTTTATTTTTATTTTGGTGAATTCATGACTGCAGTACAGCTGGTGCACAGGATGTGTGCTTTTTAATGATACTCTGCTGCGGGGTTTTTCTGCTGACTGACATAAGTCGTCGGACTGCAAACTCACATGGTGTGATTTAGGAATTTATAAGCATACATTTCGTATGTAAATATTAATAAAGTCACTGTTTCATACCACAGATGTTTTGATAGGTTTTAATCACTAAATGGTTTACACATGCTTGCGTGACATTTCAGTATATTTCAGAGATCATTGCAGGTTTAGGAAAGACATTTAAAGAATAGCTTTGGCAAGTTCACTGCCAAAACTATGGCAGTGCTATGGCATTTATAGTAAGTACATATGCTGCAGCACTAGGCAGGTATCAATGAAAGAAGGTCTACATAGACAGATTCTGTTATTACAGTCAGGTTTCCACATACCCCAACATACGAATACATAAAAAAAGTACATTAAAAAAAAAAACTAAACCTAACTTCATGAAATTAGATCTCTCTAGTTGCCCCTAAAATGCCTCTAAAATGCTCAAAACCTTTGGGCCCCCACCAGGGGCAGCACCCCCTGGAGGGGGCCAGAGGGTTTTTTTTTTGTTGTTTTGTTTGTTTTTTTGCCAATTTTCATCCCTGCTTATGACAGGGTGCCTGTATGAGGACATCTGTAGTGGCAGAGAAGTATGTGAGGGTGGTGCAGGATATGTACAAGGATAGTGTGACAGCGGTGAGATGCACAGTAGGAATGACAGATGCATTCAAGGTCAAGGTGGGACTAACATGAAGGATTGGCTCTGAGTCCTTTCTTGTTTGCAGTTGTGATGGACATGTTTATGGATGAGATCAGACAGGACTCTACAACCCCTGGCAATAATTGTGGAATCACCGGCCTCGGAGGATGTTCATTCAGTTGTTTAATTTTGTAGAAAAAAAGCAGATCACAGACATGACACAAAACTAAAGTCATTTCAAATGGCAACTTTTTGGCTTTAAGAAACACTATAAGAAATCAAGAAAAAAAATTGTGGCAGTCAGTAACGGTTACTTTTTTAGACCAAGCAGAGGGAAAAAAAATATGGACTCACTCAATTCTGAGGAATAAATTATGGAATCACCCTGTAAATTTTCATCCCCAAAAATAACACCTGCATCAAATCAGATCTGCTCGTTAGTCTGCATCTAAAAAGGAGTGATCACACCTTGGAGAGCTGTTGCACCAAGTGGACTGACATGAATCATGGCTCCAACACGAGAGATGTCAACTGAAACAAAGGAGAGGATTATCAAACTCTTAAAAGAGGGTAAATCATCACGTAATGTTGCAAAAGCTGTTGGTTGTTCACAGTCAGCTGTGTCTAAATTCTGGACCAAATACAAACAACATGGGAAGGTTGTTAACATACTGGTAGACCAAGGAATACGTTGAAGCATCAAGAGAGAAAACTTAAAGCAATATGTTTCAAAAATCGAAAATGCACAACAAAACAAATGAGGAACGAATGGGAGGAAACTGGAGTCAACGTCTGTGACCAAACTGTAAGAAACCGCCTAAAGGAAATGGGATTTACATACAGGAAAGCTAAACGAAAGCCATCATTAACACCTAAACAGAAAAAAACAAGGTTACAATGGGCTAAGGAAAAGCAATCGTGGACTGTTGATGACTGGATGAAAGTCATATTCAGTGATGAATCTCAAATCTGCATTGGGCAAGGTGATGATGCTGGAACTTTTGTTTGGTGCCGTTCCAATGAGATTTATAAAGATGACTGCCTGAAGAGAACATGTAAATTTCCACAGTCATTGATGATATGGGGCTGCATGTCAGGTAAAGGCACTGGGGAGATGGCTGTCATTACATCATCAATAAATGCACAGGTTTACGTTGATATTTTGGACGCTTTTCTTATCCCATCAATTGAAAGGATGTTTGGGGATGATGAAATCATTTTTCAAGATGATAATGCATCTTGCCATAGAGCAAAAACTGTGAAAACATTCCTTGCAAAAAGACACACAGGGTCAATGTCATGGCCTGCAAATAGTCCGGATCTTAATCCAATTGAAAATCTTTGGTGGAAGTTGAAGAAAATGGTCCATGACAAGGCTCCAACCTGCAAAGCTGATCTGGCAACAGCAATCAGAGAAAGTTGGAGCCAGATTGATGAAGAGTACTGTTTGTCACTCATTAAGTCCATGCCTCAGAGACTGCAAGCTGCTATAAAAGCCAGAGGTGGTGCAACAAAATACTAGTGATGTGTTGGAGCGTTCTTTTGTTTTTCGTGATTCCATAATTTTTTCCTCAGAATTGAGTGATTCCATAATTTTTTCCCTCTGCTTGGTCTAAAAAAGTAACCGTTACTGACTGCCACAATTTTTTTTTCCTGATTTCTTATAGTGTTTCTTAAAGCCAGAAAGTTGCCATTTGAAATGACTTTAGTTTTGTGTCATGTCTGTGATTTGCTTTTTTCTACAAAATGAAACAACTGAATGAACATCCTCCGAGGCCCGTGATTCCATAATTTTTGCCAGGGTTGTACATGGACTCTGATGTTTGCTGATGTCACTGGGCCTCATTCACAAACCGTTCTTTAGAACAAATTTGTTCTTAAGTCCTGCTTGTGAGGTTTTTAACGAACATTGTGAAATTCATGAATGTTTTCCTATCCAGCACTCTGGAGTACTCTTACGCACATTTCGCTGCCAACATGTAGTCACATTGGTTACGTTGTCCGCTTATGTGAAGGTCATTAAAATACGATGCTGCTGTGATATTTCCGTGAGATCTCTTTTCATTATTATATGTTACGTTTTGGTAATTTACAGAGTATTTTTTACAGTAGTGTTTAGAATAATAGCAGTTTGAACATAATAGTTTTGAGTTTGTAGCGTCAACAGCAGATGCTGTGAACACCCCCTTCTCTACTTTTTTTTTTTACTAATAGCCCAATTTCATAGCCTTAAGAGTGTGTATATCATGAATGCTTGGTCTTGTTTGATTTGTGAGAATCTACTGGTACCTTGTTTCCCATGTAACAATAAGAAATATACGCGAAACCTGGATTAATCTTTTTAGTCACATAACACTACTATTTTTCTGAACACTACTCTATATTAGAATAAATTAAATGTACTTCTTCTTCTTTGTCTTTCGGCTGTTCCCGTTAGGGATCGCCACAGCTGATCAATCGTTTCCATCTCACCCTGTCCTCTGTATCTTCCTCTGTCACACCAACCACCTGCATGTCCTCCCTCAGCACATCCATAAACCTCCTCTTTGGCCTGCCTCTTCTCCTCCTGTCTGCTGGCTCCATCCTCAGCATCCTTTTCCCTATATACCCTGGGTCCCTCTGCACATATCCAAACCATCTCAATCTCGCCGCTCTGACTTTGTCTCCAAACCGTCCCACCTGAGCTGTCCCTCTGATATGTTCATTCCTAATCTTGTCCATTCTTGTCACTCCCAAAGAGAATCTCAACATCTTCAGCTCTGCCACCTCCAGCTCTGCCTCCTGTCTTTTTGTTAGTGCCACCGTCTCTAAACCATACAACATAGCTGGTCTCACTACTGTCTTGTAAACTTTCTCCTTCACTCTTGCTGATATTCTTTGATCACAAATCATTCCTGCCACCTTTCTCCACCCACTCCACCCTGCCTGCACTCTCTTCTCCACCTCTCTACCACACTCTCCATTACTTTGAACAGTTGACCCCAAATATTTAAACTCATCTACTTTCACCAATTCTACTCCTTGTAACTGCACTATTCCACTGGGCTCCCTCCCATTCACACACGTAGTCAGTCTTGCTTCTACTGACTACTCTCACTACAGATCACAATGTCATCTGCAAACATCATAGTCCATGGAGACTCCTGTCTGATCTCATCCGTCAGCCTGTCCATTACCACTGCAAATAAGAAAATCACTCAAGAGCTGATCCTTGGTGTAATCCCACCTCCACCTTGAATGAGTCTGTCATTCCGACTGCGCATGTCACCGCTGTCACACTATTCTTGTACATGTCCTGCACTACCCTAACATACTTCTCTGCCACTCCAGACTTCCTCATACAATGCCACAGCTCTTCTCTTGGCACCCTGTCATAAGCTTTTTCTAAGTCCACAAACACACAATGTAACTCTTTCTGGCCTTCTCTGTACTTCTCCAACAGTATTCTCAGAGCAAACATTGCATCTGTGGTGCTCTTTCTCGGCATGAAACCATATTGCTGCTCACAGATCTTCACCTGTTTTCTAAGCCTACTACTCTTTCCCATAACTTCATGCTGTGGCTGATCAACTTTATGCCTCTGTAGTTACTGCAGCTCTGCACATCACCCTTGTTCTTGAAAATAGGAACCAGCACAATTCGTCTCCACTCCTCAGGCATCCTCTCACTTTCCAAGATTTTCTTAAACAATCTGGTTAGAAACTCTACTGCCATCTCTCCTAGACATTTCCATGCCTCCACTGAAATGTCATCTGGACCAGCTGCCTTTCCACTCTTCATCATCTTTATAGCAGCCCTCACTGCTTCCTTACTAATCTCTTGTACTTCCTGATTTACTCTCACCACATCATCCAGCCTTTTCTCTTGCTTATAATCTTTATTCATCAGCTCTTCAAAATATTCCCTCCACCTTCTCAGCGCACACACTCCTCACTTGTCAGCACATTACCATGTGCATCTTTTACCACCCTAACCTGCTGCACATCCTTTCCAGCTCTGTCCCTTTGTCTGGCCAATCGGTACAAGTCCTTTTCTCCTTCCTTACTATTCAACTTCTTGTACAGCTCGCAATATGCCTTTTCTTTCACTTTTGCCACTTCTCTTTTTGCCTTACGCCGCATCTCCTTGTTCTCCTGTGTACTTTCTTCATCTCGCCAACTATCCCAAAGCTTTTTCGCCAACATCTTTCTCCTTATGCTTTCCTGGACCTCTTCATTCCACCACCAAGTCTCCTTGTCTTCCTTCCACTGTCCAGATGTCATACCCAGTACTGTTCTAGCAGTCTCCCTCACCACATCTGCAGTACTTTTCCAGTTGTCCAAAATTGCTTCAACTCCAACCAGTGCTTCTCTCACCTGCTCGCTAAATTTCACACAACAGTCTTCCTCCTTCAGCTTCCACCATCTGATCCTTTGTTGAGCTCTAAATGGTAAATGGACTGCATTTATATAGCGCTTTTCCATCTGTATCAGATGCTCAAAGCGCTTTACAATTATGCCTCACATTCACCCCGATGTCAGGGTGCTGCCATACAAGGCACTCGCAACACACTGGGAGCAACAGGGGATTAAAGGCCTTACCCAAGGGCCCTTAGTGATTTTCCAGTCAGGCGGGGATTTGAACCCATGATCTTCTGCACTCAAGCCCAACACCTTAACCACTAGACCATCACCTCCCCCAGCTCTCACTCTTCTTCTTCCTCTTTACCTCTAAAATCATCCTACAAACAACCATCCTATGCTGTCTAACAACACTCTCTCCTGCCACCACCTTACAGTCTCTTACAGATTTCTTTTAGCTTGCTTCTCCTATAAAGAATGTAGTCCACCTGTGTGCACCTTCCTCCACTCTTATGTTACCCTTTGCTCCTCTGTTTTCTTAAAGTAGGTATTCACCACAGCCATTTCCATCCTTTTTGCAAAATCAACTACCATCTGTCCTTCCCCATTCCTATCCTTGATACCATATCTACCCATTACTTCCTCATCACCTCTGTTCCCTTCACCAACATGCCCATTGAAGTCCGCTCCTATCACCACTCTTTCATGCTTGAGTACACTTTCCACCACCTCATCTAACACACTCCAGAAATCTTCTTTCTCCTCCATCTCACAACCTACCTGTGGGGCATATGCACTGATGATATTCATCATCACCCCTTCAATTTCCAACTTTACACTCATCACCCTGTCAGACATTCGCTTAACCTCCAACACACTTTTAACATACTCTTCCTTTAAAATAACCCCAACACCATTTCTCTTCCTGTCCTCACCATGGTACAACAACTTGAACCCACCGCCGATGCTCCTGCTCTTGCTTCCCTTCCACTTGGTCTCTTGCACACACAATATGTCTACCTTTCTCCTCTCCATCATATCAGCCAGCTCTCTCCCTTTACCAGTCATACTACCAATGTTCAAAGTCCCCACTCTCATTTCCGCCCTTCTACTTTAATTCTTCTTCCGCTGTTTGTGGAAACGTTCTCCTCCTCTTCTTCGTCTTCTTAAATATAAATTAATTATATTAATTATAAATTAAATGTACACTGTAAAAAAAAAAAATAAAAAAAAAAGATAGCCCCATTAAGTTAAGCGGACTTGTCTCATTTACTCCACTTGTAATGGCAAGATTAGGATATTGGACTCAGGTTTATGTTTTCAAAATCTGAACTTAAAGCTGTCCTTTGTCTTCACGGATTGTGAACTGAAACAAAGCTTATCTTAAGGTGAGTTAACTGATATTCAGTTGAATTAACTCACATGTTCAAAGCAGCTGGTGAAGTTGAGTTTTTACATTGTACCAACACTTGAATCAAATCAACATGAATCAAATGGAGTAGCAGCTGCACAGGGAGGGGATGGAAATGTTGCCCCGGGGCCCAGGTCTGTATCCAAACACTCAGTCGATGGTACTCCCAAAACGTAGGGTGGAGGAAAATTAAATGTAAAATGATTTAGTTTTTCCCATAGCCTACTTGAGAGTGCCGGCTCCCTGATGATTATCCCAATGCGCTCATCCAACTTGGACAGCTTTTGGGTGTCTGCTATTCCCCCTCCAGTCCGCTGCATCTTGCATTGGGATTTTGAGATGGGGGTTTGTTGTGTTGGATTTTAAATCAAACCATTGCTTTTTTGCTGATTTCCTGCACTAAGTTAGTACACGAGTTGCAACATAAGTCCTATATGGATAGACTTGCTGGACTCCGTTTAACTACTTTCAAAGATAGACACACTAGAAGTGATTTAATTGAAATGTACGAACTCCTACATGGACATGAAAATATTTATTTTGAAATCCTCTTTGAAATGAGAGGATATGCTGGCCTTAGAGGTCATGGGCTGAGCCTTGAGGTTGTTAGGTCTAGATTGTATGGGCATGATGGGCTGTTATTTACGCTAATCATATGTTAATTAAGTTCACCAGGCACACGCTTTCAGTTTATGAGGAGATGGAATTAATCAACTAAAGCCCCTTTCACATTGGCGTATTCGTAGAGCTGCAAATTGCAGCGTTGTTTCATTTAAATACGCCCGAAATGCACGCGTACTCAGCCTTTTTCAATGTTCGTTTCATACTTGCAGCTGCGTGTGTTCACTTTTTAATGCGTGCACACAGTCGTGTGTACCTTGCCACTACAACCCCTGGCAAAAATTATGGAATCACCGGCCTCGGAGGATGTTCATTCAGTTGTTTAATTTTGTAGAAAAAAGCAGATCACAGACATGACACAAAACTAAAGTCATTTCAAATGGCAACTTTCTGGCTTTAAGAAACACTATAACAAATCAGGGAAAAAATTGTGGCAGTCAGTAACGGTTACTTTTTTAGACCAAGCAGAGGGAAAAAAATATGGAATCACTCAATTCTGAGGAAAAAATTATGGAATCATGAAAAGCAAAAGAACGCTCCAACACATCACTAGTATTTTGGTGCACCACCTCTGGCTTTTATAACAGCTTGCAGTCTCTGAGGCATGGACTTAATGAGTGACAAACAGTACTCTTCATCAATCTGGCTCCAACTTTCGCTGATTGCTGTTGCCAGATCAGCTTTGCGGGTTGGAGCCTTGTCATGGACCATTTTCTTTAACTTCCACCAAAGATTTTCAATTGGATTAAGATCCGGACTATTTGCAGGCCATGACATTGACCCTATGTGTCTTTTTGCAAGGAATGTTTTCACAGTTTTTGCTCTATGGCAAGATGCATTATCATCTTGAAAAATGATTTCATCATCCCCAAACATACTTTCAATTGATGGAATAAGAAAAGTGTCCAAAATATCAACGTAAACTTGTGCATTTATTGATGATGTAATGACAGCCATCTCCCCAGTGCCTTTACCTGACATGCAGCCCCATATCATCAATGACTGTGGAAATTTACATGTTCTCTTCAGGCAGTCATCTTTATAAATCTCATTGGAACAGCACCAAACAAAAGTTCCAGCATCATCACCTTGCCCAATGCAGATTCGAGATTCATCACTGAATATGACTTTCATCCAGTCATCCACAGTCCAAGATTGCTTTTCCTTAGCCCATTGTAACCTTGTTTTTTTCTGTTTAGGTGTTAATGATGGCTTTCGTTTAGTTTTTCTGTATGTAAATCCCATTTCCTTTCGTTTCTTACAGTTCGGTCACAGACGTTGACTCCAGTTTCCTCCCATTTGTTCCTCATTTGTTTTGTTGTGCATTTTCGATTTTTGAGACATATTGCTTTAACTTTTCTGTCTTGACGCTTTGATGTCTTCCTTGGTCTACCAGTATGTTTGCCTTTAACAACCTTCCCATGTTGTTTGTATTTGGTCCAGAGTTTAGACACAGCTGACTGTGAACAACCAACATCTTTTGCAACATTGCGTGATGATTTACCCTCTTTTAAGAGTTTGATAATCCTCTCCTTTGTTTCAGTTGACAATTGTTTCGTGTTGGAGCCATGATTCATGTCAGTCCACTTGGTGCAACAGCTCTCCAAGGTGTGATCACTCCTTTTTAGATGCAGACTAACGAGCAGATCTGATTTGGTGCAGGTGTTAGTTTTGGGGATGAAAATTTACATGGTGATTCCATAATTTATTCCTCAGAATTGAGTGAGTCCATATTTTTTTCCCTCTGCTTGGTCTAAAAAAGTAACCGTTACTGACTGCCACAATTTTTTTTCCTGATTTCTTATAGTTTCTTAAAGCCAGAAAGTTTCCATTTGAAATGACTTTAGTTTTGTGTCATGTCTGTGATCTGCTTTTTTTTCTACAAAATTAAACCACTGAATGAACATCCTCCGAGGCCGGTGATTCCATAATTATTGCCAGGGGTTGTATTAAACCAGTTCAGTGCTATTTTCTGCATCTGTGGAAGTGCGCTCTGTTCTCTACTGCAGGTTTGGTGCGGCTCAAAAACAGTCATTTAACATTATTAATATTATTATTTTATGTTGTTTTTATTTTATTTTTTGTCTTGATGGATCATTTTCATTATGTACAGATGCTGCTGAGTCTGGCTGTGGTAAAGGCTGCTGTGAATGAAACACTGCTCGTTAAACTTTTAAACCTCCGGTTGCTCCGATCAGGTCCGCTGATTTGATCAGACCTGATCGATCAGGGTGTTTGATGAGCACACCGACATGCAGCGAGTGCACTTTTATTTTAAAATCACAGGTTTGATCAGAGAGAGAGAGAGTGAGAGTGAGGGAGAGTGCATGCGCGAGAGAGAGAGCAAGCGACCGACCTGCTGTTTCTGTTGTGTTCCTGGATTTCTGAGTTGAGGTTCGATTCCCTGTTCTGAGCACACACAGGTGCTGTGGGCTGTGTGATCATGTTATCAGCTGATTCCTCTGGATGCAGCACTCAGTTTTTGGTTATGTACAGGAGCGCAGTGTTGCACAGACTTGCATGCAGTAACGCTGTGCTGCGCAGACCTGCTTAAAACTGCGTTCAGCGCTCGACACTTTCTTATGCCGAAGAAAATTAAACGCATTTAATTTCTTCCATCCTACGTGCATAGAACCTCAACATACTGCTGCGTAGGGAGAAAAAACTCGACGTAGAGCTGCTTAAAGTGGGCGTAGAGCTGCTCAACTCAGCGTAGACGATACTCTGCAATGAGCAGCTCTACGAATATATAATGTGAAAGGGGCTTTAGGAACACAGCTGCAAACAATTCTGCAGTTTAAGAACACATTGAATCTGATGGACAGTTTTCTTAAGAACCTTCTTAGGGGCAGCTTAAGAAGGAATCTAAGATGATTCTTGAGAAGATATTGGTAAATGAGGCCCACTGCTATCTGTAGTGAAAATAGAGAGCAGGTTGAAACTAGCCTGTTTTTAATGGTCTTGCGAGAAGAGGAATGAAAGTCAGTAGGAGTGAGTGAGTGAGTGAGTGAGTGAGTGAGTGAGTGAGTGAGTGAGTGAGAGAGAGAGCGCCTTTTGGAATAGTGTGGTTACAAGTACTGGAGGTGGTGAAGGTGGAGGAGTTTAAATACTTCGGGTCAAATGTACAAAGCAATAGATGGTGTGGTAGAGAGATGAAGAGGAGAATGGAGTAGGTAGAGAAAGGTGGCAGGAGTGATTTATGATAGAATATCTGCAAGAGTGAAAGAAAAGTTGACAGACTGTAGTGAGACCAGCTACATTGTACGGTTTGGAGACTGTAGCACGAACAAAAAGACAGGAGGCAGAGCTGGAGGTGTGTGTGCGCGTATGTATAAATATGTAATTCTGCATTGACCGCGACCTACTCCACAGCTCCCGTTGTCCACCTTCACTTCATGTTGCAGATTGCATGGGCAAACCCCATAACATGTACACTGTTGTTCTGCAGCTGTTCTTCAATATGCTTTTGTGCCATGTTGATATCTAGAACAACTTATATGGCAGTATCACTATGTACCATTATGTCACATTTGACCTGCTTCAGGATCACATGACTATATACAGTACTTTAAGGAAGGTACATTTTACAGAAAACTACAGTAACACATTCTCTCTCTCACACCCCCTGCTCGATCCCGATTGTGTAGGTGAAGTCTGGCACCAATGTTCTTGTTTGTGGACCAAATGGCTGTGGAAAGAGCTCTCTGTTCAGAGTGCTTGGAGAGGTCAGACACTGCTGGTGCATCCTTGATGGACAAAACATCTGAACTGTTGGGTGTATAAAGTAATGTGCTTATGTCAAGTTTTGTTTTATGTCAAGCTCTGGCCTTTGTTTGGAGGGCAGCTGACAAAACCAGAGAGAGGAAAACTCTTCTACGTTCCACAGGTAAAAAAAAACTTTCTCTGTTGCTCTAACCATTGAAAACTGTCTTATAGGAAATTAAAGACTAGGATGTGTGAGGTGGGGATTGTGGACATGTGGAGAGAGATAAATCTGACTAGTCGAAACTACTCGCACCCTCACAATGTCTACTCATGCATTGATTACTTTTTATGGTTGAAAGAGATCTTTTCAAGGTGGATAACTGTGAAATAGGACCAAGTACTATCAGACCATGGTCCCATCTATAGGTCAGTTCATCTGAATAATACAATTAAGTCCACTTTTTGGAGACTGAATTTAGACATTCTGAATAACCCAGTTATTAAGGAAAAATTGAGAGGTGAAATTAAATTGTATTTAGAAAATAACGATAATGAAGAAGTGACTCCACCTATTCTCTGGAACGCATTAAAAGCGGTGATTAGGGGTAAAATAATAGCCATCACTTCATATGAGAAGGAAAATTAGAGAAAAAAAGTCAAAAAACTTAGAGGTTTTGAAGAGACTACAAAAATAACATGCAAATGACACTAAATGTAAGATTATAAAATTAAAAAAGAAATAGATTAAATAAATACTCAAGAAATTCAAAAAAGCTTCTTTTTACAAAGCAGCGTGATTAGGAGGTAGGTGGAAAATCACTGAAACATCTATCATACAAGTTAAAGGAGACCTGCATTGAAATAAATGTGGTCAAATTTCAGAAAAGAAATAGCTGATATGTATTTATAAGACCCTTGTGAATGCAGTAAAGTAAATCTGTAAGCCCAAATTTGTAATTCAGCGGAGAAATATTCGTTTAAAAATGACAAATTTGCAGCTAACATTTAGCCCTCTGTGAAAACAGTTTGTACATCCGGATCATTTCCATGACGTCGGTGACAAGATGACGCGTTCCCGCCTTCAGTCCGATCCCGCATTGAAATTGATTTTATCTCTTAGTAATGTTACTGTTATACACATCCTGGTTTCAACATCCAAAAGTAAGCTGCAATGAATGTGAGATACAGCTCTGCTTGCTCAGATCCGGGGATCAGATCACCGGCGGCATCGACAGCGGCGACATTATTCCCCGACGCCTCGCTCTCACTGCCCCCGATACGCTTACCGAGTGCATGCGCTCGTTAAATTCCGCCGCGGCACTCACACTCCCGTGTCTGCTGTGCAGCCAGCACCACCTCTCTGTCTACTGAATGCAGTTGCAGCCAACTTGGCAAGTCCAGAGACTATGCTCGCCGTTTTAATGCAGTGCACGCGGTGACACCTGTTGCTCGCAAGGACAGACTTCTTGCCGCAAAATCCGCAGAGCCGCACGTCTCGGTAATCGGAGCCGCAGAGCTCCGTGGCCGCTGAGAGAGGTTTATATATTTTTAATGACTTGAATTCTTTGCGGGTCTCATCTCCGTAGCCCGCGACGGTACACCGGAGGTGAAAGACAGTAGATTTTCAATGCGACACCACTTAATCAAACGGGTGTATGGAAAAAGTCCACAAAAATAATTTTCAAGCACAAATAAAAGAAATGTGTACTCACCAAGCGTACCGCAAGACAATATGAAGTTTTAAAAAGTAGATCCTTCCGTATAAGACAAGAAAAAGGTGCAGATGCAAACTGACGTAAATCCACAAATTACAGTTGGCGCGCGCAATGCATGCTGGGAGAGGGTCTTGTCCCTGACGTCTCGGCAGCGTCCATGATGAGAGGGACAATTTGCAGAGGGCTAAATGTTAGCTGTAAATTTGTCATTTTCAAATGAAGATTTCTCCATTGAATGACAGATCTGGGCTTGCAGATTTATTTTACTACATTCAGAAGGATCTTATGTGTAAATATGTCATTTTTTGGTCCAAAGATCTGACTGCATTTATTTCAGTGCAGGTCTACTTTAAGAAAACAACAATCAGACAGAACTACATACAAAATTAGAAACTCTGCAACAAATAAAATAGAATCTAGCCTGGAGAAAATTCAACAGCGTTTTCAACACTACTATAAAACATTATACTCCCAACTACAGACAAGCAACAACAACCAGATTGATGCCTTTTTGGCCCACATACATCTTCCAAAGATCATGGATGAACAGAATGAAAAATTTATATCTAAAATAGCACAAGAAGAAATTCAATTAGCAATCAGGAGGATGAAAGGGACGGATGGTTTTACCACAGAGTGGTACAAAACAATGCAAGATGATCTAATTGCAACATTGTTAAAAATCATGCCAAAGGAGGGGAAAGATAAATTAGAGCAGGACTGCTTTGTATCCCTAGGGTGAATAAAAAGTCTGTGGGCCACAGAGCTTTCTCTTATGTGGAATGATCTCCCTGTGTCAATAAAACAGATTCTGTAGAGACTTTCAAGTCCAGACTTAAGATGCACTTATTTTTCCTCTCGTATGGCTAGCATACTGGCATAGTATGGTACTATGCTTCCTACCCTTTTAAATTAATTTTATTAGTAAACAGAGCAGGTCACGGCCTCAATTTTATCTAAAGTCTGGGTCTGTTAGTGAAGCTTAGAGCTAGTGACTGGCGATCACCTTATTATTTCTTCTGTTTTGCTTGTGCCTGCTCCCAGACTACCAATAACCAGCAAAAAATCTATTTAAGCATAAAAATTAAAAAAGAAAAAATAAGCCTGAGCCTGGTTCTGCTGGAGGTTTCTTCCTGTTAAAGGGGAGTTTTTCCTTCCCACTGTAGCCAAGTGCTTGCTCACAGGGGGTCGTTTTGACCGTTGGGGTTTTACATAATTATTGTATGGCCTTGCCTTACAATATAAAGCGCCTTGGGGCAACTGTTTGTTGTGATTTGGCGCTATATAAAAAAATTGATTGATTGATTGATTGTTGGTTAATGCTGAGAAATTATACCTAGTTTAACTTAATTTTCTGATTCTTTAGTAATTTTCCCCCAAAAAAAGTAGTCTCTGGTTCAGTCAGTCCTGTCAAACATATGTTTACATAAAGAAACGTATGACATGTTCCATGTTGGTCATCAGTTTGTTCAGCTTGCTAGCAAGACCCAGTGTGTCTCTTGTTAGTCAGGTAAATGTTGAACACACGATCCTGTTCACAAAAAGCTGGAGATAATTGGAATGATGATACATAGATTTAATACTTTGCTTTACAGTAAACCATCTTTCCCACTGTTGACTCTGTGGTCTTGTTTCTAATAATGAATTTTCTAAGTGAAATGTTGGTTAGGGTTTGCTCAAGTGTGGAATTCATTGATGTGTGAACATTTAACTCATCTAGATGTCACTAAAGTGTCATGTTTCCAGAATTTTTGGTTAGCATTAGATGAAGTGGTGGCAGTCATTTATCACTTCAGTCATTTGCATCTATGCATTTGGCAGAACCTTACAGTACAGCCAAAGCAACTTAGAATCACATATACACAAAATGTCAGGATCTTCCATGCAGTGTATTGCCCTGTGCAATTAAAGCACTTTGTGAATCACTGTCTTGTGTTTGGACACTGAATCGCTGGGAGTCAGTCTGTAAGCCACACGTTTATAGATTAAACAAACTACCAGTTCAGCTTTCTGTGTATTTGTATCACATTTTCATTGAGTACCATCATGTACACAAACTACATTTTTAAATGGGGAAAAAGTTTTGATGAATGAATGTTATCTCATATTCATTCTTAGTCAATACTGCAATTTAATTTACTGAATTGTTTGTCCAGAGACCCTACATGACTCTTGGTTCTCTCAGGGACCAAGTCATATATCCCGACACCCATGAAGAGCAGATGCAGAAAGGAATCTCTGATCAGGTGAGCCGTAAAATGTAAAAATAAGAATTTGTCTGTCAGTCCCTCATGTTTTCTGTGCTGATCTTTGGTATGGGTGTTTTTGTGTTCAGGTGTTGAAGGAGTATCTGAACAATGTTCAGCTGGGTCACATCTTGGACAGGGAGGGTAGCTGGGATGCTGTACAGGACTGGATGGACGTTCTCAGTGGAGGAGAGAAGCAGAGAATGGCTGTAAGGACTCTGGCTTTTATGTATTTCTTTAAAAGAAGCACTGTTCTTGTATTCTCCTTTCTACCCAAGGCCAAAATATAACCATCAGGTTTTGTGAAGGCCTTGCGTCTGTCCGTCTATCTGTGCTCATAAGTCCACTCCTATTACTGCCAGGGTCTTCAAATTCATAGGGAATATTCTTGGGACACAGACCTTGGATAAGTTCAAAGATGGCTAACCTTGACCTATTTTAAGAGGTCAAAAGGTCACATTCTGTTTCCTATTTCTATGCTCGTATGGTCGAGGGTATTTTAGCGTTACTTTGTATTTTATTATAGTTTAAATGATTAATCCTAGTCAGACTCTGATGTATTTCTGCACACATTGGTGACCTGAAGGCTACTGACCACCTCATGATTTTATAGATTGTCAAGCTCACATTTACACCTGGAACCTCCTTGTAAGAAGGTGATTGTGCCACTACTTGATACATTACCATTTCTATATATGAAATGCCAAGTGGTCTCTGTGTATGTGTGCGTGTGTATGGCTTTGATCATGGAGAAAGCGGGGAGAGCTGACATTTGCCGTATCGTATGCTTATATGTTTTTGGGTCAAGGATGAGTGGCAGGAAAACAGAAATTTGATAAGACTAATATTTTTGGAGAAGTAATGGATACTAGGTAACAACAGTGAACAATGGATGTTGATAATTAAATTCTGGACTCACACGCCATTCCAACAGGGGGTGGTAAATCATCTGTATATTAAAAGCGAAGTGGCCTCTGTGTATGTGTCCATGTGTGTACCTTTGGTCACGGAGAAACTAGGCACAGCTGACATTTGCCGTTTGTTTTGCCGTTTTAAAATTGAGTGAATAAGTTTTTCCCCTCTACTCGCAACACCCCATAATGACAACATGAAAAAAGGGGTATAAGGGTGTTGGGGGGTGGGGGGGGGGGGTGGGATCCATTTATGTCAGAATCGCAGTTCCTATCCTTACAGATCAATTTTTAGAATGACTGTGTCCCAGTTTTGACAGTTTCTCCTCACTGCTGGAAATGTAGAGTTGCTGTCGCTCATTCCCCTGAGCTTCATACAACAGTTCATACAACATTATAATGTTCGCTCAGCTCATTATCATGGAGCAGCAAAAAATTCAACCCACTCTGTCAATGTTAAAAGCAAGTGTTTAGGTGCACTATGGATTCTGTAATATACCTGGTAAGAAGGACCTCTTCATATGACAGATTCTCCCTACCGCATATAATTGCATCTGTGCCACTGTAGGCAGAGCATTATCATTGTCATTTGTTCCCTTATTTTGAAGAGATAATCAGTCAGGGGTTCTCTTGGGTGCCCAGCATTAAAAAATACATCCAGTAAGTGTAAGCCAGACTGGACTAAGTAACAAATACAGTAAAACTCACCTAATCCGTCATTGTGTAAACTGGATATTCGCACTCACTGGACAACATAAGTCCCATTGGTTTTGAATGGTTTTCCGTGTAATAAACAACGTATATAACGGATTTTCACTCACATGTGACTTTACGATCCATTACAATTCCCTCGCGTGTACCGGACAGAGCAGTCTGGATGTGTCCAGTAACAGAGCTACAAAATGAAGTTCAGCACTGACACTAGCCGATTCGAGGGAAGTGGTTACGGTGTTTCTGTGAATAAAAAGGCCAGCCATTTTTTTGTTTTTGTTTTGTTTGTTTTTTTTTCAAACCGTGCGCAGACATGGGACCTAAACAATGCAAAGCATTATTCAAGGCCCGGAATTATTAACAAACTGCTGCTTGTTCCCTACACTGTAACATGGTGGTAAGTTTCACACATATCCCTTGGTGTGACAAACCAAAGCGATTTAGATCAGAGCCCTCTGTGGGCTCTGATCAAAGGTCTGTGATTTCTCAGTTTTCCGGTTTCACTCCTTCCTCTTCCATCATATTTGTTTTTGCAGTGGACATGCTGATTTCATTCTGATCATGGATCAAATGCATTTGGCATAAAAGTCCACAAATCTGACCAACTTCACAGCACGGAGTCGGGAAAAAATGCTCAAATGATCCGCAATTCATGGAGAGAAATTATACATACCATACTGTTGGTTTGGAGGTTGGTGATTGTATAAAGAAGTGGAGCTTGTTGAGAGACAAATTGATCCAGAAAAAGCTACTGTTCCTGTGTCAAATTGCATAAATATGCGACGGAGAACTTTGAAAGGGTCACGCACAATTCAACGTTATTATATGGCCACAGAGTTGCAGAAGCATAAATCGGGCTTTAGGATTTTAAGGTACCACTCTGCAGCAGACTCACCCAAATGTAATCTTTATAATGCACATAATGTCCGGCGCTTATTTAAGGCAGGCATTTATTTTTATCGGTCGAAGTTTTGACCCCTTCATTAAATGAGGCAGGTCCCAATTCAAGGTCAGGCTTTTAATCAAGGAAATATTTGAGGTTAAACCTCTGGGGCCAACGCCATCATATACAACGGCTGAGACCAAGTTTTACTAAATTATAAATAACTCGTCCAATCGGAATTAGTTCACCGTCACATGGTTTTCCAAAATCCAATCGTAGGGCAGATTTACCTCACGTGAAAAGCCAAAGATTGTTTTTAGGAGTGATGTGTTACAAGTTGGCCCGTTTGAATAGCCCCCTGCCTGCTGGCTCCAATGCTCCCTGCGCCATTACACACAGCGATCAGTGAAAGTGATCGGACGGAGAGCCTCTCATACAATCTCACGTGCTCAAGCAAAGAGTGTGTGAGTATCAGGATTGCTTCACTAGTTTGCCTGTGAAAGTTATTGGATAAGCCTGTGGCAAGCTTTCTCGCTCTGGCGTAAAGCACTATTTACCATATCAATGTAGCGAGGGGGAGGGGCCACTCCTCAGAGTGTAAATGGACCTCGAAGTGTGAAAGCTGCTTTCAGAGCAGCAGAGAACAAACACACAGTCAGCTTCATAGAAGTATAAGTTTGTGATGTGACCTTTATGTAGCAGACAAATTGCTTTGAGATGAAGGCAAACAAAACTCAGACCATTTTGTATATATTGTTCAAAATGTGCATTTGTTTGTTTGAACCTTTTTGTTGTACAGTCTTTCATACAAGACCTCAAATTACCTTCATAAAGTGTCAAAACAGTTGTTTATTATAGTTTGCTGTGTGTTTTGAATAAATGTGTGTGAAAATTATTTTCAGCTTTATTTTTTTCCTTTCTTATTTCTGATTGTAAACCTTTATTACACTTATTAAACATCACTATAGCATATATATTCTGAAAGTACAGGTTGTTCTGAAAAAAAAGAGACGTAAAACTTGATTGTGGGATGCAGGGAGAGCTGTTAACAGCAATAATAAAACATTTATGCCAGGTGAGTGAACTGTCCAAAAAATGCCCTCGGACCCCAGAGGGTTAATTGGTGCTGGGGATTCCCTGTAGATCGTTCAGCACCTCCTGGCTGGAGCTAATCTGTTACGTACATATGTTTTTTTTCTCATTTTTATACATACGAGGTCTGTTAGAAAAGTATCCGACCTTTTTATTTTTTTCAAAAACCATATGCGTTTGAATCACGTGTGATTGCATCAGCCAAGCTTGAACCTTCGTGTGCATGCGTGAGTTTTTTCACACCTGTCGGTTGCATCATTCGCCTGTGAGCAGGCTTTGTGTGAGCAGTGGTCCACCCCTCTCGTCGGATTTTTATTGCAAATAAATGTCCGAACGATTTGGAGCTTTGCTGCATCAATTTTTTCCAAAAACTGTGAGAGACCTCCAGGTGGTAACCATTCGGAAAATTCAGATGGCTTTGAGGGACGATTTTATGGGGATTACACAGATTAAGGAGTGCTCCAGCCGGTTTAAAGACCGCCCACAGCTCGGTGGAGCCGCACGTCTGACTCAATGTGCCGAAAAAGTGCTGATGTCCACGTCTTCCGCAATTCCTGTGCTAGTCAGAGGAAGTCCCGGATAAAACACAGCATCCAGTTTGGAAATGAACGGCACGTTCCACTGTTACAGGAGTTTTTGTCATGGAAAGAGGAGCGGAGGAATTCCGCGCATCGCGGCGGTGCCACATGGCGCAAAGCAACGCCGTGATGAAGTCTCACAGGACATGTTCTGGCATGTCCAGGCTCATCCACGATTTCTCGGTTAGTCACACGACTGAAAACCCACCGACAGCCATCTGAAAGCCATCTCAAAGCTGTCCTGTGAGACCAACACGGAGGTGGTTTTGTGCCACGCCATGAGCGGGACGGTGGTGCATCCGTCCGCTTTTCTTTCCATGAAAAAAAACTCCTGTAACAGTGGAATGTGCCAAAAAAGTACTGATGTCCACGTCTCCTGCCATTTTTGTTTAAGTCACACGACGTCCCGGATCAACAAAGCCCTCACGTTGGAAATGATCTGGTTGTTTCAGCGGGGTTTGAGCCTGTCGATCGGCGCTCGGAGCGCAGCGCGCTCTCAGCAGCTGTGGGCGGTCTTTAAACTGGCTGGAACACTCCTTAATCTGTGTAATCCCCATAAAATCATCCCTCAAAGCCATTTGAATTTTCTGAATGGTTACCACCTGGAGGTCTCTCACAGTTTCTGGAAAAAATTGATGCAGCAAAGCTCCAAATCCTTCAGACATTTATTCGCAATAAAAATCAGACGAGAGGGGTGGACCACTGCTCACACAAAGCCTGCTCACAGGCGAATGACGCAACCGACAGGCGTGAAAAAACTCACGCATGCGCACAAAGGTTCAAGCTTGGCTGATGCAATCACACGTGATTCAAATCCATATGATTTTTGAAAAAAATAAAAAGGTCAGATACTTTTCTAACAGACCTCGTATAATGGATTTTGTCCATTTCATACATATAATGGATTTTGTCCATTTTCATACATATAACTGATTTTGATTAATGGACAAAATTTGATTGTCCATCTGAATGCATTGTACGTGACTTTTACTGCACTAAATGCATATCTTGCAACACAACTGCATCCCGTTCAGTAACACCATGTTACTGTGCAGGGAACAAGCAGCAGTTTAATAATTCCCGGCCTTGAATAATGCTCTGCATTGTTTAGGTCCCATGTCTGCTTCCTGCTTCACAGGGCTTTGGAGCCTAATTCCTCTATTCCACAGGGCACAGGGAATCGTCCCACAGGGCACGATTCCCCATGATCCAGAAAAAGTGTGGATTGGGGTAAGACTGTCCATCCATCCATCCATTTTCTTCTGCTTTATCCGGAGTCGGGTCGCGGGGGCGGCAGCTCAAGCAAAGCCGCCCAGACCTCCCGATCCACACACACCTCCCCCAGCTCCTCCGGGGGAACCCCAAGGCGTTCCCAAGCCAGCCGAGAGATGTAGTCCCTCCAGCGTGTTCTGGGTCTTACCCGGGGCCTCCTCCCAATGGGACATGCCCGGAACACCTCTCCAGCGAGGCGTCCAGGGGGCATCCAGAAAAGATGCCCGAGCCACCTCAACTGACTCCTTTCGACATGGAGGAGCAGCGGCTCTACTCCGAGCTCCTCGCGAGTGACTGAGCTCCTCACCCTATCTCTAAGGGAGCGCCCAGCCACCCTGCGGAGGAAACTCATCTCGGCCGCTTGTACTCGCGACCTCGTTCTTTCGGTCATGAGCCAAATCTCATGACCATAGGTGAGGATCGGAACGTAGATCGATCGGTAAATCGAGAGCTTTGCCCCCCTACTCAGCTCTCTCTTCACCACGACGGTCCGATACAGTGACCGCATCACTGCAGATACTGCACCGATCCGTCTATCGATCTCATGCTCCATCCGTCCCTCACTCGTGAACAAGACCCCAAGATACTTAAACTCCTCCACTTGAGGCAAGGACACTCCACCGACCTGAAGAGGGCAAAGCACCTTTTTCCGGTCGAGAACCATGGCCTCGTACTTGGAGGTGCTGATTTTCATCCCGGACGCTTCACACTCGGCTGCAAACCGCCCCAGTGCACGCTGAAGGTCCTGATTTGATGAAGCCAACAGAACCACATCGTCCGCAAACAGCAGAGACGAGATTCTCTGGTTCCCAAACCAGACCCCCTCTACACCCTGGCTGTGCCTAGAAATTCTTTCCATAAAAATAATGAACAGAACCGGTGACAAAGGGCAGCCCTGGTGGAGGCCAACGTGCACTGGAAACATGTTTGACTTACTACCGGCAATGCGAACCAAGCTCCTGCTGCGGTTGTACAGGGACCGGATAGCCCTTAGCAAAGGACCCCGGACCCCGTACTCCCGGAGCACTCCCCACAGGGCACCCCAAGGGACACGAACGAACGTCTTCTCCAGATCCACAAAGCACATGTGGACTGGTTGGGCGAACTCCCATGAACCCTCGAGCACCCGATGGAGCATGTAGAGCTGGTCCAGTGTGCCGCGACCAGGACGAAAACCACACTGCTCCTCCTGAATCCAAGGTTCGACCATCGGTCGAATTCTCCTCTCCAGTACTGTGGAATAGACCTTGCCGGGGAGGCTGAGGAGTGTGATCCCCTATAGTTGGAACACACCCTCCGGTCCACCTTCTTAAACAGAGGGACCACCACCCCGGTCTGCCAATCCAGAGGCACTGTCCCCGATCGCCACGTGATGTTGCAGAGGCGTGTCAGCCAAGACAGTCCCACAACATCCAGAGACTTAAGGTACTCAGGACGGATTTCATCCACCCCAGGAGCCTTGCCACCAAGGAGCTTTCTAACCACCTCGGTGACTTCGGCCTGGGTAATGGATGAGTCCGCCTCTGAGTCTTCTCTGAGGAGAGTTCTCTGAGTCTCTCTCTGAGTGCTTCCTCTTCGGAAGACGTGACGATGGGATTGAGGAGATCCTCGAACTACTCCTTCCACCGCCCGACAACATCCCCAGTCAGGGTCACCGTAAACAGTGCTGGTGGAGAGCTGCTTCCGTCTCCTGAGGCGTCGGACAGTTTTCCAGAATCTCTTCGAGGCCGACTGATAGTTCTCCTCCATAGCCTCCCCGAACTCCTCCCAGACCCAAGTTTTTGCCTCTGCGACCGCACAGGCTGTGGCACACTTGGCCTGCCGGTACCTGTCAGCTGCTTCTGGGGTCCCACTTACCAACAAAGCTAAGTAGGACTCCTTCTTCAGCTTGACAGCATCCCTTACTTCCGGTGTCCACCACCGGGTTCGGGGATTGCCGCCGCGACAGGCACCAGAGACCTTGCGTCCACAGTTACGAGCGGCCGCATCGACAATGGAGGTGGAGAACATGGTCCACTCAGACTCCATGTCTCCAACCTCCCCCAGGATCTGGGAGAAGCTCTCCTGGAGGTGGGAGTTGAAGATCTCGCTGACAGAGGGTTCCACTATTCGTTCCCAGCAGACCCTCACGATACGTTTGGGCCTGCCAGGTCTGACGGGCTTCCTCCCCTCCCAGCAGATCCAACTCACCACCAGGTGGTGATTGGTCGACAGCTCTGCCCCTCTCTTCACTCGAGTGTCCGAGACACGTGGCTGAAGGTCAGATGATACGACTACAAAGTCGATCATCGACCTCTGGCTCAGGGTGTCCTGGTGCCACGTGCACTTATGGACACCCTTGTGCTTGAACTTGGTGTTCGTAATGGACAAACTGTGACTAGCACAGAAGTCCAACAACTGAACACCACTCAGGTTCAGATCGGGGAGGCCGTGCTTCCCGATCACCCCCTTCCAGGTCTCACTGTCGCCGCCCACGTGGGCGTTGAAATCCCCCAGGAGAACAATGGAGTCCCCAGTCGGAGCGCTGTCTAGTACCCCTCCCAGGGACTCCAGGAAGGTCGGGTACTCTGCACTGCTGCTCGGCCCGTAGGCCGAGACAACGGTGAGAGACCTTTCCCTGACCCAAAGGCGCGACCCTCTCGTTCACCGGAGTGAACTCCAACACATGGCAACTGAGCTGGGGAGCAATAAGCAATGCGTCCCCAGCTCTCCGCCTCTCCCCATGTGCAACGCCAGAAAAATGAAGCATCCAGCCCCTCTCCAGGAGTTGGGTACCAGAGCCCAAGCTGTGCGTGGAGGTGAGCCCGACTATCTCTAGTCGGTATCTCTCAACCGCTCGCACAAGCTCAGGCTCCTTCCCCCCTAGCGAGGTGACATTCCACGTCCCAACAGCCAGGGGCTGTGAGCATGGACCGGGCTGCCGGGCCACCCGCCCTCGACCGCCACCCAATCCTCTTTGCACCCGACCCCCATGGCCCCCTCTGCAGGTGGTGAACCCGGGTTGAGCCCGGCTGGGCCCCATGGGCTAAGGCCCGACCACCAGGCACTCGCGCGCGAGCCCCAGGCCTGGCTCCAGGGTGGGACCCCGGCTCCGCCATACCAGGCGACGTCTCGGTCCTTGATTTTTTTTTTTTTTTACTGGTCATGGATGTTCTGAACTGCCCTTAGTCTGACCCGTCACCTAGGACCTGTTTGCCTTGGTAGACCCAACAGGGAGCACAAAGCCCCCGACAACATAGCTCCTAGTATCATCTGGGTACGCAAACTCCCCCACCACGATAAGGTGGCAGCTAGAGGGGGAGGGGGTAAGTCTGCTTATTCCAATATCCCTCTTCTCAAGCTGGCTTATAAAGTGCAGACCACAATACAATAACCACATCTCTTTACAAGGACTCGATTTCCTCAGCTAAAGCATCCTACTACTCTGGTCTCATCCACTCCAATCTCCGTAACTCCAGGATTCTATTCTCCCTTCTCTCCAACCTAACCAAACCCCCAGACTCCCTCCCCAACCACCTACACTCCCCTGATTTCTGTAATTCACTTATGTCTTTCTTCATCTCCAAGGTCACCTCTATTCATCAACTCCTGATGACCGGAGCTGCATTCTCTGGAGTGGACACTTATCTTTCATTTTTAAGCCCTATCACATCATTTTCTAGCTTTACCCTCCCCTCTGTCCAAGCCATTTCTGATCTAATTCTCAAATCTAAAAGCTTTAACTGTCCCCTCGACCCCCTCCCTACTGCTTTTGTCAAATCCTGTCTTTCCTCACTTTCCCTCCTCATCACTAACATTGTTCACTCCTCTCTGTCCTCTGGAACTGTCCCCTCATCATTCAAAACTGCATCAATAACTCCCATTCTTAAAAAAAACCTGGCTTGGACCGTAATAACTTTAACAACCTCCACCCAATTTCCAATCTCCCCTTCGTCTCTAAAATTCTCGAAAAACGTGTCGCCTCTCAACTCCAATATCGCTCGTCTCCGTCCTTCCCTCACTCCTTACACCACTGCCATCCTCGTCCACAGTCTTGTCACCTCCCGGATCGACTACTGCAACTCTCTTCTCTTTGGCCTCCCCAACAAATCCCTCCAGAAACTGCAGCGCCTTCAAAACTTTGCAGCACGGATCATCACCAGGACACTCACCATATCACTCCCATTCTCCAACAACTCCACTGGCTCCCAATAAAACAATGGATTAATTTCAAAATTCTCATCACCACTTAAAGCTATCCATAACCTTGCTCCACAATACATCTCTGATCTCCTTCACATAGTTACTCCCTCTCGCTTCCTACGCTCTTCCTCCTCTCTCCGGCTCACTCTCCCATGGGGGGCAGAGCCTTCAGCCGCTCTGCTCCCCATCTCTGGAATTTACTCCCACCTGACCTCCGCAACACTGATTCCCTTCCCCTCTTCAAATCCAGACTCAAAACTCACCTCTTCAGACAATCCTATACAGCATGACCATACATACCTCACGACCACACACTCCTCATGATTGCTCATGCCACCCGACCACATACACCACTTGACCACACACATCACATGACTACACACACCACATGATCTCACATACCGCAACTCTACAGGCTCCAGTTTTATATATGCTTCTCTGTTTCTTTTTTATCTTTGTTTTTGTTTTTTTATTTGTCCTGTACAGTGTCCTTGGGTGTTTTGAAAGGCGCTTTTAAATAAAATGGATTATTATTATTATTATTATTATTATTACTATAGACCTGGCAATTGGCTGGCTTATAAAGCGCATACCTGGCAACCCGCTCAAAAACAAAAGTAAAGCTGCACCTGGCTGCTTTGTCAGCCAGAACTGCAACAAACACTGCTTTTGCGTCAAAATTTTCCCCAGATGAAACATAAGTTTTGAAGTTGCACTGACTAGGACTACCCTGTTTAAAGGTGTTTGAAAATGACTGAAGCTGTTACAACTATAAACACCCAGAAGTGACCGTATGATGATGATGCAGATTTGTCGAAGCTGGATGAAATTTTTGAAAAGCTCGAAAATTTCACAGATTTCAAAACTGGTACCTCTGATGGCTGTAACTACTGCGTATGTCAAGTTTGTTCCACATTGACAAAAAAAAAATGGATCAAGAAGTTACTGTGAATCTTAAAAATGTGTCTCGATTAGCTATTCGGGATAAAACGTAAAGGAACGGTGTTCTGTGGCATGGGAGTATTATATATTTCAAAGTTCCACATGACTGTCATTGAACATTCAACTGCCATTGTTACCTTTGTGTGTTTTGGATTCTTTCACATGTCCAGCCACAGTCAGTAAGCCGGTAAGCATAGACGTTGCCAACAGCTGGTTGTGCTAACTGCTTTAAAGTTCCATGTCCACACCACAGCGGTCCCATTGATTGCTAACCCAACATCACTTCCTCTCTAAGCCTTCATGGTCACACTCTTGCAAAATTGGATAAACGTGCGTGACTTTCTCATAGACGAATGTAAAAAAAAAAATAATAAAATTAACGTGGATGTCAAGCATTGAATGAGATCGAACATCTGTCTAATGGGAGGAAGATATTGACAAAACTATGTATTCTGGCTTGATTTCAATTCAGAATCCCCCCCATATGACCAGCCAATTCTTAATGTGCAAAAAGAATTGACCCATCGCATCTTTCATTTTAAAAGACCTGTGCCCTTACACTGTCGTGAATATAAAGACCTTTTATTCATCTATTTACTTCTGTTTACATTGCCTTTTCAAATATAAAAATACATGGTCTTAAACACACTTGCTTTCAAGCCATTATTTGTCACACCACCATTCTTGGCGCACTGCAGCCAACTTTAGTAGCTCCTGTAATTGCAGGGATTAAAATTCTCCCTCAGTACGATGTACAGTAGTGTTCAGAATAATAGTAGTGCTATGTGACTAAAAAGTTTAATCCAGGTTTTGAGTATATTTCTTATTGTTACATGGGAAACAAGGTACCAGTAGATTCAGTAGATTCTCACAAATCCAACAAGACCAAGCATTCATGATATGCACACTGTTAAGGCTATGAAATTGGGCTATTAGTAAAAAAAAAAAAAAAGTAGAAAAGGGGGTGTTCACAATAATAGTAGCATCTGCTGTTGACGCTACAAACTCAAAACTATTATGGTCAAACTGCTTTTTTAGCAATCCTGTGAATCACTAAACTAGTATTTAGTTGTATAACCACAGTTTTTCATGATTTCTTCACATCTACGAGGCATTAATTTTGTTGGTTTGGAACCAAGATTTTGCTTGTTTACTAGTGTGCTTGGGGTCATTGTCTTGTTGAAACACCCATTTCAAGGGCATGTCCTCTTCAGCATAAGGCAACATGACCTCTTCAAGTATTTTGACATATCCAAACTGATCCATGATACCTGGTATGCGATATATAGGCCCAAAACCATAGTAGGAGAAACATGGCGATATCATGATGCTTGCACCACCATGCTTCACTGTCTTCACTGTGAACTGTGGCTTGAATTCAGAGTTTGGGGGTCGTCTCACAAACTGTCTGCGGCCCTTGGACCCAAAAAGAACAATTTTACTCTCATCAGTCCACAAAATATTCCTCCATTTCTCTTTAGGCCAGTTGATGTGTTCTTTGGCAAATTGTAACCTCTTCTGCACGTCTTTTATTTAACAGAGGGACTTTGCGGGGGATTCTTGCAAATAAATTAGCTTCACACAGGCATCTTCTAACTGTCACAGCTCTTACAGGTAACTCTAGACTGTCTTTGATCATCCTGGAGCTGATCAGTGGGTGAGCGTTTGCCATTCTGGTTATTCTTCTATCCATTTTGATGGTTGTTTTCCATTTTCTTCCACGTATCTCTTTTTTTTTTCTTTTCTTTTTTTTGTCAATTTTAAAGCATTGGAGATCATCGTAGATGAAGAGCCTATAATTTCTTGCACCTGCGTATGAGTTTTCCCCTCTCCAATCAACTTTTTAATCAAACTACGCTGTTCTTCTGAACAATGTCTTGAACGTCCCATTTTCCTCAGGCTTTCAAAGAGAAAAGCATGTTCAACAGGTGCTGGCTTCATCCTTAAATAGGGGACACCTGATTCACACCTGTTTGTTCCACAGAATTGACGAACTCACTGACTGAATGCCACACTACTATTATTGTGAACACCCCCTTTTCTACTTTTTTTACTAATAGCCCAATTTCATAGCCATAAGAGTGTGCATATCATGAATGCTTGGTCTTGTTGGATTTGTGAGAATCTACTGAATCTAGTGGTACCTTGTTTCCCATGTAACAATAAGAAATATACTCAAAACCTGGATTAATCTTTTTAGTCACATAGCACTACTATTATTCTGAACACTACTGTATTTCTGTCAATTCAACAGCAAAAAGGCAGTGTTTGTATTGAGCCATTTTGACGCAAAATTAAGGCTGGACGCAAAATATAAAGTTTACCACTTCCCTGGTACACATGCGCACCACGTTTAAAACATTCAAAAATCAATTTTTAGAATGCCTTTGTTTTTTTTTCTGCTCGCAACAAGTCCCTTCCTCAGTGTCCTGTGTGCCCTCCAGCGGAGGGATGATAAATAAGGATTTGGCTGTGAAAAAAATTTGAGTCTGTTTTTATTTATATTGCTGAAATTGACAGCTCTGTGAACTGAAATAATTTAGAATTGAAAATCAATTTTTGAATCAAATCATGACATACTGAAAGATTCACACCCCTATAGATTCATCTTTGCATTGACATTTGTGTGTCTGCTTTTAACGTCAAGAGACCCCTGGGAAGAGCTCAGGGAGACAGAGGTGTTTGAAGACACACTGAAATGTTGTTCAACCTGTCCGCATTTTAGAATGCTGTATGTTGTGGATGTTAACAATTTTCCTTTTTTCTGTTTATTTTGTTATCAATATATCATTTAATGAATGCACTTGACTGTGTTTGCATACAGATGGCCAGACTGTTCTACCACAAGCCTCAGTTTGCTATTCTAGATGAGTGCACAAGTGCAGTGAGCGTAGACGTGGAGGATTATATCTACAGTCACTGCCGCAAGGTAATGCTCATATTATACATCAACACATCTGCTCTCGGACCCTGTGTGTAAACACGCATGAGCTCAGCACTGTGCAATGTTTTTGACTGCTGAAAGGTCATTAAATTTGTAATTCCTCTTGACTTTGTGAACTGAACTTTTTTTTCCCGCAAAAATTACTTGATTAATGGGTTTGCAACATGCCCCTGTTTATACTGCAAATTATGTCAACTTGGCTCATTTAGCTGCTGATGGGCCGCACAACAGGAAGGCTTACCATTGTTGCTCCTGCAGTATTATAGGCTTGGTGACCCCCAGACCAAAAAGAACTCCTACCAAACTAGAAATATTTCTAATAATGCTGTTAAACATTGTACTATCGAGTATTGATTAAAGTTATCAGTTAGAGCTTTTAATAAGTGTCAGTCATCAAAATGTGACAGAGTTTGCCTCTGATCAACATTGTGATATATTTTGTGCTGCAGATCCCACCCCACCAAAAAAAAGGTCATTCGCTGTTTGTGCAGTATAAAGAATTTTTGAAACTTACTGTTTCTGAAGGAAAAAAAAAAAAAAACACGATTCCTGGCAATGGCTCATGTGCTGGTTTTCTTGTGAGTGATGGGCATTGGTTTTGTCTTCCGAGTTAAAC